>NC_141913.1:14320909-14938181 GCF_057802395.1 Ceratotherium simum simum
GAAAAAAGTTATGTTTTTACTCTATACAGGACTTAAAAGTTTGACCATGTGCACTTTTACTAGCTAGAATATAAGGTCCATAAAGGTAGGAATTTTTTTGTCACTTTTGCTTATTAATATACCTCCAGGATCCAGAAAAGTGCTGAGCAAATAGCACATGTCTAATAAGTACTTCTTGAGTAAATAAATGAGTCACAGAATGTGTCAGTAGACAGGAAATAAAAAATAAGACACTTATGATCAATGATAACACTGGCTTGTCATATGATCCTGTGCATGTACCTCATTATTTTTCTCCTTCAATCATTCATTTCCTAGACATTTATTGAGTGCCTACTATTTATCAGGAGCTATGGCTGGGAGCAAGGACACCAAGATGTATAGATCATAGAAGGTTCTCACTAGGAGCTCACAACGAAAGGGTAAACTGATGAGTGTACATCCTTTGCACAAGGTAAGTATGACAGAAGTTGAACGAATAAGATGTTAAATAAACTTAGAGCAGAGAGCTCCTTATTTCTTAACATATAGATTATGCAAATAGACTATTTCCCCTATGTAGTCATCTATGAATCATTTTATAGGTCAACAAGAAACTGATCAAGACATTAAAAGGGTCATTTATTAGATGTGAATAGTCTAAAATTGGTAGTATAACTTCAAAAATATCTCTCTTGTTCACGTATTACAAATTTCCTTCAAAACAACTTATTATAAACACTTTACAATTTATATAGCACTGAGACTAGGTGTCAAACCAATGGGGACAAAACAGTCTTTTAACACACTGTAGATTAATGATTTCTTTTATAATATATATGAAGACGGTATAGTTACGTGGTAAAGAGCCCTGACTTTGGACTCAGACAAAACTAGGTTCTAACTCCACCCCTATAAATTACTGTCATTTACCTTATGATGTCAGGACCGAGTTTTCATCTATACCTGAAAACTATCTGCTGGTGTCAAGAAAAACAGTTCACACGGGCAAACTGATGCCTCTTATAAATTCTCTATGTTTCCTGATCACACACAATAATGGGCTCACTCCAGTTTCCAATTTATATCATAGAATATACAAAATTTTAATTGACTTCATCAGAACTGCTAAAATTATAATCTTTACTATCCCTCACTGAAAATTTCTCTGACACCAATGACAGGGAACTCTGAATCTTCAAGACTCAATAATCCAACATGAGTTTAATATTTAACAAAAATAAAATATTGCTTGTCAATATTCACTATTTCTCTGAACGTACAAGTTCTATCAATGAAAGAAACACAAATCATTGCATGCTAAATGAAAGGAGACACACTCTGACATAGTAAAATAACAGTAAGTGCGATGTCAAGCCAACTGAAAATGCTTAACTTTGGAATTCTTTAAATTAAAATATTTAAAAGACTTACGTTTAGACTCTTAAAACTCCGATAATAAAAGTTTCCATGTTACATCACTGGTAATAGCAACATTCACATGTACCATTTTTACAGAGCCTTAAAGTGCTAAAATACTTCCACAAACATTATCTTATTTAATTCCCACAACAACTCAGTATTTTTTTTTTAAGGAAAAATAAACAAAATCTCCAAAGGCCAAGAAGGGAGGGACCTTAAATCACAGTCAGCGAGCTGGTCTTCTGACTTCATGCCCAGCACTCTCTCTCTCACAAAGACTTAGTTTAAGGGCAAATATAAAAAGCTGGAAGCTATTTGTGCACTCATTTTATTCTTCTTTGCCTGACAACCCTACTTCTTAATTATACCGTCACATTTTCAATACACCTAAACAGATCTCTTTTAGTAAATTTGCCAAGAAATAGTCTACACATTTTGCTATTCCTAGATAAAATTGACATTTACAAAGAACATAAAAGGAAAATTCACTAGACCACAATCTTCTTCAAATTATATTATAGAAGTGAACCTAAATAAGAGATTACATATAAAATGACTCTTTCAGAAAGCTCTAGAATGTTTAAAACAATTGGAGTTTTGATACTATTTAAGAGCTAAGGTGCACTTAAATGTTACATAAATATAATCTAGTTCATTTCAGGTCTGTATGAAATTCTATGCTCTTTCCTGTCAATTCATATCAAGAATTATGAATTACTGCTATTATCCACATACTTTTAGGATAAGAATATGAAAATAAAATAAGGAAAATGTGCTTAAGGGGGAAAAGTATCATTTTGCTTATAAAGTAGAAATCAGATTAAACAAGAAAATAGAGGGAGGCGGAGTCAAGATGGCGGCGTAAGCAGACTCGGAACTCACCTCCTCCCATGGACACAGCCAATTTACAACTACTCGTGGAAAAATTACCCCTTGAGACAGAACTGAAAACTGGATCAGAGGAACTCCTGCAACAACGGACAATCCTAACTGAGGTGGAAGAGGCAGAGACTCCCTTCTGGAGAGGAGAAACGCCGCCTTCACAAGCCGCCAGCTTCACGGCCCACAGGAGCAGCTCACAGGTACGCACCCTCCCTAGAGGCGCAGGGCCCTGAGCCGGGGAGCGGCCCCGCTGTGGGCATTTTGTGGACCCAGCACAATCGAGACCAGCGGCATAATATCTGACTGTGCCTGCTACTAAAGCATTGGGTAGCACCCCCAGAAAACCCGGTTCACAAAGAAACTAAAACTGGCTCTTAAAGGGGCCGCGTGCAAACTCACTCGTTTCAGAAAGCATCCTAAAATCACCAGAAAGAAAGGTGCACAGTGCTTTGGTGAAAAGAGACTCACCTAATAGGCCCTGAGTGCATCTCGGTGAGGGGTGAGACCTCTCCAGGGACTGGGACATTGGCGGCAGCCATTGATGTGGCCTGGTGTGGGTGTGCTGACACAGACGCCATTGGAGTTCTCCCTGAGGCCTGCTACCCCAGGGTCTGCCCCACCCACTAGAACACCAATTTAATTCAGCTCAGCCAGGGCAGGCAGCCCACCCTAGAGACTGGCCCCACCCAACAACAAGCCCTCAGGCAACTTGTGGGCCTGCATAGATTGCTGACTGGATTCTCTGCAGCCTGGCAACTGAGCCGACTTGAGCGGGGTAGGGTGTGCACAAGGAGCGGGTGGAGAGTGTGGGGCTCCCGCCGTGGAGAGACTGGGTCCGCTTGGGGAGGTCGGGGAGCTCACACGGGGCAGGACTGTGTTGACTGTGTGTGTGGACCTGTGGGCGGCAGGGTTTGTCAGCTGCAGAAGACTTGTGCTTCTCAAAGACCCACATGGGGGTTTGCCCCACCTTCCAAAGCCTGAAACAATTGGGTGCTCCTGTGCCTGAGGCCAGCCCCACCCAGCTGCAATCCTCAGAGAGCTGACGAGAGACCTAATAGGCTAGAGGCTTACAGCAATTGTAAGACCCGGAGCCTAACAACCTGCCACGCTGGGGGCCTACTCACTTAAAAGAAATACTGCAACACAAATGTGGTATTAGAACTTGCAGCCAACTGTGCTGGGGCTCCCCACACCTGACAAAGAGACTGAAGGGCCCACAACAACAACAAACAGCTGAGCATTACAACAGCTGGCCAGGAGCATAACTCACCCTCCCTGGGCGCCTACAGGGAGAGCAAACAGGCCACAACAGAAGGACACACGTAGCCCACACAGGAGTCACCCCTGGAACATTGAGAACTGAGGGAAGCACACTGGAAGCCTCCTAAGCCATCACTTACATAAGGTCACCTATCCAAGAGCAGGAGACGTAGCTGACCTACCTAATACGTAGACACAAGCACAGGGAAAGAGGCAAAATGAAGAGGCAAAAGAATACATTGCAAGTAAGGGAAGAGGACAAAACCCCAGAAAAGGAACTAAGTGAAACAGAAATGAGCAACCTACCTGACAGAGAGTTCAAACTAAGAGTGTTAAGGATGCTCACTGATCTGGGGAAAAGAATAGATGAACTCAGTGAGAATGTCAACAAAGAAATGGAAGATATAAAAAAGAACCAATCAGAAATGAAGAATACAATACTGGAAATGAAAAATTCATTAGAGGGACTCAAAAGCAGAGTAGAGGATACAGAAGAACGGATCTGTGAGCTGGACGAAAGACTAGAAGAAATTACCCAAGGTGAACAGGTAAAAGAGAAAAGAATTAAAAAGACTGAGGACAGTCTAAGGGAACTCTGGGACAACATCAAGCGCACTAACATCCGTGTTATAGGTGTCCCGGAAGGAGAAGAGCGAGACAAGGGGGCAGAGAATCTATTTCAAGAAATAATAGATGAAAACTTCCCTAACCTAAGGAAGGAAACAGACATCCAGGTACAGGAAGCACAGAGAGTCCCAAACAAGATAAAGGAGTTTGTCACCAAGAAACCAGTGCTACAAGAAATGTTAAAGGGACTGATTTAAGGGGAAAAGAGAAGACCACAAATAGGAAAAATTATCTATTTCCATGAGTAGAACGTAATGGATACAAATACACAAAAAAGAGGTTAGATATGATATCAAAAACATAAAATGAGGGAGGAAGGGAGTTAAAGAGTAGCGCTTTCAGACAAAGGTCAAACTAAAGAGACCATCAATTCTGTATAGAGGACTACCAAAACACTGAGAAAAAAAAAACTTAAAAAATGGCAGTAAGTACATACTTATCAACAGCTACTTTAAACGTCAATGGACTAAATGCTCCAATGAAAAGGGATAGGGTGGCTGATTGGATAAAAAAACAAGACCCATATATATGCTGCATACAAGAGACACACTTCAGACCTAAAGACACTCACAAACTGAAAGTGAAGGGATGGAAAAAGATACTCCACGCAAATGGCAATGAAAAGAAAGCTGGGGTAGCAGTACTCATATCAGACAAAATAGACTTTAAAACAAAAACTGTAAAAAGAGACCAAGAAGGGCATTACATAATGATCAAGGGAACAATCCAACAAGAGGATATAACACTTGTAAATGTCTATGCACCCTATGTAGGTGCACCTAAATATATAAAGTAATTATTAACAGACATAAAAACAGACAGTAACACAATAATAGTAGGGGACTTTAACACTCCACTTACACCAACGGATAGATCATCCAAACAGAAGATCAATAAGGAAACACTGGCCTTAAATGACACACTAGAACAGATGGACCTAGTAGATATATACAGAGCATTCCATCCAAAAACTGAAGAATACACGTTCTTTGCAAATGCACATGGAACATTCTCCAGGATTGATCACATATTAGGCCACAAAACATATCTCCATAAATTTAAGAAGACTGAAATAATACCAAGCAACTTTTCTGACCACAACGGTATGAAACTAGAAATCAACCATAGGGAGAAAATCAGAAAAGCCACAAATACGTGGAGATTAAACAAAATGCTACTGAACAACGACTGGGTTAACGAAGAAATCAAAGAAGAAATCAAAAAAATACCTGGAGACAAATGAAAATGAAAATACGACATGCCAGAATTTATGGGATACAGCAAAAGCGGTTCTAAGAGGGTAGTTTATAGTGATACAGGCCTATCTCAACAAACAAGAAAAATCTCAAATAAACAATCTAACAATGCACCTAAAGGAACTGGAAAAAGAAGAACAAACCAAGCCCAAAATCAGTAGAAGAAAGGAAATAATAAAAATCAGAGCCGAAATAAATGAAACAGAGACCAAAATAGAAAAAATTAATAAAACCAAGAGCTGGTTCTTTGAAAAGATCAACAAAATTGACAAACCTTTAGCTAGACTCACCAAGAAAAAAAGAGAGAAGGCGCAAATAAGTAAAATCAGAAATGAAAGAGGAGAGGTTACAACAGACACCTCGGAAATACAAAAGATTATAAGAGAATACTATGAAAAACTCTATGCCAACCAATTCGACAATCTGGAAGAAATGGATAAATTCTTAGAATCATACAACCTTCCAAAACTGGATCAAGAAGAAGTAGAGAATTTGAATAGACCAATCACCAGTAAGGAGATGGAAACAGTAATCAAAAACCTCCCCAAAAATAAAAGTACAGGACCAGAGGGGTTCCCTGGTGAATTCTACCAAACATTCAAAGAAGACTTAATACCTATCCTTCTCAAACTCTTCCAAAAAATTGAGGAGGGGCGTAAGCTCCCTGACTCATTCTCTGAAGCCAACATTACCCTGATACCAAAACCAGACAAGGACAACACAAAAAAAGAAAATTACAGGCCAATATCACTGATGAACATCGATGCAAAAATCCTCAACAAAATACTAGCAAATCGCATACAACAATATGTTAAAAAGATTATACACCATGATCAAGTGGGATTTATTCAAGGGATGCAGGGATGGTTTAACATTCACAAATCAATCAACGTAATACACCACATTAATAAAATGAAGAATAAAAATCACATGATCATCTCAATAGATGCAGAGAAAGCATTTGACAAGATACAGCATCCATTTATAATAAAAACTCTGAATAAAATGGGTATAGAAGGAAAGTATCTCACCATAATAAAGACCATATATGAGAAACCCACAGCTAATATCATCCTCAATGGTGAAAAACTGAAAGCTATCCCTCTAAGAACAGGAACCAGACAAGGATGCCCACTGTCACCACTCCTATTTAACATAGTACTGGAAGTCCTAGCCAGAGCAATCAGGCAAGAGAAAGAAATAAAAGGGATCCAAATTGGAAAGGAAGAAGTGAAACTGTCACCATTTGCAGATGACATGATTTTATATATAGAAAACCCTAAAGAATCCACCAGAAAACTTTTAGAAGTAATAAACGAATATGGTAAAGTTGCAGGATACAAAATCAACATACAAAAATCAGTTGCATTTCTGTACACTAACAACGAAGTAGCAGAAAGAGAAATTAAGAATACCATCCCATTTACAATTGGAACAAAAAGAATAAAATACCTAGGAATAAACTTAACCAAAGAGGTGAAAGAGCTGTACATGGAAAACTATAAAACATTTCTGAAAGAAATTGAAGAAGACACAAAGAAATGGAAAGATATTCCGTGCTCTTGGATTGGAAGAATTAACATACTTAAGATGTCCATACTTCCTAAAGCCATCTATAGATTGAGTGCAATCCCTATCAAAGTTCCAACAACATTTTTCACAGAAATAGAACAAAGAATCTTAAAATGTATATGGAACAACAAAAGACCCCGAATAGCTAAAGGAACCCTGAGAAAAAAGAACAAAGCTGGAGGTATCACACTCCCTGATTTCAAAATATACTACAAAGCTATAGTAACCAAAACAGCATGGTACTGGCACAAAAACAGACACACAGATCAATGGAATAGAATCGAAGCCCAGAAATAAACCCACACATCTATGGACAGCTAATCTTTGACAAAGGAGCCAAGAACATACAATGGGGAAAAGAAAGTCTCTTCAACAAATGGTGTTGGGAAAACTGGATAGCCACATGCAAAAAAATGAAAGTAGACCCTTACCTTACACCATACACAAAAATTAACTCCAAATGGATTAAAGACTTGAATGTAAGACCTGAAACTGTGAAACTTCTAGAAGAAAACATAGGCAGTATGCTCTTCGACATCGGTCTTAGCAACATCTTTTCAAACACCACATCTGACCGGGCAAGAGAAACAATAGAAAAAATAAACAAATGGGACTACATCAAACTAAAAAGCTTCTGCACAGCAAAGGAAACCATCAACAAAACGAAAAGACAACCTAACAATTGGGAGAAGATATGTGCAAACCATACTTCTGATAAGGGCTTAATCTCCAAAATATATAAAGAACTCATGCATCTCAACAACAAAACAACTAACAGCCCAATTAAAAAATGGGCAAAAGACCTGAACAGACATTTCTCCAAAGAAGATATACAGATGGCCAACAGACACATGAAAAGATGTTCAAAATCACTAACTATCAGGGAAATGCAAATCAAAACTACAATGAGATATCACCTCACGCCCGTCAGAATGGCTATAATTAACAAGACAGGAAACAACATGTGTTGGAGAGGATGTGGAGAGAAGGGAACTCTCATACACTGCTGGTGGGAGTGCAAACTGGTGCAGCCACTATGGAAAACAGTATGGAGATTCCTCAAAAAATCAAGGATAGAACTACCATATGATCCAGCTATTCCACTGTTGGGTATTTACCCAAAGAACTTGAAAACACCAATTGGTAAAGGTACATGCACCCCTGTGTTCACTGCAGCGTTATTCACAATAGCCAAGACTTGGAACCAACCTAAGTGCCCATCAAGGGACGAATGGATAAAGAAGCTGTGGTATATATACACAATGGAATACTACTCAGCCATAAGAAACGATGAAATCCAGCCATCTGTGACAACATGGATGGACATTGAGGGTATAATGCAAAGTGAAATACGTCAGAGGGAGAAGGTCAAATACCGTATGATTTCCTTCATTAAGTGTTAGATAATAGCAACAATAAACAAACACATAGAGACAGAGATTGGATTGGTGGTTACCAGAGGGGAAGGGGGGAAGGAGGAGGGTGAAAGGGATAATTCAGCACATGTGTGCGGTGACGGGTTGTAATTAGTATTTTGGTGGTGAACATGATGTAATCTATGCAGAAATAGAAGTACAATGATGTACACCTGAAATTTTTACAATGTCATAAACCAATGTTACTGCAATAAACAAAAAATTTAAAAAAAAAAAAAGAAGAAGAAAATGAGATCAGTCAGAAATTTGGATCTACATAAAGAAACAAAGAAGGGCAGAGAAAGAATAAATAAAGATAAAATTAAATTAAAAAAAAAAGAAAATAGACTAAGTACTAACAGTACATTATACCCTTTGGAAAATAAAAAATGTCACAAATATTAAGAGCTTTTTGTTTCTACAGATTTCTCAGCACAACTTAAACAAATCAATGAAAGACAATTGGGTTATCAATGAACACCACAGTAAACAATACCAAAAATGACTAGGTATTGACTCAATGAAAGGTCATAGCAATTAAAGTTGACCTTAAATTTTCATTAACCACCAGTATCAGCACCAAATGTTTAGTTTCCTTCAGCACATAGGAAAAATAACAGAATTTTTCTTCTCAGGAACTGTCCTGGGAGACACCAGAAGTATGCAGTCAGACACCTGAAGTTTCTTCTTACATCTTCCCATCCTATAAACCTACCCGTACTTCTACTCCTGCCCTTTGCAAGAAACAATCATAACAGTCTTCAGAAACTACATGAGAAATCAGACAGATCATCTAGAAACTTAAAAAGTGGTATCGTTGCACTTGAAATTGCTTATTTCTGTTAGACATCAAAACAAGAGGGATTCGTCATAGGCCTTAGTTGGGAGGAAGTTTTCTCTCAAAGAGTTTTTGATAGAATAATAAAGTGGAAAACATGATAAAATGAAAGGCAGCTTTGAAATTAAACTGATCTGGATTAGGCATCCCCCCACCCCATCTCTTTGCATTTCTTGGGGGTGTGACTTTGAGCAAATTGCTTAATTCCTTGATCTTCATTTCATCCATAAGTAAAGCAGGAATAGCTGGACTCAGCTCACAAGATCATCTCCAGAATTTATTACCAGATAAGCTAAATTCTTGGCATACAGTGAGCCTTCCCCAGTCCACAGAATTTTAAGTCACAAGATTAAATATCTGGTAATGCATAATACTCCAAAACTGATAGTCTTCTCTGATCCCCTATTTTGGCAGCTGAGTGTTTCTAGTAACACTGAGATCACCCCTGAACTTGATATTGTTTGGATTCTAATGGTAGGCAATGAAATTTTTTTAATTTCTTATATTTTTGAACTATAAGAGATTATGTTCAAGGATATAAATAGAAAAATATATTAAATGTTTGGGTAAACACTCTCAAAGATCTTACATTTTAAAAATTGAAAGGAAATATTTTACACCACTAAGACTAAATGGTTTTAAAATTTTGCTTTCTTTTCAATAAAAATAGTTTCTAGCTTTTATATACAATTGCACAATAAGTCCTTTTATTTATCCAGATACTATAAGTGGCAAATAAAAAGAAGTTATAAAATTTGTTCAAGTGGTCTAATGTTACCTTGTTGCCCACTCTGAAGGATCTTATGGTGTACTTACCGGTAAATGCTTCAATGAAATAATTTAATTACGGTAAATGCTTCAATGAAATAATTTAATTACATTGTTCTTGTCAAAAATCTAGCTTAGATCCAGATTACATAAAAAGATAAATTAGCTCTATTGAAAGTTTACTTTATTCGTTAATTCTACATATGACATAAATCTTCAACTGCATATTGAACATTTGACATATTCTTATTCCTGCTTGCTCATATAATTATTTAAAAACATTTTGGAAATAAATCAAAAAATGAAGAAAATAGAATGGAGAGAAAAATCTAAAACAAGTTTGATTTTATTATTTATAATAATTCACAGAGAACCTTATCATCAACTCTGGTACAAAGCTTTGCATGGTCAATATGAGATCTTTTTTTTTTTTTTTTTTAAAGATTTTATTTATTTTATTTTTCCCCCCAAAGCCCCAGTGGATAGTTGTGTGTCGTAGCTGCCCATCCTTCTAGCTGTTGTATGTGGGACTCGGCCTCAGGATGAACGGAGAAGTGGTGCCTCGATGCGCACCCGGGATCCGAACCCGGGCCACCAGCATCGCAGCGCGCGCACTTAACCACCAAGCCACAGGGCCGGCCCCAATATGAGATCTTAATACGAGAAATGGAGCCAAATTTTTTGGTTTCCTAAAATTCACTGGTTATTTCCAACTCAGTACTGAACTATGGTGAATATAATCTGAGTCAGAGTTGGGCATTAAGGTTGGATTATGGAATCGAGTTCTAAACATCCAGAACACGGAGATAAGACAGAGTACAAAGATAGAAGTCAGATGGAGTAGGTAGGAGAGATTGGTAGTATCCTGATTACCCAGTATTTATTTTATGATTTTATAGATTCAATAGGTTGAGTCAGCAGTTTACAGTTAAGGGTGAAAAGGCCAAACTTGGATATTAAGAATCATCAAAATGTGAAGCAATTTAAAATGGAAGTTATATAATTTCCTCTGGAAAAGATAAAATACAAGGAGTTTTAAAAGCAGTTGTCCTTGAAGATAAGTTAGTAACATCATGAAATGACATTTGTGTTTAAACTATATATACTGTATTTTGAGGGCACAAAATGATGATGATACATCATGTTTTCTAAAGTTAAAAAGTGGCCTGAGATTTTGCATATATTAATAGTTTATAAAAAACCCTGTAGAACAACCTGCTTCAAGTTCCACAAACTAAAGACTGACAAAATCAGCAACCACATCAGAGGTAGATAAGAATATGTTTAAGAATGATAATTACAATCATAACAGTAGTAATATTAGCAGTACCTCACATGTATTGTGTACTTCTGCATCATACACTATATCTTACATTATTTAATTTCTCCCCAAATTCTCATAGACAGATATCCTATTGTTCCCATTTCAAAGATGAGAATATTTTTAAAAGGTAGGTAATTTACTCAATATTAAGATGCTAGAAAGTGGCAGATTTGAGATCATAAAATTTAAAATATAATGATCTTCAGAAATATAATCCATGCTAGATTTGAAAATCAAAAATCTACTCTTGAAAAATATAGTAATGTCTCCCCAACTATGATTGGCTTGGTGAGATTAAGGAAAATTAAACATAGTAGGAGAGTTTACAGATGAGCAGTTTAAGTCCTCATAGAGAAAACAGTATTAAGATCACAGACTGGTGAACCTACAAAAGCACTTATAAATGTTTGCACAATCATTTAACACACTAATACCTATTTTTGAACACTTATTATTTTTTTTTAAAGATTTTATTTATTTATTTTTTTCCCCCCAAAGCCCCAGTAGATAGTTGTATGTCGTAGTTGCACATCCTTCTAGTTGCTGTATGTGGGACGTGGCATCAGCATGGCCAGAGAAGCGGTGCGACGGTACGTGCCCGGGATCCGAACCCGGGCTGCCAGCAGCGGAGCTCGCACACTTAACCGCTAAGCCACGGGGCCGGCCCTGAACACTTATTATTAATTGCTAATTTATAAATTAGCTCATTTAATTTTCACAACTACCCCAGAAGTCATGGCCAAAAGGTCAGGATTCAAACCAGAGAAACTGATCTGTCCCCAAAGCCCAGGTTCTCAGCCTCCAGGCTATGACCAGGGGCATTTACATACCTTCAACCTTCCCAATTTCCATTTACCAGGATTTGTTCACTAAGAAACTTTTGGGATATCCCTTCCCTACATAGTGTATGAAATATTTGAAAAGTTGTTACGCATTACAGATGAATATGCATACCAAGGTTCACTCACCTTGAACTTCAGTAGTTGACATGCAGAATAACTCGTATCCTTGAAAAGGACAACCTTTGGATGGCCTTTATTTCTCAACATCTATCCACCCAAGATAATTTCATGTCATGGCCAAAGCAGCTATTTGCATCCCTGAGCGTCTGCTCTTACGGCAGCCGCTGGAGTGTACTTCAAGCAACGCAGAGTCCACTTGCTCATCTTCTTCGTCTCCCCCACGCAGTCCCTGCAGTGACTACTCCTATTCTGCCATCGGATTCAGCTTTAGTGTCCTTTCCCAGGCCCAATTCTCTGTTTTGCAACTGGCAATTTAGTATACATATGGAACAGAAAATTTTGACGTCGAAGAAAAGATATGCAGAAGTAAACGTACATGCACTAGAAGTACAGGTAAGGGAGCTCACAGTTAGGGAAGGACTTGCATAAAGATAATCATAATAGGTACATTTTCATCATAACCAATGTTAACAAGATAGCCTCTCTATTTTACAGTTATTGATTTTATAGCAGTAGAAATAACACAGATTATCGTAATTACAAGTTTCATAAAACTGTCTTCAGTTACCTTTTAAAAGAAGAATGCCTGTCATGAAATTCTCCTTGCACTAAATGTTAACTCCCCATACTGTACACACGTAATAAAAATATCTTCAAGTACATCAGCATATGCTTATCCAATAATAAACAGATCCATCAATATACCAACGCCTTTTTGAGGTAGCCTATTTTTTTCCCTCCACCATGTAACGATTTAGCTATTATAACTTTCCAGTTTATAACAAGGCAGCAATATTTCAGTACAGGTCACGACATCAATCATGATCCAAAATAGTTAAGTGTATTTTTAAACTCTTACCCAATCTTAGCAAGACAAGCGTAATCTGCTCTGCAACAACTCCATTAATCTGGGATGATATCTGAGTCAATTGATGTTAGCTGATCCTTTCAAGAAAGTGTCCCAGGAAAAGGTGTGAGGTGTAATCACAGAAGGTGCTCCGGAGCACCATTCACCGAGTACTGAAACACAGATGGGGCCAAAAAAGGAATGCAAATCTGTTAACAGAGCTTTATAGTTACTTTTTCAATATTATTTGTACATGTTAAACCACATGGATAGCAGCCTTACTCTTATCTTTTAACTGACAGTTCAGAGGCAGGCGACTCTAGGCATCAAGAGTCGGGGCTTGGGCTCTGACGACCAGACTTCACGTCACAGCTCAGCCACCCACTCTGCCCCTTTGGACAAGCTATGTGGGCCCTATGCAGAGGGCTGTGAAAAGAGTAATTAAATTAACACAAGTAAAATGCTTTTAACAGTGCTCAATAAAGAGTAGTTATTTTATTCCTTTCTTCTTTTTTTTTTCTGATTCTTGGTTAAAACTTAGGAAGGAAGATAAAGCAAACGTTCCTTTATTGAGCACACAATATAAAGCACTGGGTTGGTGCTTTATAGAAATTATCTCACTTCATCCTCAGATGAGATGTTATTATTTCTGTTTTTCAAATAAGGAAACTGAGACTCAGGGAATTGGTAATTTTTCTAAGTTAGACAACAAGAAAGCAATAGAGTTGGCACTTAAACCATGTCTGTCTGCTTTTCAAAGTCCTTGCTTCTTCTGAACGCTCTCATATTTGAGGGGCAATTTGGCACATTTTGATGTTGTCCATAGCAAAATAGCAAATATATCAAATTAAACTCTTAATATTGGTTTAATATAAAATACTGTTTTTTCTTTTTTTGGCTAAGGAAGATTAGCCCTGAGCTAACGTCTACGCCAATCTTCCTCTATTTTGTATGTGGATCACCACCACAGCACAGCTGACAAGTGGTGTAGGTCTGCACCCAGGATCCAAACCAGAGCTGCCAAAGCAGAGCACGCTGAACTTAACCACTAATCCACGGGGCCAGCCCCTTAAAATATTGTTTTTTTATAAACTCGACTTAAGTTTACTTACACTAAGTTTTAGGCAATAAATTGGCTGAGATTGAAATTAGTCAGTGAAATTTAGCACATGAAACAAACAAAACAACATTCAAAGAAATTTCACAATCTGTCTCTCTACCATGAAGGATTGATTTATAGTGACATTTACCATTGTGAAAAGATAACAAAAGGCAACTTTTCAAATTGCTTCTAGTCAAATTTACCTAACAATTAAGACTGTACTAAAGTCAATTTGATAAAAAAGTAGTCTTTCATTATAAAATTAATATCTTTATTAAAATCTGTAAAAAGTATAAATAAAAATATTTAATCATAATTCTACAACATCATAGTCATTGCTAATAATACGGTATATTTTTTTCTAGACTATTTTTCAATGGTTAGCTTTTTTTCTAGATATATAGCACATATATATGTTATTAATATAAACAGTTCAAGGTTTAATAGTTAGTAAACATTTTCTTTATTAAATAATGCAATAATAAACATTTCATATAAAATTTTAACTTTTATTATTTTTATTATTATGGAATGCAGATCCATAAACCCTTATTGACAATATCAAACTCCAAAAAAATCTCTTGAAGATAAGATTTTCTTGTGTCTCATTCGGTAGGAAAACCTGATTTGACCTAAACTGATGTGAGGCCACTTATCATCATTATTTATGACACTCAATAGGAATACTCTTCTTTTTTTTTTTTAAAGATTTTATTTATTTTATTTTTTCCCCCCAAAGCCCCAGTGGATAGTTGTATGTCGTAGCTGCACATCCTTCTAGTTGCTGTATGCGGGACTCGGCCTCAGGATGAACGGAGAAGTGGTGCCTCGATGCGCACCCGGGATCCGAACCCGGGCCACCAGCATCGCAGCGCGCGCACTTAACCACCAAGCCACAGGGCCGGCCCCAGGAATACTCTTCTTATAATTCACAATAGAAATATGAATGGGTTTGGTTATGGGGTCCTGCCCCAGAACCCACTGGGAAGCATTATATAATATAACGCTATATACCCCATATTACCTTTCTAAAAATCTAAAAAGTTCTGAATTCTGAAACCCTTAGACTTTTGGATGAGCAGTTGTAGACCTAAAATAATAGAAACAAAATCTTATATGGTGCTTACCATTTGCCAGGCATATTATTTTAACTGCTTTACATATAATAATCCACCTAATACCTTGACAAGGTTAGTACTATATTTAATCCCATTTTACAGACGAAAACACTGAGGCACAAAAAGTCCCAGTAACTTGCTCAAGCCCACATAGGTAGGAAGTCACAAAACTGTGACTTGAATCCAGACAGTCTAACTCCAGCATCTGCATTCTTAAGTCATGATTCTTAACCACTGTCCTTCACTCTCAGAAGCAGAATTACTAAGTCAATAAACATTTTTAAGATCTTGATATGGACAGCCTATCTTCTTAGAATGTGGTATTTGTACCAGTAGTACTGGCAATGAAAAGATGTTTCACATCATTGTTGTTACTAGTTGTAATCTATTTTTAAATTTTTGGTATTTGGCAGGCAAAGAAAATTAATTTTGTGGTTTGCTTTGATTTTAACTTGCTTTTTGTGATGACGATGAACATGTTTGCATATTTCCATTATCACTTTTGGTTTGTTTTCTCTTTCTTCAATTATCTTATCACATCCTTTGCCTAATTAGAGTCATAATTATCTATTGATATATTCCTATTCCTCATGCTAACCTGCATGACCTCTTCCAGGCTTGTCAGTGTCACCCATCAGCCCCAGGCTGCCACCATTTCCCACCTGTGGAAGAGACTTGGTAACTCTGTGGCCATATTCACCTGGAAGAAGTCTCCTTTCAAAACCCAATCAATCCACAGCGGTCCTCTGTCCCTCCTTTCTTCCCCATCCGCCACCATTCACTTGGGAACTGCTGGGATGAATTATTTAGAAGCCCTTGGAATGTTCTCCTGCAATGACTTTTCTTTCATTGCAGCTTCTCATGAGTCAGAAACATCCCATAATCTCCAACACGGGTACCTTTTAGAAACCCCAGTCTCTCTGAAGTTCATGCCCCTCAGCTCCACTGGAGTCTACTCATTCTTATTATCTACCACCATCTTGGCATTCTTCATTGCTCCTTTAGAGAATAAGTTTTGTCCATTACATGAACAACTCATCCAGCATTCCCAACCTCTGATGCTTTTCTTGGCACCTCTGCCAACCTTTGGCTTTAGAGAGAATGAAAAGCCAAAGCAATTTCTCTTTCTACAAATCTTCTTCAAAAAACTTTCAAATTTCTAGCAATCTAAGCTGGAGATGACACCAATTCAACTGTCTTTCAGCCAGTCCTGCAAGCACATGTGTCTTTAATATACATATGGGACATTTATTATCCCTCATTCTCAGCTATCGGTTTTTAAGCAAAATGTTAAGGCAATGAGAACGGTCTCATTAAAAGCCTATTACACTTCCTTACTCCCAGGCTTTGCCATGCACTGCGTTCTCTCTCTGAAATACTTTAGCCCTCCCACAATTTTGATCCACCACCTGATTAGTTAGCTTCCAAGAAACGTTCAGGAAGCTTGCTCTGACATCTCAGGATCCCTAGGTGACCCGACTCCTGCCTTTTCTTCCCCCTAGGGCACCCAGCATGTGTTGTTTCCCTTATTCACAGCTCTGTCCCCAACATCATCATCAGCACACCGCCTGTCACTGAGGGAGCACTCAATAAATATTTGTTGAATTGATTTGAATGCAAAATGTTAAAATATTTTGGGAAGTCAAATGTATCATTCTTTGGTACTGATAAATAATTTTAAGCAGTATGCTCTTTCTGGAAATTTAATGAATGTCTAATATTCTTTTTTCCCTAATTTTAATGATTCATGTTTGTTATGGACTGAATTACATTCCTCCCAAAATTCATATGTTGAAGCCCTGATCCCCAATGTGATGGTATTTGGAGGTGGGGCATTTGGGAGGTAACTAGGTTTAGATGAGGTCATGAGGGTGGAGCCCCCATCATGAGATTAGTGTCCCTATAAGAAAAGGAAGAGAGACAGGAGCTTCCCCTCCAGACATCTGAGGACACAGCAGGAGGGCAGCTATCTGCAAGCCTGGAAGAGGACCCTCACCAAGAACTGAATGTGCTAGCACCTTGATCTTGGACTTCCCAGCTTCCAGAACTCTGAGAAATAAATGTCTGTCGTTTAAGCCACCCAGACTATCGCATTTTGTTATAGCAGCCATAGCTAAGACAATTCTTTTTAATATAAAACTACTTAAACTATGTAAAATATATTAATGGACAGTGTGAAGCTCAGGATAAAAAATTTTCTTCCAAATTCGTAGTTAGTGACACAGCACTTTTTGTCATATATTAATTTCTTAAATATATTTGACATATATCCATTCTTGAATATATTTGTTATATTTCAAGTTCCAAGTTACCATTTTGTTCTAATATTTCATCTGTTTCTTTGCTAATGTAAAACTCTTAATTATTGCTGATTTAAATTATATTAAATATCTGACAGGACATTTAACCTATAAGTCATCTCCACTTTTTTTTTTTTTTTCATATTTTCATCATTATACTCACACATTTATCTTTCTGAATGAATTTCATAATATTTTGGTCAGTTTCTCAAAATATCCCACAGAAGTTCAACTGGAAAGTTTATCAAACATGAATTTGGAAAGAAGATATATCTTTATAAAACTTGTTTTTCCTATCCAAGAACATATTTGGTCTTCCTTTGTTCCTGGCACAGAGATCCTAAAACTCTTGTAATTTCCTAAGCAGTGGGACAATCTTTCGTTATAATATTTAGTCTTCTGTCCTCAAATAGCTCTAATACTTGAAATAGTTCCAGAGTGATGAAGGTGAAAGGAGTGTCCTGTTATTCATAAAAAGCCCTTTATAATCACATTTGAGTTTAAGTTAATGAGGTGACCTTTGGAAAGCCCCTAAGAATAGAGACTGGTTACCAGGGGAACCATCCACGGGAAGAGGGGCTGAAAGTTGAATCAATCATCAATGGCCAATGATTTAATCAATCATGCTTATGTAATGAAGCCTCCATAAAATCCCCAAAGGACGGTGTTTGGTGAGCTTCGAGGTTGGTGAACAAGAACCCACCCATAGGCTGGGAGGGTAGCACACTCTCAACTCCACAAAAACAGAAGCTTCTGTGCTTAAGACCCTTCCAAACCTCGCCCTATGTACCTCTTCATCTGGCTATTCATTCATGTTTTTCAATACCCTTTGTCATAAACCAGTAATCTAGTAAGTAAACTGTTTTCCTGAGTTCTGTGAACCACCCTAGCAAGTTAATCTAACCCAAGGAGGAGGTCATGTGAACCTCCAATTTATAGTCAGTTGGTCAGAAGCACAGGTAACAATCTGGACTTGCAACTGGCATCTGAAGGAGAGGGGGCAGTCTTGTGGGACTGAGCTCTTAACCTACGGGGTCTAACGCCATCTCCTGGTAGATAGTGTCAGAATTGAGTTAAGTTGTAGGATACCCAGCTGGCATCTGGAGAATTTGAGAATTGCTTTGTGTGGGAAAACCCCCACATACTTGAAGTACTGAAAATAGTAGTATTATTTTAAGTATTGAGAGTTAGTGAGTAAAGGAAACAAGTGGGGATTTTTTGTACAGCTCTTTCACTCAGCAGCATAAGTATGTTAGATTTGTCCAGCTTATTGTTTATCCTCACTGCTATATGGTATAATTGCACCATAAGATATTTATCCGCAAACAGAATACAGCATCATATTAAGAAAATAATGCACACAACCAAGTGGCATTTATTCCATAAATGCAAGGTTGGTTCATATTAGGAAATGTATTAATGTTATATGCTATGTAGTTATCTCCATACATGCTGAAAAGCCTTCACAAAATTTCAACATTTATTCATTATAAAAATACTCAAGAACATAAGAGCTATGGATTCTTTCTTAACATGAAAAATATTTATATTCCTCAATCCTAATACCAGTATATCACTTAATGGGAAAACATTAGAAGCATTTCTACTCAGATCAGGAACAGGAGGAGGATGCCGAGGATCTCCATTATTATTCCCGACTGTTCTGAAAGTATTAGCAAATGCAACTAGACAAAATAAATCGATTAAAGGTATAAGAACTGGCAAAGAAGAGGTAAAATTATTTCTACTTATAGATGATGTGATATCTGGAAAATGCTAAAGAATCAATAACAATATTACCTCAAACAATAAAAGAATTTAGTAAAGCAACAGAATATGAATTAATATTCAGAAATAGCTTTCATATACATTGCATTATAAATAAATAACATAACCACACTGAAGGGGGTGGGAAAGAATGGATCTAACCTAAGTAACTTTCATAAACAGTGTACACACAGAGATTTGCTTTTCACATAAGTATGAAACTGCAATTGTGAAACTATGCGTATTTTCGTATTGAGTAAATACTTAAATATATTGATGACAACAAGAGTGAGGATTCTCAATGTTAAAAAGAGGAGTTAGAGGCCAGCCCAGTGGCCTAGTGGTTAAGTTCGGCACACTCTGCTTCGGTGGCCCGGGTCCAGTTCTGGGCACAGACCTACACCACTCATAGGTGGCCATGCTGTGGCAGCAACCCACATACGAAATACAGGAAGACTGGCACAGATGTTAGCTCAGGGTGAATCTTCCTCAAACAAAAAGAGGAAGATTGGCACAGACGTTAGCTCAGGGCAAAACTTCCTCAGCAAAAAAGGAAGACTGGCAACAGATGTTAGCTCAGGGCAAAGCTTCCTCAGCAGAAAAAAAGAGGAGTTAGTAATGGAAGGAAGTTCACTAGAATGAACCCTGTGATGTTGGATTGGAATCAGATATAGCAATATGAACTCATGATTGTGTGTGTGTGTGTGTGTGTGTATACACAAATAGATATAAAGCAGATATAGATATTTGTGTGTTTTTCTATAAACACATATGTCCTAGCTCTGTCAGGGGAGAGAGGATCTAGAAGCAATGGCAAAAGATCAATGAGGGCCGGCCCCGTGGCTTAGCGGTTAAGTGCACACGCTCCGCTACTGGCGGCCCGGGTTTGGATCCCGGGCGTGCACCGACGCACCGCTTCTCCGGCCATGCTGAGGCCGCGTCCCACATACAGCAACTAGAAGGATGTGTAACTATGACGTACAACTATCTACTGGGGCTTTGGGGAAAAAAAAGGAGGAGGATTGGCAATAGATGTTAGCTCAGAGCCGGTCTTCCTCAGCAAAAAGAGGAGGATTAGCACGGATGTTAGCTCAGGGCTGATCTTCCTCACAAAAAAAAAGATCAATGAGCACACTTAGCCCCCAGATCCTGGTTTTCAAATACTCTTCTTAAATAAAATGAACCAAAAATCCTTGGAGAAATGGTGAATTTCTGGGATGAGGCAGAGATAAGCATGATGAGAGAATGAGGCAAGATGAGCCCACAAGATCTTGCGATGCCAGAAACTAAGCAAGTGCTCAAAATTTGATGGCATGTCAAAAAGACAGAGGAGCCAACCTGAAGGAGCTCCCAATGACCAAACCTAGAATAAGGAGCAATGAACTAAATAATAATAATGAAATTCATCTCATGGAATAACATATATATCCTTGAGTCCATACTACAAATATGTAATTGAAGGAATAAATAAGGATGAAGCAGCTCCTCCTTACAGTAGAACTGAAATTAATACAGAAGGAATGATGCAAATAGAAAAATCACCATCTCACAGACACCACAGTAATAATTGTTGCAGAAGCAAGAATCATTGATAGTGGCTAAAATTAGTGGGAAAAGGTATATGAGAAAATAGGATATCTGCATAGTCTCAAACTGTCTCTCCACCAGATATTTATTAACTACAAAGGAAAAAATGTAAATTTATAGTGCAGAAGACTATCCGACTCCACCTCAATCGAGTAATCAAACTTAACATCACCAGAAATGAGACATGTCAACATCATTTACCTCCTGATATAACGCAATGAAGTCACATCATCTCTTCTGGGGTATTCTTGCCAAAAATGAGTAATCTGAATTTAATCATGAAGAAACATCAGTCAAACTCAAATTGAGGAACATTCCCCATATTAATGGGCCAGAACTCTTCAAAAATGTCAAGGTCATAAAAAGAGACAAAGTCTCAGGAAGCCCCCCAAATCAAAGAGAATAAAGAAACAAACAACTAAATGCAATGTGTGATCCTGGATTTATCCCAAACTAGGAAGAAGACATTTGTGGCACAACTTGCAAAATTTAAAGAAAGTTTATAGATTGTATCAATATTAATTTCATGATTTTATAATTGTAACACAGTTGTATAAGATGTTGACATTCAGCAAAGCTGGGGAATGGTTTATGGGAACTCTTTGTAATACTTTTGCAAATGTTTTGTAACTCAACTTACTTCAAAATGAAAGTTTAAAAACACCTGGAAAAAGCATAGCAAACTAAATTCAAAGATAATAGATGAATGGAATGAATAAAAATGAGTACAGAAATAAATTGGGTTGAAATAAGATCTATAATGGAAAAAAACAACTACGTCAAAAATTGTTTCTAACAACTCTTAGTACTGATTAAGAAAAGAAGAAGAATGAAATGTAGCAATACCACATGAAAATGAGGGCATCTCTAAAGTAAATAAAAGTGTCTTACAAAAAACTTTACGCTAGTAACTTATAAAACAGAACAGCCAAGAAACGCATGCACACATATATAGCCACCTAATTCATGACAAAGATGCCATCTCAATGAATGGAGAAAACAATAAATTGAGTCTTTTGAATAAATGGTGCTTGATAAACTGAAGATGCATGTGGGAAAAAAAAAAAGAGTCTTGACCTCTTCTTCACACTGTGTACAAAACATAAAAATAATGCCAGATGGACTGTAGACTAACATGAAAGGTAAAACAAGATAGCCTCTAGAAAAATGGCTAAAATTATGAAAACCTATAATACCCAGTGTTGGCAAAGATATAGAGGAAGTGGAATTCACATGCGACTGGTCCAAGTGTAAAATGGTTTAATCACTTTGAAAGACTGGGTGGCTAAAGCTGTACAAACGCAGAGCCTTTGACCAACAATGCCACTCCCAGGTATATAACCAAGGGAATGAACAAGTATGTGCACCAAAAGATGTGGGGCAGAATCTTCATAGCTGTTTTATTCATAAAAGTCAAAACCCAGCAACAAGGCAAATGTTCATCAATAACAGAACTGATTAATAAATTATGCTCTATTTATAAAATCGACTGCTCGACAGTCATGAAGATCAAACTACTATTGCCTACAACATGGATGAATCCCACAGAGATAATACTGAGTTAAAAAAAAACAAATCAAGAGAGCATAGTGTATCATTCCGTTTATATAAAATTCAAAAAACTGATAACACTAATTTATAGTGGAAAAATGCATTACAGTGATTACATCTCAGGAGAATTAATTAGGAGGTAAGACAAGGGAGTTCTTCGGGCTGGTGATAATATTCTGTATCTTCATATTAGTGGGGGTTACACAGGTATATCCACCCATCATGTTTACTAAGCTTTATACTTAAGATTCACACAGTTTAGTACGTAGGTTATAATTTCGTGGAAATTAAGAAAAAAATTTTTTTCTTCAATGAACCCTTTTGTCTCAGTTTTCATAGTTTAAATATGCCAAATCCTTTCCAAAGGATGCAATTAAAACCAAGTATTAATTTCTGAGAATGCATTTCTACATAAAATAACAAAAGAAAGAAAAAGAACTGTTTTTTATCCTTCAACTCCTTTGCTAAAAATGGATGCTTTAGCTATCTGTTTATTACTTTGTAGAACAAGAAAAGATAACATCCTGGCTTTTACTTTCAGTGTCGATTGTTTCACGTGTTTATTTCATCTCAAAAAATGGATGGAAATGTTAGTTATTGGGTACTGTTTAGTTCAGCACATATCTTAGCAAAGTATTTTTAATTTACATGTACCAAACCTGATTGTTTTTGAAGAAAAAACAAATTTAAAATGAGGTATTATATTTTTCTAAACTAACAAAATACTTCTAGCTATATAAAGGTGCTAACGCAAAACAATGTATCCCTCAGTATCCATGGCAGTTGGTTCCAGGAGCCCTCACCCATACCAAAATCTGCAGATGCTAAAGTACCTTATCTAAAATGGTGTAGTATTTGCATATGACCTACACACATTCTCCTGTATACTTTAAATCATCTCTAGTTCACTTATAATACCTAATACAGTGTAAATGTTACGTAAATACTTGTTATACTATATTATTTAGAGAATAACGACAAGAAAAAAAAAGTCTGTAAATGTTCAGTATAGAAACAATAGCGGTAGGTGTTTCAATCTTAGGTCAGTTGAATCCACAGTTGGTTGAATCCGAGTTTGGTTTTACCTGTAGATGCGGAACCTGAGGATACAGAAGGCCAACTGTATTTCAATTTTCCTTAACATTAAAAGTAAATATAATCACATTTTCCCTTGATAATGGTAAAATTTCTATAACTTTCCATCTTTATCAACTCCAATCAACTAACTAAAATCAACTCACATTAGTTAGTTTGAAATCTCTTAAACTGCAGTCATCATGATTTTTTCTCTGAAAGTCTCACTTTTCTCTGAACATTATATAGTCTCTTTCTTAAGGATTTTACATTCTGTTGTGGAAAATAGACAATTATAATATCATTAAATCTATAATCAGAATATGAAATGTGAGCACTAGTCACACAACCACTGATTTCTACCAATAGAATGTGAGATGTTCAGGATCTCCATAAGCCCCTACACTACCCACAGGGCCCATGACACAGTGTCTCGAATATGGCCAGATATCAGCATATTGCTTTACTAGTTTCCATAAGGTAACTCCCTTAAGGCAAAAAGAAAAAGTTCAATTATGATCAACATCTTCTGTTAAGAAAAGGCTGGGAGGGCCGGCCCCGTGGCTTAGCGGTTAAGTGCGTGCGCTTCGCTGCCGGCGACCCGGGTTCGGATCCCGGGTGCGCACCGAGGCACCACTCCTCCAGCCATGCTGAGGCCGCGTCCCACATACAGCAACTAGAAGGATGTGCAGCTATGACAGACAACTATGTACTGGGGCTTTGGGGGAAAAATAAATAAATAAAATCTTTAAAAAAAAAAAAAAAGAAAGAAAAGGCTGGGAAATACATATACATCCAATTTTAAAAAGCAAAATCATAAAATAAATCTAGCAGTTGGGATATGCTCCAATTATCTAGAAAATTTATCACTCTTCTTGTTCAACCACTGCCAGGTAAATGAGGTATTATTGTGCAAACACACAATGTCATTCACAGATCCAGGGGTAAAAATGAGGGGCTGAGGGACCATTTGGATAACCATATTTCCCCAAGCACTTTAATAGTTTTATAACATACAAATACTGTTGTCCATTATACGAGAGGTCCTCTTTTGACTTTTGTTCTACTGTATTCACACAATAAATAAAGTTTCTCAGTTCCTCTGAATTTAACTCTTCCTATTGCCATTATCAATGTTTCAATTTGTAGGCTGGATCTAATTACTGAAGTATTATTAGAACCTAGGTAGCAGCATGTTATTATCTTACTAATTACTGCTCTCCAGGAGACTTTGCAATTAATATAAGCCACTCTGCAGAAATAATGACCACTGAAATCACAGCCCCCCCACACACTTAAGTGAGTACACTCAAACAGGGTCTATTTCTTCAGGAGTTTGGCAAAAAGATGGGGAGGTTAACCAAAACAACCAGCAAAAAAGAGCAAGATGATATCGGTTCATAGCTATAAGATAACGCTACCTTAGCAGACAGTCACCAGTTCTGCCAGCTTTATGATTCTCTCTGACAGTGATGTAAACGCCACAGAAAGGAATATTAAGGAAGAATTACATAATCCTTTCTTCAACCAATTGTTAGCTTGTTTGCTGTAGGTTTAAACACTGCCACAGGCTTCTAGTGGTTGGCAACTCAACACCGTGGAAAATGTCACTGGGCTTTGCTACCCTACTAACTGTGCTCCACAGAGCAGAAAATTAAGCTTGACATATTTGGAGGAGGAGTTTTCTGGTTTGTAAGACTTCATAAAAATAGCCATACTTATTTATTCCAGGGTCACATTTGTAAGTTCTTAGTAGCTCTGAGATAAAGAATTTAATTTTTTTACACATGCCAAATTCTTAGGTCACTCTGACTCAAAATCTACCTTATGTTCTCTTAGGTGAATAGACTCCTATCTCTAACTTAAAAAGATACATATACACACAGCACAAGATATTTTTAAATCTATAGCATTTGAAAATAAACTGAAAAAAGTCAATATCTAAAACCATGCCTTTCTGATTCAATTCATTCTGACTCCTTCTGAAAAAAGATGTCTCCATAACTAATCTTTTATCAAAATATTAGTTTCATCATGAATAATCTAGAATTGATATACAAATGGAATCATTAAGTCATACTAGACTCAAATTTATTTTCTTTATTTTATACATTTTTCTTGAACTATGCTAAGACTTAGAACTAATGATCCTTCTTTAGTAAGGAGTTTGTTTCAGTATATTTGAAACATTTAAGTGCATTTTTTTCCTATTGCAAGCAATAAGATAAGAATTATATCTCATAGACTGACACGCCACACTTAATTTACAAATAATAAAACTATGAGGTACTAAAATGTGCCACACAGTAAGATCATCACTGAAGATGGTATACTGTTTCCAGAAAAGTCTGATGCATAAGTTCTGGAAAAGTTTGTACAACTTTTGCAATAACATCAAATTTAATCACTCAGAGGCATTTGTCAACTTCATCAAAATGAGGATACACCTCCCTACTTCTTGCCAGATTTCTCTTACCTGACTTTGGCTGTTCTCTCCACCTAAAAGAAAAGAATTGTATTAGGCTTTTAGATTCTATCTTGAATATGACAGACCCATTTTATTATATAGGCCAAGAATTCCAGCCTTCAGAGAAAAATGCTCCCAAATCTCTCCCTTTCCTCAGCACCTTACCCCTTATGTTTATACGAAGTTAGCGCTCTCATCAACACTACTTTCTCTAATCATGGCTTGAAAAGGCAACCCTTCTGCCTTTTTAAAGTCCTATTGATCAAGATAATGCCATTTACTTAGCACCTGCTAAGTGAAAGTCATAGCCCGATTTGCTGTAAGGGATACACACATACACAGGACATAGAGCGGCTTTCCTTAAACAAAAATAAGTGTTCTGTGATTCCTGTTTGATTGCTTTATAAAGTAGCCCTGATGCCTGAAATTTCCTTCATCTCCTAGCAGTCAAACAATCTCTCATCCACTCACCCCCACTTGACATCTTGTCTTTTCCACAAGCTTTTCCATTTGAATTAAGAAAAGCCAACATTCCCTTCCCCCAACAACCACCACCCAGAATTTTGCACATACTCTTGCCTTTTTCTTTTCAAACATACACTCATGCCCAGTATTTTATGGAAATGTCTAAGCTTTTACTCTTATTTGACTTAACGTTTCTTTATCATTGATACTCTGTATGTGACTCTCCATTATTGTCGTATATGTGGTTGTAAATTCCTAGAG
Source organism: Ceratotherium simum simum (assembly GCF_057802395.1). Lineage (NCBI taxonomy): Eukaryota > Metazoa > Chordata > Mammalia > Perissodactyla > Rhinocerotidae > Ceratotherium > Ceratotherium simum. The sequence goes on from NC_141913.1 coordinate 14,347,754, forward strand.
AAGAGGGACTGCTTGTGACTTTTTGAGCCCTCTATACAATTAAACACTAATGTCCTCTGTGATTACAATGATTATCAACCCAGAATTATAGCTGCTTCTTCACTCACTCCTGGAAAGTCTTCTGGGCAGAATTACACACCAAAAGACTATATAAATATATCAAGTACAGTGACCGAATGTAAGAATGCAAGCATTTGGGCAAAAATTCTGGTTCTCAGAAAACTTTCGTTTTAAATTATAAGTCAGGAGTTTACAGCATTTAAAATACAAATCATACACTGAAGCTTTCTGGTTTTAACTGTTCCCTCTCTGACTTCAGAACACTGGGCTGCTTATCTCGTGTTTTGTTTTGTCTTGTTCTTCCTTGCTTTCTCTAGGTCCCAGGGGATGAGCTGGCTCAATAAAGGCTTCCCCCTGAGCAGGGGTCAGCAAGTCACAACACCGTGTCCATCACCATTCCCGAGCTGACATGTTTCAAATGACCTGAAGTGGCTACATCTGTCCCATCAAGTTGTTACAAGCAGCTTCAACAGGGAGCCCCACACCGAGCAAAACAAGCACAGTACAGCCTCCTTCAGGTCCCCACCAGGCAACCTCCTGCTATCGGCACTTTTCAGGTCTCTCTTTCTCCATCACAAGATAATTTCCTTTTCATTGTAAAAGGCTCTCTGCAGCTGTTGGCTTTTTGGTTATTTTTTTATGATGAGCAAATTTGGCTTAGGAGAAACATTATTTTCAGACTGAGAATGAAAAGCATTTTGTGTCCTAAAAATGAGGAGATCCTGAACCTGTACAACATATTTTAAATATGTATTTAAATATATAAAATATATACATAAATAATATATATAAAATATATATTTAAATATGTATTTTTTCCCCACTGTTTTTCAAGGTTCCTTTTGTCCTGTAGTTTTAGCGTTGGGCTCACCAGTGTTTAATAAGCTTATATCAACTCATAGGCACTTTGAAGTTACATATTTTCTGTCCCAGTGACAAACAAATCTATAGATTAAAAAAAACTCAAGGACTCAAATTTAGAATTCCTCGGTTACTGCTAACTACCATAAATTTCACCCTAGAGGCTGAGTAGTCTTAGTGTCCAGATGTGTACGACTCGGATGAATCAGACTTTCAGGCTGGGACACAAATAGAAACATTAAGTGGCTATTGCTCCCACTGGTGACAGGCGTGCGGGCTCCATGCAAAGCACACGCTCACTGCCCTTCATGCCACAGAGCAAGATAATCTCAATACCTCCACATCTTCTGAGCATAGCCCTCTCTTAAACAAACATCACATCTATGTACATACACGTCACAACAGCTGCTCAATATTTTAAAATATGGGCTGGTTTTTAACAACTTCAAGCTACCTAAGAAGAGGCTAGAGGTACAGATAGGCTCCTGACTTTTCTGCAATTACTCTCTTCTTAAACGGAAATCTCTCCCTATATGCACATCAGAAGGGATAAAATAAAAAACAGTGACAACACAAAATGCTGGCCAGGATGTGGGGAACCTGGGTCACTCATACATTACTAGTGGGAATGTAGAATTGTACAGCCACTCTGGAAAACAACTTGGCAGTGTCTTATAAAACTAAACATGCACTTAACATACAACCCAGCAATTGCACTCTTGGACATTGTCCCAGAGAAATGAAAACTTCACATAAAAACCTGTACACAGTTGTTCATGGCAACTTTCTTCATAACAGGCCCAAACTAGAAACAGCACAGACATCCCTCAATGGGTACATACATACCATGGAATACCATTCAGCAAACAAAAGGAACTATTGATATGCACCACAGCTTGGATGAATCTCAAGAGAATTATGCTGAGTGCAAAAAGTCAACCCCAAATGTTATATACCATATAATTCTATTTATATAACATTCTTGAAATAACAAAATTAGAGAGGTGGAGAACAAATTAGAGGTTGCCAGAGGTTAGGGATGAGAGGTGTGTGGCTTTAATGGGGTAGCACGAGGGAGCCATATGGTTATGGAAAGTTCTGGATCTTGATCTGGTGGTTACACAAATATACACGTGATAAAATTGCATAGAATACACACCAGTGCTTGTATAATGCTAAAATCTTAATAACCTCTGGATTGCAACAATGTTCTTTTCTTGGCTGTGATATTGTACTATAGTTATGCAAGCTGCTACCTTTGAGGGAAACCAGGGTAAAGATACACAGGACCTCCCTCCACATTTTTTACAATTTCCTGTGAATCCACAATTTCAAAATTAAAAAGTTATAAAAAGAAAGAGAAATCTTCTCTTGGGTCCCCATACTCTTCTAGCTACTGCTCTCTGCTTCCCCTTCTGCTCCCTTTACAGAAATCTTCTTAAAAGTTGTCTATGTTTGCTGTCTCTAATACCTCTCTTACACTGCTATTTTAAATCTGCTCCAATCATAGCTCTGACCCCTCCAACAGCTCCACTGAATGTTCACTGAATGTCACCAGTGACACCCACGTTTCTCATCTTCATCGTATATCTATGACTCTGACCCAATGACTACATCTGACAGAAGCGATCACACACTCGTCCTGAGTACTCGTTCTTTACTTAATGGACCCTCCTGGGTCTCTCTCATGAGTGGCTCCTTCTCAATATCATTTGGAGGTTCCTCTTTATTTCCCAGAGACTTCTCTTCTCTGTCTACCCATTCCCTTGGTAAACTCATCCAGTCTCCTAGGTTTAACTATTATCTATCCACTGACAGCTCCCAAAGGTATATCTCTAGCCCAGTCCTCCTGCCTGAATTTCACATTTGTATCCAAGAGCCATGGCAAATCTCTAAGTAGATAACGAATAGGCATCTTATACTACATGCCCCGAACCAAACACATGATAGCCCACCAAATCTGCCCGTTCCAGTCTTTTCCTGTGTCAAAAATTGATAACTCTATATTTCTTGTAACACAAGACAAAAATATTGATGTCATCATTTTCTCCTCTCACTCTCTCATGCATCACCTCCAATCTATCAGAAAATACTGTTGGTTCTACTTTCAAAATACACCCTGAATCTAAGCACTTCCCACCACCCTCACTGTTGTTACCCTATTCTAATCCACTATTACCTTTGGCCTGGATTCTTGAAATAGTGTTCTAACTCTCCACTCTGGCCTTGCTCCCTACAGTATATGCTCAGTGCAGCAACCCAAGGGATCTTTTAAATCATGTTAGATCATGACATTCCTCTGTCCAAAAAGATCCTATACTTTCTGGACCTCATACCTTACCATTATAGCCTTTGTTTACTCTGCTCTAGTCAACTGGCCTCCTGGCTTTTTCTAGAACATACCAAGTACAGGCCACAAAAGCCTTTGCATTTGTTGTTCCCCCAGCATGGGCAGCCCACAGGCTAACCTCCCCCTTCCCAAATTCCTGTACTCACCATGTCACCTTTTAAGATGGATTCTTATCATTCTATGCCTTACTGTTCTCCATAGGAAACATCACCTCATCATAAATAGTATATCATATATATGTATATATATATAAATGGAGAGCATATATATGATATACCATTTATTTTTTTATCTGTGGATTCCCATTAGAAAACAAAATTCATAGGATATGAGTTTTTGTCTGTTTTGTCACTTCTGAATTGCTAGTGTCTAAATCATGCCTGGAATATATAAAGCTCTCAATATGTAATTGTGGTACAAATGAATTGTTTATTTAAGCAATTGTGCAAGTATTCTCTACTTCCAAGTAGCATGAGAGTTGGAGTAGTTGGAGCAGCACGCACTCTAAGAATTCTGTAAGACCTGAAAAACCACAGAGAACTCCATCTGCTCTATGACTGACACCTTCAGTGAGAGCAGGAAACATCACTTCACTTCTGCAAGATCTGCCAGTCAGATGGCCCAGTATCTCACAGTCACAGCACCTCTCCACGGAGCAACAAACACAGCTCCCCTGGAGGGCAGGGCCTATCTGCTCCATATTCCCAGGGATTCCACAGTCCCAGGGCAGTAAGGAATGCAGCTGGTAGGAGGCATTTACCTATGCTACTAGCTTCCTCTCATCCCAGATCATCTGAAACATGAACTCCAGTGTAGCCAATACTTTGAGAGTTGGTAGATGATAAACATCTATATATGTGCTTGCCCAGAACTGGAGCTTTTAATTAAAGGTTTGTCTGTTGTAAGTATCAGATAGAATAACAGAAAGTATAATCTTTTCATTCATTCAGCAAATCTTTACAAAGGGCCTACTAGAATCAGGCACTGTTCTAGACACTCAGGATAAGTTAGGGAACAAAAATAGGCAATATTCCTATTCCATGAAGTTGATATGCTAGAGTTGGAGAGAAACAAACCCTATACAGGCAAACAAATGAATGAACAGTATAATTTCAGATAATGATCGATTCTATGAAGACAATAAAATAGGATGATAAATGACTGAAGACTTCCTTTAAATTGTGTGATCGTTATTACTCTGAGGTGACATTTGAGCACAAATGTGAATAATTAAAAAGAACTAGTCATGCAACACCTGAGGGCAGAATGGTTCTAAAAGAAAGAAAGTTAAAAGGCCTTCAGGGACCAGTATGGCATGTTTGAGAAACAAATAACGAAAGCCAGTATGTTGCAGCTTAGGAAGTGGGAGGGAGAGTTATAGAAGATGAAGATAGAAAAGTAGGCAGTCACTCAATCCCAGTGACCTCAGGTAAAGAGTTGCTTCCTTGCCCCACCCCCGGCTTTATTAAGGTATAGGTGACAAATAAAAATTGTATGTCTTTCAAGTATACAATGTGGTGATTTGACATACAAATACATTGTAAAACCATTACCACAACCAAGCTCATTAATATATCCATCACATCACATAGTTCCCATTTTTGTGTATGTGTGTGGTGAGAACACTTAAGATCTACTCTCTTAGCAACATTTTTTTTTTAACTGAGGTAACATTGGTTTATAACATTATATAAATTTCAGGTGTACATCATTATATTTCAATTTCTGTGTAGATTACATCATGTTCACCACCCAAAGACTAATTACAATCCATCACCACACACATGTGCCTAATCATCCCTTTCGCCCTCCTTCCTCCCCCCTTCCCCTCTGGTAACCACCAATCTCTGTCTCTATGTGATTGCTTGTTGTTGTTTTTATCTTCTAACTTATGAGTGAGATCATACGGTATCTGACTTTCTTCCTCTGACTTATTTTGCTTGGCATTATACCCTCAAGGTCCATCCATGTTGTCACAAATGGCTGGATTTCATCATTTCTTAGCAACTTTCAAGTATACAATACAAATATTATTACCTAGAGTCACCATGCTGCACATTAGATCCCCAGAACTTACACATCTTATAAATGCAAGTTTGTATCCTTTGACCAACATCTTCCCATTTCCCCACCCCCTCCCCCTGGCAACCACCACTTTACCCTCTGCTTTTGTGAGTTTGACATTTTTAGATTCCACACATAAGTTATATTATACACTATTTGTCTTTCTGTGTCTGGCTTATTCCACTTAGCATAATGTCCCAGAGGTTCATCCATGTTGTCACAAACGACAGGATTTCCTTCTTTTTCAAGGCTGAATAAGATTCATTCTATATATATTATATATTACTGATAGGCACATATGCAGATTTATGTAACCAACAGAACAATCAAGATCTAGAACTTTCCATAATCACATGGTTCCTTCATGCTACCTCTGTAAAGCCACACATCCCTCATCCCTAACCCCTGGCAACCACTAATCTGTTCTCCATCTCTATAATGTGTTATTTCAAGTTATTATATAAATGGAATCATACAGTATATAACCGTTGGGGATTAACTCTTTGCACTCGGCATAATTCTCTTGAAATTCATCTAAGCTGTTGTGCCTATCAGTTTTTATTTCCTTGTTATTGTAGCTATACTGCCACAAAATTTCTAAATTTTACTGGAATTAAATTAATATTAACCTGAAGTAGACTGTGGTAAATCAAGATGCATATTGTAATTCTTGGAGCAACCACTGAGAAAAATAATACAAAAATGTAGTAAAGAAACCAACAAAGGAATTAATATGGTACACTAGAAAATATCTACTTAATATCACAAAAGGCAGCATAAGAGGAAGAGAGGAACAGAAAAGTCATGAGACATAGGGAAAAAGAAATAGCAAAATGGCAGATATAAATCCAACCATATCAATAATTACATTAAATGTCACTGGATTAAATTGTGTGATCAAAAGATTGAGACTGTCAAGCTGTAGTTAAACACACACACACACACACAAAGAGGATTCAATTATATGCTTCTAGCAGAGACAGACTTTAGATTGAAAGCACAAACAGGTTGAAAGTAAAAGGATGACAATGGATAAAGCGTGCACATAGTAACCATAAAAGAGCAGGAGTGGCTACAAATATCAGACTAAGCAGATTTTAAGACAAAAATTTTTATTAGATACAAAGAGGGACATTTCATGATGATAAAAGAGTTAATTCAAAGGAATATATAATAATTATAAAGGTATACACACCTAATGACTGAGATTCAAAGTGCACAAGACAAAAAACTGATAAAATCAAAATGAGAAACAGACTATTTGACAATACTTGGAAACCTCAATACCCCACTCTCAATAATTGACAGAACTAGACAGAAAATCAAGCTTTATAAGACTTGAACAACACTATTAACTAACTTGAAGTAACTGGCATTTATAGAATACTTCCCCTAACAACAGCAACACATACGAAATTTTCAAGTTCACATGGAACATATTCCAAAATTGACTACCTGCTAAGCCATAAAATAATCTCAATAAATTTAAAAGAGTAACAATTACATAGTGTCTTCTACAATCATAACAGAAAGAAATCAGCAACAGAAAGAAATTTGAGAAGTCCACAAATATTTGGAAATTAAACAAAACACTTCTAAATAACCCATAGGTCAAAGAAGAAATAACAAGAAAAATCAGAATATATTTTGAACTGAATGAAAACTAATGAATAACATACCAAAATTTATGGGGCGGCAGGTAAACCAGGGCTAAGAAGGAAATTTATAGCTTTGCTCACCAATATTAGAAAAGAAAGATCTCAAATCAGTAACCTAAGCTTCCACCTTAAAAAACTAGAAACAGAATAGCAAACTACACTCAAAGAAAGCAAATTCCATTATTATGAAAAGTTCAGAAAAGGCAAATCTATAGAGACAGCAGATTAGTGGCTTCCTGGGGCTTGTAGGTGGGAACGAGAATTGACTACAAACAGACTGAAGGGGTCTTTTGAGATGATGGAAAATGTCCTAAAACTGGATTGGAATGATAATTGTGTAACTCTACAAATGTACTTTAAATCCCTGAGTTACACAACTAAAATGAGTGAATTTAATTGTATGTAATTTATACCTCAGTAAAGCTATCAAAATACAAATGACCTGATTGGCAGTGGAAAAATAGGCATATGTATATGTGTATATATCACAAATAAATGAACTTCCATATTACTAAATTGAGCTAACCAGTGCTAAGCATAGGCAGAGATTTAAAAATAAAAAATAAATTTATTTGATCCTGTTCTTCATAATTTTATAGTCAATATAATATCCTCTTTTAGTTTTATCCATTAAAAATGAAATATTTAAATAAACGACTTGACTATTGTCAATTTTTGAAATTAAAATTTATATTTAATATTAAATCAAAAGCTACATCTCTATTTCAACAATAATGTAGATAGCTTGGCAATTAGTCATAGATTTTTTTACATCATATCAGTATACATATATCTTGTCTCTCCTCTTTAGCAAGATACTCTGATTTTTCAAGTGGAATTACATTAAGATTACAATAAATCTTGATAATTTTGGCCAAAGATCTATAAACATATATAGACATTGTCAAAATGATTCAGATATATATTCATCTGATATAGTCAGGAGCAACACTTGGCAATAACACTTCTCTAAGATCTGGATTCCGTTGACCAAAGTTCCAATATAAAATGAATTTATATCATCCTGAAACCTTGAAAACAGTCCATCTGGGTTCTGAATAGTAAATAATCTTTTAAGATATTTTTAGTTGTAAATAAATCTGTGTTAAATCAAACGATCGAAAACAGATAAATTTGAACCATTTTAAGGGAGGTTGGGGAATTGAATTTTTCTTGGAAAATGAGGGTTCTGAGGAAAAAAACCTGAATCCTTTTAATGTAAAAGTCCATTCATTTCTAAATCTGATGGAGAAGAGCTAAAAAGAGGAAGTCATGCATTCTCAACACAAGGATTGTTTCTTGCAAGAAGTGAAAAATCTTAGATATTACCATGGTTTGTGTTAAAAGGGACAGAGTCCATAAATAGAGTACAGTATATCCACGGTATTAAAGTTTTATGGGGGAGCTATTAGAAAAACAATGTCTATATAGGACCCTTAGTAGGGCAATGATGAAAAGAAGCTAAGAATCACTGGTGTAGATCATTCTTCTACGGATAATTTCAAAATAATTTATTTGGGTCTCCCCTCCACTTCTCATTTTTAAAAACTCACACTATAGGTAAGAACCTGTCAGTTACACTTTCGAAAGTGAACTCTTTCTACCTCATAATGTGAGATAACACTAAGAATACCAAAATACTTTCCATGCATATTTCTAGAGGCTATATCCAAAAAGTCAATAAATAGTGTTTCTGATCTTTCATGCCATAAATCAAACACAATATAGACAGGCAGCAAAGTAATCTCATGGAAAAATTGATTTTTTGCTCCTCACTTTCATAACATGTAAATTCTATGTAATAATTTAGTACACTGCTCTGTCAGTGGGGGAGGTGGAGAATCTTGTACTCAGTTTTCTTATCCTGCAACTGCTGAACAAAAACAGTGAGAACTGTGCTAATCTAGTACACTGGCATTTTCTTTGCTGACCTAAATTATAAAAGACTTGCTTCAAGACCATCAAGCAAACTAATTTTAAATACCAATTACATCTAACACATAATATAGTTAGTTATTCAGAAGTAGCAATGTAGATAACATTAGAGGAACTGGCAGAGTATAATTTCAGAAACATTAGTTGGCATATTGCTTCCAGAACTATTTGAACAATAAACTGGTCAATGATTTGATTTCCTATTACTAGATTTAAAAATATATCCATGATGATCACTTTCCTAATTTTATCATGCATTTATATGGTGACTGACAAATAATAATGAACAACTGAATTTCACAATGTTATAAACTAGTATGACACCAATTAAAAAAATAAAAATATATCCGTTATGATTACTTTCCTAATTTTATCTTCAAGTTGATTTCACTTCATCTTACCAAGTAAGCTTGATTTTACGCTAAAACACTACAATCTTCCTAATTAAATTAAATGTATCTATCTCTTTCAGAAGTACTAAGAAATCAAATTATTCCTTAAAAAATTTAGCAAAATTTTGTATACCAAATGTTATACAAAAACTTGAGTTATAGGGACAGAGGGATCACTCAGAAATAGTAAATTTGCTTCTTCAGGAAACTTAAGTGGTTTTTTTTTTTTTTTTTTTTGTGAGGAGATCAGCCCTGTGCTAACATCCGCCAATCCTCCTCTTTTTTTGCTGAGGAAGACGGCCCTGGGCTAACATCTGTGCCCATCTTCCTCCACTTTATATGGGACGCCGCCACAGCATGGCTTGCCAAGCAGTGCGTCGGTGCGCGCCCGGGATCCGAACCAGCGAACCCCGGGCCGCCACAGCGGAGCGCGCGCACTTAACCACTTGCGCCACCGGGCCGGCCCCAACTTAAGTCGTTTTTAAAAAAGATATTACTTTAGTTTTAGGTTGGTCACATATTTTACTCAAAATGCTAAAAAAATTAATGAATCTTATTTTATCAACATATATTTGCATAAAGGACATAAGCAATGTACTCATTTTAGTGATCTTTAATACAAAGAGCAATATATATATGGTATGACTACACTGGGGTAGATTCATAATTCCCAGGAGAAATAACAATTTAAATATAACACCCAAGACATAGTTTTATTGATGGCAAATCAGAAACAGCATCTTGGTTAAATTTTTATTCTGAAATTTTAAGAATTTTCTAACAAATCTTTCCCTCCCACCCAACACAATTTTCACTTCCAATTTGGCCAATGGTATTTAATTTTTATGGTTTAGATCCTGTGAGTGTTCATCTTATGTGTCAACTTGGCTAGGTCACAGTACCCACATATATGGTTGAACACATCTGGATGTTGCTGTTAAGGTATTTTTAGATGAGATTAACATATAAAGCAGATTCTCCTCCATAATGTAGATGGGCCTCATCCAGTCAGTTGAAGAACTTTAGCAAAAGACTGACCTCCCCCCAAGGAAGAGGGAATTCTGCCAGCAGACTCCCTTTGAACTCAAACTGCAACATTAACTCTCCCCTGGGTCTCCAGACTCCTGGGCCACCCTGCAGATTTTGGAATTGCCAGCCCCCACAACTGCAAGCCAAATCCTTAAAATAAATCTCTCTCTAGATAGATAGAAAGGATAAATTATATCTATATTGATATCTATATATACATTCTATATACTATTGATTCTGTTTCTCTGGGGAACCTTGACTGCTACAGATTTATAATGCTTTCTTAATTTTAAAGGTGGTATTATATTACTGAAAAGTTTTTAATAGAGAAATTATTAATAACTCCCCTACGTAATGCTATTTGAAGTAAAACTGTTATTAAAATTCATACTTTCTCTGTACATAGGAGAGACAGAAAGAGAGAGAGAGAGGGGAGGAACAAGTGACACTTCCCCCATTCCCTCTATTTCTCTATTGCAAACACTGGTGAAGCGGTGACTGTGGAATAAAGTAGGTTAAAGACTACTATAAAGTTTTAAGCAGTACAGCTGACCAGCATCCTACACTGCATCAGAGATATGTAGCTGTTTTTCCAAGGGAAGGAAACAGCTTCAGATAAGCGAAGACAGATCTCTAAGGTCACAAAGACAGATCTCTAAGAAGATCCACAAAACCATCTGATGGGAGAGACAGAAATAGAACTGCCTCTCCCTATATGAGAGATGTACTCTTCAGTTGGAATAACTCTTCCTAACTTATATATATATATTTTTTTCTTGTATAAATATATATATATATATTTGTGTGCACACCACGTATGTGTGCATGTGTGCATGTGTGTGTATATTTCACCGAAGAGTTAAACATGTTTGTTCTTCTACCTTGTCTCTAGCTGACAAGAACTCCCCAGTCTTATCTTCTGATTATAATCATCATCAACAATTAGAATCATTATCCAGGGCCGGCTCCGTGGCTTAGCGGTTAAGTGTGCGCGCTCTGATGCTGGCGGCCCGGGTTCGGATCCCGGGCACGCCCCAAGGCACCACTTCTCCGTCCAACGCGAGGCCGAGTCCCACGTACAGCAACTAGAAGGATGTGAACCTATGACATACAACTATCTACTGGGGCTTTGGGGGGAAAAAAAATGAATAAATAAAATCTTTAAAAAAAAAAAAAAAGAATCATTATCCAATTCTTTACTTACTTATAACATTTATTTCTTTTTTCTAACTCAAATAATTTAATATTGTCTATTTGCCCTAGAATTATGATATCCATCTAAGGACCTTTTTTATTCTTTCTGCAGTCAAATTAAAATACCTACTGAACAGACAGGTGCAATGCTGGGGAATAGAAACAAATGCCTCCCTTCAATGCCATAGTGAGTATTTGACAGAGAGATGGGCCCAGGCTCTTGGGGAATAAAGAGGACAGGAATTTTGCCCAGAGTGAAAGGGAATAGGAGTGTATGCAAATGAGATCAGGGAGAATTCTTAGAGGAAATAAAACCTGTTACAAATCTTGCCTTAGAGAAAAAAGGGAGAATGGTGCTCCATGTGATGGAACGGAAGCAATCCAGTGATTTGGACACACAGAGGACCAGACAGGTGATCAAGCCACAGCAGCCTTGAGTAAAGGAGTAATACAGTCATGGATGCATTGCAACAATTATCATTACAGGAGTAGACGCGGGGAACATGACTGGAGGCCAGAAAACTAATTAGGAGGCCGGCACTATAGTCCAGGTAAGAAACGCAAGGTCTTAAGTCTTAGAACAGAGGTAGTGAGACTAGAAGGAAGGGGGTTGATTAGAAAAACCATTCAGGAGGCAAAAATCAGCAGGACCTACTGAGTGTGGAGGAAGAAGAAGCAGAGGGAAGAATGATCTGAAGATTTTAGCTGAGCTAGAGAAGGCAGACAGAAAAACAGATCTAGGGGAGAGGGAAAGTAGTAGGGAGATAATATCATGACTACAAAGTTCCTGCAGAATATTCACATGGAGATGTTCATGCATCTATTGAACATGGAGGCTCATGAAAGAAGTCAGAGTTGGAATAGAGACTGGAGAATCGAGGGTACATAAGGAGTTAAAACTATAGTAATTAATGAGATGGTTTAGGCAAAACACCATTTTTCAAGTGGAATTGCTTCTCATTGAGTTCTACTCGTGTCCTCAGTATTTTTTATCAACATATCTACCTAATCTTGCTTTAGGACTTAATGGCACCAACAACTAATTCCAGTCCTGTGTCTCCAGAGAGAAAAATGAAGCAAATCTTGGATTCTTATCACCCCTAGATGAACGTAGGTGGCAGAGTTGCTAGTGATCCTAAGGAAGAAATATGAAAAAGTGGCTCTAAGTATGAGTTTTTTATTTCTTATCTTCATTCTGTTTCTCTATTCCCTAGTTCTGTTGTGTGTGTGTATATGCAAATGTATGGTTTTTTTAAAAAGAAGACACGCTTGTGATATCCCTGTAAAACAATACAAAAAATTAAGGAAATGCTAATCATCTCCCTCTCCATCCTCCATCTGAGGTGATCAACTAATTCTATTTAACGACACATTATTCCCCAATAGTCAGCCTAGTATACTTTTTTAGCCAAAAATAACATAACAACAATATAGCATACACACAATCACACTCAACAAAAATGAAACAGAAAGATTCAGAAAACTTCAGAGGTGACATGAGCAGCAGAGAAGAGCAGTTGTCCGACTCATTCATTCCAAAATAATTAGATGTATTAGGTACATTGCTAGATAGCAGAGATATGTGTGGATAAGACTGTCAATATCCTAAACGAGTTTGCAGTCGCCAAGAGAAACAGACAAATGAATAGGCGATTACAATAGACTTTGTTAAGTACAATGTACACGGCTAAGTGCAGGGCCGGGGCAGGGAAAGAAGTTGAAGCGAGAGAAGTGGAAAACTCCGTTACCGCTACTATGCAAAAGTATGGCACTAAAAAAACCTGCGTTTAAGCATCTTGGCTTTAAAACTTGCATTTTGTTGACTTATCCATGTAATATTTATTAGGGCAGATCACATCACATGCATTTGTGATTTAAACAGACAACCTTCTTAACCCACAAAGCTCAGATGACTCAAACCCTACCTCACTTCAACTGCTATTATGCTTTCCTGCTCTATCTCATCCGTGCTCTAAGCTTTTTCAGTCACCCTTATAATTTCTAGTTTTAATTATTGAGTCTTTAATCATTGTCTATGAAAATTGGGATTTATATATCTATTTCAGTTAGGAATAGAAAATGCAGGAAGATTACAAATGTATGAGGCTTTGCCACAGAGAGTAAATGTTTTGGTATTTGGGATTAGCCTGAAGCAAAGCGGCAAGGTAGGCAAAGTCGGGTTTCTGAATACATCATCCCCCTTTTCTGTCCTTTCAGCAAGTCCACTTGATGCTGTACTTACTACTGCCCCAAGAGCTTGAGGGTCTAATTCTGATCAAGGTGCTGCTGTTTTAATTTCCTACCATGAGGAGGACACAGGAATAGGTGTTTAATTCTTAACCTGAAATAATGCATCTCTCTAAAGATGGAATATTAAGACCAGGTTGCTGTTCTCAAGTAGAGAAAATATTCTCATCCTTTAAATCTAACTACAGCACACGCTTCTACCAGCAATCCAATCAACAATATACTCGAAAGCCACGTAATTTCAATGTACTTATTTAATAAACAGAAAACATTATGAGATGGGGGTGGGCACAGTTCAAGAGAAATACAACATGTGGTTTATTTCTTGAGGAATTTAGGCTTGCCAGGCCACAAGACATACACAATCAGACATGAAATGGCTAACACTAAATATTAACATTAACATTATACACATATTATGGAAATAAATACTTATTCATCACTACTTCATTCATTCAGCAAGCCTTTACCAGGTGTCTCCCACTTAGTAGGCACTACGGAAGGTACTGGCAATGGACAGCCAGGATATGGCCTTGTCAGGGGTTCAGCTGAGTGACCACATGGTATTGATAATCAATATTTGCTGAAGGAATGAGTTCAAAATAGTATGTGTGGAGATTCACATAGAGTATAAAGAGGACTACAAGAACGTCATCTACCCCAGACTGGATGTACTTGGTGGGGGAGGCAGGTGCTGGATGTGTGTGCCAACATGAAGGAAAGCTTCCCAGTGCTGCTAAAGCTGGGTCTTGAAGTAACAGGAACTGAGACTAGGGTGATGGGGAGACAGAGGGAAACATCCTTCAAAAAGGTACAGATCAAAGAGAGAACAAACATACAAAATGCAAAAATAATGCATGCAATTACCTATGGCTGGAGTACAAGGAGTGTGGGGGAGATGGTCAAACAAGAACCTAGAGTCCGGTCACACACCATGCTAAAGAGCTGGGCTTAATCATGCTTAGTACAGACAGTAGGGAGCCACTGAGTAAACTTAATCACAAGAAAGGTACATTTGAATTTTGACAAGATCACTCTAACAATAGGGTTAAAAATTGATTATAGGGGAAGAGTAATAATCTACAGGGAAATGATGAAGGCTTGAGAAACGCAGGAACTGAAGACATGCAGTAGTAATGAATAACAAAGGCCGGATCAGAAGCAGAATCAACAGAAAATGGAGGCTAATATTCATGGGTCAATGGAGGTGAGAGAATAAGAAGGTGAGGAAATGGGAGGAATCCAAGGAGACTCCCAGGGTTCCAACTTGGGTGAGAACAGAAATCCAAGTATGAGTAAAATGTAACTAAGCCATCTCATGCCTCCACTGCTCACACAGCGCCCACCTCTAGGCCAGCCTCGCCCATCACTGCATCGGCGCACACAGAGTAGATCAGTCTCTCTCTTCCTTCCTTGCATGTGTATCTTCTTTTCTTCTTTTCAGCTCTCCAACATACATACTCTGGAATTTTCTATTTATCCTTTTCTTATATAGAATGATTTACTAGCCTTTTTTTCTTTTCTTCAATTTTTCTCCCATCACCCTGCTCATCCAAAGAACAGATCCTCCCTAGATCTGCATTTCTTACACGTCTGGCAAGTGCAGGAGTCAATGTAAATACTTTATTTAACATATTTATCTTATTAAATATGTGTAGATAGAAAGGAGTACGTTTGTAAGGAAAGATAAGTATTTCTGTTTGGGATATATTGTTCCAAGTAGGCAATAATTGAAGTCTCTAAAAAATCATAATAAAAAGAATCATAAAATATTTAACAATGTAATTCAAGAAAAATTTAAAGAAAATGAAAATAATATTTGACACTATAGGTTCAAAGGGCACCCTATTTTCCAGGAAAACAACTCACAAAAATGGTCAACCCTGAGACATAACCTAATAAAGTTATTTGACTGTAAAAACAGAGAAAAGAGTATTTGGGAAGCCACGCAAAAAGACTTATTTACAAGGAAAAACATGATGCAGCTGGCCACCGACTACTTCACATCACTGTCTAGAAGACAGTGGAACAATGCTTCTAAAATTCATTAAATACATACACACACAAAAAAAGAAAGAAAATGTGAGTTTTGAATTTTATACTCAGCTGAGATGGCATGTGGGTAAAAAAGCAACATACAAATATATTTTATATGCAAAAATCTATAGTAACATTTTTCCCATGAGCACTTATTACTGAAACTACTAGAGCCATCCAAGAGATGAATGGGGACAGTATGACAAAAGAATGGCAGTGGGCACTGAATCTGTTCAACCGTAGAACTGAGGCTAAAACAAATGGAGGATTATGGTTATAGGAGAGAATGCAAATACTATCACAAAAGTTGAAAGAGAAGGAGTTAAAAAAAATGGGATGTTTTCTAAAGATTCTAATTTCCTTTCCTTTAGAGGGTGGAAATACAATATATCATTTAAATCTGACAAACCAAACAATGGTAGCTTTAAATGTATTTCCCAGTAAAAAGGTAAATATTATGAAATATAAGCAGGTGGTGGGAAAAAGGGTTAAGAAGTGAGGAAAAGAAAATCCAGTGATTTCAATACTGATCATATTAGGGAGTTAAAAATACTGTCTTATGAGATATAATTATGGGTAATATATAAAACTGTAGTTTAAATATAACTACTAGATTTTAAATAAAAAACAAAATAAATGACCTTTAACTATCATTAATAGAAAAATTGATCAGAAAAAATTAAAATATCACTTTTTCTCTTTTAATAATTTAAAGGATTTAATGCTTTTCAAACAAACAGCAATTTATACATAATTCACAAAAGAGAACTTTGATCCACATAATTTTGGGAGAAAATCCAGAAATTAAATTGTTTTGGACACTCCATGACCATGAGCTCTTCTCTCCTCTACCTTTTATCAGCTTACCATAACACTTCCCACTGACCCACGAGTTCCAAACATGTTTTGTAAAGAAATATTAATAAATGGATGCTGATAAGGAACGAAATGAAGTTAGAGAATGACATTCTAAGGTTAAACAGCAGCATTAGGATTAAGTGGAATAAATTAGTCCAAAAATTTAAATCTTGTTGTTACTTTTCACTCAATTTGAGCTTCAACAGGAATAGAAGTTTTATTGCTAGCATTCAGTCAGACGTTAACCAGCCAAACATGTCATATATTCTTTATTTGCTCAGCACCCTTCCACAACAATATACAGCTCCAGAAGCCAGTCGTCTTCTTTGTGATTTAGGTATTCAAAAGCGAGGCCAGGGGGCCAGCCCGGTGGCGTAGTGGTTAAGTTAGCAGGTTCGGATCCCAGGCACAGACCTATGTACCGCTTATCAAGCCATGCTGTGGCAGGTGTCTCACATATAAAGCAGAGGAAGATGGGCATGGATGTTAGCCCAGGGACAATCCTCCTCAGCAAAAAGAGGAGGATTGGCAACAGATGTTAGCTCAGGGCTAATCTTCCTCACAAAGAACAAACAAACAAACAAACAAAAACAAGACCAACCAACCTGAGATCAAAGCTGTGTTCTTCTTTCTAAAGCAAATGGTTTTCTAAGCAATTGTTTTATCTATAAGAACCCCCAAGATCAATTTGATTCAACATTACAATAAAAAAGCCAGTGAGACAATGTTATTCCACTCTTTAATGTAAACCTTAGGCACCACACTAGTCTGTATACACCATGAGGACAGGGCTTATGACTCTCCACGCTCACCCTACAACAAAGCACAGCACCTGGTATATGATGGGATCTCAATAAGCGTCTGTGCAAAGGCCTAGGATGAATAAGAAGCAATAGAATAAAATCCTTTAGATTAAATTATGATTTGAGATTTGCATTTATCATACTAAGTGCCTTCCTCAAAGAGAGCAAATCCTTATTTCCAGTTAATATTTAAGACTATCCATATGTGAGGCCCATTGCTTATAACCATACAAAACCTTTTTTCTCTTCATCAAACTCACAATTTATAAATGTTGATATATAGAAATTTGGCAAACATGGGTGGTTTTAATTTATAATACACTTATATTTGATATATCAATGTAAAAAGGAAAATCTGTAGATTCTAAACTAAGAAAAATCTTTCAGAAGAGTCTGAAAACACTGAATCATATTTGATCACAGAAAATATCAAATAGCTACCTAAAACCATCACAAGCATAAATAGTGCTTGGCATATATAATGGCATTATTTCAAATACTGAATGTGGGCCAAGGCAATAACCAGCTGTTAATGTCATTGTGCTCTCCTACGCAACTTACTAAAATTATTTTTCAGTATACCCAGTAATTACTTTTGGCACACATTCCAGTTCCATAACTCGTTCTCTTCTATCTCGAGAGCTTTCAATCTGATTACATTTTCCATGATATAAAAACCACAACTCTTTTATTGGAATCCACAGAGAAATAGCTGAATTATGTGTCCTTCCTCCCTCTGCTTTATCTCATATAGCCTTACACTGTTATAAATGGTTATTTAAATTTCAGTGAAAACCAAAGTGATATATCTTTGTTACAGTCTCAGTCGATAGGAACTCTACTGTTCCTATCCAAGGACTGTGATCTTTATCATTTCTTATGAAGGAATACCCATCAGCTTAGGAAATATTCATTTTAGTCTAGATATAACTAGTGTCAATAGGAAACTTCCTAAGTCAGAAGAATAAATGGTCTTTAGTCTTAAAAGAACAGCCATAAAAAAGTCAGGGTTTATTTGAAGAAGAATTCTGAGCACTTGGTCAGTGATTCTTAATTGGTTATATTTCTCTCCTTCAATACTAGATAGAGGTGAAACAAATTTTATTTAACAGATTCATTAAGCACTCATTGGACACAAAGCAGTGCGCTACGATTTTAGGTGTCTGGAACTTGTTATTCTGCATCAGGCCACTACAAGATTAACACACAACATACAGAGTACGCTTAACATATAATTTCCTTGACAATGGTTATCTAGATTCCTTTTGGATTAGGTCCTTTGTAGTGAGTATATCTTTGTCAGAGCCTTCAGATTCTATAAACTCCATCTGGTGAATCAATGGGAGGGACTGCTCCCTTCCCAACACAACTACCTTCAAAGGTCTGGACTCTGCCAGGTAATGGATGCATTTTTAGGATTTCAGAAGGCTATTCCTGGTACTTGATATTCATTCCCCATTCACACACACACACACACACACACGTGCGTGCACATGTACAGAGTTCAGGCATGATGGCTGCATTTGTGGATGATGCTCCCTCCAGAATCTGAATAAAGAAGAGGATAAAGAAAGGTGAATGACGTGTTCTGCCTTTTGCAATTGGAGAGAGCATTTACTACCATTCTAATCATCTCAAGAAGAGAATCAAGTTCAGAATAGAAAAGAACTGGCATATTCCTCTAAGCTCATTATGCCTAGACTCCGTGATAATTTTTCTCACGCAAATACATTGTTTGAAAAATATCAAGTATTTATAAAAGCTGTAAAACCTTTAGTCATTGGCCATGTTTTTCTTGTTGGAGAAAACATGGAGTGTATTTTGATCTCAATGAGTTGGGTGTGATAAACATTTCCTTTTAAAGGATAAACAAGTTCTATCGAAGAGATTACATTTCTTAGGATTTTAAAATTAACTTCATCTTCAATCACTCAAAAATTCTTATAAATTGCCCTTATATTGTGACAAATGTCCTTACATTATTACTTTCTTATAAAATACATAACCCACACCACTGAGGTAATATAAACACAATCATGATTCACTTTTAAAGGATGCCAAGAAAACATTCTTCATAGAACTGATCAGGGAGCAGAAAACAGGTAATCTCATACACTGTTGGTGGGAGTGTAAATTAGTACAGCCTTTTTGGAAGGCAACTTGGCTGTATCAAAATTTAAAGAGCATATATTCTTTGATGCAAAAATTATACAATTTGGAATCCACCACATATAATTGCATATGCACAAAAAATATATAAGAAAGTTTACTATTGCATTAATACTAATAGCATAATTCCTTAACTTATATTGAGCATGTACTTATTGGAGGATGGCTAAATTAAATCCATATTATGGAAAAATATGCAGCAGTCAAATATAGGGAAGTAGAGCTACATGTGCTGACATGGAGAGATATTCAAGATGCACTGTTAAGTGAAACATGTAAGGTCAAGTTACAAATAATGTATTCGGCATGATCTCATTCATGTAAAAACTGAAACTTTATCTCTCTCTCTCTCTCTATCTGTGTGTATTAGAAAAAGAGCCTGAAAGTATACTACATCTATGGTTATCTATAGGGAAGACAGTAGAATGAGGAAGAGTGTGAAATTGGGAAGCCAGAAAAGAGGTAAGAACAGTGACTGTCACATTTTGCATTTTACATTTCACATTTAGTTTTGTATTGTTTGAATGTTTTCAATGAACATATTCTCTATATCACTTCTCAATTCAAAGTTTAAAAGGCAAGTTAACAGGAGCAATGTGATAAACTGTAACTTTTAATCACAAAATCATGCAGTATAATTAAATGTAAACATCTAGAGTATGCTCAGTAAATAGAATTAACACCCACACTGAGCTGAGTAGTAGTCCTATAGTATTGGTGAGTTAGTCTGATACCTTGGGACAAAATCAAGAATTACTTTCTATGAATCTACAGATTGAATTATAATTAAAAACAAAACCAAAACTAAATGAAAAACAAAAACCAGCTCCTCACATGCTCGTGGACTGAGTAGGAGGTGAGGCAGCACCCTATACAATATGGAAGCACCTAAGATTCTCGGCACATAATATGCATTCCTTAAGTGTTAGTACCCTGTCTTCTTGTGAACTTTAACTTGCTGCTTAATTTGAACTCATCTTGTCCAATTTTATTTCCTACTGCTCCCCAACATAGATCCTCCTTCTAACAGCTTGGTTGTCTCACAATTCCATAATCACCATGCCATTCTTACTGCACCTCTGCATTTGATGCACTTGGGGTGCCTCCTCAGCCAACACCCCCTTTCGGAGAGTTCTTTGACAACTACACACCGACACCTTCCCTCCAGAGAGAGTGAGTTCCTGCTTCCATGTTCATAGCATGTGATCTCCTATCCCATGTCTTCCCAGTTTGTTGGACTGAGTGTCCACCCCATACCCATCAACTAAATCAATCAGATCCTCTCTCAAGAATTTCACCAAGATAGTCATAGGCTCCAGGACTGAATCAATTACTAGTTGTTCTTGGAGCTGAAAAATCATGAAGCATCAGGAGCCATGGAAGCCCCTGGGGCTACTTGTGCCAATTATTAAACAGAGAGAGTCAGACTGCAGGCACTTAGAAGCAGAACAAGAACCAAATGATGACAATGAGAATAAGAGTGAAGAGAGAAGAGCAGAGGAGAGGGGAGAGACATAGTTGCTTTCTTCCCAAGGGCTTTTTAGTTCTACCCATGAGAAAAGTAGTGGTTCTTCACCTCCTTTGGTCCTAATGGATATCACTGTGATTTTTAATAAATATTTTCATAGTGAAGCTAACTTGACTGGGTCTTGTCTTAGATACCTGATAAAGAACATCCCTTGGACTGTCCCTATATCTATTCCAAATCCACCCATCTTTCAAGGCCCAACCAAATTCTTTTTCTTAAATTACATGAAAGGATAAGGACAGAATGCCAATTTACACCAATTATTCCTTCCCTGAATACACCACACAAAGTCTGTGCCTCACAATTTAAGCTTAGATGGAAGCAATTTCCATCTGAGATGCAATGATATGAGTAACTAAACTGGGGCCTTCTTTAGGGCAGAGGTAAAGTGCTCCATTTCTCCAATAGCTTCTGTATGTTGAGAACTCAGTGAGCATTCAATATATATCGACTAAGTTGCTGAGCTTATGTTCCAAAAATATAACTGAATCTCACTCAACTGAAACAAGTAATTAAGGCATGTATTCTACCACTGGGATCTAATAAAAATATTTAAATGAAAGAAGAGGTCTCTAAAGAGAGGTTATATACTAGAAAAGGGGAGCCAATTTTGAAAAAATGAATAAACCAATATACACTGCTTAAACATTTAGAGTTAGTTTAAGTACATGTGACAAGCACCAATTTCATAGTCAAAACCCAGATGAAATCTCAAGGAAAAAGAAAGAATGCAAGTAAAATATTATTGTTGATATGTTGTATCCCTTATACACAAATATTCTTCTAGGAATAGAATAAATGAGATACATGAAAACCTTAAAGTAAAATTATACTCATGACTATTAAAAGGAGTTGTATTATCACGCAATTGGTAATATAATGCATCACAAACATACTGTCCTTGATGATTTCCCAAATACTACTCATTAGAAAGTAAAAGAAGTATAGTAAACTTTGGAAAATATTTTTGTTCTAGTTTCCACTAAAACATAATAAAATAACCATCCCTTCAAAACTTGCCCTTGACTGGAGAAAATAAATCTACCAATAGAATAAAAATGGAGGGTAAAGAATCTGAGAAAGGAAATGAAATATATATTAATAAATCTTCTCCATCTTTCTCTCTTTCCCTTCCTTCTCCCAAACCACTCCCTCTTCTCATTTACTAAAGATGATATATGTGCAGGTTGATCACTTTACAGACCTGTGCTCCCAAGAGCACACTAAGCTGAGTATTAAGGGATGTCATGGAGAGTAGAATCCAATCTAGCAGATATTCACCATGAACTATCTCTTAATCTTTACTAACCTCTGACTTCCTATTTGTCCATTCCATTTAAGCTCTGCCATACCATTAATATGCTTCCCAGGATCTCAACTCATTGCTTGTGTACTATCTTACTAATCTCATTTCTGCTCAGGCTCAACACTGATGAGGTAATGTCTTTGTCTCTGCCACTGCTCTGGTATCAGGATTCAGCCTCGCTTGAGATATATTCCAGAAGGCAACTTAATGATGCAGTTACCAGTTCAGTTCTACTCTGCTACATACATACAACTTCCTTCACCACTAATTTGATTAAAGCAGATGTATTAAGGTGTGAGGCACACTCTAATTTAACATTTAAGGAGCTTTAGCCAACAATCAAGAATACTAATTTATTTCTTTAATTTCCCACAAATAATCATTAATTACCAATGAGCCTAACATGTAGCATTTCTCAGGTGGCTAATACTACTCAAAGATTTCTATCTATAGATATATTTTTTATATATATATATATTCATCCAATAGATACTATTCCAAGTGATTGACATATAGCTTACTGAAAAGTTTTCCCATGTTAAAATTATTGTGCTTCTAAGTCCTAGAAGTTTGAGACCTTGTATGGCCATTCTTGTATCTATTGGAGTGACCTTACAATTGTTTTCACAGATAGATAGATAGATAGATAGATAGATAGATAGATAGATAGATAGATATTAAAAAAATCAAAGACCAATCTGATAAACATTCAGAGGTGTATTTATACCATAAAATATGATCACAATGATATCCAATTGCTAGAAGCTATAGGGAGCACATTTTGAAAAAGTCAGGCCATAGGTAATATTTGATGAGTCTGATTTTTCTCTCCAAATCTTCAAAAGTAATCTTTCATGGAGTAAAGTGAAAGTATCTAGATTAATGGTATCATTATGTCTTTCTGTTATTTCATACTTGACGTCCTCCACTACATGTTTGCCCTCTCCTTTCTTTTTTTTTTTTTTTTTTTAAAGATTTTATTTATTCAGTTTTTTCCCCCCAAAGCCCCAGTAGATAGCTGCATGTCATAGGTTCACATCCTTCTAGTTGCTGTACGTGGGACCCGGCCTCACGTTGGACGGAGAAGTGGTGCCTCGGGGCGCTCCCGGGATCCGAACCCGGGCCGCCAGCATCAGAGCGCACGCACTTAACCGCTAAGCCACGGAGCCGGCCCATGCCCTCTCCTTTCTAACATTCTGTCTCGCTTTTCATTTCGTATCAATAGATAGGAAGCAACCAGATAAGAGGGCTCTATTTCCTATTCCTTCGGTATTTAAGCTTCTTTACTCACTAGTGTTAAAATAAAATAAAATGGAGACCTGGCTTGAGAATTCCACATACAGACAAAACCAGTTAAGCCATGTAAGCAAAATCTAATCTAGCTTATTCTGCAAAATTTAGGTCATTTCCTGTAAGTGCCTCTAATAATCATAAACAAAACAATTCATTTTCCTAAAATGATATAAGATAATTACTTTTAACCAATCCACTGCTATGTGGAAATCTCCATTGTTATACCCAGTCACTGTAAATGTTAAATAGCTTCTGCATTTTCGATTTATAAGCTGTCTATGACAATGCACCTTTGAACTTCATTCCACTTTCAGTTTGAAGACTCCCAGTTTATGAACTGTTCTTTTATGCACAATAAACTCTTAATTAAAATTTTAATTGATCTGATGTTATTTTTAACACTAGCATGTCTATGTTCAAATCCTATTCATCTGCCAAAGTTTCACTAAAGTGCCACCATTTTTATGAAATCTTTGATTTCTTCATACCAAGGGGGTCTCTTCCTCCTCTAAACTTCCAGGCACTTGTTTATATCTTTCTAATTGTTCTTATCTCACACAGTGGAATGTAGTGACTGAGCCCAGGCTCCACAGTCAGATTCACCCGGATTCCATTTCATAGCCCACCTCACTAAATCTTTATACATATATATTTATATATCCTCATTGTATATAGTGATATATATATCATTATAGATATATACATCCTCATTAAATATACATATAGATATATCCTTATTTTATATATATATATTTATATATATATAATGAGGATAATTGTAGGAGTTACCTCTTAAGCTTGTAGCACTTTCAAAATATTAAGCACTCAAAGTTAGCCATTATTAGATATTTATTTTTATTTTGCATTACAGTTATTGTTTTTATTATTACTTTCTTTCTCATGGTCAATTAATAGATTTTCCTTATAGGCAAAATTTCAAAACAGAGAAATAAGAATTAACAACTCCAGGGACAACAAAAACATAGCATTATGCTATTTTTTAAAAGAAATATGACTTCTTGGTATGAAATTATTTTGAAAAGTTTCTTCATATATAACTAACAAAACTACAACAATAATTTGGAGGAGAACTAATTATTTTAAAATTTGAAATAAATCTTCTCCTTAGTAGATTTCTGGTCTTTAGCTCCCAGGCTTAAATGAAATATTTACTTGCTAACCCTCAAGGAAAGGAATGTTAATCCATTTTTTTGAAAAGGCTATATGAAAAATAAAACTTTTTCTATATCACTTGTTTTATATTTTATGCTATCTCACATGCATACAATTCTCACTTCAGCATAGTAGCTAAAACTTAGCAAGAATGTAATAAAGACTATTGAATGGGTCTCCTGAAGTTCTTTAAATCAAACATGAATTTGACAGTATATTTCAACAATGTAGGTTAAATGGCAACATGTTGAATTATTTCAAAGCAGGGCAACTATCTTGGAAACCAAGTAATATATATAGGACCAGTCAGTTAGTCCAGCAACAGTATTTAGAATTAGCAGGGGATTCCTGGCCATGTGTTTCTACCACATTATTTTGCCTAATAGAGGTCAAATGACTGATCTGCCTAACAGAGTTTAGCCAAGAAATCAGAAGTTAATTAGCTTCACTCCCTCTTCTTACAAAGGCTAAATGTTCTAAGAATTACTGTATTATTTTCTAGACAGTACAAAAGCACAAACAAAACATTACCTGGAGAATAATATTCTAATATTCATCTAATTGAAAGGTCATTATCTTGGAGTTTTAACTTTTAAAATTCAACTACTGTGCAAGCATATTTATTAATGAGTAAAATATTGTGTAATGTAACCCAAAATATTCAGTATATTAATGAGATTCTCATGGTTTTCATTATCATTAATTTTCCTTTTCCTTACATAATTAAAATTTTAAAATATAATCCCAGTAAAATTAGGACGTAAGATCTCTCTCTCTGGTTTAGCAGCAGGAGGCTGTACTAGAAACAATACTAGACTGAGAGTTAAAAGATTTGAGTTCTAAACTGATTAGTTATTTAATGAACTATGTATGGATTTGGACAAAATGAAGCACCCTCATTCAAAAAACAAGGAAAATAAATACTTCAAAGGAATGTTTACTCATGAGGATCAAGTGGAATTGTTTTGGGGCTATGCTATGTAGAATACAAAGTGCTCAAATATAATGGATTATTATATTTCCTTTGTTTTAACCCAGGTAAGGTGACTATGTGGCCTTTTTAAGTAACCAAAAAAAGAAAAACCATATATCATTATACTGAAGAGAAGAAGCTAAATTCTTCCATTTCCATTTGAACCTACACTACTTGTACATCCAATCCACAAGTTTGAAAGTAAGGTTAACTAAGATCATTTCAACAGCTCCTATCTAACACAAGAAAATAATTCTGGCTCAGTTCTCCGGAACTCAGCAAATAGGAAAAGATTAGTGCAAAATGCCCTTTCACTCTGCTAATAAACAGTGCAAAATTCAAACAAGCTTCTAGACACTATGGTAATGCCATAAAATGGTAAATTATTTCTTGAAGCAACAAACAATTTTCATCCCCCAAAACGGGTTTGGTCAACAGGGACTTAGGGGTTCCTGGTAAGGTGAGCACTAAGGACAGAATCAAATGTATGATTCAATATTGTATCTGACAAATAATGAGAAGTAAATATCCAACCTACCTAATGTCGGCTTTATCTAGGTTTCTCGGGGTCCACTGAGGACATTTTAAGAGGTGAATTTTCATTATGAAGGTAATTGCACACACTAAGTATGATTTCTAAAAATCTTCCTCTTACCAGAGAAGATATTAAGTGAATATATTGAAATTGATTAGAGCAGTGCCTGGATCTTAGTAAGTGCTCAAGAAGTTGAGATCCTTACTATTATTATTATTACTGATCTGTTAACTATTTTTGTTTTCCTGTGGAACCACCGCAGTCCACTTTGGTGACAGAATGGAATGCCAGGTATTAATCAATTTTCATATATATACCATATCTTCACCAAAGAATTTTATTCCTTCATCTCTGGAAAACAAGTTGAACCTTAACAGCAATAGTGGGAGTATTTTTTTTTCTTTAACATCAGGGCTGCCTCCAGATCAAATACTGTCTATATATTCCTTCAATCTGACATAGCTAAAATTATCACATCATCATTGATCATTTGGACACCCACAAAAAGATAAGAATGATGGCCAGATCAAGAAAGACTACCTACTGATATCTGGAGGTTAGACCTTGTGTTTTCACCAGCAGTATCATCACAGAATAGTATTCGGCATATTGTTTTTTACTATTAAAGAGTATACTGTTTTTTAGTATTAGAAAAATTAAAGCAACTATCTTATATACTTGCCTTAGTAAACATGAACAAATCAAAATTTTCCATTAACTGACATTTGAAATTAGAATATCTTTGGTGCTTTGCCAGGTCCATCCCACATCTTTGCCCTCAAAGTTCTTCATACCCCCACTCCTTTTCTCTCCAATCCCTTTATCTTTGCTGATTCCCAACTCCACTGTGGCTGTCATGCCTCCCTGATGCCTGGAACAGTGCCTCGTTGCCATGGAAATAATCACTTTAAAAAACAATACAATACAATAAAATAAGTAATAATGAAAGCTTAGGCAGCCTGTACTGTTGCCAGGAAGGAGGGTAGAGCCAGAAATAGAACTCAGCCTTACTGACACTAACAACTACTCCCTGATCTACCGTTAGACCACTAGATTTCCCTTTCTTTTTCTCATTCTCCTTTTCGTATATACTCCCAGATGATATCAGGCAGCATGCAGATTTTGAATAAAGAAAGTGCCAAAGCAATGGTGAGACAATGACGCTTGTTCTATGATTATTTGAGACCATGTCTGCTGTATAACCCCTATATCCAGGATAAGTTAGCACCCAAAATGCCTTCTTCAGACTCCCCAAAATCTGGATCAAATTGGTATTAAGTAGATTGGACATTTATTTTTCATTCTTTTTCAATTACATCATTGTAATACATTCATTTTGTCACTGGTTTATATGTTAGCAGAAAGCCCCTCTGTTGCTGATCACATCTGATTTGAGAGATGCAGATTGCTTGTTGCTGCAAAAAATAATTTACCACATTATATAAATAAATAAAACAAGAGCCATGGGAATTAGCATATGGACCTTAAAAACCACAGGATATCACAGAATTGACAGGCTGTTCCAGTAAAAGAAATTCACATATTCATGGTTCTTACCATCCAGAGACTTCTAAAACAAGATATACAATAAAACACAAATATACATACATAATAAAAATATAAGTAGATTTATATTTCACATTTTTCCTTCATCACTTCAGTTATGAATAATCCCATATCAATTGTGGAGTAATGTGGAATAGATTTAGGGTTAACATGCTCCTAAATTGACAATAATGTTATACTGTTGTTCAAATTACTTTTGCAGAGAACATGAAAGTTTCGTTAAGTCTTAGAGGAAATCATATGAAAGCTTTCCAAGCATAGAAAAGCACAAAGAAATATACGGAATACGAGCCACAACTTTAAAAATTGCCCTGAGGATTTAGAAAATGTTCTCATGTGGGCTGATAAGTATCTTAAAGCTAAAGGTCATTTACTCAAAAAATATTTAAGTGCACCTGTGACCAGGGACGGGCTGTGGGGTGATTACAATGATAGCTATGACCTCCTTTGGGAACTGAAACAACCCTTCAGGAGTTTATAGTCCACTGGATATGGCAAATTACCAAATATAACTACAGTTCATCATGATTAATGCTACATTAGCAATATGTAGAAGCAAGAGTTACAGTTATCACACATTTTTAAGTTAGCCACACCTAGACAGCCCAATAGACCTACCCAAGTCAAAGGGCTGTTAAGAGTTAACACAGGTGGTAATGGAAAAACATGAGTAGGAGTCTTCTCAGGTCCTTGTATTAAGGAGAAGGACCACATATGCATAGCATTTGTGAGGAAATGAAGTAGCAAGCAGTAACTATTTTAGAAACTATTATAAGATATCTAACTGGGAGACGAACACTGTAAAACCTAGAGATGTGAGAATGAAAATAAGCATGCAGAAAGTAGGGCTATGTTTACAGTAGAGGAGATGCCCGTTAAAACAAAGAAATGAGGCAAAGAAAGAAAAATAGTGAAGCGTCACAGTTACATAATAGGTATAATTTAAGCAAAAAATCTGTGGAACAAGAGTGAGGTGAAAGAGAGTGTTGCCTCCAAAACACTCAGAGATAAAGAACTATTTATTCTAACACATTTTGTAAATGGAACAAGATTTAAATTAGAAGGTGAAGTATACTGTTCTTTAATATTTATTGAACAACCACAATGTTCTAATTACTTAAATCCTCATTGGAATGGTAATGACAACCCTGGGAAAGGATAGAAAGAAGAAATGATGGGGCAAGGTTGAGTGGGAAGGTAGGTGATATCAATCAGTTAAAAGACATTTATTGAGCCTCTATTACAAACATGTCTACAAGGCATTTTGTTAGACAATTTGGGAAGTGAAAAAGAATTTAACAGCCTGATTGGGAAATAAGAGATACATGAATGAAAATAAACAACACAAGGCCATATTTAAAAAATTTATGTAATAAAGATTAAAGCAAGGCCATATCATTGACCAGATGATGATTTAAAAATGTTATTGAAAGTAATTATGATGTAAAATTATTTCATAAACAGAAATAAATGTATATTCTAGGGCAGACTTCTCTGACCTTGAATGAGCAAAATGGATGACTTTGCTTTAAAGGCAATAAAATTTTACAGCAGGAAGGAAATGAAGAGAATATCTAATTTTCAGATGATAAAACTGAGTCCCTGATAGATTAAATTAGATGTTCAAGATAACACAGCTATTCAGCGGCAAAAATCTGAACTAGCACCCAGGTCTTCGACTCTCTCAAGCTCTTTCCCCCACCTGTCACTGTCACCCTTCTGAGTCATTTTTTGTGAGGTCTGTTTCTTACCTTGAGATTCTTGATTTAAGTTAGATCATAAATACCTCTAACTACAACCAGATATGGAGAAGTCATGCCAAGTGCCAAATTCATACAAGATTTGAGTTACCAATGGAGAAGGGTGGGGAAAGTAAATCTTTTTTTCTTTGCTAATGTGAAATCTGAAGTTAATAAAGACCTTGCTTAAGAAAAATTTGGGCATCTTTCAGGACTTCATTCTTCCTTCTTATTTTTCTTCACTGTCTTCTCTGCCTTTGCTCACACCTGAAACGCTATTGACCCTAAAGTTCTGTTCCTAAATTACATGCTCGCACTAGGCAAGCTCTTCTCCTCCCATGGCTCCAACCACTGTCTCTTCAGTGAAGACTCCTAGCTCTAGATGCCCAGCTCAAGGACTCTTTCCTAGTTTCCAAAACTGCACACCCAGCCACCCATATACATCTCCAAATGGATGTTCCGTGGATATATCTCCAAAACGGAAGCCATTTTCTTTCGCTCAAAGCTTTCTCCTTCTTTTCAGTCATTAGCTTCACTATCCTCTGATCAGAAACTTGGCAGTCATCCTAAAATTCTCCTTCTCTGTATCTTACTTTACTTTGTCCTGTCTATTCCATTTCTTAATGGCTCTTTAGTATTGCTATTACCCTAATTCAGAACCTCATTTCTCTCTTGGAACAACGCAAAGATCTCTGAACTTATCTTGATGTTTATTGCTTGTCTCCAATCCATCCTCCATACTATTTACCGCAATACTTCCCAGTTATGCATTCAGTCCCTATAGGAAAAGGCCCAATCTCCTAGGCTTGGAACAAGAGACATTTATTACCTGGTTCTTTCCTTACCTAACCTCCCCAAATTCATTTCTTTTTAATTTTATTTATTTATTTTTCCCTCAAAGCCCCAGTAGATAGTTGTATGTCATAGTTGCACATCCTACTAGTTGCTGTATGTGGGACGTGGCCTCAGCATGGCCGGAGAAGCAGTGCGTCGGTGGGCGCCCGGGATGCGAACCGGGCCGCCAGCAGCGGAGCGTGCGCACTTAACCGCTAAGCCACAGGGCCGGTCCCCCAAATTCATTTCTTATTCACGCTCATCTCTCACTCTATGATATAACAGCATTCTAGACAGCTTAGAGTTCCCCCCAAATATCTTATTTTTTAATAAGAGAAGGTAACAGATTGGAGACAAGGCAAAAACAACTCATTCCTGTGAGCAGTAGACAACACAATGATGATTGCAACACTAGAACCTTATAAGAAGATGACAGGATATTTCAGAGGAGATAGCAGAGTGACAGCTTGCAAATATCACAGGAATGATGCCTGAATCAGAACCCAGAGATAAAAACATTTATTAATCCCAGGAATAACTGACACTGGTGAAAATCTTTGGACAAAACTTCTGATAGTTGTAAACCACCTATTGCAGAATAATAATATTTTTATGGTCTAATGCAGTCAATGAATTTATTTGTGAACCATTCAGCTTATAAGAGGTAAAACTGGGATTTGAATCCCAATGTTCCTAACTCTACAACCCATTCTACTACCTTATAAGAGCATTTCTTAAAGTGTATTCCCTAACACATCAGTTCCATAGATCATTCTCATTATCTAGAGTAAAATAAATTAAAACAGGTTTCTTTTAACACAGACATTCCCAAAAATATAGTGTGGGATTTCCCCAAAATACTTACCTTAAACTCTTCTGTCTCAGTGAATTTGAGTGGAAGTTATATTACTTGCAACCAAAGACATCTTAACCAAAAGAGTATTTAACATATTTTTAAAATCACTTCATATATCAAAATATATTTCAAAACTGTATCAAAAAAGCAACTGAACCACAATGAGATATCACCTCACACCCATCAGGATGGCTACTGTGGAAAAAAACGCAGTAAATAAGCATTGGTGTGGATATAGAGAAATTGGAACAACTTGTACACTATTGATAGGAATGTAAAATGGTGGAGCCACTATGAAAAATGGTATGGCAGTTTCTCAAAAACTTAAAAATAGAATTACCATATGATATAGCAATTCCACTTCTGAGAATATACCCACAAGAATTGAAAGCAAGGTCTCAAAGAAACACGTGTACACCCATGTTCATAGATGCATTATTCACAATAGCCAAAAGGTAGAAGCAAGCCAAGTGTCCATCACCAGGTGAAAGGATAAACAAAATGTGGTATATACATACAATAGTATATTATTTAGCCTTAAAAAGGATGGAAATTCTGACACATATTATAACATGGATGAACTTTGAGGACATTATGCTAAGTGAAATAAGCCAGTCACGAAAGGACAAATACTGTATGATTCCACTTATATCAGGTATCTAGAGTAGTCAACTTCATAGAAACAGAAAGCAGAATGGTGCTTACCAGGGGCTGTGAGTGTTTAATGGGTACGGAGTTTCAGTTTTGCAAGAAGAAAAACTCCTGGAGGTTGGTTGCACAAAAATTGAATGTACTTAACACTACTGAACTGTACACTTAAAAATGGTTAAAATGGTAAGTTTTATGTTATGTGCATTTATTATGATTAAAAATTTTTAAAAAGCAACTGAATGGTGATAGCAAAAACAGATTAACTGTGGGTTTCTATGGTTGGTTGAATTAAATGATTGTTATTTCCTCATTTTCATGTATCACCCAAAATTACTACAATGGAATGTTGATCTTTTATAATCAATATAAAAGCTATTAAAATAAACAAGTCCAGACCATCTAATATATGCAAATTGAATGTATATCTCCAACATGTCTTCAGCTCAACTGAATTATTATGTAATTTTCTGTACGTCATGAGTCTGCTGGTGCACATAATGAATATTAAAATACACATCAATTACTACAACCCATAATTAATGACAGAAAATTTAAATACTACTAGTGAAGTCTTCATTATTAAATCTAGAAGTCTATTTCTTTTATGATTGTAAGATATATCTACAAAATTAATTAATCCAATTTTACTGAACTATTTGAACACCATCTACACATAAGGCACTCTTAGTTTTTATGGTGGTTACAGGGATAAATTAGGTCGAGTTTTTGACCTGAGGAATATGCTGTTATAGTGAATTACATTATTCTTTAAAATATTCTCTGCCCTTCCTTATGGAAGGAATATACTTCCCCACACTATGTCGGCCACTGAATTGTGAGAACAAGTGGTGTATGACCCCCCCTTTTAACAATTAATAAATTTTATTTTTTAGAGCAATCTTAGGTTCACAGCAAAATTGAGGGGAAGGTACATAGATTTCCCATAATCCTCTGCCCCCACATATGCATAGCCTCCCCTATTATCAACATTCCCCACCAGAGTGGTATATTTGTTATAATTGATGAACCTATACAGACACATCATTAGCACTGAAGTCCATATTTTACACTAGGGTTCACTCTTGGTGTTGTACATTCTATGGGTTTTGACAAATGTAAAATGTTATATATCCACCATTATGGTATCATACAGAATAGTTTCACTGCTCTAAAAATCCTCTGTGCTCCACCTATTCATCTCTTCTTCCTTCTTAACCTTTGGCAACCACTAACCTTTTTTTGTGTTTTCATAGTTTTGCCTTTTTCAGAATGTTATATAGTTGGAATTATACAGCATATAGCCTTTTCAGAATAGCTTCTTTCACTTAGTAAGATGCATTTAAGTATCTTCCATGTCTTTTCATGACTTGATCACTCATTTCTTCTTAGCAATGAATAATATTCCATTTTCTGGATGTACCACAATGTATTTATCCATTCACCTACTGAAGGACATCTCAGTTGCTTCCAAGTTTCAGCAATTATGAATAAAGCTGCCCTAAACACCCATTTGAGCAAATCTATAAGACCTCTCTCATGGTTCCTCCCTGTTTTCTTTTTTCTCTGACCTGTAACTGGAAGCGCTATACCTTGAGCCAGCTCCATGAGCCTGCACACATTCTGGAAGAAACAAGGTGGGTGCAGGACAATAAGAAATCCAAAATGGACGTATGTGATATGCAATGTTATTTGTTACCTCAACTTAATTTAGCCTATCCCCTTTGATACAGTTGGTTGAGTCAAATTTATATATGTTTGCTTTAAACTAGATATACATAATCTTCAAGGAGAGCTTATCTGTCTATGCTACAAAACAAAGTACTTCCTAGTGAAGACAGCTCCTCCTGTGATCATTTTCTGAAATGCAGGCACTTGTTTCTCAACAGTACTGGTCAGCAGATTTCTGCAACTAGAGAAATATAACTAGGTTACTTTCCTCACCCTTCTTTCATTCAAGAAAAATGACAGAGTGCAGTTACTGAGGAAGTGCTCAAGAAAATTTGCTTTCTTCATCATATTTTTGCCTCTGGCCAATTTGAACTAGAGTAGGCTTTCTTACATTTCTAGGGCCTCAATTCCTTGCTCAATTAAGAGCCTTATTTACCCATTACACCATCCTCTAGAGTTGAGTCCTTGGTTATTTCTTTGCAACTTTGAATGCTGAGCGATGTTGGTCCCAACCAAGAGCAGGCTGTCACCTATTTTCAATGGCTTCTATGGTACTAATTGATGAAGAGCCTCTCAGCTTGAAGGCAACTGAAGAAACAACCACATAGCCCACAGCAGCACCTTTGAATTATAGCTTGCAACTTAAATAAACTAGTCCTTCCCAGCAGCAGCAACCTTCAGAGTTGCTCACGTAGAAATATTGGCTCTTATGTTGTCTCATGGCCAAGCAGATCTATACGCTTTGTTAAGGTATGTTCCCAGAAACAGATGTTCTCAGGCTGAATAATCATCTCACTGGGGTCAAAGGAGTTTCTGAATACTATCAGACAGTAGTTCACTGGCATGGAGAAGCAGTCTGGCCTTGACTCCACCTCATCTACATATTGCTTTGATACCAAGCCCTCTTTATCTGATATAAAAAAAAAATTTTTTAATTTTGTAAGGCAAAAGGGATTGAGGTAGTTGGTTTTATTGTTGTTATTGATTTGTTGTTGCTTGTGTGTTTGCTTTGGGTTAGAAACTCTTAAGCGGAGAAACTGAACTATTGGTTCAGAAGGAGAGACTAATCAGTGGATTTATTCTTTTGGGAAGTATGTGTCAGGGGAAACAGAGCCTATTTCCTCTTAAGTCATCTGCCATACAA
The DNA here is from genome assembly GCF_057802395.1 of Ceratotherium simum simum. Taxonomy (NCBI): domain Eukaryota; kingdom Metazoa; phylum Chordata; class Mammalia; order Perissodactyla; family Rhinocerotidae; genus Ceratotherium; species Ceratotherium simum. Next base: position 14,382,677 of record NC_141913.1, read on the forward strand.
AAATGGGGCCTGGGGCCAGCAATCCCATAAGCAACCCAGATGGGCAGCCCCAAACTTGTTTACAAACAAGTGGTAGGAAGCACAATCTGAGATCTATTGACAGAGACCTCCTACTTCACGTCATTGTGGTATGTTAGTGAAAGCGCTGGTCACACCCTGGCAGGGCTTACCCACCCTCCCTTTGGAAGCTGTATGATTCCTTCACTTACTGCTTGATTGGACCCTTAAAGTCAGAGTAAAAATACGTCAGAATTTTCTCATGAAAGGTTAACAAGGATCTAGAGGTCCTCAATATAAACCACTTACTAGGGCCGGCCCCGTGGCTTAGCGGTTAAGTGCACGCGCTCCGCTGCTGGCGGCCCGGGTTCGGATCTTGGGAGCACACCGACATACCGCTTCTCCGGCCATGCTGAGGCCGCGTCCCACATACAGCAACTAGAAGGATGTGCAACTACGACATACAACTATCTACTGGGGCTTTGGGGAAAAAGAAATAAATAAATAAAATTATAAAAAAAAAAAATAAACCATTTACTAGAGTATTATTTATTCTGAAACCATAGGCAAGCTTCAGATGCTCCAGGAAGAAGAGGAATTTGACCTCATGTCATAATACACTTAAAAATGCCTTCCTCGGGACAACTAATAAAAGATAATGCTGGTAGATATCTTATCTTGGCTGATCAGCCTGCTTAAACTTTAAAGGCTAATATAAGATAGGAAATTTAAAAATCCACTGATTTCTCTATGATAACTGTACAGTCTAAGGTGTTCTTACCCAGGCCCATGAATTTAAATATCATCTCTATGTTTTATGATCCCCTCATTTATATCCCCAGGTCAAGTCTCATTTCTGAGAGGCAGCCTCACATTTCAAACTGCCTATTTAGCATCTTAACTTGGGTGTTTCAAGTATGTTTCAAACTTAGAATGACCAAGATAAAACAATGGAGTCTTGACATCAATCTGTTCCCAACGCCAAGCTTCTCCCCCTCAGGATATGGCACCAGCAGGTAACTGTACTAATCAGAAACATGCAAGTCACACTTGTTCCCTCCTCTCCCTCACTATTCATACCTAATCCATTAGTAAGTTATGTCTATTCAATCTCCAAAATGCAGAAGGAATTGATTTACTTTTCTGTATGACCTCTGCCCACCTTGAACCAGACTTTTATCACCTTTTATTACTTAGAGCAGATCTCAAAGTGATTGTCAAACTCCCACAGTTGGGGTTTCCTTGAAGTAACAGCAACAATCTTAAGACATAAATTAGATTTTGTCATGTGCATACTTAAACAACTTTGTTGACTGACCTTTGCACTTAAAATAAAATCCTAACTCCTTACTCTGGCCTTTGAAAACTGTATATCTAGACTCCTATTTATTTGCATAGTTAGACTCTTTTATCTTATTTCATGCCCCTCTCTCACTACGCTTCAGCCACAGCAGTCTTTTCTTCCCCCCATTTCCTGAACATGCCTATCTCTTTTCCACCAAGGGCCTTGCACATATTTGTACATACCTAAAAAGTACTCCACCTCTAATTTTTCATGTGGTTGATTCTTTCTCAACATTTAGGTCCCATCTCAAATGTTATTTCCTTAAAGAGGCATTCCTTACCAATCTATTTAAACTGGCACCTCCCTCCCATTATTCTTTATCTCAATCTACAGTTTGTTTACTTAGTGACACAATCTGTAATTACATTTTTGTCTATATTTATCTGATTGGTTTTGTCCCTCTTACTAGTTCATGAACTCTATAAGGGTAGGCACAATGTTTTACTCATCCTTGAGTCTCTGTCCCCTAGTACAACCAATACACAGAAGGTGTGCAATAAATATTTATTGAATAAATGAATACAAAAGTAACTATATGGCTGAATATGGTAATGTAACAAGTAAATTTCTGCATACCCAAAGAAAACAAAAAAAGAAGCAAGCCACAGTAAGGCCCACTGTGAGCCCCAGGAGCCTCAAAATGTATCCTTTTAAAGCAGAAAGCATGGATTTTGCTGTTGCTAATAAATTGTTCAAATTTTAATAAGCATCAATTATCAAATGTCTACTGTTCTTTAATTAGGAGTAAACAAAGAGCTATTAAAGGTTTGGGAATGATAAGAATTTTAAAATTTCCTTTTTCTTCACTCACTATTTCACTGGCATTTTGAAAAGAACTTCACTTTAAGTATGACAACATCTAAACAATAAAGCAATAATGCAAAATGATGCACTTGTAAATGGAAAGATTCTCTTGGAGAAGAATTTAGAGAAAAAAAAAAATCCCCAAAATGGAAAGTCCCCCAATCTCTGGCTTCAATTATATTTTGAAAGAATTAATTTAATTAATTATTCATGAAAATGTAGTTCCTAAATGAAAACTTCAGTATTATTGTTAAAATATCCCTTCTTTGTAATATACACTCCTCTCCCAGTGAATTAGATAATTTTAAGCAGGTAGGAACAACTCTATTTTTAGAAACCAAGATTTTGATGATCAGAGAAATTAGTAAGGTTCTGATGTCAATACTGACATTTCAATTTCTTTTCTCTTAAAAGATTTCATAAAATGTTTTATGGGGGAATCAGTTCTCATCTGTTGACAATAAAGATAGCTCAGCTCAAGCGAGCGAACGTGAAATACGCATGGGAAATATCTTCATTAGGCCCAGCTATGCTGAAATAAGCCATTAGTTAGCAGCAGAAATAAAATCTTCCTCAGGATAATCAGAGAATAGTGTTAAATAGTGCCAAAGAAAAGAAGGAAGATTGTTATTTACTTACCAAGAAATTCCAATGTTAATTTTCCAATTTCTGATTTTCAGTCTTTCATTTGAGTTTTATGTATGACTTCGAAGTGTCCCAACACAAAACATATGTTGTAGAAGAGATAGCAAATTGCATTTGAAATTCCTTATCTAAGCTCACATTTTTCCCCTATCGATATATACAATAAAAATGAGAAGATAAAATTCCAAATGAGCACTAACTTTTATTTAATCTTATCTTTTTTCTTTTTATATTGCTGTTACTGTCTCTAAAAAAATTAGGAGGCAAGTACTGCAGCCTCCTGGGTCAAAAGAAATCAAGAAAAACTTATTTGAAATCAAGTAGCAAGTTTAAAATAAAATTAAGATTTTGTCTCATATTAAAAATTACTGCTATTTTACAGGGCCGGCCCAATGGCACAGCAGTTAAGTGGGCGGGTTCCACTTCTGTGGCCTGGGGTTCGCAGGTTCGGATCTCCAGCACACTGACACACTGCTCGTCAAGCCGTGCTGTGGTGGCATCCCATACCAAGTAGAGGAAAATGGGCATGGATGTTAGCCCAGGGCCAATCTTCCTCAGCAAAATGAGGAGGATTGGCATCGGATGTAAGCTCAGGGCTGATCTTCCTCACACACACACAAAAAAATTAACGCTATTTTATATCTCAGTGAGAGAAAGTGCATTATGTCCAGCCAGATGCTATTATTTCTTAACCTAGTAAATCTACTGGGCATAGAATGGGTACTCTATAAATACTTGCCATTAATTAAAGAGTAGGGATGGAGACAGATGTAGGGAAGATGAAAAGGTGAATTATTCTGGTAAACGTAGATAAATACAGTGTATATTTTGCGGGCCAAATGGTTGTTTTTTTTTTTAACAACCTAATGATTTTTGAATACTACAAGAGTTTATAACAGAAACTGCTTAAGTCAATATCCATTGAATTATAGAACTCCTAATTTTAGGAGACAGAAGAACACTCTACAGCCTCTCCCGAATACCAAAAAGGAATATTAAAGTACTTGTAGTCAATAGCCTAACACTGAATGTGTAAGCTGGAATTAACATACTGTTTCTAAGCCGCAGGATAAAGACAAATTCAAGATCACTTTCAATTCTGACCCTAGACCATTGGAAGAGTGACAGAGACTATCTGATGGAGACTCAGGGTCTATTCTACCCAAGAAACATGCATCCTGGAAAACAGATATATGGAGAAGCTATCCTGAGCTTAACTTAGATATACTAACAGAAATTCTCACTCCATAGGTTTCCGGCAAGGAGAGAGGTTGAGTAATTGGTTTTTTGTTTCTTTTGTGTGAGGAAGATCAGCCCTGAGCTAACATCCATGCCAATCCTCCTCTTGGTTGCTGAGGAAGACTGGCCCAGAGCTAACATCCGTGTCCATCTTCCTCCACCTTATATGGGATGCTGCAACAGCATGGCCTGACAAGTGGTGCACTGGTGGGCGCCTGGGATCCGAACCCTGGGCTGCCAGCAACGGAGTGCAAGCACTTAACCGGTACACCACCAGCCAGCCCCGAGTAATTGGTTTTAAACATGTGAAAGATGCTTAATTAGTCTCTTTTAGAAGATTTTGCCTCTATTACTAAGAGGAAATAAAAATTTAACACTTGATTCCAAGTCTTGAGGAAAAGAGAGTTAAGAAAGGAAGAGAGCAAACTGATTGAGCTTCCATATAAGATGTCTGCTTTACAAAGATACAAAAAAGATGTCATCTAAAGGTCAATTACCCTCACTTTGTGAAGAGTAAAACCACCTGGAAACCCAACATGGAATTCCATCGCCACCACAAGGGCAAGGATGAGAGCAACTCCGTAGAGTAAATGTCCTTCATGACGGTGAGGACCAAGAATTTCTCCAAAATAGCACATTTAAATAAAGAGATTGGATTATTCTCAGCAATTATGTTCTTCTGCTATTCTGAGGTCCAAGAGATAGTAAGGAAAAGGCTTTACCAGGAAAGAAAGAACAAGGCAGGTTTTCCATATAACAAACTGTGGGAGCTGACAGTAGCATTGGTATTGGTTGTCTCTGAGAGAAAACTAAACATTCTTCCCTTGCAAGAACAATCTGGCTAGTTCATGTAGGAAGGTAGGAACTCATACTGGGACTTGGGTGGCCAAAAGAGGCTCAACTGAAAGAGCACGAAATAAAACTTCCTACATCTTTCTTGCCATGTGAGACAGACAGAGGAGTAAGTCTTCTAGATAGGTGAAGAGAGCCAATGGGCTGAAGAGCAGGGTTTGTAATTCACTGAATTAAGGAGTCCTGGCTAGGTTTTGCTCATTGTTTCTAAAATCTATGTTGCATAATTTGCACTAATTTTCTCCCTGATCTAATTAGAATATCATCTATGCGATATTTCAAAATGGGGAAAGAACTGACAATGACGGGGGAAAGCTGCCACGGAATTAAGTGAGAGCCGAACAGTAACAACGGGGGCTCTGGAGCCAGACACACCTGAGTTTGGATCCCTTTGCTACTTACTAGCTGTATTACCAAGGCAAGTCACTTAAACGCTGAGCCCCTGTGCCCTTAGCTGTCAAATGGGTATGGTCAAGTATTCCACCAAAGGGTAATTGTGAGAAGGAAATAAAACACTTAAAGTGCTTAGCATAATACCTAGTGGATAACAAGTATAACAAGTTGTTGTAATCATTATTATTTGTTGTTTCCTCACTAACCATGACTTGCTAAGTCTTTAGAAGGCTGTACTTCCTCAGTTTGGTTTCATAAGACTGATTTTGGTTTGTTGCAATTATTTGATGTCCAAGTCACAGTGAGTACTAATTCTAAGAAAGACCATTTTAAATTACTAAAGTCTACATAACATTTAAACGATTTGATTAATTACTTCTATGTCATTAGATACCAACCTTTATTTACACCAAGGTACTTCTCAGATCCTATATTTACCTTCTTTGAACAGATAACATTCACTTGAAATTATCAACATCCATTTGTATATTGTAATGCAATATGTTAAAGTCCCCGAATATTTTTTCTCAAACATGTTAATTGTTCTTGCTTATACTTACAGGTGTAGCAAGTCCTTTTTTCATAAGTAGCACAGCCACAAGTCCTACAGTTTTTTTTTTTTTTTAAGATGTGCGACCAACTTGCAGAAGTAGTCTTTTTTTTTTTATTTTTTTTGTTTGTTTTTGGTTTATTTATTTTTCCCCTGAAGCCCCAGTAGATAGTTGTATGTCATAGCTGCACATCCTTCTAGTTGCTGTATGTGGGACGTGGGCCAGAGAAGCAGTGCGTCGGTGCGCGCCCGGATCCGAACCCCGGGGCCGCCAGTACCAGAGCACGTGCACTTAACCGCTAAGCCATGGGGCCGGCCCACAAGTCCTACAGTTTTAAGTGGGGTAAAACTGTCACACATCTGGAATTATTAGAGCCAAAATTAGTCAATTTCACCCATTATTACATTTCTAGTTAATAAAATTTTAAGATACGTGAGGAGAAAATAGTAATTTTGTAGCTCAATCGTACCACTTCTTAGGAGCCAGTGGTATTTAAAATTTAAGTAAATCAGCCGGAAGTAAAGATTTCTTAATTCTACTTTTTTCAGGACATATTTACCTGGCTATTAAGAGGGATTTAATAGTGAATAAAGCTGTTTTACAGATCATTCATCAATATGTTCCTCTAATTTAGTGTGTGCTTTTATTTTTAAGATTTAATGACATCCTAAGGCATAAATTCTAAACAGAGAATATAGCACACAGCATGATATTAGTTAGGGTGTATGTACTCAGATGTGTGTTGTTACTGCCATATATGTTTTTTAGAAATATCAGTGTATACCTAATGCTAATCTCAAGTCAACAAATACTTCTAAATTCTTATTATGTGCTCAGAACCATGGGCATACAAAATCACATTGCGAGATAAGGCACACTCATGTGAAGCAAGCAATGAAAAAGAGAACAGCATATGTTTATGCATTTTGAACACATCGCTTAGTATTTAAACAAGACAACAGGCCCAAAATGGAGTCACTTATGCTAAGCCCCAAGTCACCAAACTGAGACTTAATTATAGTTTCAGCTCTCCCAGAATCCAATCAGGATTCACCTGATCAGTACTAGTTAGGTAATCTGCCATGATGGACCCCTACCATCTACTAAAGGAAAGTAACTTTGTAATAACCAATCTGATTTTTTGCCTAGTATAACTTTTTGTTCCTGCCATTCTGCTATAAGTGTTTCATTTTGTACAGCTCCTCGGAGCTCCTTTCTATCTGCTAGATTGGATGCTGCCCAATTCATGAATTGTTGAACAAAGCCAAGAAGATCTTTAAAATTTACTCAGTTGAATTTTGTTTTTTTAACTGTAACAACATCCAGTGTGAATTCCTGTACATTTCAATTTGCTCCTCAGATTCTGTACCCCAATTCCAATGTGCATGTGGGTTTTTTCCCCACATGAAGAAATTCTCCAACACCAACGGGGTGTCCTACAATTCAATTCAGTTCTGATATCACCTGGGTATAGCATCAGATCCCTCAAGTTAAGGGCTCAGTCCCACAAGACAGCAGCCCCTACCTCCACTTTAGACGCTCATCACAAATCCAGGTTGTTGCCTGTGCTTCTGATCTACCTGCTATAGAGTGGAGGTTCCAACAACCCCCTCCTCAGGTTTGAATAGTTTGCTAGACTGGCTCACAGAACTCAGAGAATCATTTTACTTACTAGATTTATCGGCTTATTGTAACAGGATATAACTCAAAAGAGCCAGATGGAAGAGATGCATGGGGCAAGGTGTGAGGAAAAGGCGCAGAGCTTCCATGCTCTCTGAGCACACCACTCTCCCCGAATCTCTAAACGTTCACTGACCCAGAAGCTCTCTTCCTTGTGCTGTCCTTTTGTTTTTTTTAAAAAGGCTTCAATTAAATAGGCGTGAATGATTGGCTACTGGTGATTGAACTCAATCTCCAGCCTTTCTCCCTTCCCAGGAGATGGGGGTGCGGTGGGACTTAAAGTTCCAACCCTCTAATCACATGGTTGGCTCCACTGGTAACTAGCCCCTATCCTTTGGTGCTTTCCAAAAGTGACCTCACTAACGTGACAAAAGACACCTTTATCTCTCATCACTTAGGAAATTCCAAGAGTTTTAGGAGTTTCGTACCAGAAAAGGGAATGAAGACCAAATATATATTTCTTGCTTTGTCACAGTCTCCTCTGCTTTTCTGCAGAAATACAGGAAAAAAAAGATTTTAATAAAGCAATTATTTTTATTAGAAATATTACTTTTCACTTTCCCCAATTACGTTAGAATTACGTTAGAAATCGAAGTCAAATACAGTGAAAAGGGAAACTGCACTTATGTTTAGTGGATATGCTATAGATATACTAACCCGAAATAACACATGCCTGGCCTCTCTCTATCCTGGACAAGTTGTTTACCAACTCTGAGTCTAGCAGGCCTGCAATGTCTATTAACCTAATAGCCATTACAGAAAATGTTTTGAAACTGATGGAAGATGATTATGGGGATGGAAGTTAAAAGCATTACTGCTGCTACTAAAAGATAAATCTAGGAACCACTTCACAAACACTGGAAATTGGTGAATGGAGAGCAACTGTTGTCCCTTTGCTTTCATCTGTGTTACTTAAATCAATTTTCTATGTGTCCATTAGGCCAGAGATAAGTCACTAACTCTCAAAATGGGAAAGAATTTTTAGAGTTTAGTCATCTAAGACAAGCCAGACCATTCCAAATCAAATGTGACCTATTTAAAAGACCTTTAGGGAAGGTGATTTCAAAACATCTTTTTGAGAATTCACTTCAATGTGAAATTGTTTAAAAAAAAAATGATATCTTTCTATTTTTAAAAACTACTTACCTTTTCTGCATTGCAAATAAATTTAATCTTCTACCAACAGGACATCTTAAAAAATGACAAGAGTAACAAATGATAGCTATCAGTTGTTGAGGGTCTACTTTTGTGCATTCACTTTATTTTAATTATATCTAGCACACAAAATCCTATAAAATAAGTATTACCCCATTTTACAGGTGATGAAACTGAGGGTCAGAAAGCTATTTGTCCAAACTTAAACAGCTAATGAGTAGAGAAACAAAAATGTAAACATAACTGATATTGAGTGTTTTGGGGTTTTTTTCCTCTATGCTATGATGCTTAGGAAAACTTTTTCCCCTCTTTTCTCAGAAATCCTTTGTTGAGGGTGTTGCAAGTAAAGCCAGCACTGTGACTCAGCACAATTAATCCCAAAATACGTGATGGTTAAATTTTTCTTTCAAATTACAGGTGTGGAGGCAGGCTTTATTAAGAGAGGCAGGTGGAGAAGCAGGTAGGCATAGAAGGATCCAGCTACTGGAAAGGGGAAAAAAAGGAAACAAACCCTCAAGTTGCATGTAGCTAAAGCACCTGTTCTGTAAGTGCCCTGTATCTCCCTTCTCTCCTTCTGTGCATAATTGTGTGTAAGTACAGCCTGATTATTATGCATAATAAGTAGCAACTTGATTTGGGCAAAAAGCTAGATATGTTGAGTCTTAGAACATCATCCCCAAAGCCCTGACTATGGAAAGGCACTGGGACCCCAACAAACCAGGATCTGCCCCATACACACAGGCAGCCAAGAAGGTGCAGGTGTGGCACTTCAGACTAGAGGAGACTATCAAAGATTTCGCCAAGATGTTAACAGGTGGCTGATCAGGCTGATTTTAGCTCAAGACAAGCTGACCTAAATTATTCTGTAAAAACATTCAAGTTTTGCCCTTTGTGTATCATAAAGGACAATTCTCCTCCTGTTGTTCTGAACCGAGAAAGGACAGGCAGAGCTTTCTAACCTGCTGCTATAGCATCTGCTAGTGGCGGATGATGGCCGTGTGCTTCTGAGAAGTCTGGCCTGGAGAGTCGCTGATCCAGATCAATGGAAGTAAATCGTTGAGTTGGCTCTTCCTATGTCACATGAACACTTTCATGTGAGCTGTTTCATGTTGGACTAGTAGAAACTGTTTTAGGTTAGGGGTATTGAAAGACTGCATCTCAGGGCTACAAACGATGTTTTAGAGCAGTTCTCAAATTTTAGCATGCATAAGAACCACCAGGAGGGCCTGTTTAAAGCACAGATTGCTGGGCCCACTCCCAGAGCTTCCAATTCAGTCGATCTGGGGTATCGCCTGAAAATTTGCATTTTTGACAAGCTCCAACGTGTCCTGATCCTGCTGACTAGGGAAAACACTTTAAGAACTACTGCTGTAGAACAATTCGACTCTGGCTTCACAGTTTTGAAGATGTCCTTTCCCCTACCTCAGATGCCTACCAAAGTTCCCTATTTGTGAAAACACTGGATGTCCTTTTTTCTACCGTCTACCCCACAAGTTAACTCTTCTCTTGGGTGATTAAAAGATAGCAAATCTTCTAAATTACTTTGAAGTCTAGACATTATCAAGGCAGATTAATATTGGGTTGGGTAAATCATGTAAAAAGCTAGAAATCAAGTTATACACTGTTAGTAATGTCAGCAGAAGCATTCCTAAATGGTCGGTCAGATTAAAAGTTTCAACCATTTATTCCAGCTGTAGATTGAGCCAAACCAATGGCTGCTACAGTTGGCAACACAAAACTCTTCTGCAAAAATGGTACTATATTTTCTCAGTTAATGTTCACAGGTTCTGGTTGGAGAAACGATGTGAAAGAAGTTTGAATCTTTAAACTTCATCTTTGCATTTTTTAAGCTAAGCTTTTTTACAAAACTAATGCTGCTTTTCCTGGATAGAACAAAAAAGTTAGCCACAATTGCTGGTAAAAAGAATATCTAAAAAAAAGTGCCAATCACTTTATTAGGCATAACAAAGATTTTTCCCCCTGAGTTTTCCTTGTAAAATATTTAGAAGACTTACGCTTAACCGACTTGTCAGACGCTGAGAATTTACTGACCAAGAAATAGAGATATTACTTAATTGTTGGTCACATCAGCAGCACCTGGAGGTCTTATTCAACTAGCATAATCACAAAACCACATAGTGAAAGGGTCAGAACCCGTATTTTAACAAACACCCAGGTTATTTAAGAACCACATTGAGGAGCACAGACAAGAGTGAGAACGGGCCCAGGGCTCCTTGAAAGAAAGGAATCCCAGTCCCACAGCAGGGGGCTGTTGATTGTAGCTTTTAGAGAACAGTAAGATTTATTGTCCTGGGCAGCAACAGCTAAGGTAGGCTACTCTATGGCCAATAAGAACCTAAACAGAAGTCCATAACTTTGTGCTGTCTAGCTGTGATAATAGACATTAAGGTTAATATTCCTTTAGGACATTAAGATGTTTGGTGGGGGGGCTGGCCCCGTGGCTTAGCGGTTAAGTGTGTGCGCTCCGCTGCTGGCAGCCTGGGTTCGATCCCTGGCGCGCACTGACGCACCGCTTCTCCAGCCATGCTGAGGCCGTGTCCCACATACGGCAACTAGAAAGATGTGCAGCTATGACATACAACAATCTACTGGGGCTTTGGGGGAAAAAAATAAATAAATAAAATTATAAAAAAAAAAAAAGATGTTTGAGGGGTCAGAGTTGAACTCACAACTATATTATAAACGATGTTTCGTTAAATCCACTAAATTTGAGGGAATTACTTTTACATGAACAAAATAGGTTAATCATAAACAGATATTTCCATTTATATTATTGTTAGGAACTAAAATAATAATAATCCTACACATTCATTTAAATCAGTCATTTTCAAAATAACAAGTAGTTTTTATTACCTTATTTGCTTTTCAAGAAAACTATGGGAGGCAGGCAGAGAAAGCATGGTTAATTCCACTTTACAGATGAGAAAGAATCAGATGGATTAAAATCAATGTCTATGTCCATGACCTTGGACATTTCCAAGGTCATATGGCCCATCAACATCAGGATCAGATCTCAAAGCCAAGTTTTCTGACATTAGGACGTTACTAATGTAGAGTATTGCTTTTTTATTATTATTAAAAAGCACTGAATTGGTTTAAAAAAATGCTTTGTAAAAGGATTAATCTGTGTAAAACAAATAACAATAATTATAATTATTTTCAGTTGTTTACTTGGGTAGAGAAGGTTTATCCTTAATACCTGACATTTCTATTGAATGTAGCCCTTTTGTATGCCTTTTATGTAGGTCTTCCATATGTTGTAAGTTACACCCACTTTTCACTTTACTCCTACTCACACACTCTATGCACTACTTCTATTTTAAAGAGGTTCCCATAGGAAAATCATAGGCAAAATTCCACAAGCAATATTAGAGAAAGGAAAAATAAAGACAAAAGGACTGGTGTAGCCCATAATGAAAAGTGTGTAGCCAGCAGCAAATGGGGTCTATCTTGTTTTTCTTACCACAACTCCCACCAAAATCTTTCTCTTTCCCCCAAAGTAATTATTTGGAATGCTTACAGGTCAAGCCAGCTTTGACGGAGATTGTTTGGATTTATAGATGTTCTTATCTCCAACAATAGTGCATATTTTTAAATCCTCTTTAATATCGTATTGCAAGAGGTAATGCCTCAACATATCAGTTAGGTAGAACCCTAGCCCTGCTAATATCAGATTAAAAGGTATCCTTACCATTTGTTTTTCTATTTTTCTGAATAATATTGTAAACTAAAGGCTTATTTCCTGAATAAACATTATATATTACTAGTCCTGATTTGGAAATGTCAGCAAATTTTAAAGTTGATACATTATAATTTACTTTTTAAATATAAACCCTATTGCTGTTGAAAAGTGTCCATTGTAATGTGTGAGTAGTAGATCGTTAGTGGGAATTAAGAGCATGTAAATGTTTACTTTGTATTTAAACAAAGTACTGAAGTTGTGCCAAAAAGGCCACTTCTCTCTGGTCAACTACAATATAATTGGAATATATAGGTTGAACGTTTAAAAAACAGAAAATATAGTATATTTGACCAAGATAATGACAATTCTAATTATTTTTCTTTCATCTTTCAAACTTAGTATTATAATGATGTTTAATGCTATCCAGGTTTTAAAAGAAAATATAAGTGATCTCTTTAGCTGAAAATTCTCCTTAAGAAAACAATTTTTTAAATAATAGGCAATATTATTTAAAATAGGCAATATTATTTAAAAAATAATGCACCATGCATACTTTAAAATATAAAAATTCTGATGATAAAGTTTCCCTCCCCCAATAAATCTATCATTCCTGCCAAATTCTAAATTATGTTTAAGAAATGTTTCAATTATGCAAATCAATTTTTTTACATTTTAAAATAAGGAAACTTGTTCTCATGTTCATGTAAATTTAAAAAAATTTACTAAAGAAGCTGGGATTATCCCTTGGAATGGAAATGGCTTTCCTTCCTTCCTCCCCCCCTCCCTCCCTTCTTTCTCTCTTTCTTTCTTTCTTTCTTTCTTTCTTGCCAAACTCTACTTGAGAGTCCAAGGATTATTTGCAGGATCAATTTGACATTCTGAGGGAAAATTTTGTGTGTATATTAGGCTATGCAGCATTAAAGAGAACTGAATCTCACTCTTGCTTTTCCTCTCTGGCTTCCTTCTGAAGCCCATTTTTCTCTCTTGCTCAATCCTGGCTGCTCCTTCTCACATTATCAGGTCATCAACCTTTAAGTGTCCCAATCCCAGTCAAAACGCCTCCTCTGCTAAATTGCTCTCAAGATGAGGGCCTGTAGAGATACCACAGATGGCCAGTGTTGGATGAGGGAGGCTTTATGCCCAACACCAAAGTCACAGGACTCTAGAAGGAGGAAAGGGGAAAAGGTCTGAAGATGGTGATGAAAGTGTTTTTTATCCAACAGTTCCTGGTTTCTACAAGCATATGAGTATCTCACTGCATCTTACTTGAAAAGAATAGACAACTCTTAATGATATGCATTAGGAAATGTGAGCAAATGAAATCTCATTTAATAGCCTAAGATAATCCAAAATTCAGTTCTAGCTTAATTTGAAATACATTTTGATTTTTTTTCCTATGAAGCCAGTCTTCCTTCCTAATGATTACATGAGTTTGCATTTATTGAGCACACACCAACTGCTCTGAGACAGTAAGAAAATGTGGCAAGTGGGAGGAAGAGGTTAGAATAAAGCAATAAAATATATATATATACTTGCCACGGGTAATACATAAGGTGGATAACCTATGATGAGTTTACTACTACATATAACATACAGATGAACAGTAATTTACTTTCACATACACTACTGGAAAATAGCTTTTAGGGCTAAAATAAACCTAACAAGTTGGAATGGGCTCTATAGTTTCTTATTCTACATAATTTTGTCATATATTTCTTTTTTTTTCAATTCTTCCAATGGAAAAGTACCAATATAAACAGCAAATCCTATTAAATCAGAGGATGCAATAATATGTGGAAAACACAGAAGGGACTGGTAAAATTAGAAAAGTCACAGACTTGGCAGGAGAGCAAAACATCCCCACAGGGTCTACCGGGGCCAAGTGTGTAGGGTATAAAGAGAGACAGTTGATAAGGAGAGAACTTAGACACACAAGTGGGGCTTTGACATTCAGGAGGCTGTGTTGAGGTAGGATTAGACATTTCCTGTGACTGTTCCAGGGAACAGATTTAGAGCTCCAAGACCTGTGCATTTACCACGAAGTCTTGTGTAGTTGTAACAGTGGCTTTTGTGCATACCAGGTAACCTGTTAAACCAGTCTGTGAGTGACAGAGGTATTATCATCCTTTCTAACGGACAATACTGACTTGCTGCCAGGAAGTGGCAGGTATCTTTTCACCGGGTGAGAAGAGAGGCACTGCTAAGCAGATGTCTTTTTCAGCCCTAAGCACATTAGAATTAGTGCAAAATATGGATTGGGAGTGGTTGTGGGACAGGGTGAATTAGATGGGAAACAGCAGGCCAGCAGGAAGAGTACTGCAACAGTCCACATACAAGAGGAGGTTAGTAGGTACCCAACAAATAGGCATTAAATGGAGAGATAAGGGGGTCAATAGAACTCGAAATAGGAAGAAACCTTATAATAACTAGAACTATATAAAATCAGTGGCCGTATGAGAAAATGCAAATAGAGACAATTTAGTCAAAAGGTGAATAAAAACATAAATTTCTATGATGTTGATTTTGGTGATTTGAATAGGCAGCAATTTCTGTGGTCTCTCCCAACTCAAAAGAAGTTGATGATTTTAGGATCATCTGGATCTTTACTTTTAAAATTGTGCTCTCCTGTCACATTAAATTAGTTTTGTGTTAGTTGCTGAACCATTAAGTCCATTTACTTTATGTAAGAAGGTGGCTTATTCCACGCAATTCTAGCCACAAAACAATAACCGTTAAGTTTAATCCCACTTTAGCAATACAAATTTTACCAACCAGAAAAAATAATGGGCAAAACACAATTTAGTTAAAAGCAAAAAAAAAAGTAACATTTGCAGTAAGAAACAAGAAAATTGGAGGTGGGAGGACTTTAATTCTAAAGAGAATGGAAGTCTTCCATAAAACCAATCCAAAGTATTATTTGGCTACTCCAGTCTTTCCCTTAAAGGAGAAAGAGATGTCATCTTTACACAAGTAAATGAAATAAGTCCTAGCTGGATGAAAACTAGATAAGAAAAAGAGATTTGGATTTCTGGATTGAGTATCTGCATAGAAGATATCCATTACTGGTCCTCATTACCTCACAAGGAGAACAGCGAAAACACAGTGCAGTCAAAGGAATGGAGCGTTGGGATTTGGCTTGGCTGTGCTTTTTAGCAGCTCTCCAAGCCGGGGCAAATCATTTCACTCAATTGTGTATCTGAAAGCATCCAACAGGGACTCAATAGACATCTGTTGTGTAACTATCCTACACTGCTCGAGATATGGAGATGAATATAACACAAATATTGTCCGAAGAACTTACAGTTCAGTAAGAGCGTACAAACCTGTTGGGAGTGTTATGATAGCTACTTTGAGGTAGAAGAGGGAAAGATGAGAAAAAGAACAGTCAACTTTACAGAGGGGAGGAAAGGAGGAGACTCAGGAAAGGATCCAAAGCAAAGTTTATCCTTGACCTAAGTCTTGACTTAAAAGGGTCGATTTTTATGAGGTGCATATTCTTGGTAGTAGTTAGGGTGGTGCGTGTATTTGTATTTGTGGGGGTGGGGTGGTGGTGCTATGCCAGGCACAGAAAACACCATGAAAAAGCACAGAAGTAGAACAGTAAGCAGTGCACTACGGCTGATCCATCGAACTTGACATCTAAATCAGGGAGGAAACCAGGGGTTGGAAAGGTCTTTATAAGCATAAGGCAAAATCAAAAACCAGAAACCAAAAAAAAAAAAAAAATTGTCAAACTTACAATAAGAGTTGAAAAGCAATGGCAAGATATAAACATGACATTGACATATAGGACATACTGGCTGATGGGATAGCAAAAGGTTTATAGTTGGTAGTAATTGATAAAAGATGAACAAAGCAATTAAAAATGAGTGAAGGACAATTTGCAAAAGAAATAATAAAATGTCCAATAAAAGTATGCTACAATATTCAGTCTAACTACTAAACAAGGATTAGCAAAGGTGATTTGTTGTTAATACTGCCAGAAAAAGTGTAGGACAATTATATACTCAACAGCAGAGGTAAAACATTACCAAATAAGAATATTTCAGGAGGTAATTTGACAAACTCTAGCAAAACTCTTTAACCTAACCTAGTAATTGCTTCTAGAATTTAAGCTTAATTAACAAATCAATCTAGTATGAAAAGTTATATATTATACATATATAATTAGCATTACTTAAAAGCGCTAAAAAAATGAAAACAATCCAAATGTCCAGCAATAAGTTATTTAAATAAATTATGATATATCTACACCATGGAATATACAAAATAATTAAAATGATGATGTAGCGTGTTTTTTGTTTATGACAAGGAAAATAACCATAATAAAACATTGTGAGAAAAGGCAGTTACTGACAGTGTTCATTTAAAAAATGATGCTGTGGTCCAGGCTCCATGGCATAGAGGTTAAGTTCGGCACATTCTGCTTTGGTGGCCCAGGTTCGTAGGTTCGGATCCTGAGCACGGAGCACTCGTCAGCCACACTGTGGTGGCGACCCACATATGAAGTAGAGGAATACTGGCACAGATGTTCCTCAGGGGTAATCTTCCTCAAGCAAAAAAAAAAAGAAAAAAGAAAACAAGGAAGACTGGCAACAGATGTTAGCTCAGGGCTAATCTTCCTCAGCCAAAAAAAAAAAAAAATGATGCTGAAAAAGTGACACCTTAGACTACAGTTATATTTTTTATTTGTTTCTTTCTTTTACAGTCTCCATAATTCTCTCTTTCCAAGTAGGTTAAAATCTTTAGAACACTTCACGTGTGGAAGGTAGTCAACCACAGTATGATATCTATGAATTTGGGCACCTCACAGATACATGTCATGTTGAGAAACAATAACTTTTTGGTCTTCCTACTTCTATCAAAGAATACACAAATCTAGAAAAGATAATAACTACAGATTTATCTCTTTTTGAAGGGATCAAGAGACATAAAATTAACAGTGTTGAAAGGAAAACAAATCCCCCAGTTATTCATGCTAAAGCTTTAAGCAGGTAAACATTAAATTGGTAGAAAAATTCAATAAGTCTATAGATTTTCAATACTAATAAAGTCAAAACAACAAATAAAATTAATTTCTATTTTTTAAAAATTAGTGAATTCTAAATATTTCTAAATAATGTAGCATACTAATTGAGAATTATCAGAAATACACACATCTGTATATACATATATAAAATATCACATTTCCAAAAATTAAAATGAAATATGAAACTATATATAATGGAAGTCTCATACATTGCTGATGGAAGTATAAACTGGTTAAAACATTTTGGAAAACTGTATTTGCTAAAGTTGGAATTACATATATGCTCTGATCCAGCAATTTTGCTCTCAGGTATACAATCCCTCCAGATATAAAAATATATACATATACACACATATATATTCATCAAAAAACATGATCAAGAATGTTCATAGCAATAGAACTATTCAATACATTCAGTATAGTCACACAATAAGAATAAACTATTAATAGCTATACTCAACAACATGGATGGATCTCACAATCATGATCAAGAAAAGAAATTATAGTGTATGGTATGGTGTGCCACAGAGAATCCCCCCTTCAACCCAAGTTATTTATTTCCCTGGCTGCCAGGAGTGTCACCTGCCAAAGGTTCATGCCTGAGTTCCTCTGCTAAAAGGAGCAACCCTCATCTAATGAACGGTTAATGTGGGCCTGACACCAGTGTTTCAATGTGGGGCATCCTCTGAAGGGCTGCCTTCCTCCAGAGCACCCCACGGGTTTGGCTGAGGCCTTTGGTGCAACTGCATCTTAGTTCAAATTCTCCCTCTGCCTAACCTGCCTCTCTCCTTCCCTTATAGATGTTGCTGCCAAGAAGGCTCCCCAATAAACTTTCTCCATGCAAATCTCTAGAGTTTCAGAATGTCTCCTGGTGGGCTCAAGCTAAGAGGGTTGGTACCAGGAATAGTGCAACAATAGCCCCCAGACAGCTAACAATGAGGACTCATTGCCAGCAGAGAACTGGTAGCCCTTGGGATGTGATAATAATACAATTAGTAAAACTTTTACTGGTGGAAGGGAATACACTGGAGAGTACAATGTTTTGACCGTTTGAAAGGTTTGGGTAAAGTAGTAATTATAGGGGCAATGGGATCAGATGGCTTTTGCTGAGGGTACACTAGAGAAAGGCAATGAAAAGCAGAGGCCACCAATTTACAGCAAAGTCTGAAGGTCAGGGGGACTCTGTTTCTGTTCTCCATTGTTGCATAATAAACCACCCCAAACTTAGTGGCTTAAAATAATGACCATTTTATTACCTCTCATGATCTGTGGGTTGACTAGGCTCAGCTGGGCAGCTTATCTTCTCCATGCCTGGAGTCATCTGAGGACATAAGATTCTGCAACATGAAATGTAGTTCATTTATGTGAACCTAGGACATCAGTTTAGGATTTCGACTTGAGCACCTCGGTTGTCCTTCATGTGACCTCTCCATATGGCTTGGGCTCCGCATAGCATGGTGGCTGGGTCCCAAGAGGAGAGAGAAAGTTGCCAGTCCTCTAATGGACTCAGAAGTCCAAGAACATCACCATCACTCTGCCACATTCTATCGGACATAGCCAGTCACAAGTCCAGCCCAGATTCAAGGAGAGCAGAAATAAGCTCCATTTCTTGATGTGACATGTTTATACAGGGAGAATTGGCAGGGGTAGAGATAGCCTCAGCTTGTAAGACTGACTACCCAGCCTTCTTGGTAACATATAAAGAGACTCTCAGTTCCTGCAGTCAGAGAGCAGAAAAGGCTGATGAGGAGGCTCTGGGATTAAATATCAGGGAAAATCTGACTTCTTAGCCAGCCCCAGCAAGTCTGCTGTGCCAAGGTCAGGTCCCTTGTTGGGAAGGAGAG
This sequence comes from Ceratotherium simum simum, assembly GCF_057802395.1. Classification (NCBI taxonomy): domain Eukaryota; kingdom Metazoa; phylum Chordata; class Mammalia; order Perissodactyla; family Rhinocerotidae; genus Ceratotherium; species Ceratotherium simum. Next base: position 14,401,914 of record NC_141913.1, read on the forward strand.
CGACCATGAGATTTGAGATATGGACATCTCGGTCATGCACTCAAAAATATTTTATCACTAGATTGCCCTGAACCTCCTTGGTCTAACCAGGTGGCCCACTCCACTCTAAGGCTGGCACTAATCTGTGTATAAAGACGATGACTAGACTTCTGCCTTGAAAGAGAACAAGTGTTACCATTAGGATATAGCCAGCAACTTCCCCTTTAGGCTGCCAAAAAAATTACTAGGTCAAGTCACAACATAGCCTGGCTGGGTAAGTTCTGGGTCCGCTAAAGGAGCAGAGGGGTCTATATACTGAAGGAGCTGTGGGACCTAACCAACATGTATGACCAGAGCTGAGAGAATGGGTTCAGTCTAGATCCTAAGAGTCTTGGAGCAAGTGGTGAGGAACATAATGTTGCATAAGGGACAGTTTACTGATATGGGAACAATCACCTACAACATAGGATATAATTCCCTGAAAATAATCCTAGAGGACAGTGCTAACATGTTGCTAAGATGGCTGTTAGAAATTTGGAGAAAGCAATGGTCTACACCATGGCAGAAAACAGAAAAAAGGATCAAAAGGTAAAAAGAAGTGAGCATGGTAGAGTATATATTCCAGAATATACATACTAAGGCCAGAACACCTACCAGGTGACCACGTTCTGTGGGAGGTCCTGGAGGATACACAGTTTACCAAAGTCATAAGAAATGTGCTAGCTAAATAGGCACGAGCAACACTGACACGCTTAGTGGTACTGTCCTCCTGGGCCACGGCTGATCATCAGAGTTGCTGTTACAGACCAATGCTACTGACAGCAATTGTGAGCACAATTATCATCAAGAATGGCAGTCAGAATGGCAGCTGGGGATTGTTGACCCATATAGGGTAATGGAGATGGTTAATAAAACTCAGCATTCTTTGTGGAAAGATAGATGGGCAGCCAACAAGGGTATTGTTCAATTATATGATCAAAACAAATCAAAGGTGGATGATCATGAAGTTGAGAAGAGCTGCCTCAACAAAAATTCATGATCTCTTGCCTAATTTCTGGACCTGAGCCAGTTTTTAGACACCAAGCCCATTACTAAAGGAAAAACTGGGTTCCAATGAAGAAGGACCCAGAAACTCATGGCAAGTACGTATGTTAATGATTCCCACAGTCTTTCACCAAAGAGGCCTCAGCCATTTACTCAAGTACCCACAAACAAGGGAAAGTGGAATACTCAAGACATGTCAAGCACTGCTGGGTACAGTATACAAAATTACAGGCAGTAATGCATGACTTGCCTGATTGGTCAGAGGAGTGGAAGGAAAATGATTGGAAGATTGGGAGGAAGGAGGTCTGAGGAAGAGGCACCTGGAAAGACCTATGGGAGCGAGCATGAAGTGTGAAGAGCTTGGAGAGCTTTTTATCCCATGATAGAGCCTACCAGAGAGCAGCCACCACAGAAGAGCCCTGGAGTCCATGTGGGACTGGCTGATGTCTTTGGTGAAACTGCATCTCAATTTAACTTCCTCCTCTGCTGAAACCTCCTTCCCCGACTCCCTCACAGGTCATGTTGCCAAGAGGACTCCCCAATAAACTTCCTGCATGTCAATCTCTATCTCAGAGTCAGTTTCTAGGAAAGCTAATTGAAGTCAAAAACCAAATACAAAAGAACATATATGGTATAATTAGATATACATAAAGCTCAAACACAGGCAGAAATAAAATAGAATGTTAGATATCAGGACAGTGGTTTCTTCTGAAGGGCAGTAATGGCTCAAAGAGGAGATAAGGGGCACCTGCAGAACTGATAATGTTCTGTTTTTTATCTAGGGGCTAGTGACATGGATGTAATCATTGAAAATCATCAACCTGGGAAATTATGATTACTGCATTTTATTTATATATTCTATGCTTCAAGAAAATGTTTTTTAGAACCCTACATTTCGCAGTCCTTCTCAAAAATTCAAAAATTATTCCAGTTTTGAGGTGCCAGAAGATCATCAATATGAAAATGAATTATCATCTTTCATCCTTAGGCTCTGAATCCGACAGCCTGTGTTCAATCCAGAGTTACATACTTACTAACCACAGGAAGCTGGTCAGATTTTCAACTCTATTAACCTTGTTTCTTCATCTCTAATATGAATGAAAATAGTACCACATGGAATTTTTGTAAATTACTAAATAAGATAATCCATTTCAGGAACATAGGACAATGTTAAGGTAGAATATAGAAAACACTCAATAACATGTTAACAATTATGGTTCCTTAAAGTATTAAGGAATTAAAGTAAATTTAAACTAATTCTAGGACATGTCCTAGGAATTGCTTTTCAAAATAAAGATGAGATAGTTTGTCTTATTTTACTCATAAAAAATAAATAAAAGTTACCTAATTGCTTAAATTTAGAGTACACAAAAGAGTTCTATTTACATGATGCTCAGTATATAAATAATCATTGTTATTATGATATATATTTAGTCTGTTACAAGAACAGTGGTAAGTAATGTAGAGGATATATTCCCTCTCAGCAAAGTGAGTCGGTGGCACCTTCATACTGTCAAATGAACATGGGCTATAAAATTTGATATTCTCATATTTGAATTCTGACTTTGCCAATTACTAGCTGTCAATTTACACAAGTTGTTTCTCTTCTGAATCTATAGTTCTTCAACTCTAAAGTAAAGATAATGACGTTTATTTTACAGTATTTTCTGTGATATTATATAAAAAAGCATTGTGCTTAGAACATTGGGTTGATTGAAATATATATTTCTCATCCCTCTTCCTGCTTATGGCGAAGGACAGTATATTTACATAATGGCTGCTGATATTAGAGGAACAATCTTCAGTCAGTGAATAATTTTCAAATAGATTTTAAATCAAGTAAGGTGTCTTATATTCCCTGTAAATCTTAGTACCCAGCACAGAGACTTGTAATAATATATTATAAATTAATGTTTATGATGGATGAGATTAAAAATGTATGGAAATGGAATTCATAATTTAGACCACAGTATCATGTTCTGGACAACTTTCTCAATTAGTGTTTCACAATTTGAGTCATGGAATTGATTTTTAAAATGTGATGATATGACAATGTTTTATAAAATATAAGCTGCAAAAAATATTACAGTGTTTGTAATATTTAAATTTATTTTATTACTTGCACTATAAAACAAGCATTCAAAATTAAAATTTTTTAAAGATTTTATTTATTTTATTTTTTCCCCCCAAAGCCCCAGCAGATAGTTGTATGTCATAGCTGCACATCCTTCTAGTTGCGGCATGTGGGACTCGGCCCCAGGATGGACGGAGAAGTGGTGCCTCGATGCGCACCCGGGATCCGAACCCGGGCCGCCAGCATTGCAGCGCGCGCACTTAACCACCAAGCCACAGGGCCGGCCCAAAATTAAAATTTTTTAAATCAGACAACTTGTATGCAATGAATCAGGTTACCGATTTGTAAAGTTCATTACAACATAATTCTGCATACTGAATTGCCTTTTAACAAAGGATTAATGACTCAAGATTCTAAGAACAAATATTAATTTTTTTACTATAAATTTTGTTTACCTTTTCTCTACTGTTGCAAAAATAATCTTGGTGGAATGTAAATGATATGTATAGATTTTGCACTTTCGCTGATACAAATACAAGCTCTGTCACTTACAAACTTTGGTCTTGGACTAAGTTTGTTACCTCCCCGAACCTCAGTTTTTTAATTTGTAAAAAGAGAGTATCACTTGCCTCAGAAGGTAATTATGAAGAATAAAAACAATGTCAAGAAAGAGCCTAACACACTGAAATACGGTAGGAGCTCAACAAAGGGAGCTCTTATATCATGAGCTTTGCATTATGAATCATATTGGTGAGTGCCTGAGAATGGATTTAGTTTTAGTTTTTAGAGATCTTATCAGTTCCCTCTCTTTTAATCGCTTTGAGGTTTCACAGTAAAATATAAACCTGCAACCCTATTCATTATGTTTATGCTGTTCAATCTTGGCAAGCATTCTGGCTAGAATATATTGTAGGCTTCAGGACCTAAATGTGTAGTGACATATTAATACATCATGAAATTCTACAAAGATGCAGTGGCCTTTAAGAAAGAACAAGGCGTATGTTCGCACTTCATATAATATTGCCTATCCTGTCGTTAATTATTGTCAGGTGTCCTGGCCCTTGTGTTCCTTATGGATAACTTATAACAATTTCAAATTCCATAGATGAGCTATATACTCAGGTCAGACTACTAATCTGAGTTATGCCACATTAGAAAGGAATATTAAAATAGGCATATTTTATTAATAACAAATTCTATACTTCAAATTCTTTACATTCATGAAAAATAAAAGAATTACATGTTGCTATCAACCATTTTCTAGTTCTAGTAGGAATTTTACCATAAGACATTTGTGGAACAACATACAATGTGAACTTTTAAAAAGTATTAAACGTTTGGTTAATATCTGAAACAGTAAGAAGCTTATGAACTGCCTGAATACATACAGACCTATATAATTCTAATGTCCAAAGGTAACGCTCATTACTTAATTTTCTATACAATCCAATCTTCTAATCATTTATTTACTGCTCTGGGGGTAAGAGATGCTATATCAGTTTTGGGAAGACCAATGTAGGATGCTATAGGAAATATGTGCTAATTATGAAGTGCACTTTGACTATCTGTTTTCCAATCCATCAAAGACAGAATGGCATGGGAGACAGAACATAGGCTTTACAGTCAGGTAGACCTGGGTTCAAACATGAGTTCAATCACTTACTAGATCCACTTTTGCCTTTAAATTTTTATCTTTCTTTTTTTTTTTTTTTTTTTCTTTTGTATTTTTTTTTTTTTTTCCCCCCAAAGCCCCAGTGGATAGTTGTGTGTCGTAGCTGCACATCCTTCTAGTTGCTGTATGTGGGACTCGGCCTCAGGATGAACGGAGAAGTGGTGCCTCGATGCGCACCCGGGATCCGAACCCGGGCCACCAGCATCGCAGCGCGCGCACTTAACCACCAAGCCACAGGGCCGGCCCTAAATTTTTATCTTTCTTAAAACATCAAAAGTGTCGTATGTTACAAGAAAATTAAACTTTCAAATACACTGCGATTTGATATATATTCATTTGTGTGAAGGGTAGAAGTCAGGGGTATAGTTTCATTTATTCCTTACTGCAGTAGTCCTATACCCATTAGGGGAGGTCAATCCTCATCTTGTTCAGAGTATCTGCAAGATCAAAACTATTTTCTTAATAATACTAAAACATCATTTCCACTTTTCGCTCTCATTCTCCCACAAGTTTACAGTGGAATTTTCCAGAGTTTATAGGATGTGACATGGTAACTCACTGAATGCAGAAAGGAGACATGAGGCTCCAGCTGCACTGTCTCTTAAACCAGACAGTAAACAGATTTGGAAAATTATAAAATAATCAATAAAATATTTATGACTAAATATATTTTGTTCTATAAAATGTTTAATTTTCCAAAAAATTATAGTAATATGTAATGGGTTTATTACTTTTATTTTTAAATTAATAAATTATTTTAAAAATATCTCAACTTTAATTTCTAATACAGTAAATATCAATTATATAACTGACACAAACAAAAGATCTTTGGACTTTTCAATAAGTTTTATGTAAAGGGGTCCTGAACCTAAAAGATTTGGTAAATGCTGCCTTAGTGTAATGATTTAGCCAAAAACAAGAGCTCTGGGGACTTTCAATTTCCACTCAGGGATATGGAAAGCTAGGAAGAGATTGCTCCCACACTAACAATAAAAACGTTGACAAACTAAAAATTCATGAGTTGTTTTGTACCCACTGGAGAGCTGAGGTTGTGGAGAAATCAATTGGCCCCACATCTAACAAGAGACAGCTGACTGCAGTGAGAGATAACGTGAGCACTGACTTGTGATAGACACAACCAGACACCTGTAAGAAGAGTTCAGTCAGGGTGGTGGCAAACTAGTAGAGGCCAAGGGTGAAGTGGCACGAGATTTAGAAGCACCTGGGGGTCACAGAAATAAGAGGAGTCCACGCCACCTTCAGGTTGGTTTCTCCACAATTCCCACCAGGTGCTGACGGAAAAGTCTGGAAAATGTTTAAGTAAAGTGTCACTTGTGATGCATACCTGGGGAGAGGGAATAGCAACTGCCATTGGAGGGGCACAGAACTCCACCTGGAACCTTCTCTTCTACCTCCCCTATAGAACGAAAGCCTTAATCTGCTGAGAGAAGGGCAACTACCCTTGAGTACTAGAGAAAACCCACTGCCGCTATGGGAAGAAAACAGAAACAATATAAAACAACTGAAAACCTGCACCTGAGGGAGGGTAAAGAATACATGCTGGGCTCGGAATTACAGAGGGGGAAGGGGCAAGTGAACTAAGGAGGCCACAGCCTGAATACCCAGGGATACAGTGTCTGTCTAACAGTGAGGTTAAATGAGAACCACAGAGAACACTCCACCATCACCATCACCATGTCTTGCTACCACAGCTCAAGCAGCAAGTAACAGAAAATACTGCTCAGAAAGGAACAAAAGTGTGGAATGAGACTCGATCTGAGGTTCAAGGCAAAGGAGAAACCTAAAGCTGAAAACAGAGCAGGCACTGAGGGAAAACAAAACACCTCTGACAACCCAGCCCCAATCCTAAACACAAGGTATCACTAGAGGAATTTGAAGCCTATCCTTCAGTGAGGTTTATGATAATGACAACAAACTTCAAGCCTAATCCAACTCCTAACTAGATTCATTCAAACCCTGCACTAAAGGACTAAAAAAAGGAGAGGCATGCTCATTTCTAAGCATAAAAATCGTTTACCTCTGTTTCTATTGAACTACATAAGTATCCAATTTTCAACAACAAAAAATCACAGGGCATAGGAAAAGGAAAGAAAAACAACACACTCCCAATAGACACAGCAATCAGCAGAGTCAGACTCAACTATAACACTGATGGTGGAACTCTCTGATAGGGAATTTAAAATAACTATGATTAATATGTTAAAAGATCTAATGGAAAAGGAGGATAGCATGCAGATCAAATTGGAAAGTTCAGCAGAAAGAAACTATAAGAAAGAATCAAATGAAAATGCTAGAATTAAAAAAAAAAAATCCACAGTAAAATAAATGAATGCCTTCAACAGGTTCATTAGCAGACTCAACATAGTCAAGGAAAGAATGAAGGAACTTGAAGATACATTAATAGAAACTACTCAAACTGAAATACAGAAAGAAAAATGAGAATATGCAAGGGTGGCAGGACAATATCAAATGGTCTAACATATATGTAACTGGAATCCCAGAAGGAGAAGGGAGAAAACAGGGCAGAATAAATATTTGAAGAAATAATGGCTAAGAATTTTCCAAAATTAAAGACAGACACCAAACTACAAATCCGAGAAATTCAGAGAACACCAAGCAAGATAAAAAGCAAGCAAAATCGGGCCAGCCTGGTGGCATAGCGGTTAAGTTCCCACGCTCTGCTTTGGCAGCCCCGGGTTCACAGGTTCAGATCCCGGGCGCAGACCTATGCACCGCTTATCAAGCCATGCTCTGGCAGCATCCCATATAAAGTAGAGGAAGATGGGCACAGATGTTAGCCCAGGGCCAATCTTCCTCGGCAAAAAGAGAAGGATTTGGCAACGGATGTTAGCTCAGGGCTATTCCTCCTCACAAAAAAAAAACGGGGGGGGGGGCCGGCCCCGTGGCTTAGCGGTTAAGTGCGTGTGCCCGGCTACTGGCGGCCCGGGTTGGGATCCCGGGCGCGCACTGACGCACCGCTTCTCTGGCCATGCTGAGGCCGCGTCCCACATACAGCAACTAGCAGGATGTGCAACTACGACATACAACTATCTACTGGGGCTTTGGGGGAAAAAAAGGAGGAGGATTGGCAATAGGTGTTAGCTCAGAGCCGGTCTTCCTCAGCAAAAATAGGAGGATTAGCACGGATGTTAGCTCAGGGCTGATCTTCCTTACAAAAAAAAAAAAAAGAATGAAAAGAAAAGAAAAAAAGCAAACAAAATCCACCTAGTCATATCATATTCAAACTACTAAAAACAAAAGCAAAACAACATGACAAGCAGGAAACCTTGAAAGCAACTATAGGAAAAGACACATTACATGCAGAAGAACAAAGATAAAAATTACATCAGACTGGTAGCTAGAAGACAACAGAGTGCTGAAAGAAAAAAATCAACCCAGACTTCTATACATAGTGAAAATAGTTTTCAAAAATGAAGGAGTAAAGACATTCTCTGGCAAAGAAAAACTGAGACAATTCATTGCCAGCAGACCTACCCTACAAAAAATAGTAAAGGAAGTTCTTCAGGCAGGATTATGACAGCAAACAAAACTTGGATCCACACAAAGAAAGGAAGAGCACTGAAAATGGAATCAATGAATGTAAAGTAAAATTCTTTTTTTCTTATTTTTAATTGATTTAAAATATAACTGTCTAAAACAAAAATAGTAACAACATATTATGCATTTATAGCATACATAAAAATAAAGTTTATGAAAACAATAGCACAAAGGATGGAAGGGAGGAAGTGAGAATATATTGTTGTAAGGTCCTTACATGATGCATGAAGCGATATAATGCTATTTGAAGGTAGGCTCTAATTAAATACAGAGGTATATTGCATATCATAGGGCAAACACTAAAAAATTAACATAAATGAATAAATAAGTTACTATAAGAGATAAAGTAGATTTACAAAAAATGCTCAGTTTATGCAAGAAGACAATAAAAGAGAAAAGAAGAAACAACAGATGGAATAGAAAACAGCTAAAATAGATGGTAAAAAAAAAAATCAAAACCCAAATATATGCTGTCTATGGGAAACATACTTTAAATATAAAGCTACAGATAGTTAAAATTAAAAGGATGGAAAAAGATAAACTATGTGAACATTAGCCAAAAGAACACTGAAGTAGCTACATTTATAGCAGATAAAGTAGACTTCAGAAAAAGGAATACTGTTAGTAATAAAGAGGGACATGCCATAATAAAGGAGTCAATTCTTCAAAAAGACATACTGATTCTAAATGTATATGCACCTTATAACAGAACCTCAAAATACATGAAGCAAACCCTGATAGAACTGAAAAGAGAAACAGACAAATCCACAATTATAGGTGGAGACCTCAACACTCTTCTCTAATTAATTGACAGAACAAGGACATGGTAAATCAGTAAGGATATAGAAGACCTGATTAATGCTACCAAACCACTTGACAGTTTACAATTACATTTATAGAACACTCCTTCCAACAACAGCAGAATATACAAGCTTTTCAATTTCACATGAAATATTCACCAACATAAACTATATTCTGGCTTACAAAAAAACCCTTAAGATTTTAAAACAATGAAACTACTATAAAGTATACTCTCTAAGTTACCTATGAGCTAAATAGGCAATCTCAGGCAATATTAAAAATATTTTGAACTAAAAGAAAATGAAAATACAACACACCAAAATTTGTGGGATACACCTAAAGCAATGCTTAGAAGAAAATTTCTAGTATTAAAAGGGTTATATTAGAAAACAATGACTCTGAAATCAGACTGCCAGCAGTCAAATGTGAGCACGCTTTGTACTAAATGTGTGCCCTTAGGCAATTTGCTTAATCAAATTCCTCGCCTATAAAACGAAGGTAACAATAATTCTCACTTCCTAGAAATGTTATAAGAATTAGATGTGATTATATAGAACCCTTAGCACAACGTCTGGTATCAGCTAAATTTTTGTTAATTTCTAACAATTAGTAGACATTTTGGTAGAAACTGGAGATAAGAATGACAGACAGCCCTTACCCTCAAGAACCTCACAGTCTAATGAGGAGACAAGCAGATTCATAAAAATTACTTCTCATTATAAAACTGGGGCCACAGGAAAATGCTGCTTGTGTGAAACTGGAGGAATTAAGCAAGTCTCTTAGATATAGTAGACCTTGCATTAAGGTTTAAAGAATTAGTAGTTATCTAAGCTAAAGGAGACATTCCAGGGAGAGAATGGTTTGAGCAAAGCAGGAAGTTGTGAGAGCACATGCAAATTGGGAAGCTGCAATTGATTCAAATTGCTAGAGCACAGTTTTCCAAAGACAGATGGTAGGTAGGTATGTAGGCAGGAATAAGGGATCCAAAGGCCTCACTTGTCATTCTCAAGAGTTTAGATTTTATTTTGTAACAAGGTGCTGAATGACAAGGTGACACAGTAGTTTTTGTTAGAAAGAAGCCTCTGGCTCCACTACACAGGATGTATAATAGGTGGTTGGGGATGCAGGTAAGAGGGATACATACAGTGGAGGTAGCTACTACAGATATGATAGATGATGCTATCTCATCGTGTATTCTGGATGGAATGGAGAAAGAGATATTAAGGACGCCTTATCAAGAGGGCCTCGGGAATGATTTCATGTGGAGGCGATAAATGAGAAGATGCATGCTTCTGGCTTAAATATCTGAGTTGGGGGAGGTATGAATCACCTTGGTAGATAATAAAGGAGGCGGAGCAAGATGTGGAGTCTAGCAATAGATATGTTGGGTATGAGGTGCTTATAAGTTATCCAGAAAGCAACTGTATAGTGTCTACAGCTCAGTAGTGAGCTGTTAGGCAGAAATAAGACTTTGCGATTTATCAGTGCATAGCAGTAACTGAAGCCTTGGGTGGAGAATTTAGGTGAGGACAGAGCCAACGAAGGAGGTGACTCAAGGCTCTGAGATCTGTTGAAGACAACTGAGGTGATAAGAGAGAGAGAATTACAATACATATTCAAGATAAAGTGGGAACTTGGCTAGGTATTGATGATTATTGAGAATTTAGTTCAGAAATTTTCCCTTCAAACTATTACAATATCTGTTCATAAACAGTGAATTCTGTACAGCACTGTATTAATTTCTTGGGGCCGCTGTAGCAAATTACCACAAACTTGATGGCTTAAAACAACAGAAATTTATTCTCTCACAGTTCTAGAGGCCAGAAGTCTGAAATCAAGGTGTGGAAAGGGCCACATTTCCTCTGGAGGCTCGAGGGGAGAATTCACAACTTGCCTCTTCCTGCTTCTAGTGGCTGTTAGCATTCCTTGGCTTGTGGCCACGTCTCTCTCTGCTCTGTCTTCACATTACCTTCCACTCCTAAGTATCTACCTCAAAACTCCCTCTGTCTCTCTCCTATAAGGATACATGTGATTGCATTTAGGGCCCACATAGATAATCTAGGATTAACTCCTCCTCTCAAGATCATTAACTTAATCACATCTTTGTATTATAAGGTCATAAGGTCATATCCTTTCAGGGGCTACCATTCAGACAAGCACTTAGCCAAAAATTTAAAATAATAAGACTCACTGTTAGCAAGGTACTGGGGATATATAATATTCATATATATACATGGATTCATACAATGACATCATGGATTCATGATGATATATGGATTCATACAATGATATCATGTGTAGCCATCAAAATTGGTAATAAATTCCATGTTTATAACATGTAAAAGGATTTAAAATATCATCAAATAAAAAGGTTATAAAATGATGTATAATGGTATGATCACATTTTAGTAAAAAATGTACATTTAAAAGAATCTGGATGAGTTGCTCATATAAACATTATTAGGATCACTGGAATTTTATTAATTCTTTTTTATCTATAATATTGAATTTTTCTTCAATGAGCTTACTTATAATATTTTTAAATAACTAAAAAGTGAATTTATTTGTCAGACACATATTAACTTTCTTCAATATATATTTATAACCTTTCTCAAATTTCAGACATTTGAAGGTAATTAAGCAATAAATTATCATCTGATAGATAAAAAGAAAACTATAAAGAAATATATACAAGTAAATTTGGGAAAAAAAACAAATCTCTGTTTTCTAAATATTACAAAGTCTAAATGTCAAAGAAATTTGAACCACCTAAGTAAAATATTAATACTAGCATGATCTATTTATATATAGTAAATGAGAGTAAAATCTTTATTCCTGAGTGTAATAAACATTCATTATTTAAGAGAAAGCTAGTCTATAGCTGTAAATATACTCTACAAGCCATTTAAAAGCCAATCACACATGTGTGCTTGGTAAAGGAGACTGTGCATGAATTACACCTACAAACTTAAATTATACACATAAAGTATGAAATTTAATTGTTTCTGGAAGAGGCTCTAATCTTATTAAGCATCATGATTAGTGATACTGTCCACAAAATGCACCTTTCAAGATTTATTTTGATTTATATTTGTGTCATAAAAGAATGATCTTTTATATACTACTAGTATAGAGTATATTTTATAGTTCAAACCTAAAAAATATCATAAAATTGCTCTTTTGCTATCATTAAATGTGATCCACCAATTCTTCCAAAACCAATAAATATTCACTTCCACTGGTATTTGCTTCCTCATCTGGAAAATGGATTAATCAAAAAAATATCCTCTTAGAGCTTTATGGAGAACTTTATGTAGTTCTTCATAAAATGAATAATGGAAATTGTGCAGTGTTCACTGGCAGAACATTTGCATTAATATTAAAGTGAGAAGTAGTTCACAATTCATTTTAAACAACTATGAAAGTGATTAGGTTGTTAATTTTTTTTAATTCACTATGACTATCTGTTTGCCTACTAAGTGCAAGGCATTTCACATCAAGCTACAGGAATGGTTTCCCTAAATTGTTATCGTAGGTTAGAATTCTCAACCTTTTACAACAAAGTAGAGTAAATGATTCGACTTTGTTCACATCATAAATAATCTAAGAGAAAATTTTCCAAATTCATATTTTATCAACAGAATTTACTAGATTATTCCAATGCCTGATAGAAAACTAGGGTAGATATGCTCATTCACATATCTGTTTCTCTTTGGGAGAACTCAGTACTCTCTAAATGAGCCTCTTCTAATACAGAAGATAATCATGAAAAAGCTATTTCAATTCTCAGTTCATAGGATTCCTAAAAGGTGGCCTACTCCAAAACAGAACAACATTTATAGATGTCCTGGGAAGGCTGACATACCAGAGGGACCCTGAGGGCAGAAGACAATAGATAAGTGGGAGGTGGCCAGAAAAGATCTTATCACTGCCCGGGGAAGAAGAGGGCAGAGAATCTGAAACCACATGAATTCACTAGGCACTTGGTGGAGAGTCCTAAAAGTATCCAGTAGGATCCTTGCAGATTGAAAGGGTACCCTCCTTTCTAATTTTACTCCACTCCAGATAAACAATTGAGTTGATAAGATGCTGGGTCCCATATCTCAAGACCCCAAATTCCTCATTCCAGTTTAGAAAAAGCTTAAAACGTTAACAAACATTTGCTAGAATTCATCTCTTCTGTTTCTGCTTGTTACACCATCTTCCCAGTTTTATTATTATCAAAAATTTTTAATATAAATTTAAATTCATGTACACTTGATATAAACATAATACAAGGTAACTACAGTCTTTGAGATAGAGGGACTTTTAATAATTTCAAGGATAAAATTAGTCATTTAGACTGCATTCTCTTAAAATTAGTTTTTCTTTAAAACCATCTGGGAATGCCTTCAAACTGTGACCAAATATTGAGCATACTGTTCTCTGTGGGATTCTGATTTAATTCATGGCATATCTGAAAGTGCAGAGTTATTAATCACAAATTGGAAAAAGAAAAAGAAAGCAGTAGTTTTGCTTAAGTATTTATTTCTTAGAAGGCTTTTTTCTTTCTTTTTTTTTTTTGGAAGGAAAGTACAAATACAAGAGATGGTGAGTTGACTATTATATTTGCACCTTATTCTTCATTTAGTTTTCCAAAACTAATTTATTGGTAGATTTCCCTAGAGGTATGAATCTAACATTTACTGCCATTGTTTATTCTACTGGAAGAAACTTCTTTTAAATCTAAAATATAGTTACATCCATCTACCCACTCACTCCAACACATATGTAATGCTTAGTATACACCAAACTCTCTGCAAGTGTCCAGGGAAATGAAACATAACTACAGATTATTCCGTGGGCTAAAATTTGATTAGCATTTTATTTACTTTTTTGTTGTTATTTCTTCAGACTCAAAATCTAGGAAAAAAATTTCAAAACTAGCAAAAGTGTTAAATTAAAAAAATAAATGGTTCCACAAATCATCACTATGAGAGAGTTAACAAAAGAGTTAAATCAGCTTTGAGCAAAATAATATACTGTACATTATTTTTGAAATACAATTGTAAAATTGACTTTCATATTTGGCCACCAGGACTGAAGTTGGACAGCAGTAACTAACCATGCTCATGCTGTTATTTGAGCCAGATTTGAGCTCAGGCTCCTACTGTCCCACTGCTGATGTTAAGGTGAAGGAAGGTGTCAGCTCCACTTTCCAGGGACCAGCTCAGCGACACGGCCACTATAATAGGGCACACAACACAACCCTGCAAATAGAATTGAACCTGTGCCAAGGACGCTTACGTACCTGCTTAAAGACACAAAGTTTAGTCAATTCTCTGGACATTGCTTTTGGGCAATCAGAAAACTCTTTCCCTATATTTTTCAGCCCGAAATACTTTTCATTCATTCATGCAAACATTTATTGAATATCTGCTACAGGCTAAGCAATATGCCAGGTGTTGAGGACATTGTAGTGACCAAGACAGACTTGACCACTACCTTCATCAACCTAACCAGTAGGTAGGATATGCTGAGGGGAGGTTGGAAAGAAAATGGACAACACTGCTCCTTACCTCTCTCCATCTGCAAACTCCCTACCCCCACCAGATTATAATGATTTTATAGTTACTTCCATAAAGCCTGGTATTAAGGGATTTTTTATCTAGTGAATTTGGTTGCACCAGTCTTTTCTCTCTAACATGATAGTAAATTCCTTGAGGGCAGGAATCCTACATCATAGAAAATTTTATGACCTCCTCTGGATCCAGACACCCAATTGCCTAGCAGTTCACACTCACCCAGCATTTTTCCTGCAAAATGGATAAGATCAGACTCACTTCCAGGTAAAAGCAATTAGCAAAAGGAAGTTACAGCATCCAGAACACTATAAAGCATAGATAAGATAAAAGTTCTCAAGGCAGCAGGGTGCCTGTGTGATGGTTGAGTCATGTTACAACACAAATGACACTCCATGTGCACACAAACTGCCCATCCTCTCTGGTCCCCCAACTACCCTAACTCCCACCTCCATACCCTTAAACATGTAGGGAACCAGGATGGCCTGATCTGAGGCCATTGTAGAAGCAGAAGTTGTCCTCTACTTAAAAATCTCTCCCCAAGTGGTCTTGATAAGGCATTTGAAAGTCCTGTCCCATTCATGCCTTTGAGTTCAAGTCCAGAAAGTCTTTTTTTAAATGTAAATACTGGCTGTGATTGCTTCTGCTTTTGAATTCTTGTACTACTTTCTGCCCAGTCTCTTGGAGCAAGGAACAGATTTATTTATTTAAAAGACCTGTCTTGTTCACAAGGGATTTAAAGAGGATAAAATATGTATCGTATTGATGAAGAAGTAGAGACTAGTGACGAAGAATGTTGGGACTGGAGCAGACTTTTCCTGTTTGCATCATCTCTCTACTGGTTCCACAAGTTACTTCCTGTGTGATCAGGGACAATTCTGTGCCTCAGTTTCCATATTTATAAAATGGGGATAATAATATTACCACATCATAGAGTCATTTTAAGAATTAAATGATACACACATAACACACATAGCAAACTATTATCTGCCTAGGACAAAATAAGATCTCAGTAAATTCTAGATATTATTAAATTGTTATGTTTTCCTCTTACATATGAAGAATCTCCTCAATTAGATCCAAAATCATGTAAAACCAATAAAATGTGATTGGGTACCTTCAAGAATACTGAGTAGAAGAAATAATCAGAAGGGAAACATTATAATGAAAGAGAAAATTTATTAGGTTAAATTAGGAGTATATGAAATATGTTTAAGAAGATCATTTGTTGAGAATGATTATGAGATTATTAAGTTGGAAGCATTATAGATTTTGAGTTAGTAGAAATAGAATGCCTTAACATAGTGGATTTTGGAAATTATAGTTTGGTGCTATATATGAAGATGCAAGAAAACTATGAAGGGAAAGTGTCTGAGTTTTTATAATCTTACAAATATAAGAACAAGGTGAGCCACAGACACAGTCAGAGATTAATTAACCAAATGGAGCAGAGAGACGGCTTTCCCACGCTAGTGATATCATATTGAGTAAAGCCACATGCAGAGGAAGTGAAGAATAAATGGGGACAGGGCAACAAGCAGATGGGTTAGGTCCACCTTGGGTGAAGGTTGGAAGTGGAGCTGGGAAGAGAGTTATGCAACAAACACAGATGGAACCCCGAGGGACACCCTTGGCTCTGCTGAACTTGTCAGCTCCTGATCTGCTTGGATCCCCCAAATCTGCCAGGTAAGTAAGATGGGTGTTTGAAAGCCACATCACCTCAGCTTTTCTACTGGGCCTCGTAATGCAATGAAGGAACCTAGGATTGGTAGAGCTTATTCTTTTGGGAGCTTTTGTAAATTGCCATGGCTTCTGGCAATTTTCAAAGCTTGAAATTTAGATTGTGTCCCTTGCTGCCATCAAAAGGTGGAACCCACCTAAAGAGAGTAGGAGAGATGGATGTGAAACAAGAGTGCCTAGGCCTGTTCCATCCAGGTTCAGATAGAAAAACCATTTGCTGCTGTCATCCATTCTTTTTTAGAAGCTCTGGGATGCCCACAGGTTTGAATTGTAAGTTACGGAGGAAATGCTGAGCTCTGAGTAGATCCTAAAAATAAACTTGCTCTCCTAATTCTATCCCTTCTGATTATTGATATGTGACCATCCAGAGTCCTTACAGCAATTGTAATGCATGAAGTGACCCCGTTGTGTCAATGTTCAGCATCCCATTACAAAATAACTTCATAATACAAAGACGATCATTTTTGTCAAAACTGATATGTAAACTGTGCAGATCTGTGATCACAGAGGGAGATATTTATTAAATTTCATTTAACTTTGGGCACTTACTGGTTCTTTACTAACAGATGTTCCACTTCTCTGAGTTATTCATCTATTTTTGATAAGTTATAGCAAAGCTTCTCTTAATTGATTCAGTGGAGGGTGGAAGTGGGTACTAGGGTTTCCAAAATTTTACCACCATGTTAAAATAGGAAGTTGGTGTTACCACATCGGATCTCACAGAGGCAGAGAACAACCTATAACATGAGACAGGAGAGCCCATGTCACATCACTAGAGTCATTAAATGTCATAATAAGCATAGCCAGGGCATGTTTCAACCAAGGACCTAAGAGGGTTTTAAAAAGATTAAACTGTGAAAATCTCAAAACAGCCCTAAGAATTACAGCATTCTTACTTCTATGAACCTTGCAACATGATCTATTTAGGTCAATGTATGATTTCATCCTGAGTCATTTACATATATATATAAATAGAGAGATAACTAGATATATATATAAAATTCCCATCTTACTATATTCTCTTCCAGGATGAGTTAAAACAGCAGGATAAAAATGAATATGAATAAATTGAACTTCATTTAATTAATTCAAGATTATCATTAAATATTAACAAACAATTTATCAACAACCGTCGCTCTGTGTGAAAATATCTATTCTCTAACAAAAACATGACAGACTTTTTTCATGTAAATATGTCATGTTTCTCTTCATCATTTTGTATCAAGTGAATATTTAAAAAATGTCTTATTTTTGCATTCTCTTGTAATATTGTACTTGTATTTCTTACAGAAAAATATTAGACCCCAAATCACAATAAAAATAACCTTTGAATGCTAATATCCACCCACCAGATTGGCAAATATTAAGAAGGCTGGTGACACTAAGTGTTGGCAAGGATTTAGAACATTGGAGACTCATATACCACTTGTGGGAGTCCAAATTGGCACAGCCACTTTGCAAAACAGCTGGGCATTACCTTGAAAAGCTGGCACACTGCACAGCGCAGCCTCCTGCACATATTTATCATGAGACATGCATAAGAATGTATGTGGCAGTCTGGTTGGTAATAGCAAAAACGAGCAAACAAACAAAAGTGACCATCAAACAAGCCACATATCAAAAATGAGAAAAATCAATGAACAAATTGTAGAATAGTCATAAACTGGAATTTGTACAACACTGAAAATATATTAACTGTGTACATTAGCATGGATGGATCTTCAAAGCATACTATTAAAGAAAAATAGCAAGTTGCAGAAGAATACAAACATTTTGCTGCCATTTTGATGAAGTTCAAAAGCAAGCAAAAAAAATAGGTTTTTAGGAATAATGCATGTAACGGTAAAAGAATAAAGAAGAGAGAGAGAATGACAACAAAGTAAAGATCTGGAGAGTAGTCCAGTGTGGAGGATGAAAGGGGACTGAAGTTAGGAAGCTGAGAGCACGGGAGCATTTCATGATGGGTGATGAGGTTCTATCTGAAGACGGATGGCATGTTTGTGGTATCTGTCGAATTGTTATACATGAAAAAGGTAAAATATTTTAAAAATGCATTGCCTTAAATCCAATTATTTCCTTTAAGGATGTGCATTTTACATCTTAAAAGCAATATTCACTCCCAAATTAACAGCTCTGGTTACCAGTTATGATAAAGTCATTAATAGTTTCATGACCTTAGACATGTTACTTAATCTCTCTCAGGATCTTTTTTTCCAAGCTGAAAATACAGGTCTTAGTTAGCCGTCCCTTAGGTGTTTTCTAGAGAATAATCTTATAATTCTATAAATTTCTGAGACTTCTACCTTAGACAAAGTCCAGTCTACTTGAATACAGTTTTCAAAAACAAGCACAAGAAGTTAATCAAATGTACAAGCATCCACATGTGTCTTTTTTAAATATTAAGTTATTCAACGAGACCACACTGCTCATTTCCTCTCCTTTCCTGAGTTCTGCCACCCTAGGATTTAAATTTTTCAGCAGCCACACGAGGTGGCTTCTCCTCTGGGAATTTAGCAGAGCCAGATGGAGATTTTTTTCTCTCATACAGTTCAAGCTAAGATTTGACTTTAAAATCAAAGTGGCATGCAGCATTTTATAATGGAAATAACATCAGACTGCATATTAGAAGCCTACTCCTAATCTTGGCTTCAACATTTACTAGTTGGATAACTGTGGCTGTCGTTTAACTTCTCTAGGTTTCAATTTATTCATCTGTAATAAAGTGCCAGAAATGGACTAATTGTGACCTTGGACATGTTACTTAATCTCTCCAGGGATCTTCCTTTTCCAACCTGAGAGTAGAGGTCTTAGGTAGCCATCTCTTAGGTCTTTTCTGTAGAAAAGGGAACATTTTCCATTCCAGCATACTATAATTCTACCTAAATTAAGTTTGTTCTTGGAAACTATTTTTTGACCTATTAATAATTTTGATTAATAATCAACTGTTAACAAAAAGTGTTCAAATAGCTTATAGAAATCAGTTACCAAAACCAAACTTTTAAAAACCACTTAGTTCTACCCGGAATACCTTGTTTTTGAAGACGTTAAAGCATAATGGGTACATACACTGATGGAAACACAGACAAAAATTCTCTAATTAATTTGTTAATCTAATATTTATGAACATACGAGACACTATTGTAGCCACCATAAATATTGAAGCCCTCGCGGAGCCTACAGTGCTGTCACAACCAAGGAAGTACCTATCATGAAGGGTAGAGAACAAGGACACTCTTCACCACTTTGACCATTTATTCCATAACCTCATCACCAGAACCTTAAAGCATCTCACCTGTTAGAGATTTTTTGCTGCATAATGAATAAAATCAAACTCTTGAGTTTACGTCCCAAAGCTTCTCTATGATCTATATCTTGCCACACACCCTATATT
Organism: Ceratotherium simum simum; assembly: GCF_057802395.1. Taxonomy (NCBI): domain Eukaryota; kingdom Metazoa; phylum Chordata; class Mammalia; order Perissodactyla; family Rhinocerotidae; genus Ceratotherium; species Ceratotherium simum. The sequence continues at coordinate 14,421,755 of NC_141913.1, forward strand.
CCAGCCACACAAATTAATCATGCTATCTAAACATGTTTAGCCCTTTCATTTCCTCACTCAGCCCTTGAGCTTGAGCCTGGCTATGAAACTTCTCCTTCAAAGCCCATCCCAAAAGGTATGTGATTCATAAAGTTTTCACCATCCTATCTTTTATTTTATGAATTAAAACCTGTTCCTACTCCCAAAGCATCATGTCCCTATATAACAGCATTCTCCTCTCCTGCTTTATATCATAGATGCTCATCTATATATGTCTCCCCAACATGAATGTTATGCCCTAACTGAATTCTCTTTTTTATTTTCTGAGGAAGATTCGCCCTGAGCTAACATCTGTTGCCAATCTTCCTCTTTTTGTATGTAAGCCACAGCCACAGCATGACCACTGACAGATGAGTGGTGTAGGTCCGCACCCAGGAACCGAACCCAGGCCATCAAAGCAGAGCATGCTGAACTTAACCACTAGGCCACCGGGGCTGGCCATCTATCTGAATTCTTGACCCACAGAATCTGCAAGCACAGTAGAATGGTTGTTTTATATCACTAACTTTTGTAGTGATTGGTTAAACAACAAAAGATAACTGATAAACTAACTTTTCCTTTCTCTCTCTTTGTTTTTTGAGCTATACTCTCTGTTTTCTGAACTTTTTTCCTAAACCCTCTTTCTTCTTGAATCTGTCCAGATTACAGAAATAGTTGCACATCACTCTCTTACCTTTCCTCATACTGCTAGGCCTCCATCACCCAGTTCACCCACCTTGGGTCCCACATACTTCCCATTTGTTCCAACAGTATCCTTTAGTGTTCCCAATTCTCAGTTTATCTGGAGGATGAATGATTCTTCTGTTGGTCCTGCAAGAAGCTAGTTCTTCTCAAGCAGGTCATGGAGAGACCAGCATGGAGGCAAAGTTTTACAATATGTTGTAATAAGTAAGGGTGAGATACTGCTAGAACCCAGAGGAAGTAGTATATAAATCATCCAAGGGAAGCTGTGGAAACCTTGAGCTGTCCTGAATAACATTTAGAGGTCTGCCATGCAGAAAAGGAAGTAAGGACCTCCCAAGAAGAGGAGACAACAGAGGCAAGACATAGAGAGAAACATGCTAAAAATGGTGTAATTTAGGAAATGACAAATAAAGCGGGCTGAAGCATAAAACTACACAATGTAGAGGAGTGTTAAGAGTTAAGGCTGGAACAGTATACTTCACCAGGTCGTAGGAGACTTACATGCCACACTACAAAGTTGAAGCTTTATCTTATAGGTTATGGAGGGCTGGACATCAAATGGATTTAATTTGGGAACTTAACTACATAAAAATGTTTCAAAATGATTTATCTAACATAACTTCAGAGGATAGTTTGAAGGAGGGTGAAAGCAACATAGGACGAGCAGGAAAGGAGGCTCTCGAATTAGCAGAGAAAAGAGATAGTGAAGGTACCAGGTAAGCTGGAGGTTCCTTGGTTGTGAAAGGGAAGTTTATGAATAGTTAGGCAGTTAGAAAATAATAAAGTATAAAGGTGGGCAGTTAGTCAGTAAAATTTACAAGTGGATATCAGGAAGTAAAAGTAGAGGCTATCTCACTTTTCACTCACTTGAAAGCTACCTCAGAAATTGCCTCAGGTTTCTTGCTGGAGCAACTAGGAGGATAATACACATGAAATGGAAAATATAGCCACATAAAAATACTCGCATAAAATTCTGAATAATGGAAACATATTATGGTAAAATGAAAAGAGAAGGAATAGGAGTCAGGAAAGATAACTCCCACAGTCCCAGAGAACAACGTACAAGGTGGAAGAGAGGAGAAATTAAAGTAGAGAAGTTAAAATGGTAACAAAAGAGGCAGCAGCTTTCAATCATCTCTCAAGCCCCACACCAATGGAGGGAAGGCACTGATGTAAAATTACCATGATTTAGCCACATCCATCCTTTAACTTAGGAAAGAGTTTTAGTATATTCGAATGCACTTGCTCCAGATGTTCCACAAACTCATAACTCTTTAATCACAGTAATAAAATCACTCCACAGAAATGTAATTCTGCAGAGATGAAAGCTGCCTAATTTCCGAATTCTTTCTTTCACTTCCCTCTCCCGACTTATGAAAAGATTACACCGCATAGCACCCAAAGCCCGGGCAGCAGCAGGTCACAGACAGAGGAGGTGGGACCAGGAAAGTTGAAGACAGACTGTGAATGTAGGAGGAGCCGAGGGGGAGCCCAGGGGCTCAAAACCAAATAGACGTACATGCAGATATCATAAATTAGATAAGTTAGGTGGTCAGAAACCAGCAGACCACAGGAAAAGTGGCCAGAACAATCAGCAGAGAGGCTCAACATAGGCAAGATAATTTTGGTAGCAAGGAGAACGTCAGAAGCTCAGCGAAACATTATGGGAAGTAGGCAAGGATGGAAAGTTCCCAGAGGAGTGGTCTGGACAGTAAACAAACATGGCCATGTTAGGAAGACTCTAGTAATGATGCCTTGTTTCAAGCCGTGATTTTTTATGTTTTTTCCTCTTATGAAAAGAGTCAATTCCCAAGGATGATTACCTAGGACCTGCAAGCAGAGACATAAAAATCTAAGTACCCACTGGGAGGTAGGAACCTAAAGGCCACTGATTTTAAAACTTTACCATGCATCATAAACACCAGGAGATCTTGTGAAAACAATGACATCTGGGCCCCAACTCCAGAGTAAGACTTCTGATTCACTAAGTCTGAAATGGGCCCAAGCATTTGCATTTCTGACAAGTTTTCAGATAATGTGTTACAGCTGGTCCAGAGACCATACTTTAAGAACCACTGCTAGGGCCGGCCCTGTGGCTTGGTGGTTAAGTGCGTGCGCTGCAATGCTGGTGGCCCGGGTTCGGATCCCGGGTGCGCATTGAGGCACCACTTCTCCGTCCATCCTGAGGCCGAGTCCCACATACAGCAACTAGAAGGATGTGCAGCTATGACATACAACTATCTACTGGGGCTTTGGGGGGAAAAAATAAAATAAATAAAATCTTAAAAAAAAAAAAAAAAAAAAAAAAAAGAACCACTGCTATCGGCCATGAGTTCTTATCCCTATATGTGTCCTAGAATCATGTGACAAGCTTTATAACTGCTCATATCTGAACCTACCCTAGAGATGGAGGTTGAGGTGGTCTACATTCATATTTTATTTTATAAAGTTTCCTAGATGATTCCAATGTCTAGACAAGGTTGAGAATTACTGACACATGTAGATATAAAGTTAAATGATGACAAATGAGCGAGTTTTTTTGGATTCAGCAAGGCACCTTTCTGAAGGGGAGCTGGCTTCTCTCTTTAAACCTATGGGTTTAAATTCTTTTTTTTTTTTTAATTTTATTTATTTTATTTTTTTCCCCCAAAGCCCCAGTAGATAGTTGTATGTCATAGCTGCACATCCTTCTAGTTGCTGTATGTGGGACGCGCCCTCAGCATGGCCGGACAAGCGGTGCGTCGGTGTGCGCCCGGGATCCGAACCCGGGCCGCCAGCAGCAGAGCGCACGCACTTAACCGCTAAGCCACGGGGCAGGCCCTATGGGTTTAAATTCTTAATGGGTCTAAGAGTGGTTATGATAAACTAAAGCACTTTACTTACAGTCCCTGTTCAATCAAAGTCCTATTTATGCCAATAAAGGATTTAGGTAACATCATAAATAATTTATAAACCACCATAAAAGATTAAATTTCTCTTTAGGAAACAAAGGAGAAATCTCTAACAATGGAAGGAAGACTTTGGTTTTCTCCGTCCATGCTGCCAGGACTTAGGAGAAAAACAATTTTTCCAAAGCAACAATAAAGCAGCCAAGAGGAAAATCCAATAAAGTTGCCAAGGAATGACAGTGCTCTAAGAACAGATGGGCTGGTTCATTTCTGAAATTTTATGAAGAATATCGACTGACTGAAACGTGGACAAGGATTTTCAGTGCAACTTTAGAGATCAAATAATTGATCAATGAACAATAATTAGTACAATATAGTATACTGGTATGATCTTGCTTTTATTTATCAATTTCTCTTCCTTGTGTAGTAAACATAGTTTTAAAATGATTATATACTGATATGGCATTTCTACTTGCTTCTTACAATATTTGAATTGCCCATTAATATAGTTGGAAGATGTTTTAAGGTAGAGAAACAGGAAGTACCACAGAAGAGGTATTTAATTCTTTTTACTAGGGCTAATTTTTTTCATCAAAATAATGGACTGTCTCCTTCAGAAAAACAATTTGAGAGCTTCCACAGCTTCCTTTGGAAGATTTACATATCACCTCCTCCGGGTCCTGGCAGTATCTCATGTGTACTTATTATAACATATTGCCAATTTTTGTTTATATGCTGGTCCCTCCATGACCTGGTGCTTCTGTACTCCAGTATCAAACATAGTATATGGCAAAGAAAGGATCAATAAATGTTTTTGAAGTTCTAGACTGATGCTATTCTCTAATAGGTCCTACATTATTTTAATTCCTTAGAAAACATTTTGGCTATCACATTTCAGCCCATGATCCTTACAAGTGTTCATTACCTTTATTTACTCATTCTTCTTAATACACACATAGTTGTAATGACTTGAAGCCTGACTCTGTCTGCTGATGGATTAAAACAAATTGATTCCAGAAATTTTGAAGAATAATGTGGATTTTTCTGTAGGATTTTTACCTAGGACCTGACATAGAAAAAACTTCTACAAATCCTTCTTAAATACTTTTTATCCCCAAGATTTTCAACCCAAGATAACTGTTTAAAATCTCACGCTCCCTCCCAGTCCTCAATCACTTACCCCCAACCCCACCCCATCACCTTCATTCTGCCCACTCATTTTTCCCTTCATCACTTTCACCAATCATCCGCTCCAAGAGCATATCCCATAGTCCCCCCAAGAAATGCAGTTTATCTTCAGCTTCCTTTGTTACAGTTAAATACACACCTAGTTTACAGAAAACCTACTCAACCTTCCTCCACAGACTCCGCAGTGTTTCAAAATCTAACTGCTGGATCCCTAGCCTGCTCATCATTATCATCACATGGTTTATAAAGTCATTCAGCTTCAATGTGTATTTCATATTTCACTGAAACCTCCATGGAACACCAGTCTCATTTGAAATTATAGTTCACAGAATATTAGTATTTAAGAGAACCTCAAAATCACATGATCATCCTTGTCAGGTGAAACAGACCCTGAGAGAGGTGCACATTACACACCACAGAGCACTGCTGGTGGCAACATAATGTGAGGAAGAGGCGGAGCTTCATACAAATTGACTTAAAAGGATCAGAAAACAACTACTGCACGCTTTCTTCCCAGCCTTGACATCACTGATCCATATCTCTGAGAAACCATCCCTGACACTCATCTGAATTGAGTGACCCCGCCCAGTCCTACCACAGCATCGTGTAACGCCTCATCATCCTGCTACCCCAATGGACTGAATCCTATTCCTTCCTTCTTTCTCATTAGTCTGTGAGTTCACTGAAATGGGAATGATCCCATTTCTAATGATGAGCACTCACTAGAAGTTGACATATTTATAGGACTCAGACTTAAAACCAAAGCTTTAAACTCAACTTCTTCAACTGATAATTATTTAAACTCTATGTTCAAACATACCTTGTTATCATAAGCAAGAAATCTGAATTATTGATAACTTTGTTATCTCACATTCATTCTCTGGAAAAATATTCATTAAGAGCTGATATTTGACAAATATTTGTTAAGAAGCTCTATGCTAAGATGCTGAGAAAGAGAAAAATGGGAGACAGATTGAACTATTTTGCAAATGGTGGTCAAGAGTGGCATTAATGGAGGAAAAAGAAAGCAGTCAGGTGAAAAGGAGTTGAGAGTAGGGAGGAAGCAAAATTCCAGGCAGATGGAACAAAATATCTTAGAAAATGTTAATTATCCTTACATCCTATACCTAAACATATATGACTTCTCAATTTCAATTATAGAATTTCTAATAAAATGTTTTGATTCTGGTACACTCCATACCTATGTGTACAAATTAATCTCAAGAACCCATCTAATTTAAATAAATTGAATGTGAATTTCAATGTAGGACACGTTTAGAATGAAAAATGGCCAACCGTTTGGCCATATATTTCCTGTCTTTAACAAATTAATGCCTTACTCTTAGTATATTACTTTTACTAGTACCTGTCTAGAACTTTCACTATATTTATGTCCTATGTCAATTAAACATTCAAATTTATTTTGGGAATGTAAATACAGAATATATAGAAACACTGGCAGAAAGATTTAAGACATTTTACTTATAAAATGCATTTGTTGTCTGTGACACTACAGTGACAACAAGGACTTCATAAAGGGCACTCACTATTTTATCAGTTTTATATGTATCCATCTCCATTTCAGCTTCTGTCAATTTACATGAGCCAGAAATCCCGTACTAATATTTATTTATCCGAATCAGGGATGCTTATACAGTCATCTTGCCTTTTTCTTAAAAAATTAAAGTTAAAAAAATCAATAGTAGCATTCTAGTATTTTATAGGTCAGTTGAATTACCTTGCTCTTGAGTTAAAGATATAACCATGTTGATTTACCAATGTCTATTTAAACAGATTGAAGTTTTTAACTCCATCAGGCTGAATTGCAAAGAATCCTAGGAGGCAATGAGCACTTTTTTTCAGGGAAATCTTAGGAGGACGATCTAACATCTCTTTTTTCCCCCTTGCCATTCAAGTTCTTATCTGAACTTTGCCAAAGGTGTGCCAGCTTTGTTAACCGTGTTCTCTAAATCGTGTCCTTATTGCAAACTTCATCTGTGTTTGTGCTTCTTTGTCTTTGAGGGATGTGCTCATTTATCCTTTCAAATAGACTGCTCAATGGGAAGCACATAGCTGAAGTTTCTCTCGCAGCTGACAGATCTTTTCCTGGAAAGAAGGTACTGAGTTTCTTCAGAGCAAGCAGATGGTCACACCCCCAGAAGGTCCCACAGAGACTCACCTCTGTCACAAAATTTCTCTGACAAGTGGGAGAGGCAGGTGGAAAGTGGAAGGTAAGCTAAACACAACCTATTCATGCACTTGGTTCCTGATGCCATCAAGACGCCTGCATCTGGAGAGAACCCACTGAAGCAGGCATTAGGAGAAACCAAGGTAAAACTCTAAAAAAGATCCACGGAGATTCCTTAATGCAACAGACATTACAAAACAAAGCAGCTTCGCCTTCACACTAGAGGGTAATGATTTCAGCAGAAGTAATTCCATTTCTCTTTTGTTCTCTATAGATGAGATGTATGAAAAGAAGAAGGAATTAAAGAAAAATAAGGCAAGGGTCACTTCAAGAATTTCCAAATAACCACCTCCTGGTCCCACTAGGCTGTGAAGTGAAACGATTTAAAACAAGAGGAGTGTCTATCTTGCAGACAACTGGAGACACATTTCTCAGAGTTATCAGTTTTGTAAAACTGCAGCTTATTTGATTTCCATTTCACGCGACACTTCTTGGATGCCAACCAAATGCCAGGCACTGGGTTAGGAACCGGGGGAATAGAGAGCCTGGTGCTAACAGACCTCTGTGCAATTATCAGCTCCACCCATGGTAGTTCTGTGGTCTGAAAATATATTCTGTAAAGCATCATATCACTTTCTACATAGGGCTGGCATAATGTGCTTAGTGCACAGTAAGCATTCAATAAGATATATAATCACTATTATTACTTCTAGCAGTATTATTACAGGGATGTAAGTTTGTCAGAAACATGCCTTACGTTTCAGTTCTTAATCCAATGGGAGATTAAAAAACACAAGTAGCTACAATGCAATATGGTAGATTCGATATCTGAGGAGTATCCAAACTGCTGTCAAAACAGAAAGGATAAAAGAATGACACAACAGTGAAAGTAACCCCACACCTCTCCTAGGGCCTTGTCAAATCCTAAAGCTAGAACATTGCCAGTGAAGATCTGAATTAAAAAAAAAAGCTCATTTCCTTCTATACCAGAAATCTATCAAAGAACAGTACTTCAATAATCCCTCTTACCTGGTTTTCTTTTTTTTTCATAGCTGTTATTCCTTTCTAACATTCTAAAAGAAGTACTAAGGTTGTTGTTTGTTGTCTGTTTCCTCCCACTTGAATGTAAAACTCCACAAGGGCACTCCTTGTGTCTGCTGTCCTTGTTCAGGTCTGAATTCAAAGCACCTAGAATAGTACTTGGCATGTCCTAGCTATTCGGTAAATTGTTGTTGGCTGAATGAATGCATGCATGCACGCATACATGAATTAGTAATTCCCATCGTCCAATAGTGGGCTTCTTAGGATCTGAAATGCATTGAAAAAAATATCTGTTGAAAATGACCTAAGTACAAAGGACTACAGCTCTACCTGTCACTCCTAACAACTTCCTGACATCTGACTTATAAATAACCTACAGGTCTTGGTTCTCAGTCCAAGACATAATATGGACAATTGGGCTATACTAGACTTTCCTTTCTTCATTCAAATTCAAATAAAGAGAAGTAGTTTATATAAGTGTAGATATTTAACAGTACCCATGCGCAAGCTCTTTTGCCCCCCACATCCCCTCACCAGGTTCTGGTCCTGGATCAAGGGAAACCGTACTTCTGTGATGGCAGCTGCTGTTGCCTGAGCAGCATCCAGCCTCCGACCACTGGCAGAGCCAGGGAGTTCCTAAATCTGTGGCAGAAGGGGTGGCATGTGTTCCTGGTCACAATTTAGATTTGGGTTTTTTTGCAGATATAAGGTTCTGAATTTTACATAGATATGGCTTTCACTAGAATAATACTATTTTGTTTCCAGAAAATGGGTAAAAAAGACTCTAGAAATTGAACTTTAGAAGCCAGCCACCACTGGATAGCACAATTTCTACGGGGTAATGCTGTTCAATGTCCAGAAATATTCACCATATAAACACAACTTTGGAACACAACCTAACTGTAAATTAGTATTGCCAATATTTAAAGTGCATTTAAAGTGAGTTTATCACCTCTCTTTGGGGCATCTCAGGCCACTTTATATGTGCCAATACTTCTACCCAAAGGGATCCCTGAAAGACTAAAGACTCGAGAAAAAGTATTTTGTATTTTGTTCTATGGGGTTTTAAACCTAAATCACAAAGATATGAAATATTGTGTTCCTATAACAGATTAAAAAATTACAAAACCCAAAACATCTAGAATAACTGCCCAGAAACTTTTCCCTTAATGAAAAACCAATGGAACTTTCCCACCTAATCAATCAGTAAAGTTCTTATTCTGATTTGTATTGGTTTTCGTCCGTCAAGCCCTTTCTAAGAGAGAAACTGTGAGCTGACTGAAGACACATGACATGGAGGCAGAAGAGAAGCCCACGGAGCAGAGAAGGTGGATGTAATCAGAGGACATGTGCTCCACCTGCCAACATACAACTAACTCGGTATACCATGACTGTTAGGAGATGCTCCTCTGCAAAGATCAAGAATAAGTGCCTCTTTCTGGTTAGCCCCTGTATTTTTCCCTGTCCCATCTTGCCTTAATAAATAAGCATTCTGGACAGACAAAATTAAAATTCATATTTTGAATGTTGCTTTAGATGCACTGAATTGTTTCACAATTAAATCTTCCTTAGGGAGAAAGACATGACTTTGATTTCTTTTGTAATCTCTTCACAGCATATGGTATCATGTCAGACAGGGCTGGGCTGTAGGGGCTGTGGGCCTCTTTCCCTATAAATACAGCACATGGAGCCTACAGACAATACCTGAAGTTGTATCCTGCAAGAGTACAAAGACCAGGGTACTTAGTAAATGCCAACTATTATTGAACTCATTCGGCAAGTTGCTGTCACTGTCATCAGATAATAAAAGAACATGAAACAAGATCTAGGAATTTTCAATAGGAGAAGAAAAATATTTCATGACTAGACAAGTAACTTTTAAATTCTTTACTTGGTGCTACTTTGACGTAAAAAGATGGTTGGCAGATTAGTTCTTACAGATAAAATATATTTTTAATAACAGCATTTAATTAATTGCCCACCATGAGCCCACACAGATTGGCTCATTTAATCCTTTCAAAAACTCTGATATGTAACTTTAACTATCCTCATTCTTCAGATAAGAAAACTAGGCTAAGAAAAATTAATTAACTTGCCCAAAGTCATCTAGCTAATTAGATGAATCAGAATAGCAGAATCAGAATGCAGGAGCAGGGGGTAACATTACTATCTGGAACATGGAAACAGCTGCTAGCATCATAGATCTACTGATCACCTTCCAGCAGATAACTTCCTAATCAATATGCTAATGATATCAATTGTCATTGATCAAAGATCAATAATCTTATCATTTCATAAAACTCAGATTTAATGTTTCCCAAGTTGCTGATGGGACACGTCCAATATCATCTCAAAATTCAACATAACCAAAATTGAGCTCAATTTTTCTCACTACAAATTAGCTCCCTATCCCAAACCCTTATATGTTCCAGTAATGTCACTATTTCCAATCTCCTAACAATCCAAATCTCCACTCAGCCCATGCCATCTCCAATAACTAATTACCAGTCATCAGGAAAGCAGCTGCGACCCATTGAAAAAACCACTCTGCTGGCTACTGAGTTTAGGCCTAAGAGAGATACAAAAGCAGATAAGCCAATTCATCACTTAAAGGAGCTTCAAATCTAAGAGTTTTCACCTAAAATGTTTAAAATATAAATCATAAAGTAAATGATCCAGAAAAAGGCTACTGGAATTCAAAGGAGAGTTTACCCTGGGCCAGAGCAGTCCTGAATGCTTCACGTGAGAGGTGGGATTTGACTGGGCCTTGAAGGACAGAGAGGGTTTTAAACAATTATTTTAAAAGCAATCCTTGCTTGTGGTAAAAAGCTCAAACTATTTAGAAGGATGTGAAGGGAAAAGAAAATCCCCCACTCCCCTTGTCCTAACCCTAGGAGAGTCTGCAAGTCGACAGAATTTAAATACAGGAAGAGAAGAGAAATGAAGACAGAAGAGAGAAGGGCCAGAAGACCAGAGTCCTGACAAGCAGGGCGGTCATGGTGAAGAGGTTTGATGTAAGGGACTCATTAAGAAACGGAGCTGAGCAACGAAGGGAGCCAGCTGTGCCTTCAGACGCTTGTCCCCCCCCACACATCTGAAGGCCAACCACCGCCCAGGTATGTGCTCCGAGCTGGGGATGCCCGGGAGTTAAAGACGGATGTGATTGCTGCCCTCATGGTCTCCGGGACAAAGTTTGAAGAGTCTCACTATGACTTTGACAGTTCTCTGAGAAGTAAATCTAGATGTAAGTTTAATTAGAAGAATGAGACCTTGGAGGCAAGAAGTTCTATTAAGAGACTACTGTGCATTCCAGGCATAAAATGACGAAGTTCTGAAGTCAAGCGGCAGCAGCAGAATTCATACAGTACGACTACTTCAACTCTAACTTAATGAGGAAGAAATTACGACTAACAGAAGTTATGTGTTTTGCCCAAATTTGGGATGTAATTAAAGGCTTTATAAAATAACCACTGATAAGAAAGTCTTGGGGAACTAACTGTGAAAATAAAACTTGAATACTTTATGAGATATAAAAGGATGATACCTTTATCATTTCAGAATTGGCCAAGATTTCTTAAACGAGACATCTTATCTATACGATAAAGAGAAGAATCAAAAATGCATCTATTTTAAATTTTAAAAATAATCGTTTCACCCAAAGACATCATAAAAAAACACAAGCCACCAGTTGGGAGAAGATCATTGAAATGCATATTACAGAAAAAAAATCTGGTATCCATAATATACCATTAACTCTTACAAATCAATGAGTTTTTTTAGAAAAGCAGAGGGAGAATGGACAACATATATGAACAAGCATTCCAAAGACACTTGAATGTTAATCCAGAGGGGAAAAAAATGGTAAACATTAATAGCAGTGAGTCAGGGAACAACATGTTAAAACTGCAAGAAGATATCATTTCACATCCATATTGGCAAATAAAATGTGTCACTAAGTGTTGGCAAGGATATGGAACAAAAGGAGCTCTTATACATTGCTGGTGGGAGTATGAATATGCACAACTCTTTCTGGCAATTTGGCATTATCTGTTAAATTTGGAGGTACAAATCCCACTCTCCTACAATTCTACTCTTAAGGAGACACCCTAAGGAAAGGCTCCTATGATAGCACAAGGAGATATGCATATGAATGTTCATAGCAGCCTTGTTGGAAAATACCCTGAATGTCCATCACAAGAAGACTGATACATTAATCATGATATATTATACAATGGAATACCATATAGCAGTAAAAATGAATAAATAATATCTACACCTATCAACAAAATACTAAATTAATACTAAATCAATTAAAGTAAGGTGAAGAAGACTACAAACAGCATGTTACTATTTATATAAAGTTTAAATATAGCAAAATGAATGAGACTATATTGCTTGGGTACACACACATACATAGCAAATTATAAGGAATGCATGGGAATGATAAACACAAAAGTCAGTGTACAGGGTACTGCTGAGGGGAGATATGCTTGAAGAGAGAGTACTCTGGGAGTTTCAACAGTATGTGCAATGACTCATTTCATAATCTGCGGGGTGGGTACATAAGTGTTTATTATAATATTTAATTTTTTGGCATTTCTGAAATATTTCATAATAATTTTTAATTAATAATAAAGAATTGAAAAATAGTTTGTGACACAGGTATAGAGTAACTTGAGAAAGGAAAGTGTCAAATATTACTCGAAAAATTTTCAAAGTATTTCATGTCTTCTTTTCTCTCATTCCTACTTCCCTAAACCTGGTTCTCATCATTTATGCTTCAATTAGTGCAACAGCCTCCTAATGCTTCTCTCTGTTCCAATCTGGTAGTAGACAGATCTACTTCCATCAGTCCAAGAAGCCGCTTCTTCATGTCACTATCTATTTGAAATCCTTCAATGCTCCTATCAACTCTAAACCCTCTTGTATAGTCATTAAAACCCTTCATAGTGTGTCCCCATCCTTCTCAATCAAATTCATCTCTAGGTCTAACTAAAATGCACCAGAGGAGCTAGAGGAGAAAACCATCTTCCTGATCCAGGAACATGTCAAGTTGGTTTGCATCTCCATGTCTTTGTCAATGTTTTGCCTTATCTGAAAAGTCATCCCTTCTTCCTATTTAATTTCCTATTTACCTATCCTGAAAGTCCAGCTTAAGACCTCCTGGTTAGGAAGCATCCCACAGTGATCCCATTCTTTGTTGAGCTCTCCCCCTACATAAAAGCCCAAGATAAATATGATTGATCCCAGATACTTGAGCACTTAATTTTATTCTGTAACACATTCTTACTAATTACTTCCTACATCTTAATAATTTTATTTATTTATTTTTCCCCCAAAGCCCCAGTAGATAGTTGTATGTCATAGTTGCACATCCTTCTAGTTGCTGTATGTGGGACGCGGCCTCAGCATGGCCGGAGAAGCGATGCGTCAGTGCGCGCCCAGGATCCGAACCCCGGGCCGCCAGCAGCGGAGCGCACGCACTTAACCGCTAAGCCACGGGGCCGGCCCATACTTCCTACATCTTAATCTTCTCCTTTGGATTAGATTTTAAGCTGCCAAGGATTTGACCTATGTTTTGCACTTCTGTATTCTCCACACATGAGTACACTGGAGATATTATAATTTTTTTTTGTTTTCCCACACTTGGAAAGGCTATATACATGCCAAATACCTGACATCTGACATCTAGATCCCTTAGGACTCTTATCATCAAAGCAAAATATTTTAAATTGTCAATAAAAGAAAGGCAGATCTAGAGAAACTATTACACATCATGGTTTGTAAAAACATGGGCCATGTCCATGTTGAGTCTTACCTTTCCTCACAGATCATTTAAGGCTGAACAGTGGATCTAGCAACTAAAGCAGAGTGCCAAGTGGCAGGTTACTATAGCCATGAAGTTGGCCAACTTCACCATATCATTCAAGTATCTCAGAAGCAGAGAGTAGGATAGAATGTACTACATGCCTGGCCAAACACTAGTATAAAAAAAATCATGGAAATATCCAAAACGTTGTGATTCCATATAATTTAAAATGGTAGATTCCAACATCCCCTATGAATGAGAGCTACCCCATATAGGTTCTAACTACCTACCGACACAGAAATCAGCCTCAAGGAAGAAAGTCAGTTGTAGCCACTTCTCTCTATCCCACTACATTTGTCTCTCATCTCTGTGATGTGATTCAATCTTTCAATCCCCAATGAACATTTGTATCCTTTCTGTAGGAAAACCCTATATTAGTCACTATCTGTTATCCCTTGAGCTTATGGTGTCATAGAGGTAGACAGAAATATAAACAGAAAATGAAATACAAAACTAACATATGAATATGTATCAGATTCAGTGGAGGCATGGAAAGGAGTGCTCAATCCTATGGGGTGAAGGGTGAGAAAAAAGATTGTGCTAAGCCTTGAAAGGCGGCGCTGAATTCAACACACAGGCAAGTGGGGTGGTTAAGCTATTAGTATGTTTATTTTGAGCAAGAAGAAGGAGAAAAGAGGAAGGGACAGAGTTTGTTTGTTTGTTTTAATCCTTATTTCCTCCCTCTGTTTACCAGCAGACTGTATTTTCCCTAGTTCGAAAATGTAGCACAACCTAACCCATCACATATTGCCCATGCTGGGATCAGGCCTGTGTTTACCAGGTATTATCAGAGTAAGCTTAGGAACAAAGAATGCAGAGTTGAAGACTGCAAGGAGGGACAGGCAAACACAATGGAATACTAGCCTCAGAGTTACAGTCCTTACACAGTGGGAATAGAGATTTACATTCACTCATCTGTTTATTCATTCATTCACCCAACCAAAGTTTACTGACCACTTACTAAGTGCCAGATGCTGTGCTGGGCATCAGTGATATATAACGAATATGCTATAGTTAGTTCTTGATCTCATGGAACGCACAGCTCAGTGGGGAAGACAGTTGATCAGATAATCACAAAAATCAATGAATCATTATTTACTGTAAAAGGACAATGAAAAAAGTATAAAGCACTAAAACTGCATTTAATGGGAGAGCTTCACTGGAAGTGGCTTTTCAGCTGAGGTCTATGAAAGAGGAAATAATGTAAGAAGCAGTGTTCCAGGGAGAGCAGGGGAAAGACATCTTATCCTGCTTCATAGAAGCTATCAAATCAAGTGAGTCTCATCTGAATTGCCTAGCCAAGGGTTCACACAATAAACTTCTAAATGTGTTACCACTTCAAGGTTCCTCTGCTGCTTCTCCCCAGCTCTAAATGGGAAAGCACATCCCTGTCTGAAAGAATGAAAAAGTTGCTTTGCCTTCTCGGTTAATGTCTGTTAAAAGAGTTTTGAAGGGAGGGACTATGCCTCGCCTTTTTGCTAGAGTAGTATCATGAATAATATCAGACAACAGTTGTTTGCAAAGTCTGAGACGAGATCAAAATGCCATTTTCCTCTGAAACTGCAGCATGTTTTTTGTAAAGAAATCTCAGCGATATCTAGCAGGGAAATTTCTAGTCCAGAAATAGACTTCGCACTGAGTTTCCACTGAAATGGAAACCGAGAAAGAAAGGGTCTCCAGAGAAAGGGTCTAATCTCAAGCCTCAAGTGAGGGTTAATGCCAGCCCTCCTATCATTTACTCAGACACATTCTCCAGTTAGTAGAATTAAAAGAGAAGTTACTCTAGCAGATGTTTTCAAATTAGCCAAAACCGTGTCACGGAGTAAAGCAGCAGAGCTGGAAATGCGCCCGGAAAGAGACCTCCCCATAAGCCGCCTGAGGGAGCCATTTCAATGTCTCTGAGCCCTCCTGGTGGAGACTCCCATGCACAGCTGGGGAGATAAGCAAGTCCCAGCACAAACCCTCCTCTCCTAATTGCTTATCCAGGGTTTCAGTAAGACGGCCACTCTGCTGAATACTAAGAAAACTTGGCAGGATTGGGCAGTTAATACACTGCCAAATCACACTCTTCACACCTCACACGGTTTGGTTTTGTGTGTTGCTTATAAACCTGACAAGAAAACGTTGAGAAAAGAAATAGAAATTGCCAATGACAACAGATGAGCAAACTAATAAGTGAATATGAAAATGAACAGTTTAGTTTCGTGCAAATTTCAGGAGGAGGGTGGGTTTGCATCTTCATGGTAGATCCAAAGTGTTGATATCTTGTTCACAACAACCCCAAATGGGGCAAACGTATCCCAGCTATATTGGTTCTCATCTGCCCAAGAAAAGTCCCAAGGAACTGGGTCATAGATCTGTGGCTAATATCCAGAAGGCTTCTTGTATGTGAGCTGGTCTTACAAAGTAGGAAATCACTTCTTACCCAGTAATCATTAACTCCTTCAGGAAGGAGAAAACAATAAACACCAACCAAGAAAATGCCTAAGTCAATACAGAAAGAGAGCATCTCCAGTTTCTCACTCATACACCAGTCGTCTGGCCCCTAGCATTTACCAGAGCGAAAGATGTTAAAACTGATAGTTCGACACATCTCATACACAATACCAACCTCGGTGCAGTCAGAGTAGGGAACAGAAGTACTCAAAGGGAAGTCATTCACCTTTTTAACCTCCTTGTATCCACACTCCATTTTTCTTGTTCTCAACCACATGTTTTGCTCTGTCGGTTTGTGTTGCAGGGTCACAAAAAAGAAGTAGCAAATATATATTAATGCTTTAACGCTTTCTGCATTAATGGTATCTAATACAGCAAATATATATTTTGCATAAGCCAAACAGGTATGTGTTAGGAGAAAAGGAACTGGTACCTGGTATCTCATACAAGTTATCAGTGTACGTTTAATATATTAAAGTGAATGACTGAAGATGAGCTCTAATTCCTCCTCTGTAGTAGAATGTTTTAGACCTTCCTAGGAACAACATCTTTGGCAATTCCTAACAGACCACGCATCTAGAGAAAGTCACCTTCATTGGGCAGTAACAGGAATCAGGCTGCAAATTCCCGATGATAAAAAAGAAAGAAAGTCATTTGGGGGCCACTTGAAATGATTCCTTTCTTTGAAAACGAAGAATTACAAGCCTGTAGGATCTCCTGGAAACAAAAGAGACAGCACAAGACATGGGGTGTTTTTAAACCTCCAAGTGTCTCAGCAGTACAAAGATTTTTAGCATTCCAGCAAAGGGTCTTCTTGTGATTATGTTTATTTAAATAAACAATATGTTTTGTTTATTTAAAATAAACAAAATGTACAATAAGAGAACAATATACCATAAATATAAGGCATAGATTTTAAGTGTGGGAGGTGAGGATTGGAGCAGTGTTTAGATTTTGCAAAAGTCCTTTCAGCCTTCCTACTTTAATGGTGCTCCTCTAGCAGGGGAAAATAATTTCCAAAGGGAAAAGAGAAAAGAAACAAAAGAACTTACAACTAGATCATTTCCTTAAAATTAAGCAAGGAGAGACAAGTGTGGTTTCTATAGAGATGAATTCTCTATAGAAAAGTCTTCCAATTAAATGCTTCCTAAGAGGAACCGGATCCTTCTGCATGGAGCAAATCTGCTCTGAAAAACGGTGGAACAATTTGTGGGAATGATCCAGAAGACACCATAATGTGAATTTGAGTCTGTCATAGAAACTTTACTATAAAAATACATGTTTAGATAGCATTTTACTGTTCTTTGTGAATCTGAAATTTAATATGAAATCAAAATCAGAACGCTGAATTCTGTGTTTCCAGAAGCTGCTATTCAAAGAATATGGTACTTGTCTCAAGTTGTAGCTGAAACTGTTACTATGCTACATTATTTCTAAATGAGTAGTTAGTAAAACCTCAGTTCCCCTCTTCCCAGTATTAATTTTTATATTTAAAAAAAAAAATCAAATAGCTATATGGAACAAAGGCATACATACCTATAGAGTTAGGTCAAAGTGCATGTGATTTGTATTTCCAAGTTTGATTCAAAAGGACACAAGCTTAGAAGGATTTAGAAAGTAGAACACTTTCTAAAGTTAGTTTTAGGCTATTTCTCTATATATGTTACACAATATTTGGAGAGGAACATCTTGATTTCAATAATCACTGATATGCTTTATCAAGGTTTTAGTCCTGGCAGAACAAAGCTTATATGGAAGGAGAAATTAAAGATGCTAAACCATGAAATTCCCTTTATAAGGAAAACATGTACATATTACTCCCCCCAAAGCACAATTGCTCGTGTGTGATTTGAAGAGATTTTTCAGAAAATTACTTCATAATTTTTTAAAGAATCTGTTAACCAGTTCATTTTTCCAATCTTTATATTGTCCATAATTGTTGAGATATATTTTATCTGGCAAAGTAACTTTAGAATAGAAATACCTAGAGAAATAGATAGATGTAAAATTATTTTAAATATCCCACATTTGCAAATGCATTCAAGTCCTTTCTCATACAAAGTAACTAATAGTTTCTCTTAAGGGAGTCAGTCAGTTTTTTTAGTAAAGAGTCATGGAATTTTAGATCCAGAACTGGGACTATTTCAAAGCAATGACTTCACTGCAGCAACTTTAAACTGAACTAATAAATCCAAAGGAAATCAATAACACGGCTATTGACTCCAGATTTCTATGAACTTTCCAATTTCATGCCAGAATATGAATTTTCTGAACGAAGGTTAGCTTTTATAGCCTAAACGTTTAAATTTCATACATTTGACATATATATATTCAATATTTCTTTATGGCTTTGAATTTCCTTTTTAAAATTTTAAGCAAAGAAAACTTTATCCTTTTGGCATTGGATAAATTAGGATACTTGTCTCTTGCCTTCATGTCATTTCCGTTCAAATTTCGATAAAGACTATTGCTATATATGCAAAATTACATAGGTCAATAGAAAGTTGCTTTCTGACAGTCAAAAGACAGCTCCTTCCTGGCAAAAATAACTTGCAAGATGTTTGCATTCAGTCCTAAAATCGCTTTCCCAATTCTAAACATTCCTCATCCGAGGGTTTGACTACAACTCAGATTGATCCATCATCACTTTACAAAGCCATTCACGAAGACTATAAAAGCTAAAGATCTGTCTTCAATTGTTACTTTCATTATATGTCTTTCATCACTGTAATTCCATAACTTCACGTGTTACGCCGGGGGAGACAAGGAGCATCGACCTCTCACGAACCGGAGCCAAGCTCACTGTGTCAGGAGTGCACAGTCTCGCCCAAGTCCGTAAAAGAAATAACATCTCACCTACCGACGTCCCTGTCCTGGCAGTCTCAAGCCCCCTCCCCTGCTCACGCCCTCCCTTTCTCAGAAAATTCCGCAGCGCTAGTGGCCCCGAGGGAGGCGAGCCCGGGAGCCGGGAGCCCGGGGCGGGAGCGGCGCTCCGGCACAGGAACTAAGCGTCTCGGGCGCGGGCACCCGAGCGGCGGGCCGCCCCTCCCCACGGCCTCCCGGCGCCACCCGGCGAAGCGGGGACAGCTCGCCTTCCGCAAAGAGCGCAGCAGCCCGAGTCCTGAATGCAGGGTCTTCATCTCCGCGCGGCCCTCCGAACGTCCCTCCCGCAGCTGCAGCCGCCCCTCAATGAAAGTGCAATTTGTTATCTCTCCCAGCCCGGAGGAGAGGTCCCTGTTTCGTCTCGGCTCCAGCCCCGCTCATTCAATTCGCTGAATACCCAGTCTCATCGCTCGCCACGCGATTCGCCCGGAATTGGCCTCCGCCGCGGGCGGGGGTCGACTCTCCAGTGACCTCCTCCTTGGGCACCGTTCTCTGTGTGTGTCTCTCCTTCTGTATCTCAGTCTCTCCCTGTGTGCCTCTGTCTCTCTTTGTGTCTCAGTTTCTCTGGCGTTCTCTCTTACGCGCGCGCGCGCGCACACACACACACACACACACACACAGGGAAGGGGGCTCTCTCCACAACCAATGCCAAAATGTCACCTAAAAAGCCAGTGCAAACTTGCTTTGCAAATGACCCAGGAGCCTGTCCAGAAATCCCCTGCAGTGAGCAGCCCTCTCCTGCCCTGCAAGGTGTACCAGGGGTTAGGGGCGGGGGGGGGGGGAG
The DNA here is from genome assembly GCF_057802395.1 of Ceratotherium simum simum. Classification (NCBI taxonomy): domain Eukaryota; kingdom Metazoa; phylum Chordata; class Mammalia; order Perissodactyla; family Rhinocerotidae; genus Ceratotherium; species Ceratotherium simum. The sequence continues at coordinate 14,441,755 of NC_141913.1, forward strand.
GTGTGAATTTGGCAGGTGGAGATAACCGGGACTGGTGTTCTCCTCCCCTCCCCCTCTCAGCACCCTGTCGCAATTAGAAATCCGTCCCCTCCCCGGGCCCCTGGGGGTAACCGCGAGGACCGCACGCCCAGAGACGGGCGCGTCGGCCCCCAGGTTCCGGGTTGCCCAGGGGGGGCCGGGAGGTGCCCCAGGCGGCGGAAGGGGAAGGAGAAGCGGACGCGCGGGCGGGCAGGGGGCCAGGAGAGCCTAGCCCGTAGTCCCTCCGCCGGCGAGAGAAGCGGCGACCGCGCGGCGGGCAGGAGCCACCCAGCGCGCCGCGCCCGCGGCGGTGGCGGCGGCCCGGGCTCCGGTCGCCGCCGCCACGCGCGCACGCCCCAGCCCCACGGCGCAGCCCGGTGTTACCTTGCCGCTGCCCGCAGTCCGGCCCTCGGTGCCTGCGTCCGTCCGTCGGTCCCACGAGCCTCGCAGGGAGGACGAAAGGGGTGTCCCCGGGGCCAGGACAGGCTCTCAGCGAGGTGATGAGAAGCACTCGAGAGAGGAGCTGAGGCGGCTGCGGCCGCTGCCGCCGCTGATGCTGCCGATTCCCCGGAGCCGGAGGTGTCGGCGAGGCCGTGTCCTCGGGATTGCGGCGCCGGGAGCGCAGCGCTCGCCTCTGGCGCGGAGGTTGAGCGCCGGGACGCTGCGGGCTGGGGCGGCGAGGCTGGGCTGGTCACCCGCCCCTGGGTGCATGTTAATACGGTGGGGAGGAGGAGTCCCGCGCTTCCTCCGCCCAACCACCGGAGCCGGCGAGCGGGCGGCGGCCGAGGCCCGGAGCCAGCCGCTCCCACCCGCCCAGCTACTACGGCGCGGCCACTAGCCCGGGCCCCAGCCCGGGCACGTGCGCCCAGGCCGCGGGGAGGCGCCCGGCGTCTCCCGGAGCGTGTACCTGGCCTGCGGATTCTGCGGGCTTAGCCTTCGGGTGGCAAGTGCACTCACACTGGAAGGAGAGGAAAGCCCCGCATCCCTGGGATGGAACCTAGAGGCGGCCACTCGTTAGTGGGCGTGCCCCATCCGTTCCCTTGCGCAGCGTCTCCGGAGAATTAAACCTTCGCTTCCTCTCTTGCCAGCCGTTGTTCCTAACCTTGTCTTCTTAAAAGAGGGAATTAGGAGAACTCATAACACTTTCTATCACAGGAGATCTAGTTGGAGGGCAGAGGGTTTGCAGTATTCTGTCCGTCCTCAGGGCCCCTAGTAGACTTTTTGAAGAAGAAATCGCCAGGAAGGAGACAGGGTAGTGAAAAGAGTCTAGACTCACAAGGACCGACGTTCAAACCCAGTGCCATTACTTTCAAAGAGTTATTCCTCAGAGCCTCAGTTTCCCCATCTATACAACGGTAGCTCTTGGGAGATTGTGTGAATTAGATTAGACAATACATATTCCACGGGTTCCTCTTGGTATTGAGCTCAAGGTAATTAGAAAAATGAATCTCTTTTCCTCTTGACCTCTTGACCTGAGTAAACTTTCCACTATCCGCCCCAACTGCAGTTGGAAGCCGCCACTCGCACAGGCTGAGGACCGCCCCTTTCTGCTCTGAAAACAGAAAGAATCCACACGGCTTCAAAGTAAGAACAAGATAAATGGTATGTATAGGTGAACTGAGATGTGGGTCAAAGAGAGAAAAAAGTCAATCGATTACGTATTTATGGAGTTCCTGCTCTATCCACTTAAGTACTAATGTTACGGATGATAATAGTTAAAATAATCGTAGTTAATCACGGTCTTCATGTTTCCCTCAACTAGAAAAAGAATGGGCATCTTCATGGAGAATGTCCTTTGTTCTACAGCTCCTAGAGAGAACATTATACCAAAGAGTAAATAATCTTCTTTATGTAACTGTACCCATAAAGTTATAGCATAAGATTTAGCATCTGCTTTGTGTGATATCTAATTATAAATATTAATAGAATATCCTTTTTAAAGAAAACACTTCTAAAAATGCAGAGAAGTGAAAAACAGTTTCCATAAAAATGTGACTCAGATAAATAATCACTTTTCCGCAATTTCACTGTGATTTTCCATTAAAGAAAAAAAATCTTTAAACCACTAAACACTCAAAGAAATGGAGGTAGATCTTCAGTATTGTAGTGTGTACCGTGATCACCAATGCTTTAAAAAAGCGCTAAAAGATATCCCCAGCCAATTCAAGAATGACTATATAGAGGCACCTTTGCTTCAATTAAGATTCCATGAAAAGGCAAAGTACTGATATAGGAAAAATAGCCTTTATAATCTGGAATAAGCAACTACCTTGCCTTTCCAGATTTGTAAACATGTTTAATCCATAGAATTTTTAATGAGCTCACATAAATAAGAGACTAATATAACTGTTAGGCCCTAACTCAAATTAGGTAACTTCGATGAATAAAGTTACTTGAAGCAGAAAATCAATTATCTTACAAAATTCTTATGGTAGATTTAACCTAGCAACAATAATATCTATGTAACACTGCTATTATTAGAGTTTTCTGACTGTAAGCAACAGAAATAAAATGTGGCTAAGTAAAGAGAAAGTAATTTATTGGGAAGATGTGGAAAGCTTCTGAAATTGAAGGGAATTGACTGGAACTGACTGGAATGCAGTCTTGGAAACAGGATTTGAGGCAATACTGGAGAGCTAGGAAGCTGCAAAGACAGAAGAAGTTTGGTTTGGGGCTACACAGTCAACATGAGTAAATGCCAAGTGTTTCTTCTAATCACACATTACTGGATCAAGATTCAAGTCACAGGGTGAAGCATTTGACTGGCCAGCCTTCAGTCAGGCACTAACTCCCCAGCTATATGAGGACAGGGAGAGGAAACATTTGGTTCTTTGACTTCCAGAATGGAAAGCAGGCACCTGCATTTATCACTCTTCCAAAAGTACCCAGGATTGGAGATAGATGGTTCCTCAAAACAAGTTCAGAGAGGTATTAAGGAGAATCTGATGCTGAGGTCAAAAAAATAAAAAAGATAAATGCCTGTTACATGAAATTTACATTATAATTCTTAGAGTTATCTGGAAATAAACAGTGATATTGTGCAAGTAAAACTGACAGCTTTTTTGTAGTTATTGTACATATACTTACTTTTACTTAAGGAATGTTATTTAATTATCCCATATGTGTGGCCGGTTACTTTATTTATATAAGCACAGGGCCTATAAACACTACTGCAAGCCAGGGCTAGCAGCTGTGTCTGTGTTCATTTCTAGTCATAGACAGTGTGGTAGCTGAATAATGGCTCTGGAAAGATGTCCATGTCCTAATCCCTAGAACCAGTAAATTTTATCTTACATGACAATTTGCAGATATGATTAAATTAAGGCTCTTGAGACAGAAGATTATCCTGGATTATCCCGATGGGCCCAATGTAATCTCAAGAGCCCTTAAAAGAGGGAAACAAGAAAGTCAAAGACAGAAGAAAAAGATGGGATGATGGAAGCAGAGGTTGGAGTGATGCACCTTGAAGATGGAGGAAGGTGGCCGTGAGCAAAGGAATACAGATAGTCTCTAGAAGCTAGAAAAGGTTAAGAAACGATTGTCCCCTAGAGCCTCCAGAAAGAACGCCAGTTAACTAACATCTTGATTTTAGCCTAGTTAAACTGATTTCAGACTTCTAATCTCTGGAACTGTAAGATAATAAATTCATGTTGCTTTAAGCCACCAAGTTTCTAGTAATTAGTAACAGCAGCCATAGGTAACTAATATGGACAGCTTACCTAACCCTTGGGAGCATCCTTCCCAAAGCACACTGTTGGTAGCACATGGCATGAGAGCCCTTACTGTGGAAGAGACACAGAAAAGTATGTCTACTTCTGAGAAGATAACTCAAAGGAGGCTAAGTCAGCAATATGTTGGTAAGAACAGGAAATTGGAAACCATGGACAGATAGCGTTCCTAGTCAGGAGTTTCCATTTCTCTGGTTAAATCAAAATGGTGGCATTCCTCCCAGACCACGACATAATCAAACAGGTAAAATCCCCTTAAAATGAAGTATAGCTGTGCAAGAAGAAAGAACGCGAAGAGCAGTCTGAATGGTAAGAATGAAAGACATACAAGTTTCTTCTGTATTAACACAGCATCCTCATTCAGTCTCATGGTTTTAAGTAACATTTAAATGGTGATCCCAGATCTATATCTTCAGTCTTGACCTCTCAGCTCAGTTTCATATTTGTGAATCCAAACACCTGCTAGTCAAATCCACTTGCTAAGCTATCTATTTCACTCTACCGCTTATAATTTTTCAGTACATCCTCCTTGTCTTCAAGATAAAATCTAAAACCCTAGGTATGACATGCAAAGCCCTTCACAGACACCAACTGGAGGGAGGGCTCCCAAAACACCTAGCTCTGAAAACCAACAGGCTTGTGTCCCAGACACCCGCAAGACTAGAGCAAATAAAGAAACAATTCTTAAGCGGCATCCCCCCAGGGCTCAGCACAAAGGGCGCAGGCAAAATCACCCATTTCCCAGTCTTTCGCTGAAAGAAGTTTATCTGCATACTTTAAAAGCTGCTGCCTGAGGGTTGGGCTTCTAATTTAGCAGGCGCTAGGTTCTGGCTGTGATCCTCCCCAGAGACCAGAGAAGCCAGTGGACACCTCTCCCACCTCCTAACCTCCAGTCTGCTCCAACAATAACACCGAGATGCCAGTATCTCCCTGCAAGGAGTCTGAATACATATCTGTGGCCCCAGCTTTTACAACTGCCAGCTGATGGATGAGCCTGGATTTCCTGGCCCTAGAAGTCAATGGGGCTTGCATTCACAAGTCCCACAGGACTGTAGCAGACAAAGAAACAGGTCTTAACAAGCATAGGAGCACCCCCCTTTCTCCTATGGCTATACACCCGGGCCCAGTACAGAGGGAGCAGACAAAAATTCCCATCTCCCAGTTTCTCCCTGGAAGGGACTTCACTACACATTTTCCCAGCTGCTGCCTGAGGGTCCAGCTTCCAATCAGCCTGCATCTAGGTGCTGACTGTAATTCTCCCTGTTGGGACACTGACAGATCTTGGCACACCCTCAATTACTGGGAGCCACTAAAAACAGAGAAAGGGGCTTGGACAATCATAAGAGTTTGAGAGACAACTAGGAGCTTGGGCTGGGCTGATTACAGCATTATCCATAATGGCCAAGGTAAAGAAACAACCTAAGTGTCTATCCACTAATGAATGGATAAAGAAAATGTGGTGTATATATACAATGGAATATTATTCACCCTTAAAAAAAAGGAAATCCTGCCATTTGTGACAACATGGATGAACGTGGAGAGCATTATGCTAAGTGAAACTAGCCAGACAGAAACGGACAAAATCTCATGGTATCACTTATATGTGGAATCTAAAAAAAGTCAAACTCATAGAAAAAGAGAGTAGAAAAGTGGTTACCAGGGGCTGGAGAATGAGGGAAACAGGGAGAGGTTGGCAAAAGGGAACAAACTTTCAGTTATAAGATGAATGAGGTCTGAGGATCTAATGTAAAACCTGGTGACTATAGTTGATAACGCTGTGTTGTATAATTGAAATTTGCTAAGAGAGTAGAACTTAACTGTTCTCACCAAAAAAAAAAAAAGATAAATATGTGAGGTGATGAATGTGATAATTAACTGGATGGGACAAATCCTTTCACAATGTATATGTATATCAAATCATCACATTGTATACTTTAAATATCTTACAATTTTATTTGTCAATTATACCTGAATAAAGCTGAAAAAAGGAGTTGTCCTTTAAGTATTTTAATTGAGCAAGACATTTTACCCTTTTAAGAAATCACTTCTAATTATGTAGTATTCTAAATTCTCCACAGACATAAATGTTCTTGACAGACTACATTAAGTAAAATTATTTAAAAATAAATAATAGGATTAGGATTTGATCTTTAATTTTACCTGCAATCTATCCAGCCAGCTGAAAGAATAAATAGTTACATTGTTAATCTCAATAACTTTTTTTGCATTATACGTAATTTGACTGTCTTTTCCAACTCCGGTTCATATTTAAATCACATAAAGATGGATATGTTCTTTTCACATAAAGATAGATATGTTCTTGATATGTCTGGAGGAAAATGCCATTTTAAACATCACCCTTGTTAAAAAGAATCTACATTAAAGAATAATTCATAAAACTAGAATGACCTGAAATTAGCATAAACCAGCAACTAAACCCGCAATTAGCATGCACACTTGTGTAGAATTTTATTTTGTTTTCATTGTTGTGTTCAACAGGTTTAAAAGGAAGACATCTTCCTTTGTTAGTGAAAGAATGTGTAATTTAGGGAAAGCCAGCAGTGAATTTCCAGTGATTGCATAAATAACTGGATAAGTTACATACAAAGAATTCTGTAAGTAAGCCATATCCTCTTAAGAATTAAGTTTCACTGGCCGCCCCGTGGCTTAGCAGTTAAGTGCGCGCCCTCCACTACTGGCAGCCCGGTTCAGATCCCGGGCGCGCACCAATGCAACGCTTCTCCAGCCATGCTGAGGCCGTGTCCCACATACAGCAACTAGAAGGATGTGCAACTATGACATACAACTATCTACTGGGGCTTTGGCAGGAAAAAAAAAGGGAGGAGGATTGACAATAGATGTTAGCTCAGAGCTGGTCTTCCTCAGCAAAAAGAGGAGGATTAGCACGGATGTTAGCTCAGGGCTGATCTTCCTCACCAAATAAATAAATAAATAAATAAATAAATAAATAAATAAATAAATAAATAAATAAATAAAAAAGCATTAAGTTTCTCTAGGTACAAATTTGTCATAAGATATAATTTATTGAATCCTCAGAAGCATAGCTCCCAGACATGCGCTGTTAATATTATGTCCATTCCAATGCATTTTAAAATACATTAAAAAATACAGTGAGTATACATTCAAGTCTGGGAAGCTAGAACGACTGAGGCTGATTTCCTAGAGGTTAAGATTCTGTTTCTAATATTCATTCTTTCAAAAAGTATCAATCATAGTCTGTTTTTACTCTACTCAATATCAGCAGACTTTCAGGAAAACAATAAGAACAAAATATACCTTCTGTCCTTAAGCATTCTCCACTCTAAAGCAGAAATTAATGAAATAATATTGATAAAATGCATAGTGTAATGTTTGTTGGAAAGTTGGCATTCAAGAAATGGTAGCTGATGATGTCCACAATGATTACTTCTATTATAGTTTTGTAAGCATTAGTATTTAGAGTGATAAGACAGCACATAAGAATTCACATACCAGGAACCTGAACCCTCTGAAATATCACCCTAACATAGGCTCTACACAATAAATGGATATTGCTAAGGCTATATCCTAAAGCTCATCTGAGTGTTCTCAGACCTTCCTTCTTTTTTTTTTTATGAGGAAGATCGGCCCTGAGCTAACATCTGCCAATCCTCCTCTTTTTGCTGAGGAAGACTGGCCGTGGGCTAACATCCATGCCCATCTTCCTCCGCTTTATATGGGACGCTGCCACAGCATGGCCTGCCAAGCAGTGTGTAAGTGTGTGCCCAGGATCCGAACCCGCGAACCCCGGGCCGCCGCAGCGGAGCTCGTGCACTTAACTGCTTGCGCCACTGGGCCGGCCTCTCAGATCGTCATTCTTAATTTACACAGGGAATGTGGCAGAAACATACTGGCTGTTCACCAAAACTCGATCTCCACTACAGAGCTAATCTGCCTTTCCAAGACTACCTTACAGTTATGGCCATATGACTGTATTTCAGTGAAACAAATATAGGTAGAAATGATATATGTTACTTCCAAGCCTGGCCCATAGAAACCTCTTACACTATCGTCCACTACCTCTCTTTGCATGGCTGGTTGGATATTAACACATGGAGTGTCCCTTGTACTGAAAATGGCAGAGACCCCAAGAGATGCCCCTCGTCCCCCTTGCTACCAATTGGATATTCTATAAGCAAGAAATAAATTTCTATTGCATTTAGCCATTGAGGTTTCGGAGTTTATCAGCTACAGAGTTAGTGTTAATTCATCTAATACAGTGAAGAAAGGAATGAAAAATTTTGGGAGTGTCTGCTGTGTACTAGACCTTACATAGACAGTATTTTATTTATTCTCCCAACCAAGCCTATGAATTAGCCAGAAGGAGTCCCATTCCATGATGGGGAAACTGATGCTTGAGTTAAATAACTTTCCTGAGATCCACAGCCAGTATGTGGCAGAGTCAGAATTTGAACCTGAGTTTGCTGGCCTCAGAGATTTTATTGTCACAACACATCCTCTTATAATCATTGGTTGACTTCTAACAAATGGGTGATAAGGGTTTCATTTCTATGACAGATTTAAAACAATAAATCAAAGGACAGAAATTTTGATATTTGAAATCACAGACAACAAATAAACTATAAAAAGCTGAAACACAATTTCACAAACCATAGAAGCCCAGGGCCATTTGTGTGGACAAACAGGCCTAATTAACTTTAGAGATACTGACATTATCTGTATACTGTGGCCCTAAAACCTGGTTGCTATACCCAATAATTATCCTGAGTTAGGAAGAAAAAGGAAATTTTATTTATATACAAGGTTTAAGATGACAGAGAAGTGTGCAGCTTTATTAAACAGCTTTGTTGAAATATAATTAATATACAATAAATTGTGCATGTTAAATTGCACAATTTGATAAATTTTGATGTGTGTGAAACCATCATGAAACCATTACCACAATCAAGATAATGAAAATATCTTACACTTCCAAAATTTTCCTCTGTCCCTTTATCTCTCTCCCACCCTCTACCAAACCCACTTTCCCTGCAAACTCTGTTCTGCCTCTTCTCACCATAATCCATAGATTATTTTCTAAAATTTTATAGAAATGGAATCATATAGTATGTACTTTTTTCCTTCAGCTTATTTCACTCAACATAGTATCTGAGCATCATCCATATTGTTGTGTGTATTGATGGTGACAATTCACTCTTTTTTACTGCTGAGAAGTTTGCTGTTGTATGTATATATCACATTCGGTTTATCCATTCACATATTGATGGGTATCCTTTTCCAGTTTTGGCTATCACAAAACAAGCTTTTATGAACATTTATGTGCAAGTCTTTGTATGTTCATATGCTCTTATTTCAGTGTAAGAAATGCCAAGGAGAGTGATCACTTGGTCATATGGTAAGTGTGGTTTTAATTTTTAATTTAACTGCCATACTGTTTTCCAACATGTTTGGACCATTTTACATTCTTGCTGCCAGTGTATGGGAATTCAAGTTCCTCCACATCCTCGCTAATACTTTGTATGCTTAATCTTCTTAATTTTGGACCTTCTAATATATATGCAGTGGTATTCCCTTGTGGCTTTGATTTGCAATTGACCTACAGGCTAATGATGTTGGACATGTTTTTAATGTGCCTGTTTGCCATCCATATATCTTCTTTAGTGAAGTATCTTTAAACTTTTTGCATATTTTAATTGGTTGTTTGTTTTCTTATTATTGAGTTTTGAGAATTCTTTATATATTATGGATACTAGTCCTTTATAAGATATGTTACTCACAAATATTTTCTACAGATATTTTCTCCCAGACTGTGGTCTGTCTTTTCATTCTTTAAACAGTGTCTTTCTAAAAGCAGAAGCCCTGGGCCGGCCCCGTGGCTTAGCAGTTAAGTGCGTGCGCTCCACTGCTGGCGGCCCGGGTTCGGATCCCGGGCGCGCACCCACACACCACTTCTCCGGCCATGCTGAGGCCATGTCCCACATACAGCAACTAGAAGGATGTGCAGCTATGACATACAACTATCTACTGGGGCTTTGGGGAAAAAAATAAATAAATAAAATTATATAAAAGCAGAAGCCCTTAATTACTATGAAATCCAATTTATTATTTTTTATTTATGGATCACGCACTTGGTGTATCTAAGAAATATTTGCTTAAACCAAGTCATAAAAGTTTTTCTCCTTTATTTTATTCAAGAAGTCTTAGAGTTTTTAGGTTTTATGTTTAGGTCTATGATCCATTTTGAGTTAATTTTTGTATATAGTATGAGGATCAAAGTTTATTTTTTGTATCCTACTGCCTGAGTCCTGTGACAGGTGAAGGGCACACTTTCAATGACTCCAGCATCACACCCGTGTCCTCCAGCCAAGTGCTCACCAGCGATGCCTATTTGCTCTTGTAGGAGTTGGCCAGTCCATCTTCCCACATGTAGTAGCAAGGAGCTACTTTCCTTTTTCCCTTCCTTGTAGTGGCCCCACGGGGAAGATATGCAACTGTTTCAGCCCCATTTGTTGAAAAGGTAATCAATCAGCCCTCTCTCCACCAAATTACCTTTGCAACATTTTCAAAAATGAATTGACCATATATGTGGGTGTATTTCTGGACTCTGTGTATTCTGTTACATTGATCTATGTATCTATCTTTATGCCAATCTCACACTGTCTTGATTACCATTGCTTTATAATAAATCATAAATCTGCTTTATAATAAATCTGAATTCTTTGAGATAATCACATTTTTTTTCTTTCTTTAGTCTATGAATGGTGAATTACACTGATTGATTTTGCAATGTTAAACCAACCCTGCTTTCCAGTGATAAACTGTACTTGGTCATGATTTATGATCCTTTTGCAGTATTGCTGGGTTCAATTTGCTAAAATATTGTTAAATTTTTTTGTTTATATTCATGAGCCATATTGGTCAGTAAGTTTCTTTTCTTTGAATGTCTTTTCTGGTTATTATATCAGAATAATACTTGAGTCTCATAGAATGAGTTGAGTTTCAATTTTCTGAGATTTTGTGTAGAATTGGTATTATTTCTTCTGTAAGTGTATGATAAAACTTACCAGTAAAGTCATCTAGGCTTATATATTGTGAAACTGAATAAAGGAAACTTATTTAAAACGGAGTTGAAAGGCCAGAAGGGAGAATTCTCAGCACTACCCCTCAATGTCAGTTACACACCCCCACAGGAAGAACTGTCAATTACAGACCCCAACAGGAGGAGACTGTACCTTGAATTCCTAGCAGAAAGGTGTCTCTACTTTACTATCCCAGCAAGGGAAGGGAAGATTTCTCCTAGCCCAGCAACAAGCCCAGCCATTGGGAAGTGTCACAAGTCAGCCAATGAGAAACCATCACCACCCTGAACTCTCACTTTCCTCCAATGGACTTTCATTCAAAGCACCCCCTCCCAACTGCCTCCTTCTTCTCTATAAAGTAACATTCCTCTCCTTTGTTTGTTGGACTTGCCTATAGCTTTTGCTACAACATGCTTGTTCTGAATTGCAATTTTCTGCTATTCCTGAATAAACCTGTTTTACTGGGAAAATAAATGGCTGTTTTATTTTTAAAGTTGACAATATAAAATTAATACATATATTTTTTAATTTCAAGGAAAAGAAATATTTAAACACAAAGAACTAACATAAACAGCCAATTTATTTGGGATTTTTATGCCTAATATGAGGCCTTAAAACCTCAGAGGAGGCAGATACGTGTTTTTATGTGTCAAGTTGTCCCACAGTCATGTTTTTTCCCAGAAACCTCTTGCTCTATTCTGATTGCACAGGAGATGCATTCAGTACCCCAACTTACATCCTCTTGATCGTAACTTTGATTCCAGCTACAGCTTAGGTGGAGAGTTCCATGTAGATTTGATTCACTTTTCATTGACAACATCTTGTATTAAACATGAACTGAGCATCTTTGTGTTCTGCCTCAATGCTTCTCCAAAGCTACCAGATATCCACGGGCACTTGTTCATCTTCATAGGCATCTTGGAAATATAGGAGGAGTTAACATCCTGAGGCAACCCTTGATCAATGAGGGATAGCAGCTCTTGCTTCCTGTTCTTGAGATAGATTATTCTGGGAGATAATCTTAGTCCTGGCGGGAGTAAGGCCTTATTGTTCACAGTGTTCCCCTTGATAACTAACCCATATATAAGTTTTTCTTATATCTTTCTTAATCTCTGTAGTTCTTCACTCCTGCACATTGTGTTAACCTCCCAAACAAATTACTTGCACTGAAGTTCTTGTCTCAATCTCTGCTTACCGGGGTATCCAAACTAAGACAGATTGCTAATTCATTATTCTTGCTGTCAAGTTAAGTGGCAGTATTCCAGCAATGTGGTTACAACAACCACAAGGTATTGGAGGGGTGTCCTTTATGTCAGTGGGAGAATAGGTAACAAATTGGTCTTTTATACATATCGAGTCCTCTGGCTGCTCAAGAAACTGCTCCATGCATCAGGGCAGTCAGATCGGTGATTTCCCTTCATGGCCTGATTTGAACTGGTACCAAGATTTTGGATAATATTTTCTCAGTGCTCAAATTTGGACTACTTCTATTCCACAATGTCTATAATTAATTTTACTTCATGAGCTTCTGTATTTTCTAGGCACAATTGGGAAAAGTAAAGCTCAGAAAAGCTAAGTGATCTGCATCAGGCCACAAATCTAATATGTATTGTGGCCAAGACTTGAACCCAGATTCCTACGCTCTAAAGCCCTTTCAGTCTTTTCTCCTAGACTGTACTGCCTCTACTGAATCGTCAAGTCTTTCTACACGGCTTCTGATTCTGGTCTATATGGCAGTAGGATAAGCAAAATCAGTAAATCTTGGAGGAAATCTGACACCAGGAAGAGTCAGGTAGTTATGAAAATATCTGGGTCTTTGTTTTATTAGGGTATAGAGAGAATATGAATGGCAATCAGATACTCTTACTTCACATGTCAGCAAACAAATAAGAATCGTGGAGCTCTTGGGTGCAGGTGTGTAATTGTCATGAATCCAGAGTGGAATGGGGAGAAGCATAACTACCTGTGGCATAGTCACACCAGGTGCAGTGCCAGAAGTAAGGCAATCCAGTCTTGGGCCCCAACTCAAGTGTAAACTCCATGAGGGCACTGACTACATGATCTGTGTCTTTTTAATGTATTTTATTTTATTTATTTATTTGTGTGTGTGTGTGAGGAAGGCCAGCCCTGAGTTAACATCTGATGCCAATCCTCCTTTTTTTTTTTTTTTTTTTTGCTGAGGAAGCTAACATTCACACCCATCTTCCTCTACTTTATATGGGACGCCGCCACAGCATGGCTTGACAAGCAGTGCGTCGGTGCACCCCTGGGATCTGAACCCGCGAACCCTGGGCCACTGAAGTGGAGCGCGTGCACTTAGCCGCTGCGCCACTGGGCCAGCCCCAACCTATGTCTTTGTTGTAGCTATATCCCTAGCATCTTAAAGAGTACTGGCACAGAGTAGGTGCAAAAGAAATATTTTTAGAATGACCAAATGAGTGAACTAATAACTAAACTTGTCTCCCAACTGTGGTCAAGTTTCCCATTTAAACCTCACATGGGGGATCAATCTATTATTCTTCCAATATTTCATTTTAGCAAGCATTCTTTGATGATCTTGTATGTAGAAAGCATTATGGTAGATGCTGAGGGGGTAACACAGAAGTGTAAGACTTGATCTTTGCCCTCAAGGAATTTGTAGTCTAGTGAGAGAATGAGAAATAGGAACAGCTTATATGATATAAAACATAATTATATATATGCTAAACCTATGGAAGCACTGCTTTGGCAAGAAGGAGTAATTAAATTTAATAGAGATGCCTCCTTCTGAGTGTTAGGATGATAATCTCTACGAAGCAGGCTCTAGATAAATGTTGCTAGTTTACGGAAATTTGGTAATTTTCATTTTAGTCCTGTGATGAAGGGAGGAATTTTTCCCCGTGGAAAAGATTCTGCTTAAAAAGACTAATGAAACAAACTGCATTATAGTTTTAAAGAGTATCCCATCCCTCACATGCTGCTTTCCTGTCCCCTTGACTAGTTTTGGAATCTCAGGCACCTCTTCCGATCAAGTCTGGAGCTAGTAGCATAGATTTATGCTCTTCGCAAGTCTTAAATTAAAATAAAGCCATCTGACATCTCAGCCAATTCCTTTTTTTTTATGGTTGATAACATCCAAGTTAAGAATAATGAGGTGTTCACAAAAACCACCTCTGAGAATTCAGACTTCAGCATAGTTCTTGTGTTAGAGATTCCAATACTGTACAGGCATTCGGAAAGAGATTTCAGGTAGAAGTGTGAATATTTTATGTTTCAAAGCTTGGCTCTTCGAGTTTTATTTCACAATATAACACCTTCAGCTTCGCTTCACAGTGCAGTGCTCAACTCTTTTCACAACCCCTGGGGAACAAGAGGGTCAAGTCATGGAGGTGCGAAAGTGCTGTCTGTCTCTGTTATACACACACACGTTCAGCATGGTGTGAGGAGAGCCAGCCACAGACTCAGCCTACTCGAGCAGATGCATTTAGCTTTGATGTAGTTAGCAATAGGGAGCCACTGAGGTGTTTTGGTTGAGAATGAGGGACACTAAAAAAAAAAAAAAATCAGATCATTGAAGACAGTACTAAAAGGAGAGAGAAATCAAATTCTTAAAAAGCACCATTCTTGAGGGCTTCTTCCATTCCAATAAAGCCCTGCAAAATATTCAACTTCCTTGCTCTTTAAATCAATAACAGCAAAATACAGGGAAATAGAAAATGAAGAATTAGAAGAATAAAATGAAGAAGAAGGAGGATTTTTGAAGACCTTGTCACTCCTGACATGATCCTGGTAGGACTCAAAGAAAACACCAACCAGGGGGAAACCCATTTCTGAGTGACAGTCATACCTGGGCTGCCCTTAGTTTAAGGAAAATTGAATGGGTTTGGTCATTACAACAATGAGTTTAAGTTATTTTGGCAGAATATTTTTCTCTTTTTTCCTCTTTTTTGTTGGGGGTGAGAGTGGGAAGATTAAACACAAAAAAATGCCCTTTGAGAAAGTATAAAAGAGCATCATTTCAAATTTTAAAATAGCCTGAGAAATGCACTATTTTTCTTTACAAATAGTGTTCTATTGAGCAGAACTTCAGAAAGACCAAGTCTAATTTAAAATAATCCTAATCTGTCAAGAACCAATAAGTTTATAAAATACAAAATGTGCTTGAATGTCACAGCAATGCCAAACTCTTATAAAAGTTTTTAAGGGTTTACTCTTACTTTTGGTACTTATCTCCCCACAGACCAGCATCAAGTATTTTGCAGACCAGCTCCAGTCCATAGACTTCTTAGAGAAGCTGATCAAGAGAATAAAGGATCAAGGGTTTAGTCATAAACATATTGTAGGTCAAGTGATCCACCAAAGTGCAAAGGAGGCCATGTATCCTGGAACATCATCCAGTCACTCGTCTATTTCTGCTGTTAGTATTCCTCAAATGGCACTTAGGCACTCAGTGAGGTATTTGACACCACTCGTCTATAACATACCAGGCTTCCCCTTGCCCCTCTTCAGATAATCAGTCTGTTGATCTCATTGCCCTTGACACTGAGGGATTAATGTTAGGGACTGTGTTGGCTCCTTCTAGCACCTTGCTCTCCTGTATCATTGCTGGTACGTTTCAAACACTGGCGGAGACACTGTCTTCAACATTTTTCCGCTGGCTGGCTCCAACAAGACATATTTGGTAGGTATCCTTCCCTCTAAGCCAGTGTAATTATTTGCCCTATTCTTTTCCTTTCCCCTCAGAAAGAGCTCTATGACCCACAAAGATAATCAAGTGAGGGATAAGAACACAGGAGGCATGGACAGATGAGAGGACTATTCATTCGTGGAGAATTCTAGATCCTTGTGCTTGGAAAGTACTGGCTTTGGGAAAACCCTGAAATATAGATTGGGTAACAATTGGAATGAAAGTTTTGTGATGAGAACTAAGTAGATGATTGCAATGTGTGATTGTGAGGTTTCAGAAGTTAATATACATAATGGCACTGGGCAAAATTCCCACCTTCCACCTACAGTGTACCCACACTGGACAGGTTAATGAGGCTAGTCATGCACACAGAGCCATGCTGCCCTATCTCACTTTAACACAAGATCACTAAGCACACTTGGTCCTTACTGCTGTCCTGCTATCCCACATTTACCTCGTCCATTATTCTCTCATCATCCTACCTCAACTAGATCTCCAGATGACTAGTACTTAGGAGAGTTAGGAACTGACCACTGATTGGATTCTGAACAATATCCTCCCCTCTCTCCAACTCTGCAAAGCACTAGAATAAAGAGTGATGGCCCCTTGGCCACTAACATGGAGATAAGCTGCTCTAGTTCTCCCATATATGAACGTGGCTCAACTCTTTTGACAAGAGCCTAGGAAGAATCTTTTGGGCAGGTTATCATCTAATGCAGCTGCTCCAAGGCCAGGCTTTCCATTCTTCTTATTTTCATCTCCCTTGTTTGTTTCCTCTTTCCTTTGTTGCTCTTACCAATACCTTGCATATGCCGGCCCAGAGCTGCCTGGAATCCATTTCATCTGCTAACATTGCTTTGTTGAAATATCTTATCTATTGACATTCCCAACAAGTGTTCAGCATATTGAATAAGCAGTTTCAAACTAGGGTATATAATCATAAAATTTTAAAACAAACTAGGCTATGTCATCATAAAATTTAAAAGCACTGCTGATAAAATGAGAATCTCAGTATTCTCTGGAGAAAAAGAATAAACGTCTTAGACTAAGAGTGGCATTGCCCTTCTAAAATGACAATCCTTGAAGCAAGACAGTGGATCATTGACCCTTAAATGAGTCCTATGAAGGGACTTGATATAGATATCCGTATGCAAAAAACTCCCAAAATTTTGATGTATGCTTCACACCATGTACAACCATGATCTCCAAATGGATCATAGAACTAAATACAAAACCCAAAACTATAAAACTTCTAGAAGAAAATGTAGGAGAAAATCTTTGGGTCCTTGAGTTAGGTGAAGAGTTCTTAGTTACCCAAAACACAATCCATAAAAAAATATATAAATTGGACTTTATCAAGATAAAAACATTTCTCCGTGAAAGACACTATTATGCAAATGAAAACACAAAGCACAGCCTTGGGGAAATTTTTTGCACGTCACATATCTGACAAAAGAACTGTATCTAGAATGCATGAAGAACACTTAAAACTCAATAATAAGAAAAGAAACAACCTGATGACAAACTGGGTAAAGTATTTGAACAGACATTTCACTAAAGAAGATATATAGATGGTAAACTAGCCCATGAATAAGGGTTCAAAGCACTAGTCATTAGGGAAATGAAAATCAAAAGCACAATGTGGTATCACCAAAATGCCTAAGATTAAAAACAGTGCACAATACCTAATGCGGGTGAGGATATGGAAAAACTGGAAATTTCATGCAGGGCTGGTAGGCATGCAAAATGTTACAACACTTTGGAAAAGAGTGTAGTGGTTTCTTATATATTCAAACACACACTTACCATATACAGAGCACACTCCTCCTAGGTGTTTACCCAAATGAAATAAAAACCTATGTTCACACAACAGCATATATGTGAAGGGTTATAGCAGCCTTATTCACAATTGTCCAAAACTAGAAATAACCCAATGTCCTTTAACTGGTGAACAGATATACAAAATGTGGTACATCCATGCAGTGGAATACTACTCATTAATAAAATAGAACAAACTAGTGATATATGCAACACAAATGAATCCCAAAGGCATTATGCTGAGTGAAAGAAGCTAGGCTCAAACTCTACAAATTGTATTATTCAATTTATATGACAAATCTGTAGGAATGGGATACACATCAGAGGTTGCCAGGGGTTGAGGATGGGGAAGGAGTTGACTGCAAAGAGGCAGCACAGGGAATATTTGGGGACAATGCAACAGTTTTGTATCTTGTTTATCTCGTTTATACTTTTGTCAAAACTCATAAAATTTATACCAAAGTGAATTCTACTGTAGGAGAATTAAAAGAACAACACCAAAAATAGTGAAGAGAAAGATAAGAAACACCATTAACTATTTGGCTTGCTTAAAAAAAAATACAAACAAAATAAAAAGAGTCCATAGAATGCATAGAAAGATGAGTCCTAAAAAATCCATGCATATACAAATCCCTGTGAAATCTCCTAACATTAAGAATAAATAAATATCTGAAAATCTGAGAGAGACAGTGAGACAGAGACAGAGAGAGAGGACATAAAAGCTACAAAACAATCAAAATCCCACTGACAGCAGGTTTATAAACAGTTAACCTGTAATTCTATACCTGATTAAACTGTTACTCAATTGTGAGTGTAAAATAGAGGCAATATAATTCTTGCAGCAATAATTAAAGCTTACTTTTGATGTACCCTTTCTGAGGAAATTTCTTGAGGTTGTACTCCAGCAAAACAAGAGTGAAAATCAAGAAAGAGAAACAGTGTGACTGAGTTAGGAACGCAGTCAAACGAACACTGGAATAACATGCATGTAGTGAGTGTAGAAAGTAATTGGTTCAAATTAGATCCAAAAGTCAGTGAATTCTAAGAGAATGTCTTTACAAAGAATGAGATAAATTCCAATTAATAAATGAAATAAATAGGGAACTGGAGGTTCTTAGTATTACATTGAGGAATTCATATATTTATTCTCTCAGCCAGGAAAAATGTAGGGAAAATGAAAAATTTTAGGAAAAAATAAAGAATTGTACTAAAAAGCCATGGTTAATTTGTGAAACAAAATTTAAAAAGACATGATTTCGGGCCGGCCCCGTGGCTTGGTGGTTAAGTGAGCGCGCTCCACTGCTGGCGACCCGGGTTCGGATCCCGGGCTCGCACCGACGCGCTGCTTCTCTGGCCATGCTGAGGCCGCGTCCCACATACAGCAACTAGAAGGATGTGCAACTATGACACACAACTATCTACTGGGGCTTTGGGGGGAAAAAAATAAATAAATAAAATCTTTAAAAAGACATGATTTCAAGCAATTGAAGAAAATATAAAAGGTACATTTGTTTGATTGGGATTTAAGCAACATTCTTCTCAAATATTCCTGGGTGTGTGATATGGACATGAAGACACTAAAATAGTATCCTAGAGCAGTGTGCTCTTCCTTGGGCAGTAGTTACACAGCGGCAATCCTGTAAATGCTATTTACTGAGTTTCAAGAATCAACTTATACAATATTTAATTATAGATTGTCATCAGTATTTCCACCGTAAAGATAAAGCTACACCTGACAGAATTTAGAAGACGGATGTGAGGAAGATGAGGAGGAAAAGTTGGAGAGCTAATATCTTCAACTGAAGGAGAGACTGTCCAAAATTAATGGATCCAGATGTATAGATAATTCTATTTAAAATTACAAAACTAAGCAATGACTGAACTAAAATAATAATAAAACTAATAAAATTGAGAACATTATGAGGCAGTTAGATGGGGGTATTTGAAATTAGCTAATTATTAATCATTCACAGAATCAAAAATTTGCTTGATAAATCAAGAAATATTTGCATATTATTAAGAATTACAGGTATAACCACCAGAAGAATCACTAGAAGAACTAAAAATGCTTGCTTCCTACTAGCAGGATTGGAGATGATGAGGAATGAGATGAAATATTATGAATTATTTAGCACTACTTGACTTTTACCATGTGCGTGTGTTACTCTGATTTAAAAAAGGGAGGCCCGGCCCTGAGTCCTAGCGGTTAAGTGCACGCACTCTGCTACTGGCGGCCCGGGTTCGGATCCCGGGTGCGCACTGTCGCACCTCTTCTCCGGCCATGCTGAGGCCACCGCCCACATACAGCAACTAGAAGGGTGTGCAACTGTGACATACAACTATCTACTGGAGCTTTGGGGAAAAAAAAGGAGGAGGATTGGCAATAGATGTTAGCTCAGAGCCGGTCTTCCTCAGCAAAAAGAGGAGAATTAGAGCGGATGTTAGCTCAGGGCTGATCTTCTTTACAAAAAAAAAAAAAAAAGATAAACAATGAACAAAAATTGGAATGTATTAAGCAAAAATGACATAGGAAGAAGTTATAATGATAGGAAAGATTTGGGTATAATTAAACATGACTCCTTCACTTCCAAAATCCATAGAGAAAAAAGATATGATCTAATAGTGAGAAACCCTTAAAGGGAATAATATTCAACAGGGATGAAACATTCTAAAATCAGCACAATCACAAATTATTCTGTATTGACAGAAAAAGCAACGCTTCTAAAGAAACACAATGAGCTTCAAAGGAGGCTTTCTGTTGAACTCAGATTTTGAAAATCACAATTTCAAATGTTGAAAAGAGAAACATAGACCCAAAGATGTCTATGAAAACATGGTCCAGCCTCCAATCTTATTAGTATAAGGAAAAACATAAGACTGCATAAAACAAAATTGGAATAAGACTAAAGAGGGACCAAGCACAATCATTTTAACAGATGGCATAATGCTACCAAACCACTTGACTCATTTTCAGTGTTGTTCTTGTTGTTATTGATTTTTTTTAATCAAAGAGAAACTTCTGCAATATAGAAAAGTTTGAAAAATTTTATTGAGAGATCCAAAGTCTGATGGAGATGAGAAATAGTAAGATAGCCTTAGGTACTTAAAATGTGTTAAAGTAAAGTATATTGAATGAACTTGCAGATATAATTGAAGAAATATTGTTAACCATCTTTTAAAAAATCTTGGATATGGAGAGAAGCGTTGGGACTTTAGATGTACTGATGTCACCGAAATATTTTTCAAAAGTGGGTAAAGAAAAAGTTCTGATATTAAATATTGCCAAATTTTATGTCAGTCCCCAGCAAAATTCTACAAAGGACTACAAAAAAGATGATTTAATAAATCCCTTAAACAAAGAAACTGATCATCAATATAAATAAATATACACGCATAAGGAATAAATTCTCACGTGCTAACTTGTACCAGATAGGATTACTGACTAGACCAGGAGAAGCTTACAAATACTGGGAAGGTATCTTGATTTTTAGCAATGCATGTAAGTCAGTCACTCATATCCTGTGAACAAGATTGAAAAATGAGGACTGTATTGTAGTTCAATTAGTTGAAATCATATTTATTTGAACAATCTTATCCCAAGAGTGTTGATTAATGCAATGTGTCAGTCACGGAGGGTGACAGTCAGAAAAATCAATAGTGGCATAGAACAGGGCTCTACCATGCCCTTTTTACAATTTTGTCACTGGAATGAATAAAGAAGCCAAGCTGAATAAATCTGCCAATGCAGCAGTGCTCCTGGGAAAAGCACCACATTAGAGCACCAAATGACTACTCATAAAGAGCCTGGCATGCTCAGGCAATGAGCTGCAATAACATGAAACTTAATAGAAATAGATATTAGGGCCTCTTGTTAGAACTTCCCTTAAATTTTTAAAAGATCACTTGATCAAGTAGAAGGGAAAAATTTACTAACAATTTATGCAAAAAAAAAAAAGCTTAATATAAGCTCAATGTGAACCAAAAGTAGGCATGCCTACCGTAAAATTTAATGTTTAAGATATAGTTCCATTAGGAGACATAATAGCTCTCTGATCTGGGGTATTGAGCCTTCTACTGTTTGCAGTTTATCTCAGTCAGTGGCTGAAGGGTTAAAGTTCATCTGCTAGTTATATTTCAAGTTGATTGGTAAGAAACTGGAATGTCCAGAGTAGGACAAGAAGAGTGATGCAGAAACTAGAATCCATATTATACAAGAAAGAGTTGAAAGGACAGGGAGTAGTTAGCCCAGAAGATAGAGGACTTGTTCATCTTGTATTTTCAGTGACTAAGAGAGTCGTCAGTAAATGCCTATGGAAAGATTAATTGTGTTGTGCATAAAACAAAGGTGTTTCCAAGTTCATTCCTCTAAGATCAAGAGGTCTTTTTTAAATATATAAATATGTCACATGTTAATGGTTTTTTTCACTCCTTGTCTTGAATTGAGATCTATCTTTTTGTGATGGCTTAAACGTTATTTCTTTTGTCTTGGGGCACTTGAAAGTGAGTCAAACTTTACAAAAAAATTTTTAACAATCTCAGCAAGTAAACTTCCTGGACAAGTGACATCATGAGGTTATGAGGAAGCAGTTGTGCTCTGTCCACGTAGTGTCATTGAGAATTTTGTCGTCAGATTGGCCTTTAACTAAAATAAAGGCACTTGTTTGGTACTTGGATTTTCATGATTTGGTTTGTGTTTATATCCTTTAGATACCTATTTGCTAACAAGGACTCTATTCTAACTGATTCCCAGATGTATTCATAAAAGTATGTTAATTCCATTATTTCTCTGTTAAGTATAAGCCTTGGCCCAACAGTAAACTTCTCACTGTTTTCAAGTGCTCTGAGGATGCACAGAAAGAGGTAGTATTTTTTTTTTTAGCTGTCTTTGAGGTTATATTTTGTTTGTTTATTTTGACATTTTTCAAGAAGGCAAACAAGGGTGATATTAGGGCAGAGATGGCAATATGACACTCCTCTTCAAAATTCCTTGTGGTATACAGGGAAATTACCATAATCTTTGTGTGGAAGTTATCCAATTCTAACTTGAAATTATCTCAGTGATGGTAAGTATCCAACATAGTCAGCTTCCATCTGCACGCAAATAATAGTCATGCTCTATGTCTTTTGAATATCTAAAGTCTCCTATCTGGAAAAAAAATATCTAATTTTGGTCAACCTCCTGTATTCTTTATCTCAAATAATGGTGTCGCTATCTACCCAGTTTCTTGAGCTGAAACCACAGAGGAATCTTCCATTATTCACCCTCCTTCACTTCACACATCCAATATGGGCTCTATTCTTGTCCTCAGAAATGCTTATGAAATCCCCTTCAATCTGCTATGATTAAGGTCAGGCTCTCATTTTCTAGATTATTTCAAAAGCCTCCTACAGTTGTCATATAAAATCATTTACAATCTGACCCTAATAAATTCCACCACTGCCTATTATAGTATGTGACCATGGTAAGCTCCGGTTACACAATACTTACCACCATTCCCAGGACCCTGCACCCTTACATAACTCCCTGCATTTCATCTGCCTGCAATGCCCCTTTATTTTCTCTTGTGAGCTCCAAGACAATCTTTAATTCCATAAACATATATTGGGAACTTAATACATGAAGAAGAGTGCTTTAAATCCTGAGAGTACTAAGATTAAATATAATACGTTTTCACACCACAGTAGAAAAAAGAATCATGAAAAAATAATCAAAATAGTATGACATGTGATATAACAAAGGCATGTACAAAGCAGAGAAATAGGACAAGGAAGAAAGAGAACATTTTTCTTGTTGTGAAGCAGGAGAGGCTCTCAGAGGAGGACACATTTGAATAGGGCATTGAAGGACTGTAGGGTGAATAAGACTTAGCAAGGCAGACACCAACAACAGAAGTCCTGGCAGAGAGAAGTCCCCAAAGTGTAACACCAAATATGTGCAGGAAAAGCTAAGTCATTTGATATTGTTGAAGCATAAGGAAAAAGTTGGAGATACAATTGGATAAATAAGGAGCCTGATTAAGAAAGATCTTAAATCTTTGCTAAGGGGTTAAGACATTGAGACTTTACTCTGTAGGCATTGAAGAACAATGGTGCATTTCAAGCAAGAAAATGAGAAGGTTTGTAATTTTATAAGATTACTCTGGTAATCTTTGGAACTCAGATACTTTGAAGATGATCAAGACTGGAGGTTGGAATGTCAGTTAGGAGACCACGGTTCTGGTCTGGCTTGGGATGGTAACAGTTTGTCATATTGGGGGTGGAACAAAGGGGGTGGATGATTGGGATATTAAAGAGTTCAATTCAACAGTATGTATGGGTTTATTACAATGGAAAGTTAAAGCATGAGGACAGTCTGTGCTAGATTCTAAGTTTCTAGATTCTGTGACCAAGTGACTGGTGTTGTCATTGGCGAAGACTGAAAATGTGAGAGAAGAGACCAGCACAGTAGGGGAAGATAAGTTCACTTTTGACTATTCTGTGATTTAATGTCATCTGGGTCTCCAGGAGCAAAGTGGGGGGACAGCTGGAAATCTAGGTTCACCACCATTGCCACCACCTAAAGGAAAACTGTCCCCAGTGGGGCTGCTCTGCAAAGTAACCAAGGAAATCTGAACAATGCTTGCCATTATTAGTCATATGAGCGACTGTAGGCAAATTTCTTCATCTTTACCCATGTCTTCCCATTAAATAGTCTCTGTGATTCTGTACCTTTCAAAAACTTTGATTTGGTCTGAGGTTTTACAGCTAGGTCAGGCTCTATATACAAATCTTCCTCAAAATGCGTGTGAATAAATGCTTACAAGAACCTAAATGTTTTTTTACTAAGCTTTCATCTCCATTCCCACTGCTACAGTTGAGAGTTATAGCATAAGATGGAAGAACTGTACATGGCAAACAGTTTGTACTCCCTAAATGCTATTAAATAGATATTTCGCTGAAAAAAACTTGTATTTCTTTAACATTGCATTAACCAACTCTTGATGGCAGAATAGTTATTAAATTTTACTTCATTAACAGGAAAAAAAGGAAATTGATAGAGTGAGTATCTTATCCTTCCCTCCCTTTGTTAGTGAGCATGTCAACTATCACTACCATCGGAAGCACAGGCTTTTCTTCACAAGTTATTGCCATTGACTATATTGTTGTTAATGATTATTTTAGAAACTGAAATTATCCCAAAGCCTTATTCCTTAATGTGGATGTGCTATTTCCTCTTTGTTCTGTAATCTCACACAGTGCCTACATGGGAGTATTTATCTAAGTTTATTTAAGCTTGGATAGCCAAATTGTCTGTTAGGACCACCGCATGACATTGATGCAACCATTTAAGTAAGTGCTGTTTCCTACGATTGTTTCATGATTTATTTTGCATTACAAACTGTTTTATTAGTTGTTTTTGATGTCATAAAAGTGTCTTTATTAATTTAAAAGCAAATATAGCTATCATTTCTACTTTTTATCTACACAGCTTAATATGCCCCCTCAGAGGGAGCATTCAAAACAAAACATAAAACAAAAATTTAAGTACAAATCAGATATGCTTCTCAATATCTAACTGCAATGTGTTCCATTTTCTAAAAGTTTATTTTTACACATTTCTGCTTAGATACTTTCTCATACGTGCTCGGCCCCAGGCCCTTTTAACAACACCTGACCCTCCCATTAAAAGTTGACTCCAACTGAAAGTACTGGTTGACTCTAAGCACTTACCTACTACTCACTCCTTGTTCTGCCTAGAGGAGATGATTTCTCTTCCCTCTCATCTAGGTTGTTACTTGGATCACCTAGAGACCTTCACTCTGGCTTTTTCCTTTTGTCTCTTTCCTGGCAAGTCTCTTCTTTCACACAAGGAAGGTCATGTGTGGCTCCTACTCCATCAGACCCCTTTATATTCCAGTAGCTCATCTTGCACCTGCCCTTTACAAGGGCACCTGCCTGAGTTCCCTGTCTATTGAAAGGAGTGAATGACAAGTTAGCAGTTTATTCGGGTTTTCTGATACCCATTAACTGAAATTACATGAATTTTTATTATGAAATCTAATTAACAGAAAACAACACCATGAATGTCGAGCTAATATTTGGTAAACGCATCTGACGTTTCCTTCTTTGACAGCAAATCTTCAGCATTTTCAAAGTCTTTCTTCTGCTTTGCATAGCTGAAGATAGACAGAAGCTTCACACTCCGCCCTGTGGCCTCAGGGCTTGCTGCCTAGATTTCTGGTGCTTGTCATTCTACCATCATGGAAGTTAAAGTTAAAATTAACAAATTTTGGGTAATACATCAATGCTACTGTTTAATCTGTTGAATTCAATTCAATTTTTTTTTAAATAATCATTTTTTCAGACCTATTACTGTTACTAAGCAAAAGGGGGTCCACTACTTGATGTATGTAAAAAAGCCAATACTTATGGCACAGGCTTTTGGGGAAAAAAAGACTTTATTGCGAAGTTGACTGGCAAGGAGACAGGAGGCAAGGCTCTCAAATCTGTGTGTCTGATCGAGGATTTGGGGCAAAATTTAAGAAGTTAGGGGGAACAGGCTGGTATGTGGAAGCGCTGGCTGGGCAGGTTTTGATTGGAGGGCTTCAAATATTTACGGTAACGTGTGGACAGGGGCTTAACATCAGATCTTCCTAGGTCGTGGACCCCTTGCTTCTGATGAGAGTCCAGCTTTCAAGTTCCAGTCATGTCCCAGGGTCCTTTGGTTCCATGGGGGGAGAATCTTTGGTTCTATGTGCTATTTCAAGTCAAAAGTTTCTCCTCTGCACATGTTCCAGCTACATGACTTGCAGTTTTGGCTCTCTGCCCCTGCAAGGCAACTTTAACATTCTGTTAATAAGATGGGGTCAGTTTAAACTGGTTGCATGGTTCCAGTACTACCATACCAGTTACTATGTGCAGTGTTCTAGGAGATGAAAATATAGAGAAAGAGTAGAGAATGAATTCAGTAAAGAGTGATGTAATATCAAGCATAATTAGAAGATCTGTATAAAGTCCTCTGTGCACCATCTACAAATTAATAAGAAATAAATTAAATGTCTATTCATAAGAGCTAAAACTATAAAACTCTTAGAGGCAAACATAGGTGTGAATCTTTGTGCACTTGGATTAGGCAATGGTTTCTTATACATGACATCAAAAGCAAAGCAACCAAAGAAAATAGATAAATTGGACTTTAACAAAATTAAAAACATTTGTGCTTCAAAAGACACTATCAAGAAAGTGAAAAGACAACTCATTGAATTGAACAAAACATTTGCAAATAATATATCTGATAAAGATCTAGTTTCCAGAATGTATAAAGTACTCTTACAACTCAACAATAAAAAGACAACACAACTGACAAATAGACAAAGGATTTGAATAGACATTTCTCCAAAGGAGGTATATGAGTGGTCAATAAGCACATGAAAAGATGCTCAATATCATTAATCATTAGAGAAATGTAACTCAAAATAACAATGAGATACCATTTCACACCTACTAAGGTGACTATAATTGAAAACATAATAACTAGTGTTGCCAAGGATGTAGAGAAATTGGAACCATTCATGGAAATGTAAAATGGTACAGCCACTTTGGAAAACAGTTTGGCAGTTCTTCAAAAAGTTAGGCATAAAGTTTCTATATATGACCCTGCAAATCCAATCCTAGGTATGTACCCAAGAGAATGGAAAACATATGTTCACATAAAGACTTGTACATGCATGTTCATAGTAGTATTATTCATAATAGCCAAAAAAGTGGAAACAACCCAAACGTCAACTGACTGATGAAAGGATAAACAAAATGTGGTATATCCATATAATGAAATATTATTCAGCCACAAAAAGGAATAAATTAATGATAAATGAGTCAACATGGATGGCTCGTGATAACATTATACTAAGTGAAAGAAGCCAGACACAAAAGGCCACATATTATATAATTCCATGTAAATGATTCAATTTATATGAAATGTCCACAATAGGCAAATCCATAGAGACAGAAAGTAGATTAGTGATTGCTAGCGTCTGGGGGAGCAGTGAACGAGGTGTGAATGTTAATAGGTACAGGGCTTCTTTTTGAGGTGATGAAAATATTCAGGAATTAAGATAGTGGTGAGGGTTGCACAAATTCGTGAATATACTAAAAACTGCTGAAATAGTTTACTAAAGTATATAATAAAGCATACTGAATTGTACACTTTAATAGGGTGAATTTTATTATTATAAATTATATCTGAAGTTTTTAAAATGCCCCATGTGAGCACACATTTAAGAGCAAAGAATTCTGTCTGGATATATCAGAAAAAGCTACAAAAAGAAGTAATATTTGATATGTTCTTGGCATCATCGGAAAACGAGCCAGATTATGATGTAGTAAGACGAGTAAATGAAGGAAGGAAATAGTAAATTTGTGTAGGTATGTATATAGGTATGAAAATTCATTCTATTTTTTAACATTCTATAATAAAAAACACTGCTTGAGGTCATCTTGGTCGTAAAGAGAAAATGATAAACTGAAGAAATCAAACAAATTTTAAAAATTTCTGTATCAGTTGTCTTATTAACAGTTTATAAAATTTTTCCTTTTTACTACTATTTTAAATCATACAGCATATACCATTTTTTGTTCTCACTTTTCAATAAGCACTTTTGTAAGCATTTTCCCATATGATTTCCCATGCAATCTAAAGTTCCTCAACAACATACTTGTTATTTGCTACATTCATCAGCGGACCTCCATAGCTTTGGACATTTTTTCCAAAAATATGAATAATGCTCCATGACTATATATATTTGCCCACATTTTGGATTTTTTTAGGAAAGATTTCCTCTGTGTAAGGAGGAGAACACTATTTTTACTCATAAATAGTGCCACATACCTTTACTCTGTAATAATGAAAAATTTCAGTGATGATTCTATCCTGCATCTCCTCCCTCTCGGCCAGTAGGTTATCAAGTTCAGTTCATCTGCCAAGCAGTTAAGCAAAATTTAACAGAGCTCTAGTTCTATGGGTGAATGCAACAACATAATTTTATCATTTGACTTTTTTTATGACTAAAAAATAAAGTGAATATCTTTCTTGCTATCGAAATCATTTTTATGACTCTACATTCTATTAAAAGAATAGTGAAGAACAATAAACCTGTTCCTCGGATAAGGGCTGGTTTCCATCATGGGAATCAAAATGTAGTAACAACTCAACAGAGTGCTCAAGAGATATCAACCATCTTTATTTGTTAAGGTTCCGATCCAATTTGGCTAAAAGATTCTGGCTCAGTGCATCTCATCTCTAACTAGAATGTAACTGGTGACTTGCTTGAAACCATTAGAGTGAAGTGAGAGTGACATTATGTGACTTTGGAGGCTAGGTCATAAAAATTGTTTCACCTAAGGCTTTTTTTGATGTTACTTACGCTTGAAGCACTGGGCCACAATGTAAGAAATCTGACTATTCTGGGGCCGGCTCCGCTGCTGGCAGCCTGGGTTGACCAGGCTGGGCGTGCACCAACACACCGCTTGTCAGGCCATGCTGTGGCGGCGTCCCATATAAAGCGGAGGAAGATGGGCATGGATGTTAGCTCAGGGCCAGTCTTCCTCAGCAAAACGAGGAGGATTGGCATGGATGTTAGCTCAGGGTTGATCTTGCTCACACACACACACACACACAAAATAAATAAATTAATTAACTAAAAAAAAAAGAAATCTGACTATTCTGAGACTACCATACCGGAAAGGCTGAACTGGTGTTCCAACTGATAACCCAGTAGAGCTCCCAGCCAACTGCCAGCATCCACTATCAGCCATGTGAGTGAGCCATCTTTGATGCTCACTCCAGTCAAACCTTCAGATGACTGCAGCCCCAGCCATGATCTGACTGCATGAGAAACCACAAAGGAAGAACTTCCCAGCTGAATCTTTCCCAAATTCCTAACCCATAAATTCATGATCAAAATAAAATGTTTGTTTTAAGCTTCTAAATTTGGGTATAATTTTAATGCAGCAGTAATAATCAAAACGTATATAATTCTATATGTGAATCTTTATATCTATATATAAAAAACTAAAAATCTATACCTAAAATGCAACAAATACACTAAAATATTGTATTATTGCTCCCTCTCTTTCCTTCCCCTGCTTTTTTAAACTTAAGTGGCTTAATGCAGAAGACAACTCCAGCTATACTAGACTTGGGAACATTTATTTCAATCACTTTTGTTCTCAACTGCACCAAATAATTGTTCAACTTCGGATAACGCTTTCAGGGACAAGCGTTGTCACTTTGTGACATAGTTTTGCCACCTTTGGGTAGCTCTCAATTTCTTTTAAGATTTTTCTTCTATCGAGTTCTATGTAGCTCTCACCGATTAGCTTTGGTTTTACTTTTCATTTACCCTCAAAAATATACCTTTTCGTTTCTGTCTAAAATTCAAATTGTGATTGTGGACATTTTATAAAATTGTAATAATATATAAGAAAAATAGAAAGCTTTGTGTATAATAACACTAAAAACAAACTCAGCTTCCACGATTATTTCTGTTTGCCAACCTCTAGGCATTTTTGTTACTGCCCTTACAACCCAGGTATAAACTAAAAAGATGCTGATTTCATGGTGCTATTTCCTCTGGATAAAATGAATCATTTGCCATTCTAGGACATTTTAGGACATAGTTAGAGTTGTAATTTAAAGTGTCTTATGCATCTGAATTGTTAAAAGTTTAGGTGAAGAAAAAAATCAGAGATAGCTAAACAAAAACAAAAATAAAATAAAAAATAAACCACAACTGAGTTTAGGACTTTCAAGACTTGACTAGACTTTCAACAGAAATGGAATACCATTCAACCAAGGAAATATCAAATGGAAAGATTTCCAAATTAAAAACAAACACACACATACAAAAAAAGTGCTTCACCAACTGGTATCAAAATAGTAATTCATTGAAAATTAATTTTTTGATGGAGTAATGCATGTTTTGTTTGTTAGGATTTATCTAAAATTGCTACTTAAAAAACTTCCTGAGGTGTGTGAATGCATGAAGGTGACAAAACCTTAAAAAAAAAAAAAAAAAGATTCCAATGTACAGAACTCCTAAAAAACAACTTTCAGATAGTGACTTTTCAGAAAACAAGTTAGAAAAATAAGATCAATTAATTTACCAAATAAAGAGTGTGCTAGCAGGACCACAAAAGTTAGTCAAAATTCACATGCATATCTGCAAATACAAGCTTTGTATTATTTGATGCTTCAAGCAAAAGAGATGGAGAACTTAATCCATGATGTTCATGTATGAACAAAATGTACTTTTCATTATTTTAAGAGATCTTCAAAATTTACTTCCTCAGTAACAAATGTTTAATCACAGAAATTATGATAACAATCGGCTAAATTGAAAATCTTGTTAAAGATTCATATTCTTGGTCTCCCCTTCCTGGCAGACCCACACTCCCCTATCCTGAGATTCTTATTCAGTAGTTCCAAGGTTGGCCACAGGAATCAATATTTCTCGTGAGCACCTTATGGGATTCTTCTGCCAGTGATATTCTGATCACAATTTGAGAAAAGGTCATTATAAGCATGAGAAAAAATTTTTCTAGGCCATTTAGCGATTTTCTTATTCTTTGGTAGTAAACTTCCAATTTCTAAAAACAAAGCCATTATATTTCCTAGCAGTTCTAATGTCACTATTTTTATTTATTTATTTTTTTACTAACAATGATAAATCATTACTAATTTGAGTAATCTAGTTAATCATAAAATGTTAAAGAAATTCCAGATGTGCAGATATAGGAACGTGGGGCTTGGGTTCATATGCCTATCCAATAAAAAAATCCTCTAGGTTTTATTTTTAAATAAACTCTTAATTTTGGAATGGTTTAGATTTACAGAAAAATAGCAAAAATAGTAGAGAACGTTCTAATATGCCCAAACCCAGTTTTCCCTATTATTAACATCTTACATTAGTATGGTACTAACGTCTCAACTAATGAACCTATTTTTGTGTGTGTGTGTGTGAGGAAGTTTAGCCCTGAGCTAACATTTGTTGCCAATCTTCCCATTTTTGCTGAGGAAGATTGGCACTGGGCTAACCAACATCCATGCCCATCTTCCTCTACTTTATATGTAGGACGCCTGCCACAGTATGGCTTGACAAGCAGTGCGTAGGTCCATGCCCGGGATCTGAACCCATGAACCCCGGGCCACAGAAGCGGAATGTGCAAGCTTAACCACTGTGCCACCAAGCCAGCCCCTAAGGAACCTATTTTGATACACTAATATTAACTAGATTAATATTAAAGTTTTACTTTTATCAATTCACCTATTGAAAGACATTTTGGTTGCTTCCAGATTTGGTGATTATGAAAAGAGTTTCTGTAAACATTGATGTACAGGCTTTTGTGCAGACATAGTTTTAAAATCAGTTGGTTAAATACCAAGGAGCATGGCTGCCAGATTGTATGGTGAACCCATGTTTAGCTTTATATAAAACTGCTAAATTGTCTTCCAAAATGGTTGTAGCACTTTGCATTCTCCCCAGCTATGAATGAGTTCCTATTCCTCCACATCCTTAACAGCAACTGGTATTGTCAGTTTATGTTTTTCCTTTTCTAGCTCTTCTAATAAGTATGCTGTGATATCTCATTATTGTTTTTATTAACATTTTCTTAATGACGAATGATGTTGAGCATCTTTTCATGTGTTTATTTGACGTCTGTATATTGTTGAGAGATGTCTTTTCAGATCTGTTGCCTCAATTTATTGATTTTTTTTGTTTTCTTATTATTGACTTTTAAGAGTTCTTTGTCTATTTCAGATACAAGTCTTTTATCAGATGTGTTTTGCAAATATTTTTCTCCTAGTTGGTGGCTTTCTTTTGATTTTATAACAGTGTCTTTTGCAGAACAGAAGTTCTAATTTTAGGAAGATCCAATGTATCAAATTTTTTTCTTTTATTATGCTTTTTATGTTGCCTTCTTTAGGTTTTGAATGATTAAAAATAGCTTTACTCTTTATTCGGGGATACAGTGATTATGGAATAAATGATACTTTCAATTTGTAAAATAACAGGACTGGATTAAATATATCTTTAGGATCCCTTCCAGCTCCAGAATTATTGTCAAGTATACACACCTCTAAACAGTGATTATTATTTCCATAGCTTTTTCTGCATTGTGTGAACACAAATTGTGTACTGCATATTCTTCAAGTTTCCATTTGAATTTTATCTTAGAACATCCAAATGTTTTTCTATCTCCTTTGTAGTTTTCATCCTTTACCTTGAAAAAAATATTCCTGCACCCCTATATAACATTTTTACTCTCATAGTCTAGCCCTTTCTCTGAAAGGTTATAATGGCAAGATTTGGAAACTTGACTTCAACCCAGCAAATACTTTTCTTCCATTGAATAAGTGGTTCCTAAGATTTCCGTGTTAACTGAGATTTTTCTAACTGTGCATACAGATTGGTGTTCAATAGCATACTGACACCTGTAAGCTGATAGGAACCCTACTCCAAATGTACTCCTCAAGCAGTGCTCAGGGACCCTGGAGTTAATACAGGAGGCAGAGGTGCAGGATCTCAGATGCCCACTGGCAAATTCACTTTAACCACAGGACCCCCTTCTTGTCACAGGCAGACAAGAATGTTCTCACAGCCTCATGACTGTGATGTTGAAACCATGACTTCGGAAAACCCTTGTACTGGCTCCATTGGTATCTAGGCTCTGGATTTGAATTCTCAGGAATCTGCAAGGAGTTTGCAGGATGTCACCAGTAACTGATTTAGATTAACTGTTAGGGCCAGACTTGAATAAAGTTGTGAAATTTTTGACTTTGTGTTTGACCCATGTTCTTCCTCAACCTCATTCTTTGCTTTTCTCTCAAATATTCAGTTAAAACATTAGTTCTTACTCCTCCCTAATCAAAGTTTGTTTTCAGAGACTTGATTCATGCTAAATTATAAATAATAATTAACAGGTGAGAATATTGTGTCCTTCTTAGGATTATTTATGTTTTAATAAGGATTCACATTATAAACCAAAAAAAAGAAGGTTATATTATAGTTTCATGGGAGCTGGAGTGCTTTTCAACATCTCTAAAATGGCCTCACACAAGCAGTTGCCTGTCCTATCTTAAGGTCAGTTGTGGCTGAGAGTAAACTTTCATGGCAGTAAATTATTTGGTAAGAAATGCTCATTCTTCTTGTATTTCCCAAAAAAGCAACTTAGAATGGGAAAAAAAGTCACAATTTAAGTATCACTATGGGTCTAAAAATGCCTACTTGCGTTATTACAAATATTTTATAGTAAAAAAGTAGTATCAATATATATACATATTCAAATAATTTTATGTAAGTTACTTTTAACAGGAAACATTTTTTCTGATTTTTTAAATTTATTAATAAGGAGCCTTAGAAAATCAGTTTCTTTTAATTGGAAGTAGTACTTTAAAATCTTTAGTATTTCCAAAATTCATTCATGAATAAAAGTCCCAATGAAAGTAACATAACTTTTAACTCATAACAAACTTAGGCTGATTATTTTTCTATTTTAATTCAAGTAATCATTCATAATCTATTGTTTAGATTACTACTTTTTATTTATTTATTTATTTATTTAATTTTTCTGTGAGGGAGATCAGCCCTGAGCTAACATCCATGCTAATCCTCCTCTTTTTGCTGAGGAAGACCGGCCCTGAGCTAACATCTATTGCCAATCCTCCTCCTTTTTTTTCTTCCCCCAAAGCCCCAGTAGATAGTTGTACGTCACAGCGGCACATCCTTCTAGTTGCTGTATGTGGGACGCGGCCTCAGCATGGCCGGAGAAGCGGTGCCTCGGTACGCGCCCGGGATCCGAAACCGGGCCGCCCGTAGCGGAGCGCGCACACTTAACCACTAAGCCATGGGTCCGGCCCCTAGATTACTACTTTTTAAACATCGGTATTTGCATGACCTTTTCATAATTTTTATCTGTATGTGTGTTGCACCTATACATTTGCTACTCTATATTTTGTTACTTTTCATTAAAATGCATGTATTTAAAATAACTGTATCACTGCCATGCATTTAAAATGATCTCACTTGCCATAAGTACCATAATTGTAAATGTAGTAAATATGATTAAAACCAAGTTTTTATGTTAAAGAATATATAAGTAATGTTAAATCTAGTCAATTTGCAAAATTACGTACCTAAAGTTTCATTACTTAATGAGAAAAATGGTAATGTTTTTGATTAGTCAGTGATAAAGGCACATTTGTCTTAGCATAAGGTGAACATGAAGTTCCTGAATAAACTAATTTTGCTTTTTAAAGTTTTTATGTTAACTAAAGAATTAAAATTTTGTATACGGAATCAGAAAGCAAAATAGTTACTTATTTCTCTGATACAGTGGGATACTGAGGATTAATTTCTGAAAAAGATATGTGACCTTCGTGAGACTAACTTTTATTTCAAATTGTCATCTGAAGTAATCCATAGAATGAATGAATCTAGTTATATTAGTACTTTGCCCACATGTTATAAGAAAAGGATTCATTCTCCATTTACCGTATCTTCTGATTAGGAAAAATGTTTATTAAGAAATTTTTTCAAATATTTCAAATGCCTTTTTATAATAATCCAAATGTTTTTTAGCAAACTCTTCAAAAAAGTTCATAGGCAGTTTAGACAAAAAGAAGACATCAATCCGATCAAGGATATATGCATACTTCTAATTATGTGGTGGTTACATTCTTTTTGGCTTCGTACTTCAGCAAACTTAGCTTGTAAGGAAACTATGGTGTCATTAGGGAGCTCACAATATTCTGTTCTCCTGACTCCTGGCTCATGGTAGGCTTGCATTTCACTGCTCTCTGGAAATTCAGCCATATGACCTACTTTGGTAAATGGAGTGATGTGGAGCACCTCCTGGTGGAAGTCTTTAAGAGCCAGCGTACAATTCCTTATATTTCCTTGCCCCTGCCCTGACGATTGACAATATTTCAATGGTGACAATCTGTTACATCAGGTTCTAAAATGAAGGCCACCATCGTGGAGCAGAGTTCTAGCCAAACTCAGAAGCTCTCATAATCACGTTTTGCAAGTCAAAGAATATGGGGGATTGTTTATTGCTACAGCTTAATCTAGCCCATCCTGAATAATATACACACATTTAGATTTTTCAAATGACCAGATACAAGTACAAAATTAAGTTAATTTGCAAATTCCTGCATATAAATCTTACTGATTAAATATTTCTTCCAGAGGAACTTGAAGTTCTAATTACCTGATAAAACACTGAAGACTTTCTGAGTGAAAGTCAACATGTTTCAGTCAG
This sequence comes from Ceratotherium simum simum, assembly GCF_057802395.1. NCBI lineage: Eukaryota > Metazoa > Chordata > Mammalia > Perissodactyla > Rhinocerotidae > Ceratotherium > Ceratotherium simum. The sequence goes on from NC_141913.1 coordinate 14,477,364, forward strand.
AAATAGCAGTTATTTGTAAACATTCCCCATCTCTTCACAAACAGTCAAGAATTTGGAGGTCCACCCTTAGTACAAATGACAATTTTAACAGATTTTATAATACTTTTCCTAAATAATTGTGTATACTCGATGGAACAAAAAATTTCTTACATATTCAACACAGAATATAATTTGCTTTTGCTGTAACAGTTTAAATGCCTGAAACAGGTTTTCTTAGCCTAAGACCAAAGACATCTTTAGTATCAGTTCTTAACCCAATATGTCACATTTAGCCTATGTTACTATTTGGGACAAATTTGTCAATGCGTTTAGACATCTCTAATCATGACTATTTTCAATGCTTCACTGAAAAAAAAGTCTTGATGGAATTCTTTATTCACTCGTATTTGAAAAACAGTTGTTAATGAATCACACCTTGCCATACTTAAGATAGTAATCATTTTTATGGTTTCTGCCATATCTAGAATATTAAAATAAACTTTACTTTTTGATGAAAGTACTTTATCAATCATTTTATGTGTTCTGTGCCCAAACATCATTTTCATCATTTTTTTCACAGCAAATTTATTAAAGATCCTGCCAACACTTCACCACCTCTAGACCTTGTATTTAAAAGTGACACCGTACTCAAGTATTCCAAAGCTTTAGCATTTGTCCCCTGTCACAATACACATTAATTATTGGGACACACTTGAGTATCTTTACACTTAACTTCAAATATTTTGATAGATTACCCTTGGTATTCTTTTTTTTTAATAATTTTATTTATTTATTTTTCCCCCCAAAGCCCCAGTAGATAGTTGTATGTCATAGCTGCACATCCTTCTAGCTGCCGTATGTGGGACGCGGCCTTAGCATGGCCAGAGAAGCGGTGCGTCGGTGCACACCCGGGATCCGAACCCGGGCAGCCAGCAGCAGAGCGTGTGCACTTAACCACTAAGCCACGGGGCCGGCCCTACCCTTGGTATTCTTTAAGTACTTCAAAATCATGCTTGAGGTTGATTAGTTTAACTTGTGTCTCTAAATATATTATTCAAACTGGAACAGAATAAATTACATTGCCAGTTCATAAAAATAAGAAATGTTTCTATATATTTTATTATTTTTAAATTTTTTCTTGAGGTATAATTGACATATAGCATCGTACTAGTTTCAGATGTACAACATAATGATTAAATATTTGTATATACTGTGAAATGATCACCACAATAAGTCTAGTGAACATCTGTCACCACATATAGTCATAAAAAGGTTTTTTCTTACCATGAGGACTTCTAAGATCTACTCCCTTAGCAACTTTTAAATATCCAATACAGTATTATTAACTATAGTCACCATGCTGTACATTGCATCCCCATGACTTATTTATTTTCTAACTGAGGGTTGGACCTTTTGATCCCCTTCACCCATTTTGCCCATGCCCTATCCTCTGCCTCTAGCGACCACCATTCTGTTCTCCATATCTATGAGCTTGGGTTTTTGGTTTGCTTGTTTTTTAGACTCCACATACAAGGGAGAACATACAGTATTTGTCTTTCTCTGTCTGACTTATTTCACTTATCATAATGCCCTCAAGGTCCATTCATGTTGTCACAAATGGCAACATTTCATTCTTTTTTATGGCTGAATAGTATTCCATTATATATTTTACACCCCCCCCCCCCGCACATATTCTTTATCCATTCATCCATCAGTGGACACTTAGGTTGTTTCCATGTCTTGGCTATTATAAATAATGCTGCAAAGAGCGTGGGGGTGCGTATATCTCTTTGAGTTAGTGTTTTTCTTTCTTTTGAATAAATACCCTAAATTGGAATTGCTGAATCATATGGTAGTTCTATTTCTAATTTTTTGAGGAACCTCTATACTGTTTCCCATAGTGGCTGCACCAATTTACATTCCCAACAGTGTACCAGGGTTCCCTTTTCTCCACATCCTCACCAACATTTTATGTCTTTTTGATAATAGCCATTCTAACAGGTGTGAGGTGACATCTCGCTGTGGTTTAGAGTTGCATTTTCCTGATGATTAGTGATGTTGGGCATCTTTTCGTGTACCTGTTGGCCATTTATATGTCTTCTTTGGAAAAATGTCTATTCAGATCCTCTGCCCATTTTTTAATTGGATTATTTGTTTTTGTGCTATTGAGTTGTATAAATTCTTTACATATTTTTGATATTGACTCCTTACCAGATATATGATTTTAAAATATTTTCTCCTACTTGGTAGGTTGCCTTTTCCTTTTGTTGGTGCTTTCCTTTGCTGTGCAGAAGCTTTTAGTTTGACGTAGCTAACTATTTATCTATATTTTAATGACATTTTAGTTTTTTATAGATGATATTTATAAAACATTAAGTAATTTATTTACGTAGTGCTCATAACTCTTTGAAGACATATGACTGAATCATTAAGCAGTAATAGTACTCACATTTCTGTCACTCTGTCTTCATGCTTTAAAAATTCTTTTTTAAATCATTCATCCATGATGGGATTAACTAAGAAAAAAATAAAAAACAAAAACCAACAAAAATATCAATGACAGGTCTGACTCCAATTCACAATTGTGTATAATTATAAGTATTTTTTATAATCAATGACTGCCAACCCCCAGAAGTGACGATTTGAAAGTACTGCTGAAAAAAATGTAGTGATGCGCTTATAAACTTGACATTCAATAATCCACAGTAGAAACCCACATTTTTATACTTTGCATCCTTCTAAGAAATTGCAGTGGACGTTTCATTTTCCGTAGGTTTCACACATTCAGTTGATAGGCCTGAAATTTAAGGGTGAATCCACTGTCTGGGTGGATCCACTATGGGCACTTCCTCTAGAGCAGCAAAATGTTGGGGATTACAGGTATCATATAATAGTTATATTTGTTTCTAAAACAAATTGTTTTATTGCTTCATAACAAGCCACTATAAAATGTAGTATCTTAAAACAACCACCATTCTATTATCTTCAGAATCCTGTGGTTTGGCTAGGGTTCAGTTGGATGGATCTTCTGCTCTTACTTGAGGACTCCCATGTAGCAGCATTTAATGCTGGTTGAGCTGGAGTGTCCAAGATGGCTTCACTGGCATGTCTGGTGTCCTGATGTGGATGGTTTCAGAAGTCAGGGCTCACTTGTGGCAATGGGATGGCTGGGTCTCTCTCTCTTGATGTAGTTTTGGGGTCTCTCCCTCTCCATGAGGTCTCTCCATGTAGTTTCCCTGCATTGTTCGCTTCAGGAGAGTAGCTGGACTTCTTACATGGTCTTTCAGGACTTACAAAAGTGCAAAAATAGAAGATACCAAGAGTTTTTAAGGTTTAGGCTTTAAATTAGCAAAATATAATAAAGATCAGACAGAAACAGGAGTACGGAACGAGACGATTCATTCAAAAAGATTTAGGAAGTCCTATAACAGACGCTGGCCCATAGCAATTCTAAAATCCAGACAGATATCTGTTGCCAATTGCCCTGGCTCTGGAGCAGGAAATGGATATTGATTTAGACCCAGTTCTGCTTCCTGGAAGTGATTCTTCTAACCACTTAGCTCTGTCCTCTGGACTCATGGTTCTGATTTCTGAGTTCATTCTTCCTTTTCCATGAGAGATGGCCTGTGTGGGCAGCTTAAGGAAATTTCTCAGTCTGCTTTTTGTTCTTGGAGTTATAGGTCTCTTTTCTTCTTGAACTACCTCTTTACCCTTTAATCTGAGCTGTTATAGACCCTAAATAAACTTTTTAAGCCATCTATTTATTATGTTAAACAATCTCCATTAGACAGAAGCCATGAGCACAAAACTCTTCAAGACAGGCCCCTGTCTATTTGGGCCATGGGTCAGCTTGCTATAGAACAACATTCTTAAGATTCTTAGATGTTCTCTTAGGCACCCTATAATCTATCAGGGATGGTCTATAAGGAACACCCTTAGATTTTTAGAAGACTTTTTGTCTAGATGAGGTGACCTGCACACCTTGCCTTAAATTTTTTTTGAGGTTTTAACAAAGGGTCTTACAAATGAAACCTAGATCTGATCTATCTTTACTTGAGGCTACATTTTACCATAGATGTGATCTTTGCACTGAAGCCAATTACTCTGAGAGTCTTTTTCCAGGAGATACTTGGAATGAGAAACAGTTGTATTCTCAGACTTAGCAAGCCCTGGTTTCAATTATATTCCATCTAAATTCTGTTTGCAAACTGAACAGTTCTTTAGCTCATTTTGTGCCTCCCATACTTGATCAAAGGGGACAAAAATAAGTCAGTTGGCACTTTCAACTTTCTGTCTGGAAATCTCCACAGCTAACATCTAAGTTTCTTAGATGCCATTTTTATCTTCCACATTATCTCAGGCATCTGTTTTGTTAATTTTCTATTATTATATAACTTGGATTCCCTGTCCTCCAGCCTCCCATCATGATTTCCATACTGTCTTTCCAGGCTTCATTAACAACACCTTCAGGCCCTTCCGGTGTCTACCTGCTACCTGCTAATAAAACCAATACCACATTTTTTGCTATGGCATTACCTACTTCTGATACCAATTTCTGTTTTGGTTATCTATTACAGTATAATAAACCACCCCAAAACTCAGTGTCTTTAAAAAAAAACCAATTTTACTATTTCTCATGATTCAAGGGTTAACTGATGATCAGCTGGATGGTTCTTCTGCTAGTCTCACGCAGGATCTGCCTTGTAGCTCCAGTTAGATGGTGCTGAGGTTGGAACCTCCAAGATGTCTTTTTTCGTGTGACTGGTGCTTCAGCAGGGATAGATGGAATTCTGGGCTCAGCTGGACACTGGGATGTCAGGCCTCTCTCTCTATGCATGTGGTTCCAGAGCTTCTCCCCTTTCACACAGCTTTTCCATGCGGTCTTGCCACATAGTCTCTCTATCAAGGAAACCAGATTTATTACTTGGTGGCCCAGACCTTCCTAAATGACAAAAAATTTGAAGGGGTCAGGTCTTCTTTAAGGTTAGGTCTGGAAATAACACAACATCACTTCTGCCACATCCTATTGGTTAAAGCAAGTCATCTAGATTCTATGTGGCAGGTGACTAAACAGTGGCTTGAAAACAGAAAAGAATGGTTAATTGGGGATCGTTTTTGTAGACTATCACACATATTAATATAAATATATTATTGTTAGACAATGTTGGTCTCTGAATTACCTAAAATAATATTTTGTTACCAGTGGTACGCAATCCATTTCTTGGGAAACATTGGCTTAGCTGTGTTACCGTTGTGTCATATATTTATCTAGAATCACTCAAACTGGTGATAAACATTTAGGGCAATGTAAATAGTACAAGTAGCGTGAAATTATTTAACTACATTTTCAAAGATTTTGTAGCTATTAATTAATTGCTTCTTTTCTCTTTTTGCTTAATGCACTACAGACACTTCATATTCTAGTCAAAATAGAGTAGTTTCTTGTAAGCAATGTCATAAAAAATGGTTTAGACAGATTGTCAAAGCCTTCTTTAGGAGAGTTCAAACACAGTTAATAATCTGAAGAGATAAGTAGGAGATATATATTGGTTAACAATTGAGTGGAAAATATGTGTGACAAAAATTTACTTATAACAAAATAATATGCTTCTTTACACAGCTACAAAATAGGCATGAAATTGCCTGAGGCTCATTCATTCTATTTGAAGTAAAATATTATTTAAAAATAAGCTTTACAGAAAGAAGAAATAAGCCAGATAGCCAAAAGTTAATATTTGTAATATGTACTGAAAACACATAATTAAGTTTCACCAAAAGTGATTTTTTTTTTAAATAGAGGTGCCAAGTAAGCTATTACTGTTGCAAAATACAACTCTTCTGTAATCTGCTGTTGACAATATTGCCTACAACATTTCAAGCTATTTTATACAAACAAATATCAATTCTATTAAGTTATTCTTATAATCAAGTTATTCATAATATGACCCCATATTTAAATGTTTAAAATTTTGCATTATTTTGATGCTTAAATATTGCTTATTTAAGTATTTTACATAAGTTTTCTCTCTTAAGTGGTAAAAATTCCTTCTGGGATGCTTTCAACTCACAACAAGGAGGTAAATTGTTTCAGACCTTAAATAAACTCACTTTGTAGCACAACACCAAGGCTATTGCTGGCCATAGTCCACAGTAGGTGCACCTTTCTTAAACATTTTTCCATTTTCTGTCAGAAAGTTGTCATAATATATACTAATTTTGTTAAGACACGACACTTACTGGGCAAGTACCAGAAAAAATGACATACTCAACGTACAATTCTATGTTGTCAATGATGTGAATGTTACCTCCAAGTGTTGTGCAGTGCACAACCTGCATGCATACAGATGCTTGACTGAAGCAAATGCTATTTCACTCATTCATTCATTTACAAGCATTTACTTAACATGTACACAACTCTAGGTACCAGGGGTATTTGAATATCCTGGACATGGCTCATAACTGAAGGAGCCTAGTCTCTATTGGAAAGATTTAACTGGTAATATCTTATATCTGAATATAAAACAAGGGATTATTTTCTCGATATTGTCTTTCAGAAAAAGTATAATCACTTTACATATGAATCCTAATATAGTCTTCCATATTGCAATCATTTCTCAATGACTTTATTTGGAAAGTTGGTGCTTAAGGAAGACACCACCCAAACTATCAACAGTCGTTTTGGCTGCTTAGAGAGGTCAAGAGATAGAAGTAAAAGTGGGTAAAGGAATTTAATGCACATTTACTAATTATTCTTGGGGTGTTATCTCAAGGTTTTGAGTATTGAATGTCATTATAAATAATCTATTTATAGATACTTTAACAAGCAATAAAATAAGTAGTTATCTGTGGAGACTGCAAATATACATCCACAGATAGAATTAAAGAAAGAAAAGGAACTGTTACGTGTTATGCAAATGGGTCTTTTTGTCCTGAGTCAAATTTTCAGTTCCAATACCATACATAGGTCAAAAATCTGCATCTCAAACAATAACCATATTAGATCTCTCAAAACACAGCTTTAGTAATGATAAAGATATGTTTTAAAAAAGGCATGTACAAAGTTAAATAAAACATTTTCAGGAGATGTTATAGAGGGAAAATATCGGTATTTTCTCTTTTTTTTGATTTTAAATCATTTTTGTTACTAAAAATTTCAGATATCCAGAAAAGTACAATGAAAACATAACAAACTATGTGCCCACTACCCACCTCTAGCAAACCCTAGCATTTTTCATTTGTGTTCCAGATTACGTTTTTATTTTATTAAGGTCACATTGGTTTATAACATTATTTGTAAATTTTAGGTCTACATCATTATATTTTGACTTCTGTATAGACTGCTTTGTGTTCACCATGAAAAGTCTAGTTGTCATCTGTCGTTGTACATATGTGTCCCTTTCTCCTTTTCTCCTTTCCCCCCACTGCCTTCCTCTCTGGTGACCACCAACCTGTTTTCTGTGTCTGTGTGTTTCTTTTTTTATCTTCCACATATGAATGAAATCATATGGTATTTGTCTTTCTCTGTCTGACTTATTTTGCTTAGCACAATACCCTCAAGGTCCATCCGTGTTGTTGCAAATGGCAAGCTCTCATCTTTTTTATGGCTGAGTAATATTCCATTGTGTATACATACCACATCTTCTTTATCCATTCATCTGTTGATGGGCGCTTAGATTGCTTCTAAGTCTTGGCTATTGTGAATATTGCTGTAATGAACATATGAGTGCATATATCTTTTCAAATTAGTGTTTCCATGTTCTTTGGATAAATACCCAAAAGTGGGATAACTGGATCATATGGTAGTTCTAGTCTTAATTTTTTGAGGAATCTCCATACTGTTTTCCATAGCAGCTGCACCAGTTTACATTCCCTCCAGCAGTGTACGAGTGTTCCCTTTTCTCCGCATCCTCTTAAACACTCGTTATTTCTTGTCTTTTTAATAATAGCCATCCAGATTATTTTTTAATTTCAATGAAGTCCAACTCATCAATTTTTTTCTTTCTTGGATCATGCTTTTGGTGATGTATCTAAAAAGTTATCACCAAATCCAAGGTGATCTAGTTTTTCTCCTATGTTATCTTCTAGAAGTTGTATAATTTTGCTTTTTATCTTTAGTTCTCTGATCCATTTTGAGTTAATTTTTGTGAAAGGTGAAAGGTCTGTGTCCAGACTCATTTTTTTTGCGTGTGTATATACATTTCTTACAGCACAATTCATTGAAAAGCCTATCCTTTCTCCACCGAATTCTTTGCTCCTTTGTCAAAGTTTAGTTGACTATATCTGTGAGGGTCTATTTCTGGCCTCTATTATGTTCCGTTGACCCATTTGTCTATTCTTTTGCCAATACCACACTGTCTTGGTTACTGTATCTTTATAGTAGATCTCGAAAATGAGTAGAGTCAGTTCTCCAACTTCAGGTAGTGCTGGATTTTGTCAAATGCTTCTCTTGCATATATTCATATGATCATATGATTTTCCTTCTTTAGCCTGTTGATGTGATGAATTACATTACTTGATTTTCTAATACTGAACCAGCTTTGCATTCTGGAAATACAGATCACTTTTTAAACAATTAAAATATTATAAATACAATTGAATATACAGTACTTATCACATAGTACCTATATTGAACAACTTGTATTTTTTAAATTAAAGAACACAGAGTATTGTTGTCAAGCTCTGGAATTTTGGCCAGTTTGATGAGTGAGAAATTATATATCAATGTGGTTTTAATTTGCATTCTCTTACTGCATGTGTTTAGAAAACACATATGTTTTTTCTAAATTAATTGAGCTGTGGTTAGAGATTTGGCTTAATTACCAAATCCAATGGCCAATGCTAGGAATTTATTTTTCTTAAACTATCAGCATCATTTACTCTAGCTGAATCCAGCATTCTTCACTTGACTTTTGGAATCATATTTCATGGAATTTCTTCACTTTGACATTCAGAACACTGGGCAGAGATCACATTGCATCAATACCCACTGGGGGCCTTTGTGGTGCTTTCTTTCTTAGTTTTCCTCCTACCTCACTTACTATTGTGGTTTAGTCCCCTTTTTGGATTCTCTTTATTTTCCTAATCATCTCTGTTTAAGGGGATGCTCCTAGGCTTAGTCTTTGGACCTCCTCTCATATCCATGACACTCATTCTGTTGCCTAAATAATCTCATGCACTCCCATGGCTATAATACCATCTATATGCTTGTGATTCTTGAAGATGCTTAGCCCTGTTTCCTGAAAATCAAACTTGTATCCCTCTCGTTATTTGACATCCTCATTTGAATGTCTACTAGGCATCTCAGTATTAACATATTAAAAAAATACTAAATTTTTTCGCTGAAAACAGTCTTCTCCCCAAGTTTTCCCCATCTCAGAATAATAACAAATTCATTATTTCAGCTATACAAGCCCAAATCTGTGGAGTCATCCCGACTTTTCTCTCTCTATTACTTTCTACCTGCATTCACTAATAGATCATGCTGCCTCTTTCTTTAAAACATATCTGGAATATGACTACTTGCCACTTCTATAACTACCATGTTGGGTTAAGCCACTGTTTTGTCTTGACTAGGATTCCCAGGGCCTAGAAGAATACGGATGTTAGAGTACATGTCCAATCATGTGTGTGAATGCTAAATGAATATACATATATTTAACCACAACATTCTAGGGCTTAAAGAGACTTCAGTAATAACACTAATGACATTTTATTTATATATGATAACAATATCTGAGAAGCTTAAGTATTGCCAAAAATTATTTTCCCATGATGCTATCCTGTTCTCTTTAATTACTAATTTTAAAGGGGTCACTTTGGTATTTTGAGATAGAATCCTCTCTTCTTAAAATTAGTTGCCTTTTCCAAGTACATCATGACATTTTAAGATTAGATCATCTTTCCTGGATAGAGATACAACAGTCAATAAAATTCAATTCAATACATTTCAATATATTTATTGATTTTTTTTTTTACTTTGTACATAGCAATATCCCGAGTACTGAGGTAGATACAAGATGAGTAAAACATGATCTAAATATCCAAGGATCACAATAAAACCAGAAGTTACAGCCAAAATACTGCATTTTTAAAATGGTAGTGAAATGGTAACAAAAATGAATAGTGAGGAATCTGGAAAAGTATTATGAAGAAGTTAAAAGTTCCATGGGGATGTTGTGGATTGAACTGTGTACCCAAAAAAGATTGTTGAAGGCTTAACCCTGATACCTGTGAATGCGACCTTATTTAGAAATAAGGTCTTTGCAGATGTAATCAAGTTGAGGTCATACTCAATTAAGGTGGACCCTAATCCAATATGACTGATGTCCTTATAAGAAGAGGAAATAGAGATGCAGACACAGGGACACAGTTGGGGCACACCATGTGAAGGTGGAGGCAGAAGTTGAAGTGACAGATCCACAAGCCAAGGAATGCTAAAAATTACCAGGAACCACCAGAAGCTAGGACAGAAACATGGAACAGATTCTCTTTCAGAGCCTCCAGGAGGAACCAACCCCACAAAGACCTTGATTTGGGATTTCTACCCTCCAGACCATGAGAGAATAAATTTATGCTGTTTTAAGCCACCCAGTTTGTAATACTTTGTTACGGAAGCCCTAGGAAACTAATGTAGATTTTGGTACCAGGAGTAGGGTGTGGCTATAACAAACACCTAAAAATATAGAAGTGCTTTGGAACTGGGTGAGGGGTAAGGGCTGGAAGAATTTTGTGGTGCATTAGAGAAAAACTTACATCCTTGAATAGACTATTGGTAGAAATATGGACATTAAAAGTGATTTTAGTGAGGGCTCAGAAAGAAAATACTGCAGAAAAAGCTTCTTTTTTTTTTTGCAAGGAGGACTAGCCCAGAGCTAACATCTGATGCCAATCCTCCCCTTTTTTCTTGAGGAAGACTGGCCCTGGGCTAACATCCGGGCCCGTCTTCCTCTATTTTATATGGGACGCCGCCACAGCCTGGCTTAGCAAGCGGTGTATCGGTGCGCTCCCAGGATCCAAACCTGCAAACCCCGGGCCACCACAGCAGAGCGCGAGCACTTAACCGCTGCGCCACCAGGCCGGCCCCTGCAGAAAAAGCTTCTTTTATCTTAGAGAATACATATATCAACATAAACAGAATATGGCAAGAAATAGGAACATTAAAGTTGCTTTGGGTGAGATCTCAAATAAAGATGAACAACATGTTATTGGAAACTGGATCAAAGGTGATACTAGCTATAAAGTGGTAGAGAACCTGATTAAATTGTCTTCTGCTGTTGGGTGGAAATTAGAACTCATAAGTGACAAACTTGGATATGTAGCTGAGGAGATTTCTAAGAAAGGTGTGGAGGGTGCAGCCTGGTTTTCTCAATGCTGCCTATAGTGCAATGCTAGAGGAAAGAGATAAATTCAAGAAAGGAACTGTTAAGCAAAATGGAACCAGAATTGATGATTGGGAAAATTCTCAGCCTATTTGGATAGCTTGCTCTGGAAACAGAGCCAAGAGTATGTCTGGTTAATCTCTTGGTGAAGAGATTAGGCATATGACCCATAGAGCCAATCAACTATCTCAGCAGAAACCCTGCCAGCTTGGAATAAGAGGAAATAAGGGGGATCTTATTCCCCCTTATTCATGCAGTAAGGAGATGCCTTGGGAAGACACACAGATCAGATAGCCCTATTACGACAGAGACTGAAGTTACACAGAGGCAAGCTCAGGAACACCAAGGACTGCTGGCAACTACCAGAAGTGAGAAGAGAGAATATGGCCCTGCCAAACATATTGATTTTAAACTTTTAGCCTTCAGAACTGTGAGAGAATAAATTTCTGTTGTTTTAAGCCACGTAGTTTATGGTAATTTGTTATGGCAGCCTTATAAAATGAATACAGGGAGTTTTATGATATTGAAGAAATCTAAATTCTTTAGAAATATAGATTTCAATCTGTAAGCCATTAGACAAAAGCCTAAATATATGAATATCCAGTTGGTAATCAGACTATAATGTCATAGAACAAAATTAAAACAAAATCTTGGAGTGACATCAGCATCATGGTGGAGTGAGTTGCCCCCTTTGTCTCTCCCCTCTAAGTTACAACCAGTAGGACATCCATAGACCAACAGAAGATCCCCTGAACAACACACTGGAATGCCTGAGAGGTCCACATATCTATACTTCTGAAGCAAGGTGGACAGCACCTCATGGAGGCGGTGGAACCAGGGGAGCACCAGTGGCATCTCCCAAGCCCAGATGCTCCAGGAACTGTCGTGGGACCTGTGACTAGAGCCTCCAGGAATGTGGCACTGCCTGTAAATGGAGGTCCCAGGAACCAAGGTGCACACAACCAGAGGCTCCAGGAACTGTGGTCGCGCTCCTGACTCAGCCTCTCCCCTTCCCTCTGTAGTGGCAATGGCACCTACAACCTGAGCCTCCAGGAACCCTGGCAGCACCTGAGACCAGAGGCTCCAGGAACTGCACCAGCACCTGTGACCGGAGGCTCCAGGAATCATGGCAGTGTCTGTGGCTCCCCAAGTACCTCCCCCTGTGGTGGTGGCAGTGGTGTTTGTGACCCCAGCCCACCCAGCGGCAATGGTGATACCCATGAACCCGGTGCCCCAGGCAGCAGTGGTACCAGCACCTGCAGAAAACCTGGGAGGAGCAGAAGAGGCAGCATATGTGGTAGCAGCCCCACAACTGCAGCAGTGTTGAAGGTTACAGAGAGCCTGGTAACAGTGACAGCAGAGCCCATGACCCCACTCCCCCCTGCAGCTGCAGTGGGGCTCACAACCCTGGCTTCCCCACCCACAGCAGTGGTGCTTGCAGACTCAACAACCCTGGATGTGCCAGAGGAGCCAATGACCCCTGCTCCAGCTCCATCTTCCCTTTTCCCCTGATGCAGTGGGGGAATGCACTACCCAGGCAACTCTGGAAACAATTCATGTGCTCACCAGCACAGTGACCCTGGTGGTGACACCCGTGAGCACAGCAACACCAGAAGCAGTAAGGCACCAGCAATCTTGGAGACACAACAGGACACTGAAAACACCTCTGGCAGATGCAGTGTAGGATGGAGAGTGCAGACTCTCAAATACAACCAGAAGCAGCTTAGAATCAAGGTAAACAAAGCCTTACCCAAATAAGAAAGGTGTTTCCTACTACAAATGTGCCAGCAGAGGAGCAATTCATCAAGCAACATGAAAAATTATGGTAACACAGAATTGGAAAAAGAAAATGACAATTCTCCAGAAACCAAACTTGAAGTCACAAACGATTGCAATCTAACTGATGGAGAATTCAAAATAGCTGTCATGAAGAAACTCAACAAGCTACAAGAAAACACAAAAAGACAGTTCAATGAGGTCAGGAATAAAATTAATGAACAGAAGGAGTACTTCAACAAAGAGATTGAAACTCTTAAAAAGAACCAAACAGAAATTCTGCAGCTGAAGAACTCAATAAATGAGATGAATAAAGTAGAAAGCATTGGAAATAGAGCAGAGCATATGGAAGAGAGAATTAGCAAAATTTGAAGATAGAAATCTAGAAATGGTTCAGGTGGAAGAAGAGAGAGAACTAAGTTTAAAAAAAAAATGAAGAAACTCTAGGAGAAATATCCAACTCAATTAGAAAAGCAACATAAGGATAATGGGTATCCCAGAAGGAGAAGAGAGGGAGAAGGAGGCAGAAAGCTTATTAAAAAAATAATAGCTGAGAACTTCCTAAACTGGGGAAAGAACTAGATATACAAGTACACGAAGCTAATAGAACACCTAATTCTCAATATATCAATGCAAGAAGACCTTCTCCAAGACACATTATATTAACTATCAAAAGTCAATGACAAAGAAAGAATATCAAGAGTAGCCAGGGAGAAAAAACAATAACCTGCAAGGGAACTGCCTTTAGGCTTTTGGCAGATTTCTCAGCAGTACTCTACAGGGCAGGAGAGAGTGGAATGATACATTCAAAATATTGAAAGATAAAAACTATCAACCAAGAATACTCTATCCAGCAGTTATCTTTCAGATATGAAAGAGAAATAAAGGTTTTCCCAGACAAATAAAAGCTGAGATAGTTCCTCACCACTAAACTTGCCTTACGAGAACTGTTGAAAAGAGTTTTTCTATGTGAAATGAAAAGGTAAAGTTATACAGAGCTTTGAGTATGTTGATAAATACACAGACAGAATCAGAAAATTGCAACTCTATATCAGACTAGGTTAAAGTCTATACTTAATTACAACATAAAGGTTAAAGGGAAATAAAGTATTAAAAATGAGTATTACCACTTCAATTTCATAAGAATTCACAATACAAGAAAGGATAATTTGTGACAACCAAAACATAGAAGAGGAAGAAGAAAAGGAAAAAACCTTCACAGGCAAATTAAAATAAGATGCTATCAGCAGACAAGGACTCTTTCATCTATCAGAACTTTTACACAAACCTCATGGTAAACACAAAACAAAAATTCAGAGCAGAGTCATGGAACATAAAAAAAGAGGAAACAGAAACACATCACAGAAAACCACCAAACCGAAATGGCAGAGTAACACAAGGAAAAAGAAACAATGGAAATACAGAGCAACCAGAAGACAAAACATAAAATGGCAGTACAAAGTCCTCATATATCAATAATCACCCTAAATGTAAATGGATTGAATTCACCAATCAAAAGATACTGAGTGGCTGAATGGATTAAAAAATAAGACCCAACAATATGCTGCCTCCAGGAGACCCATCTCAGCTCTAAAAGCAAACATAGGTTCAAAGTGAAGGGATGGAAGATGATACTCCAAGCAAGTGGCAACCAAAAGAAAGAGGGTGTGGCCATACTTATACCAGATAAAATAAACTTCAAGCCAAAAAAGATAACAAGAGACAAATATGGACTTTATATAATGATAAACGGGACACTCCATCAAGAAGACATAACATTTATTTATATACATGCACCTAACATACAGCACCAAAGGATAGAGAGCAATTATTAATAGTCCCAAAGGGAGAATTTGACAGCAACACAATAATAGTAGGGGACTTTAATACCCCATTTACATCAGTGGATAGATCATCCAGACAGAAAGTCAACAAGGAAACTGAGGTCTTAAATGAAACACTAGACCAGATGGACTTAAAAGATATATCTAGAACATTTCATCCAAAAGCAGCAGAATACACATTCTTCTCAAGTACACATGGAACATTCTCAAAGATAAACCACGTGTTGGGAAACTAAACAAGTCTAAATAAATTTAAGAAGACTGAAATCCGATCAAGCATTTTTTCGACCACAATGCTAAGAAACTAGAAATCATCTACAAGAAGAAAGTTGGAAAAGTCACAAATATATGGAGACTAAACAACATGCTGCTGAACCACTATTGGATCAACAAAGAAATCAAAGAAGAAATAAAAAAATACCTAAAGACAAATGAAAATGAAAACACAACATACTAACATCTATGGGATGCAGCAAAAGTGGAACTAAGAGGACAGTATATATAAGCCTACTTTAAAAAACAAGAAAAATATCAAATAAATGATCTAACACTACATATAAAAGAGCTAGAAAAAAGAAGAACAAATGAAGCCCAAAGTCAGTAGAAGGAAGGAAATAATAAAAATCAGAGAGGAAATAAATGAAATAGAGAGTAAAAAGATAATATAAAAGATCAATGATGCTTCCTAACTCATTCCACAAGGTCAACATTACCCTGATACCAAAACCAGACAAGGACAACACAAAAAAAGAAAATTATAGGCCAATATCACTAATGAACATAGATGCAAAAATCCTTAACAAAATATTAGAAAATCAAATACAACTACACATTAAAAGGATCATATGCCACGATCAAGTGGGACTTATTCCAGGGATGCAAGGATGGTTCAATATCTGCAAATCAATCAATGTGATATGCCACATTAACAAAATAAAGAATAAAAAGCATATGTTCATCTCAATAGTTGCAGAGAAAGCATTTGGCAAGACCCAACATCCTTTTATAATAAAAACTCTCAGTAAAATGGGTATAGAAGGAAAGTACCTCAACATAAGAAAGGCCATATATGACAAATTCACAGCTCATATACTCAATAGTGAAAAACTGAAAGCTATCCCTCTAAGACAGGAATGAGACAAGGATGCCCACTCTCACCATTCATATTCAACATAGTATTGGAAGTTCTAGCCAGAGCAATTAGGCAGTTAAAATTGGAAAGGAAGTAGAACTGTCACTATTTGCAGATGGCATGATTTTATATATAGAAAACCCTAATGAATCCACCAAAAAAAGTATTAGAAATAATAAACAAATACAGTAAAGTTGCAGGGTACAAAATCAACATGCAAAAAATAGTTGCATTCCTATACACTAGCAACAAACCAGTAGAAAGAGAAGTTGAGAATACAATTCCATCTAAAATTGCAACAAAAGGAATAAAATACCTAGGAATAAATTTAGCCAAGGAGGTGAAAGACCTATACACTGAAAACTATAAGACACTGTTGAAATAAATCCAAGAAAAGACAGAGAAATGGAAAGATATTCTGTGCTCATGGATTAGAAGAATGGTACTGGCAGAAAAACAGACACACAAATCTATGGAACAGAATAGAGGACCCAGAAATAAACCCACGCGTATATGGTCAGTTAACTTACAACAAATGGGCCAAGAATAAACAATGGGGAAAGGACAGTTGCTTCAAAAAATGGAGTTGGGAATACCGGACAGCCACATGCAAAAGAATGAAAATAGACTACTATCTTACACCATACACAAAAATTAACTCAAAATGGATTAAAGACTTGAATGTAAGAAATCATAAAACTCCTAGAAGAAAACATAGTCAGTATGCTCTTTGAGATCAGCCCTAGAATTTCTTGAATATCATGTCTCCTCAGGCAAGAGAAACAAAATAAAAAACAAATGGGACTACATCAAACTAAAATGCTTCTGCATGGCAAAGGAAACCATCAACAAAATGAAAAGACAATCTACCAATTGGGAGAAGATAATTGCAAATCATATATCTGATAAGGGGTTAATTTCCAAAATATGTAAACAACTCATACAATTCAACAATAAAAAAACAAACAACCTGATTAAAAAGTGGACAGAGGATCTGAATAGACATTCTTCCAAAGAAGATATACAGATTGCCAGAGGCACAAGAAAAGATATTCAACATCACTAATTATTAGAGAAATGCAAGTCAAAACCATAATGAGATATCACTTCACTCCTGTCAGAATGGCTATTATTAAAAAAAAAATAAATAAAAAGTTTTTAAGAGGATGTGGAGAAAAGGGAAGCCTAATATACTGCTGATGGGAATGTAAACTGGTGCAGCCACTATGGAAAACAGTATGGAGATTCCTCAAAAAATTATAAATAGAACTACCATGTGATCCAGCTAGTCCACTTTTGGGTATTTATCCAAAGAAAATGAAAATACTAATTTGAAAAGACATATGCACCTCTGTGTTCATTGCAGCAGTATTCAAATAGTAAAGACTTGGAAACGACCTAAGTACCCAACAAAGAATGAATGGATAAAGAAGATGTGGTATGTACATACAATGGAATACTACTCAGCCATAAGGAAAGACAAAATTTTGCCATTTGTGACAATGTGGATGGACCTTGAGGATATTATGCCAGGTGAAATAAGTCAGACAGGGAAAGACTAATGGCATATTATTTCACTCATATGTGGAACATAAACAAAGAAACAAACACATAGATACAGAGAAAGGATTGGTCTTTACCAGAGGTGAAAGAAGTGGGGGAAGGGTGTAAGGGGTAAAGGGCGATATGTATATAGTGACGGATGGCAACTAGACTTTTGGTGGTGAACACGTTGTAGTCTATACAGAAGTTGAAATATAATAACATACACCTGAAAAAAAGCCCAAAATCTCACAGAATCAAAAGAAAGTTTGATATTATTTCTTTAGAATTGTGTAGGACAATGACAACAGTGAGAAATATATTTTATATTCAATTTTAAAAGTTTCACAAAATATTAACTCTTACCACACATGATGCACTCTGATTTGTCTTTTTTATTCTATTCTATTCTATTATTTCTATGCTATTCTACTCTCTTTGATGTTATAAATGAAGGCTGACCATGACCAACCAAATTGATTTCATTAATCAATCATGGAAAGTAACGATTCTGGAAAACACTGCTCTAGCAGTCCCTAATTTTCTCACACTATTTCCACAGAGCCAAAACTAGTCTGTATTTAATTGGAGATAATCATGATTACATTCTTTTAAATTATGTTTTATTCTTGTCTGTTGCTTCTAATATTATAAACAGTTTTTAATAGAAAAAATATTGAGGAATACTCCTCAATATGGTACATAAGGCACAGTGCCTTCTATGAACAATTTGACATATGTTCATCTATTATTTTCATGTTCGTTATGTAAAGAGAACAGGGAGGTTTTCAATCTGTCCAAGTATTTATGAATAAATGTTATCATCTTGACAAAATTTTCCAATGCGGTAAAATAGACAAGGCAACAGACAGTCATGTGTTGATGCTATGCATTCTTGGTATAGATTCAGATCTTGTTTATCAGAGAGGAGATGAGAAAAATACTGAAATTAGAATTTGCTTTGACTTCAAGAAAATAGTGATTGGCAATGGCAGGACATTGGTAGTAATCTACTCGTTAGCTATGGATGTTACCATGGACACCAGTGCAGTGCAGAAAATCATGAGTGGGAGAAAAAGAAAATAATGAGAACCAAGAACAGTTTCTTCACATGAAGCATGTATTTCTGAAAGATACTGAATTTTTCTTTTGTTTCAGACTCTGATCTTTTTAAATGTCAAAGTCCCTCCTAATAGAAGCAGAAAAGTCTTGATATAAGTATTATTAACAGCTATTTCCATCGTATCCTGTTTTGATCCTTTCTTTTTTGTTAATTTGTAAAATCTTGTAAGGTTTACAAAAATGATTAGGAGACTCATGGACTGTCTTCCAGAATAAACAGTCTTATGAATGGTTTGCCCCTTCAATGTCATCCAATGTTTGTTATGGTAGAAATACAAATACTGTAATCTTGCTTTTGAAGAAATGACTTCAACCAGTCATTCAGCTTTATTTTCAAAGATTTCATTCATACATTTATATTTTTATTTATCTTATAGATTAATAATTACATGAAATGATAATGAAAATCTAAATAAATGTCATGCAGTCAGAAATCTGCTACTGTATTTGGAGACACTTATGGGGAAATTTTCACACTTTTGTTCTGGGAATGATGTATGTATTCAATGGATGATGGGGCCATAGGGTAGTGCCCCACAAAGAAAAACTGGAACATCAGTAGAACAGAACATATATCAGTCAGTGATCAATCAGAGAAGCAGAACCAGTAGGTGAGAGGGCATGTGTGTGTACGGGTGTGTGTGTGTGGGATTGGCCCACACAATTGTGGAAGCTTGTTAAGCAGTCTCTATAAGACTGGTGTCTCCACATATAGTGCTAGATCTTGAAGGTGATAGGGCTGGCAGTCAAAAGGAGCATGGATGCAAACGAGGAAGACCAAAAGCAGGATAGAATCCACAAGCATGAGCTGGAAACCCACATGGACAGACTGAATCTATGTCTTGTTGTCTCTGGCCTTGGTTACGAGGGTACCCTGCAAAAGCCATTCCCTTTGTCATGAAGCTAAGCATAGACATGTAGCACAGGAGTCAGAAAGCGAGAGGAGGTTCCAGAGAAAGGGGGAACAATTGCAGAGTCAGCTACTGCTTCACACCAACGAAGTGAGTCAGCAGATCTGTAACAACATATGTGAACTGCAAAGTGTTGCTGCTTACTTTCTGCCTTCCAAATACCCCAAGGATATCCCTGTGGCCTACTCTTGGCCTCTTCTTGTGCCTACTCTTGTGCCTCAGTTGTCCTTTCTAGGACAAGAACTACTATGTATTCTCCTACTCCTTTGTAAATTATAATAGTTATCATGCATTTAATATTTGCTATACAGCGGGCACGTGTATTGTCTCATTTAATCCTCAAAAATTTCTTGTGAGGTAAAGTTTATTAATAACAGTTTTACAGATGAGGAAACAAAGGCTTAGAAAGATTAATTAATTTACGTGAGGCTATAACACTAAACTATTGACAGAATGAGAATACAGATCTTGCTGTCTAGGACTATCCTTGTGCTCTGAACCTCCAAGCCATGTCCATCTTTATTATGGCACATGTGAATATACTCTGATAATTTCTAGCTTATGTGTCCATTTTCTCCAGAGCACTGGAAACTCCTTAAAGGCAAGAAAACATCTTACTTTTTTCTTTTCTCATTTCAAGTTGTATTTCCTCATACTTTGTACTTTTATCACTCTATGGCCAGTTGGATCACCAGTTTTGCTTCTGTTTTTCTTTGTAAAACCAGAATAAAATCTCATTTTAAGATAACTTTAGTAAATTATAATAAAATGTGGGTTTTTTTGACAGTAACTTTTAGGCAAATAATTATGACTATGAAAGCTCTAAGAAGTATCCAGAAGCTTAACAGATTTTTTAATTGTCTAAAATCTTTCATCAGTTTTTTTTGAGTGATAAACTACTATCATGGTCTTGTACATAAAACTTCAACATCATCATATCTGATAATGACTAGCCCAGGGCTATCAGCGTTATCACTGGGGAGAGTGACTCTGCTGTCAGGCACCTGAGATGTGCTAACAAGATCATTTCTCTTCACCCTGAAAACAAGTGCAAAAAGAAAATAGATATTTTGGTGATGACAAGATGATAAAGAAATAAAATTAAAAGGAAATTAGGAAAAGAGAAATATTGAATAAGGAAAGCAAAAATAAAATAATAAAAACAGTGGTACTCAAATTAGGAAAGGATCTTCATAATGAGAGAGGACTTTGCTGACAGTCCCTGAGGGCACTAAGAACATTATTGAAACAGATGCCACTAGACTTAATTTTCAAATAGAGTATTTATTAGCATTGGCTAGAGAAAATTATTGAAAATAGGAAACATTAAGAAAATGGTTCTATAGGAAAGCAGAAGATTTTTATCACTGATTCTTGGCTTCCACTTTTAAAAGTATTAAATGTGATTACAAATGCATTTTGAGCTCTCAAGAGGCAGGCACTCTGCTAGCTTATGGGAATATAAATAAATCAGTCAAGGTCCCTCATGTTACAGAAATGACTGTATAATAAGGGCAAATACAAGAAATGAGGTGACTGCAAGTCAGGTGAGAAGTGCAGCCATAGGACAAGACTCAGGAGAGGAATATGACCAAGTGCTAAGACTTCAGAGTAGCCTTTCTGGAGGCTCCATGACCTGAAGGATGGGTAGAATTTACCTACAGAAAAGAGTGTAACAATAGGGAACAATATTTAAAGAAAGAAAATAGTGTACAACACAGTAGGAAGTGAGGGAGAATATGACATGTTCTAGGAACACTGATCCCTATCCACTGATAGGTTACATTTTAGAAATGTACTGTGAGTGGCAATCCATGGTTGGCATGGTCTCACTAAAGGTTCTGAAGCAAGTAAAATAAAGGGACTATATCTATGCTTTAGAAGATATCTTCTTCCTAAACCAAGCAATGAATTGGAATTAAACCCCTACTCTAGTGTCACTTGAATATTCAGTTTATCTGGAAATATTCCTGAGTTGTTATGTTTCTCATAAGCTATTATCCCACATACTTTATGTTCTGTACCTAATTATTCCAGTTTTGAGCTAGTCCTATTGTACTTATAATCTCCTTTGTTTCATTTTTGGAATTATTGGCAGATCCTTGTTGGTATTTTTGTAAGTTATCACAGAATTTAAGTGTTCTGCATTCTAAGTCAGCTCTTGTAATCAGATGATGAGACAGAATACTTTCTGCACTCTTCCTTTGATAATTCCATATGGTCTTCAAAGTGGAGGCAGCAATGTTTTTGTGTTATTTTTCTTGAAAAAAGACTCAACATAACTTTGTAACTCATAAAACTAAATAATGCACTTAAAAATATTTGTTGTATGCAAGTATACAAAATCATGCCAAAATCAAGAGAGGACCACTGCACAGTGTGGTTTGAGGATATAATAAAGTGAATGTCAAGAGATGAAGATCGATCAGGTGGGGCAGAGATTTGTAAAGCCTTTCCATATTCGATTAAAGAGCGTGGGATTTATTCTGAAAGGGATGGTTAACAGCTAAAAAGATTCAATTAGGTTAATCTCATGAAACTTTATCTGGTGACTTTGGAGTTTGTGGATTTGAGATGAATGAGAGTGAACATGAAAAACCAGGAGGTTCTGATGATGATGATAGATCAGGAAAACAGTCAGGAGATGTTGATGGCCTCAACTAGGGAATGGCCAGTGGAGACCTCAAGTGGATATATTTGAGATATAATTAGATAGGACCATCAACCAAACTAGGTGATTGAATGAGGCGTGTAAGACAGAAAGGAGAATCAATGTTGATACTCAAGAGAGAAGTCAAGATGGCGTGTAAGCAGACTCTGAACTCACCTCCTCCCACAGACAGCCAATTTACAACTACTCCTGGAAAAATTACCCTTGACACAGAACTGAAAACTGGATAAGAGGAACTCCTGCAACAACGGACAATCCTAATTGAGGAGGAAGAGGCAGAAACTCCCTTCTGGAGAGGATAAACGCTGCCTTCACAAGCCGCAGCACCTCAAGGCAGCCCGGGAGCAGCCCAAAGGTACGCAGCCCTCCCTGGAGGAGCGGGGCCCTGAGCCAGGGACCGCCCCCGCTGTGGGCATTTTGTGGACCCAGCACAATCCAGACGAGTGGCATAATATCTGACTTTG
The DNA here is from genome assembly GCF_057802395.1 of Ceratotherium simum simum. NCBI lineage: Eukaryota > Metazoa > Chordata > Mammalia > Perissodactyla > Rhinocerotidae > Ceratotherium > Ceratotherium simum. The sequence continues at coordinate 14,500,183 of NC_141913.1, forward strand.
CCTGCTACTAAAACATTGGGGAGTACCCCCAGAAAAGCTGGTTCATGATGAAATTAAAACCGGCTCTTTAAGGGGCCATGCACAAACTCACCCGTTTCAGAAAGCATCCTAAAATCACCAGAAAGAAAGGTGCACAGTGCTTTGGTGAAAAGAGACTCACCTAATAGGCCCTGAGTGCATCTCGGTGAGAGGTGCGACCTCTCCAGGGACTGGGACATTGGCGGCGGCCATTATTGTGGCCTGGTGTGGGCGTGCTGACAGAGACACCATTGGAGTTCTCCCTGAGGCCTGCTAGTCCAGGGTCTGCCCCACCCACTAGAGCACCCATTTAATCCAGCTCAGCCAGGGCAGGCAATCCACCCTAGAGACTGGCCCCACCCAACAACAAGCCCTCAGGCAACTTGTGGGCCTGCATAGATTGGTGACTGGATTCTCTGCAGCCTGGCAACTGAGCCAACTTCAGTGGGGCAGGGCGTGCACAAGGAGCTGGTAGAGAGTGTGGGGCAGTGGTGGAGTGTGTGGGGCTCCCGCCGTGGAGAGACTGGGTCTGCTTCGGGAGGTCGGGTTGCGCACACGGGGCAGGACTGTGTTGACTGTGTGTGTGGACCTGTGGGCAGCAGGGCTTGTCAGCTGCAGAAGACTTGTGCTTCTCAAAGACCCATATGGGGGTTTGACCCACCTTCCAAAGCTTGAAACAATTGAGTGCTCCCGTGCCTGAGGCCAGCCCCACCCAGCTGCAATCCTCAGAGAGCTGACAAGAGACCTAAAGGCTGGAGGCTTATAACAATTGTAATGCCCTGAGCCTAACAACCTGCCACGCGGGGGGCCTACTCAATTAAAAGAAATACTGCAACACAAATGTGGTATTAGAACTTGAAGCCAACTGTGCTGGGGCTCCCCACACCGGATAAAGAGACTGAAGGGCCCACAACAACTACAAGCAGCTGAGCATTACAACAGCTGGCCAGCAGCATAACTCAGCCTCCCTGGGAGCCTAAAGGGAGAGCAAACAGGCCACAACAGAAGGGCACACGTAGCCCACATAGGAGTCACCCCTGGAACATTGAGAACTGAGGGAAGCACACTGGAAGCCTCCTAAGGCATCACTTACATAAGGTCACCTATCCAAGAGCAGGAGACATAGCTGACCTACCTAATATGTAGACACAAGCACAGAGAAAGAGGCAAAATGAGGAGGCAAAGGAATACATTCCAAGTAAGGGAACAGGACAAAACTCCAGAAAAGGAACTAAGTGAAACAGAAATGAGCAACCTACCCGACAGAGTGTTCAAACTAAGTGTTAAGGATGCTCACTGATCTGGGGAGAAGAATAGATGAACTCAGTGAGAATGTCAACAAAGAAATGGAAGATATAAAAAGAACCAATGAGAAATGAAGAATAGAATACTGGAAATGAAAAATTCACTAGAGGGACTCAAAAGCTGAGTAGAGGATACAGAAGAACAGATCTGTGAGCTGGATGAAAGACTAGAAGAAATTACCCAAGCTGAATAGGGAAAAGAGAAAAGAATTAAAAAGAGTGAGGACAGTCTAAGGGACCTCTGGGACAACATCAAGCGCACTAACATCCTTGTTATAGGTGTCCCGGAAGGAGAAGAGTGAGACAAAGGGGCAGAGAATCTATTTCAAGAAATAATAGATGAAAACATCCCTAACCTAAGGAAGGAAACAGACATCCAGGTACAGGAAGCACAGAGAGCCCCAAACAAGATAAACCCAAAGAGGCCCACAACAAGACACATCATAATCAAAATGTCCAGAATTAAAGATAAAGAGAGAATCCTAAAAGCCTCAAGAGAAAGTCAAGTTACATACAAAGAAAACTCCATAAGACTATCAGCTGACTTTTCAGCAGAAACCTTACAGGTTAGAAGAGAGTGGCACGATATATTTAAAGTGCTAAAAGGAAAAAACTTACAGCCAAGAATACTCTATACAGCAAGGTTATCATTCAAAATGGAAGGAGAGATCAAAAATTTCCCAAACAAGCAAAAAAAAAAGGAGTTTGCCACCAAGAAACCAGTGCTACGAGAAATGTTAAAGGGACTGATTTAAGGGGAAAAGAGAAGACCACAAATAGGAAAAATGATCTATTTCCATGATAGGAGGGTAATGGATACAAATGCACAAAAAAGAGGTAAGATATGATATCAAAAACATAAAAGGAGGGAGGAGGGGAGTTAAAGAGTAGAGCTTTCAGACAGAGGTCAAACCAAAGAGACCATCAATTCTGTATAGAAGAAGAAAGGAACAGAGAAGGACTACTAAAACACTGAGAAAAAAAAAAGTTAAAAAATGGCAGTAAGTACATACTTATCAATAGCTACTTTAAACGTCAATGGACTAAATGCTCCAATTAAAAGGCATAGGGTGGCTGACTGGATAAAAAAACAAGACCCGTATATATGCTGCATACAAGAGACACACTTCAGACCTAAAGATGCTCACAAACTGAAAGTGAATGGATGGAAAAAGATACTCCATGCAAATGGCAATGAAAAGAAAGCTGGGGTAGCAGTACTCATATGAGACAAAATAGACTTTAAAACAAAAACTGTAAAAAGAGACAAAGAAGGGCATTACATAATGATCAAGGGCACAATCCAACAAGAGGATATAACACTTGTAAATATCTACGCACCCAATGTAAGTGCACCTAAATATATAAAGCAATTATTAACAGACATAAAAACAGAAATAGACAGTAACACAATAATAGTAGGGGACTTTAACACTCCACTTACACCAATGGATAGATCATCCAAACAGAAGATCAATAAGGAAACATTGGCCCTATATGACACACTAGAACCGATGGAACTAGTAGATATATACAGAGTGTTCCATCCAAAAACTGAAGAATACGTGTTCTTTTCAAATGCACATGGAACATTCTCCAGGATTGATCACATATTAGGCCACAAAACAAGTCTCCATAAATTTAAGAAAATTGAAATAATACCAAGCATCTTTTCTGACTACAACGGTATGAAACTAGAAATCAACTATAAGAAGAAAATCAGAAAAGCCACAAATATGTGGAGATTAAACAAAATGATACTGAACAATGACTGGGTCAACGAAGAAATCAAAGAAGAAATCAAAAAATACCTGGAGACAAATGAAAATGAAAATACGACATGCCAGAATTTATGGGATAGAGCAAAAGCAGTTCTAAGAGGGAACTTCATAGCAATACAGGCCTATCTCATAAACAAGAAAAATCTCAAATAAACAACCTAACAATACACCTAAAGGAACTGGAAAAAGAAGAACAAACCAAGCCCAAAATCAGTAGAAGAAGGGAAATAATAAAAATCAGAGCAGGAATAAATGAAATAGAGACCAAAAAAAAAAGAAAAAAAAAAAAAAAGAAAAAATTAATAAAACCAAGAGCTGGTTCTTTGAAAAGATAAACAAAATTGACAAGCCTTTAGCTAGACTCACCAAGAAAAAAAGAGAGAAGGCACAAATAAGTAAAATCAGAAATGAAAGAAGAGAGGTTACAACAGACACCTCGGAAATACAAAAGATTATAAGAGAATACTATGAAAAGCTATATGCCAACCAATTCGACAATCTGGAAGAAATGGAGAAATTCTTAGAATCATACAACCTTCCAAAACTGGATCAAGAAGAAGTAGAGAATTTGAATAGACCAATCACCAGTAAGGAGATGGAAACAGTAATCAAAAACCTCCCCAAAAATAAAAGTCCAGGACCAGACGGCTTCCCTGGTGAATTCTACCAAACATTCAAAGAAGACTTAACACCTATCCTTCTCAAACTCTTCCAAAAAATTGAGGAGGGGGGGGAAGCTCCCTAACTCATTCTACGAAGCCGACATTACCCCGATACCACAACCAGACAAGGATAACACAAAAAAGGAAAATTACAGGCCAATATCACTGATGAACATCAATGCAAAAATCCTCAACTTAATACTAGCAAATCACATAAAACAACACGTTAAAAAGATTATACACCATGATCAAGTGGGATTTATTCCAGTTATGCAGGGATGGTGTAACATTCGCAAATCAATTGATGTAATACACCACATTAATAAAATGAAGAATAAAAATCACATGATCATCTCAATAGATGCAGAGAAAGCATTTGACAAGATACAGCATCCATTTATGATAAAAACTGTGAATAAAATGGGTATAGAAGGAAAGTACCTCAACATAATAAAGGCCACATATGAGAAACCCACAGCTAATATCATCCTCAATGGTGAAAAACTGAAAGCTATCCCTCTAAGAACAGGAACCAGACAAGGATGCCCACTGTCACCACTCCTATTTAACATAGTACTGGAAGTCCTAGCCAGAGCAATCAGGCAAGAGAAAGAAATAAAAGGGATCCAAATTGGAAAGGAAGAAGTGAAACTCTCACTGTTTGCAGATGACACGATTTTATATATAGAAAACCCTAAAGAATCCACCAGAAAACTTTTAGAAGTAATAAACGAATATGGTAAAGTTGCAGGATACAAAATCAACATACAAAAATCCGTTGCATTTCTATACACTAACAACGAAGTAGCAGAAAGAGAAATTAAGAATACCATCCCATTTACAATTGGAACAAAAAGAATAAAATACCTAGGAATAAACTTAACCAAAGAGGTGAACGAGCTGTACATGGAAAACTATAAAACATTGCTGAAAGAAATTGAAGAAGACACAAAGAAATGGAAAGATATTCCGTGCTCTTGGATTGGAAGAATTAACATAGTTAAGATGTCCATACTTCCTAAAGCAATCTATAGATTCAATCCAATCCCTATCAAGTTCCAACAACATTTTTCACAGAAATAGAACAAAGAATCCTAAAATTTATATGGAACAGCAAAAGACCCCGAATAGCTAAAGGAATCCTGAGAAAAAAGAACAAAGCTGGAGGTATCACACTCCCTGATTTCAAAATATACTACAAAGCTATAGTAACCAAAACAGCATGGTACTGGCACAAAAACAGACACACAGATCAATGGAATAGAATCGAAAGCCCAGAAATAAACCCACACATCTATGGACAGCTAATCTTTGACAAAAGAGCCAAGAACATACAATGGAGAAAAGAATGTCTCTTCAACAAATGGTGTTGGGAAAACTGGATAGCCACATGCAAAAAAATGATAGTAGACCCTTACCTTACACCATTCACAAAAATTAACTCCAAATGGATTAAAGACTTGAATGTAAGACCTGAAACTATGAAACTTCTAGAAGAAAACATAGGAAGTACGTTCTTTGACATTGGTCTTAGCAACATATTTTCAAGCACCATGTCTTACCGGGCAAGAGAAACAATAGGAAAAATAAACAAATGGGACTACATCAAACTAAAAAGCTTCTGCACAGCACAGGAAACCATCAACAAAACGAAAAGACAACCTAGCAATTGGGAGAAGATATTTGCAAACCATATATCTGATAAGGGCTTAGTCTCCAAAATATATAAAGAACTCATGCATCTCAACAACAAAAAAACTAACAACCCAATTAAAAAATGGGCAAAAGACCTGAACAGACATTTCTCCAAAGAAGATATACAGATGGCCAACAGACACATGAAAAGATGTTGAAAATCATTAACTATCAGGGCAGGGAAATGCAAATCAAAACTACAATGAAATATCACCTCACGCCTGTCAGAATGGCTATAATTAACAAGACAGGAAACAACAAGTGTTGGAGAGGATGTGGAGAGAAGGGAACTCTCATACACTGCTGGTGGGAGTGCAAACTGGTGCAGCCACTATGGAAAACAGTATGGAGATTCCTCAAAAAATCAAGGATAGAAGTACCATATGATCCAGCTATTCCACTGTTGGGTATTTATCCAAAGAACTTGAAAACACCAATGCATAAAGATACATGCACCCCTGTGTTCATTGCAGCATTATTCACAATAGCCAAGACTTGGGAGCAACCTAAGTGCCTATCAAGGGACGAATGGATAAAGAAGCTGTGGTATATATACACAATGGAATACTACTCAGCCATAAGAAATGATGAAATCCAGCCATCTGTGACAACATGGATGGACATTGAGGGTATTATGCAAAGTGAAATAAGTCAGAGGGAGAAGGTTAAATACCATATGATTTCCTTCATTAAGTGTTAGATAATAACAACAATAAACAAACACATAGGGACAGAGATTGGATTGGTGGTTACCAGAGGGGAAGGGGGCAGGGAGGAGGGCAAAAGGGATAATTTGGCACATGTGTGTGGTGATGGGTTGTAATTAGTATTTGGGTGGTGAACATGATGTAATCTATGCAGAAATAGAAGTATAATGATGTACACCTGAAATTTATACAATCTTATAAACCAATGTTACTGCAATAAACAAAATATTTATTTATTTATTTATTTAATTTATTTTTATAATTTTATTTATTTATTTCTTTTTCCCTCAAAGCCCCAGTAGATAGTTGTATGTCATAGCTGCACATCCTTCTAGTTGCTGTATGTGGGACGCGGCCTCAGCATGGCCGGAGAAGCCGTTCGTTGGTGTGCGCCTGGGATGCGAACCCGGGCCGCCGGTAGCGGAGCGCGCGCACTCAACCGCTAAGCCACGGGGCCGCCCCCAAAATATTTAAAACAAAGCAAAACAACAAAATGCTGATACTCAAGTTACTCACTTGGACAATTAGGTGTATTAACAGTTCGTATATTGAGAATAGAATCACAAGACAGGAGCATAGCAGTTGCACACTTACTATATGCCAGGAGCTGTGCTGTTTGCTTTTCACATATTATCTTAATCACCATTCCCAGTAATTCAATAAGGTAACTGAGCCTCAGGTAGTTTATTTAAATAATATGTCCAATGTGGCACAGCTGGTAAATTGGGAAAGTGAGATTTCAACTCAAAGGCCCAGCCTGCTTTTTCATTAGCTTTATATATTTTGAATTGAGGTTGCCGTGCGATTTTAAAATGAAGATGTCAAAGTAGGAAATGGGCTATTTCAAATTCTGAGCGTAGGAGAAAGGCTATATAATTTGTAAATGTGAAGCCATAGGAATGTATGCCTCTGCCGATGGCACACACATAGTATAGGAAGCAGGATTTGCAGAAAAGACAGAGAAGAAGCAACCATAAAGAGGAATTAGAGGGGCCGGCCCAGTGGCGTAGTGGTTAAGCTCCCGTGCTCTGCTTTGGTGGCCTGGGATTTGCGGATTGGGATCCCAGAGGTGCACCTACACACCGCTCATCAAGCCACCATGCTGTGGCAGCATCCTATATATAAAGTGGAGGAAGATGGGCATGGATGTTAGCTCAGGGCCAATCTTCCTCAGCAAAAAAAAAAAAAAAAAGGAATTAAAGAAGAAATAGCAGTATGTCATAGAAACCAGGAAAATAGAAATTTATTTTAAAGGAAGTCTTTATCAGTGTCAAATGACTATAGTTAACACTGCTGTGTCTTATATAGAATAGTTGTTAAGAGAGTAGATCCTAAGATTTCTTATCATAAGGAGAAATTTTCTTTCTTTTCTCTTTATTGTATCTATATGAGATGATGGATGTTAACTAAACCTATTGTGGTAAATCATTTCATAATATATGTAAATCAAACCATCATGCTGTACGCCTTAAACTTATACAGTGATGTATGTCGATTGTTTCTCAATAAAACTGGAAAAAAAATCAAGTTAAATAATGACCTGAAGGCAGTCATGAAACGTAGCATTGTGAAGATTGTTGGTAAAGTTGAAGACAGCCCTTCAGTAGAGTGTTGAGGGTGGGAGCTGCTGAAATTGCTTTTCTTTAACGAAAGAAAGGGAAATGAAAAAGTGGAGAGATCAATTGTGGAAGAAGTTTGACAGTGAGAGGGAAGAGAAACAAAGGGGAATGTTGGTTTTAGGAAGGCTATTTGTAAATATTAGAGAGACTTAAATATTATGTTTAAATGCTGTCATAAAGGAGCCACACAGCCAGCATTACTGTGGAGGGAATGCAAAAGGTCAGGCTTTGATTCATGGTTTTTACTATTTCGCAGTAACAAGGTAATGTTTTCTCCTCATTTACCAAACCAAGTCATTAGGGAGATGGAATATGTACTTGCTGATAACTGACATTTTGGGAAGACATGAATATTTTGCATCTCCTTTTCTCCTGGGTAGCATCATTACTAAAGTTAAAAGACTCAACTATGCGCTATGTTAAACACAGACAATATAAATAGGATTCCCTGTTGATATGAGCTTATAGGCTATGAGGCTCTTGCAATGATTATAAAGGGACATGGTTGGCCATGGCTCATCATTATCCATCGCCACGAGGATATGGAAAGAATTGGGCAGGAGTATGTGACATGAACTAGGCTGGGTGTTTTTTTCCTTTGTCTGGTAGTACCCGTTTCTCAATTCGTAGAATCATGAAATGAGTGCAAGTGGAGTGGAACTCATTCCAAGTCACAATACCTCTAATACTGAAATAGTCATCTTTGGCAGGCAAAAGTATAGTATTATTATATCAATTGGTGGATTATCTATAGCAAATATTACTTTCATGATCTTACAAGTATTTAACATTTTGAATCTATTCACAATCCTTTATTTTTATTCCTCTAATAACCCACAAACTAAAAGTGGGCTTTAAATCATATTTTTTGTTCTTTTTCTTGTTTTAAATGTAATACATACTCTTTATAGATATGTGTATGGTAAATAAATGTTCAAATAGAAAATGTCGCTCATTTATTCCATCTATATATGAACACTATTTCCATTACGATTTTATTCCCTTCGGACTTCATTTTACATATAAAATTTCTTTCTTACGTAATTCTTTTATAAAATGAATCAAAATACTCTATTTTAATTCTGTTTTTAAAATGTTTATCCATATGACAGCATTATTTAAAAACAAGAATTTAATAGCAGTATAATATTCAATAATACAAATATATAAAAATAAAATATTCAATAATAAAAATAATAGAATTTATTTAACCATTGTGCTATTCTTGGACAGTCAAAGGTATTATAAATAATTCAGTGACCAAGATCTTTGTAACCAGTTATTTATTTTGTTTTCCCCACTTGGGATAGATCCATAGAATGGGAATTATTAAATAGTAGCTTATGAAATATTAGATTATGAAATAGTAGCATAATAATAGATTATTAAGTAGTCATGTTGTAGAGTTAGTTTTTAATCAATGTCTAACCATTTAAATTCCTGGAACCAACATATAAGACTGATAATTTCATTGGTTTCATTTTTACATGGCAACTTGGAGATTTGCCCCACTTTTGTTTTAATTTTTGCTAATTTGAATGAGAAATAGCATTGTGTCAATTTGCACTTCTTTGTCTAGAATAAACTTTAAAAAATTATTATTATGCAATATAGTCGAGTTAAAATCATGAGATTTAGGATCGGACAGATTGGATTAAAACTTCAGCAGCTCAGGGCCGGCCCCGTGGCTTAGCGGTTAAGTGCGCGCGCTCTGCTGCTGGCGGCCCAGGTTCAGATCCCGGGCGCGCACCGACGCACGGCTTCTCCAGCCATGCTGAGGCCATGTCCCACATACAGCAACTAGAAGGATGTGCAGCTATGACATACAACAATCTACTGGGGCTTTGGGGAGAAAAAAAATAAATAAATAAAATCTTAAAAAAAAAAAAAAAACAACTTCAGAGGCTCATCTACTTGTAATGTTCCTTTAGCCAGTAACTTAGCCTCTCTAAGCCTGTTTCTTCTATAGTAATAATACTAGTTAACATTTACTAAATGTCAGGCAATGTTCTAAGAGCACTTTATATATTAATTCAGGTGATCTGCACAACAACTCCATGAAAAACATTTTAGCACTGTATTGAAACAAAGAGAATGCACAATAATTATAGCCAAAAATGAAGTTTCTTTTTCTATAAATTGACTACATACTTTATTCATAATTCATTAGTATTTTTGAAATATTTTTTGTCATAGTATATAAATTCTTTTCAGAGTACTATTATAAACAATTTGTTTCTCATTTATTACAAACTTTTTTTCCTATTTTTGATGCCTCTCAAAAATATGAACGATTAAACACACAAAGTTTAGACAAAAGTACAATAAGGACACAGATATAATTTTTAATTGGTGCCTTGCTTCATTGTATGAGGCAGTGTTTATATACAGCATGGAATAGAGAAAGGGAAGTAGTTCCAAACAGTGAGGCATGATAAGAAAGCCAAGCAACTTCCTTACCTTCTGCAATCAAAGCTACAGTTTGTCTTTGAAAGGAATTTTTAGACTGTCAAACATACATATTCAAAGACAATAAGAGGTGGTAAAATTGCAGTTGACTTTGAATAATGATTTAGATTTGCATACGGGAAAAGAAATAGGAAGGACATTCTTGGGAGGGGAATAAAAGAGTGAAGTCAGAGCAATAGGAATATGCATGATAAAAAGAAATAGGGATATTTGGGTACTTATGTACCAGGCAGAGTGGTAGGCTCTGTGGATACAAAGGTAAATATGATATAGTCTCTGTCCTCAAGTTTAGTGTATGGAAAATAAACATACCTAATATAGCATTAAATATGCAAAAAAGACAGTTTAAAATTAATTAGGTTAAGGACAAAGATGAATGATTATTTGTATTTTGCATAAATACAAATAAAAAAAGGAAAGAACTCACAAACTTTGTAGAAGTGATGAATTAAGTCATCAATGACAAATAGTGGTTTGTTAGCTGAACACCCCCAGCTGGGTAGGTGAAAACATCAAGGCTGAGGAACTATAAATGCAAAAGTATGAAAGTGAGAAACAGCATGATGTGAGTACTAGTTTTCTAATGCTGTGCAACAATATCATCACAAACTTAGCAGCCTAAAACATCATTCATTTATTAGCTCACAGTTTTGGTGGGACAGGTGTCTGGGGATGGTTTAGCTGGGTTCTCTTCTTCAGAGTCTCAATCTTGCAATCCAGATGTCAGCAAGGACTGCAGTCTCATCAGAAACTTGAATGGAGAAAGATTCATTTCTAAACTCATTCAGGTTGTGGATGGAATTCATTCACTTGTTGCTATAGAACTGAGGACACCAGTTCCTGCCTAGCTGTTGACTGGAGGTAGCTGCCTTTCGTTCCCAAAGGCCTTCTCAGTTCTTTGCCATACAGGCTCCCCCAACATGGCTGCTTACTTTATCAAGCCAGCAAGAGAGAGAGTCTTCTCACAAGATGGGTGTTAAATTCTTATGTAATCGTGTACATGTAATAACATATATTTGAAGAATACCTGTATTATGGTCAAAATGCCATCATACATATGTAAGGTGGAAGATTTAAGTTTAGATAGACTAGAGGTATAGATATGAGGCAAATCACAAAAAGCCTAAGGAATTTGAACTTTGTTTAAGTGATAGGGACCCACTGAAAAGTTTGAGGAAGGACATTAATATATAATATATTAATTAGTAATGTAATATATTAATATGTTCATATTTGTGTTTTAGATAGCTCACTCCAGCAGATACTAGAAGGATGAATTTGAAAATGGTGAGATTAGTTGGAAAATTATTCAAGTATAGACTATAAGGAAATGAGTCCTCTCACTCAATAATATTAAGCTCACTGACAATAAATAGAAATTTTGTGTATATGGAACAGCAGATAGAAATTGTATCTTTGGCCTCTAGAATCAGAGATTCATTGTTTCCTTGGGGATATTTTCCCAGGCCTCTTACCAACACTGTGTCTTAAGTGGATCAGTGGTACTCTTGAAAATATCTGTAGAGCAACAATTCTAATTTTCTTCATTACAGTAGAGACAAAACTGGGAAATTTAAACTACCTTCTTTAGAAATACAGATTATAAAGTATGTTTCATACCTGACATGATAAAGATGGTGATATAGAAATAAAAAAAGAATAGGGAATAAACTTAAAAGACCCTGGAAAGAATAAATGATAGGATTTAATGACAAAATGGAAGTAGAGGATTTAATAAAGGAAAAGGTTAAAGATGAAGTCTAAGTTCAACTCAAATAGTTTATGTTTCTATGACTCCATAAAGCTAGACTGGAGTCCAAAACAATTCATGGAACATAAAAGCAAAATAAAATCAAAAGCAGAGCAAGAGTAAGGTCAAGAACCCTACAAACTGCTTTCTTTTCTTTTTGACCAAGTACCTTCAACAACTTGGACAAAAATCTACTGATTTTGCAATTAACAAAGGGTAATAGGGCCCTCTTCAAATTCCTAATTGCTGTCAAAATAAGTTTCTTCATATCCTCTTAAATTAAGAAACATGGTCTTTAAATTAAAAAAAATACCACATAAAAAAATATAACTTTCAAATATAATTAAGAAGTGTTTACATTTCCAATAAAGGCAGACTAGCTTTCTGCTGACCAGTCAGTCCTCCCTCTGAGATCAACTATAATTTCTGGAAATGAAAAACATAAGTGGTAGCATCAAAAAGCTAACAAGGCAGCATGCACTTAAGATGTAAAGGGCTCAGAGAGAAAGGAAGAACGTACATTTGACATAACTTTTAATTTGGCCATTTGCCAAGTCACAAGGGAGGCTAAAAAGCTGAGCACTGATTCCAAAGTCTTAATAGCTTGACGTACAAAAGTTGACATAAAAGTCCACCAAGGAGAAGGGGGTTTCCTTTTAGAACCCCTGAAAATCTGGCTACATTCCAGAAATAGGAGCAAAACAGCTAGATCTGGCTTCCACAAAGCCTATAGCATGCCATAAAGTTCCTTCGATCTCTGATTGTATGAAGGTGACCTTCCCCTACATAACTGCTTGGCAGAAGGCAAAAAAATAAAAAAACTCTATCTAGAGGAGGATAACATCAGCCAGAGACTAAAATTATCTTTATAATTGTTCATACATAATGAGCAGCATTCAATCAAACATTACAAGATATATCAGGACTTAAGACCAAATGACCAATAAAAGGAGAAAGAGAGAGAGACCAAGAGAAATAGATCCACAGGAGATCCAGACCTTGTAGTTATCAGAAATAGACAATAACCTAAATATCATAAGTGTGATTAATATGTTCAGAAATTAGATGACAAGATGGAGATTTTAGAAGAGAACAAGAAACTATAAAAAAGAACCAAATGGAAGTTCTAGAACTCAAAATACAAAAACTGAACTTAAACATTCAGCTATTGTGTTCAGTAGCATATTAGATACAGATGAGGAGAGAATTAGTAGAATGGAAAATAGATCATAATAATATATCCAGACAGAAATTACAGAGGCAAAAAAAGAGAAAAATACGAAAAAGTATTTATGAGACATATGCAATACAGTGAAAAGTCCTAATATGCATATAATTGAGATTCACAAAAGAGAGCACAGAAAGAATGGAACAGAAGCAGTTTTTGAACAGATTAATTGGTGAGCCTTTTCTAAAACTAATAAAAGGCATAAAGTTACATATTAAAGAATTAAAATGTATCCCTAGTATGATAAAAACTAAGAAAATTACAACTAGGTACATAGTTACACTGTTGAAAACCAAAGGCAAAGAAAAATCTTAAAAGTAATTAGAGATTTAAAATATCTTGCCTTCAAAGGAGTAAAAATAAGACCAATAACTGATTTACCAACTAAAAAAACTGAGACCAGAGAACAACTGAACTACATCTTCAAATGCTGAAAGAAAAAAAAAAAACAAAAAAACACTGCCTACCTAAAATTTAACCTAGTAAAATCACCATTAAAAATGAAGGAAAAAGAAAGACATTTTCAGACAAAGGAAAGCTGCAAGAATGTGTCACCAGCAGATGCACTATAAGGAAATAATACAGGAATCTTTTTAAGGCAGGAGGAAAATGATCCCAGATGGAAGTATGGAGATGTAAGAAGAAATAAAGAGCAATGGAAAAAGTAAATATGTGGATAAATCAAAACAAAAGATCACAAGTATTGGCAAGGATGTGGAGAAATTAGAACACTTGTACACTCTTGGTGGGAATGTAAACTAGTGCAGCCACCATGAAAAAAATTATGGAGATCTCTCAAAAAACTAAATTAGAATTACCATATGATACAGTAATTCCACTTTTGAGTATATACCACAAAGAATTGAAATTAGGATCTTGAAGAGATATCTGCATGCCTATGTTCATTGCAGATATTCACAGTACCCAAGATACGGAAACAGCCCAAGTGTCCATCAATGGAGGAATGAAAAAAGAAAATGTATCATATACATAAAATTGAATATTATACAGTCTTAAAGGAGGAAATCCTACCATTTGCAGCAACCCAGATGAAGCTGGGTGACACTATGCTAAGTGAAATAAGCCAGTCTCAGAAGGACAAATACTGTATGATTTCACTTATATGAGGTATCTTTTTTTTAATTTTATTTATTTATTTATTTTTCCCCCAAAGCCACAGTAGATAGTTGTATGTCATACTTGCACATCTTTCTAGTTGCTTATGAGGTATCTAAAATAGTCAGACTCAGAAGCAGAGAATAGAATGGTGGTTGCCAGGGGCTGGGGTGAGGGGGAAATGAGGTGTTATTATTCAATGGGTATAAAGTTTCAGTTATGTAAAATGAATAAGTTCTAGACTTCTATTGTAAAACATAGTGCCTATGGTTAACAACACAGTATGTTACACTTAAAAATTTGTTAAGAGGGTAAATCTCATGCTAAGTGCTTTTACCACACACACACACACACACACACACACAGGTCACAAGAAAACTTTTGGAGGTGATGGATATGTTTATTACCTTGATTGTATTGATAGTATCATGTGTGTGTTGATATGCCCAAACTCCTTAATTGTACACATAAAATATGTGCATATTTTGTATATCAATTATACCTCAATAAAGCTGTTAAAAATATCACCCCTCACACCCTTCAAACTCATACTTCAATACCTCCTTCAGAAACCTCCCTTCAAATGAGATGTTAGTACTACACGTGAAAAGCAAAAGAATAAAACTTCTAGAAGATAACATAGGAAAATATCTTTGCAAACATGGAATAATCAAAGTTTTCTTCCACAGGGCACAAAAATCACACTGACTATAAGAGAAAGAGTTGATAAAGTGTACTGATCTAAAATTAGGTGTAATCAAAAGAGAACATTATGAAAGTGACAAGGCAAGACACCGCGTGGGAGAAGATATTTGATATATGTAAAACCTACAAAAGACTTTTATCTTGAAAATATAAAGAACTTCTAAAAACCAATAAAACAAAGGTATAACCTAAAAAAAGGAAAAAGACATGAATAGTCATTCACAAAAGAAGATACCCAAAGAGCCAATAAACATGAAGAGTTGAGAAACTTCAAAGGCCATCAGGGAATAGCTCGTTTGAGCCACGATAGTTAAAGTGGAAAAGACTCACAACACCAGTGCATCCTTGGGCAAAAGAAGCTGGTCATAAAACAATATTTTCTCTTTATATGAATTTCCAAAACTTGGTGATGTTAGAATTCAGATTCGTTGTTATATTTGGGAAGGAGACGGCGGATGTGATTGGAAAGGGACACAAAAGAGACTTCTGGGATTCTAGCATTATTCTATCTCTTGACCTGGTGGTGGTCTCATTGATACTTTCACTTTTTATAATTCATGAACTTGTATACTTATGAGTTAGACTTTTTCTGTAAGTTATATATATTTCAATAAATATGCCTGTAAAACAACTAATTAGTAACTATGTAAATACAAATTTATTCAAGCTGAAAAACAGAATACTTGAAAAAAATAAATTTTATAAGGTATAGAATGTATGACTAAACTATTTCCTAACTGGTAAAATGTAACACTAGCCACTAGTAGCTAAATTAAATCATCTTCATTTCCCTGTCCTCATAGATATGAACATTATTCCACTAAGAAAGAAGTAAGATAACTTATTTCCCATTTCTCTATCTCTTACAGATTCCTAGTTCGCTATGTTTTTTTAATCTTTATCAAGTTTTCCTCTGTGTTTAAAATATATTTATCTTCC
This sequence comes from Ceratotherium simum simum, assembly GCF_057802395.1. Classification (NCBI taxonomy): domain Eukaryota; kingdom Metazoa; phylum Chordata; class Mammalia; order Perissodactyla; family Rhinocerotidae; genus Ceratotherium; species Ceratotherium simum. The sequence goes on from NC_141913.1 coordinate 14,516,176, forward strand.
ATTTGTCCTATTTTGTTTAATAACACCAGAGGTTGATTATGCTTTGGCCATTAGCTCCATTTTTTTCTCTTAACTTTTTAAACATTATGTTCTTTTCTATTCTATTTTGCTTGAATATCTCAAGCCTATCCTTCAGATATCTGTTTCCAGTGATGTCTAGTCTCCTTCTTATTGCTTTTGATGCATCATTCATTTCTATAATGATTTAACTTTATTTTCATTTTTTTATTAGAGCTCTGCCAGCTCATAAAAAAATTATTGAGCAATATATCATACGTGACAGTTTAACATATACATGATTTACATAATAAGAATGATAACAAAAACACTCAAGTACCAGATCTCCTGCTTAAGAAATAGAACCAAACCAACTTTTGAGGCCGTGGTGTACCTCTTCTCTCTCATTCCTCCAAATTAAATAATCTTGATGATAAAATTATGGTTAGTCATTTTCTTGTCTTTTCATTTTAAATTTTAGTGTTTTAAAATGCATCAATCTATTCATTTATTATTTATACATTTTGGGATCTTATTTAAGGGCCCCTCTATTACTCTGAGGTCAATTAATACAGTGAACAAATGTGATGTTCTTCAGAATATCCAGATTATTAGGTTCCTTTCCATCTAATTTGGGAAAGAGCAGGAGTCACTAAGGCAAGACATAGCCCTGGGACAAGAAAATGTATATATGTTGTTGTCTATTTCAAGGGAATGCAAACTGCTTCTGATTCTCTTTCTGGTTATGAATTGAAAAGAGTGCATTTACCAGGTCATTGGCCACATATGAATTTCAGAGTCTGTGTTGATCGGCAAAGATATTACATCTGCCACAACATCTGTGATTAGGGGTCCGACTTTGTTAAGCTTCAGGTAGTCCACCATCATCCATTACACATTCACTGCTTTTGCAGAGGCCAGACTAGTGAACTATATGGGAATACTGTTTATTTAATACGATATAACATACAACAAAAACAAAACAATATATGCTACATAACATACATAAATATAATATTAGTTCACTATACATAATAAAATATATTATATACATAGTATATAGCTATCTGCCTAAAATTTATAGAAATATTAATATATGCCAATATAGGCTAAATATATTTACATTTCTCTTTTTTATTTTTTAATTAAAAAGTTTTATCTCAGCTTTATTAAGATATAAGTGACATATAACATTGTGTAAGTTTAAGGAGCACGGGTTGATTTCATACATTTTATTGCAAAATGATTACCATTCATCTTCTAACTGGAAGATTGTACCCGTGACCATCTCCCTATTTCCCCAGTCCCCCAATCCACCATTCTACTCTCTGTTTCTACGAGTTGGGCTTTTTTAGATTCCACATTTAAGTGAGATTATGCAGTATTTGTCTTTCTCTGTCTATCTTATTTCACTTACCATGTGCCCTCAAAGGTCCACCATGTGGTTGCAAATGGCAGAATTTCCTTCCTTCTTATAGATGAATAATATCTCATTGTATATATACACCACATCTTCTTTATTCACTCATTTGTTGATAGACACTTGGGTTGTTTCTATACCTTGGCTGTTGTGAATAATGCTGCAATGAATATGGGAGTGCAGATGTCTCTTCACTATCCTGTTTTCATTTCCCTTGGATATATACCCAGAAGTGGGATTGTTGGGTCATATGGTAGTTCTACTTTTAATTTTTTGAGGAACATTCATACTGATTTTATAGTGGCTGTACCACTTTACATTCCCACCAACAGTGCACAAGTGTTCTCTTTTCTCCATATCCTTGCCAACACTTGTTATTTCTTGTCTTTTTGAGGATAGCCATTCTAACAGGTATGAGGTGATATCTCATTGTGGTTTTCATTTGCATTTCCCTGATGATTAGTGATGTTGACAATCTTTTCATGTACCCGTTGGCCATTTGTATGTCTTCTTTGGAAAAATGTCTATTCAGTTCCTCTACCCATTTTTTAATTGGATTTTATTTGTTTGTTATTGAGTTGTATGTATTCTTTATATATTTTGGATTTTAATCCTTTATCAGATATATAGTTTGCAAATAATTTTTTTCATTTTGTAGTTGTCTTTTCATTTTTTTGATTGTTTTGTCTGCTGTGCAGGAGCTTTTCAGTTTGTTGTAGTCTCACTTGTTGATTTTTGCCTTTGTATGTCATAGTTTTGATTTTATGCTTTTAGTGTCATATCCAAAAAATTGTTGCCAAGATCAATGTTGTGCAGCTTTTCCCCTATGTTTTCCTCTGGGAGTTTTATGGTTTCAGGTCTTATTTTAAGTCTTTAATCCATTTTGAGTTAAGTTTTGTGAGTGGTGTAAGATAGGGGTCCAATTTCATTTTTCTGCATGTGATTATCCAGTTTTCCCAACACCATTTATTGAAGAGACTATCCTTTCCCCACTGAGTATTCTTAGCTCCTTTGTCAAATACTAGTTGACCGTATACACGGGTGTTTATTTCTGTGCTCTTGATTCTGCTGCATTGGTCTATATGTGTCTATTTTTATGTGACTATCATACTATTGTGATTATTATAGCTTCGTAGGATAGCTCGAAATAAGAAAATATGATGTCACTATCTTTCTTTTTTTTTCATCATTGCTTTGGCTATCTGGGGTCTTCTGTGGTTCCACAAAAATTTTAGGATTTTTTATTTTTATTTCTGTGAAAACACTGTTGGAATTTTGATAAAGATTACATTAAATATATAGATGGCTTTGGGTAATGCAGACATTTTAACAGTATTATTTCTTCAGATTGATGAACATGGGTTTCCTTCCATTTGTTTATGTCTTCAGTTACTTTCATTAAAATCTTGTAGTTTTCAATGTACAGCTATTTCACTCCTTGATTAAATTTATTCATAAGTATATCATGGTTTGTGACGCTGCTGTGAATAGGATTGTTTCCTTTATTTCTATTAGATATTTTGTTGTTAGTGTGTGGAAACACAACTGATTCCTGTATGTTGATTTTGTATCCTGCAACTTTATTGAATTTGTTGATTAGTTCTAACAGCTTTTTGATGGAGTCTTAGGATTTTCTATACATAAGATAATATCATCTGCAAACAAAGACAATTTTACTTCTTCCTTTCCAATTTTGATGCATTTTATTTCTTTGTCTTGCCCAATTGCTCTGAGTAGGACTTTCAGTTTTATGTTGAACAAGAGTGGTGAGAGTGGGCACTCTGGTCTTGTTACTGATCTTAGAGGAAAAGTTTTCAAACTTTCACCATTGAGTATGATTTAGCTGTGGGTTTCTCATATATGGCTCTTATTATGTTAGGTTTCTTCTATACCTAATTTGTTAAGATGTTTTACCATGAAAGGATGTTGAATTTTGTCGAATGCCTTTTCTGCATCTATTGAAATGATCAAAGAATTGTTAACCTTCATTTTGTTCATGTGACATATCACATTTATTGGTTTATGTATATCAAATCATCTTTGCATACAGGGATAAATCCCACTTGCTCATGGTGTATAGTCCTTTTAATGTATTGTTGAATTCAGTTTGCTAATATTTTGTTGAGAATTTTTGCATCTATATTCATCAGGGATATTGGTCTGTAGTTTTCTTTTCTTATAGTGTTCTTATCTGGCTTTGGTATCAGGGTAATGCTGGCCTCATAAAATGAGTTTGGAAGTGTTCCCTCCTCATCAATTTTTTGGAAGATCTAGAGAAGGATTGGCATTAATTCTTAAAATGTTTGGTAGAATTCACTAGTGAAGCAATCTGGTCCTGGATTTTTCTTTGTTGGGAGGTTTTTCATTGCTGATTCAATCTCCTTACTAGTAAATGGTCTGTTCATATTTTCTATTTCTTCATGAATCAGTCCTCCTAAGTTCATGTTTCTAGAAATTTTTCCATTTCTTTTAGGTTATCCAATTTGCTGGCATATAACTGTTTATAGTAGTCTCTTATGATCCTATGTATTTCTGTGGTATCAGTTGTAATATCTCTTCTTTCATTTCTGATTTTACTGAGAGAAGTCTCTTTTTTCTTAGTCTAGCGAAAAGTTTGTCAATTTTGTTTATCTTTTCAGAAAATCAGCTCTTAGCTTCATTGTACTCCTCTATTGTTTTTCTGGTCTCTTTTTGATTTATTTCTCTCTGATATTTGTTATTTCCTTCCTTCTGCCAACTCTGGGATGAGACTCTTCCTGGGTCCATTGGTGTATGGTGCTAGATGCCACAATTCTCATAGAGGCACTTTTATTTGTGGATGGATGCCAAATTTTTGTTATTGGGTGGGGACAAAAATGAGAGCTGTCTTATGTCGCCATGATGCTGATGTCACTAATCTAAATTTACATTTCTAAAGTGCTTAGAAGAATGCCTGGCACATAATAAGCACTTTGTATTAAATACATAAAAATAAATCATGATAGACATACAAATAGGCAAAATTTCTTCAACTCAGAACCACACATTTTCTTTTAATCTGTTACTTTTTCTAGAATCGGGAAGTGTACATGGAATATGTGAATATTTTTCTCCACACAAAGCTGCTATTAAATTGTTAGTGCACCTTCCAATTTGCTAGTATGCCTACAAGTGTAACAACTTTTGTCATATTTCTGTCGGCTTAAAACATTTATTCAAAAGTCGTTTTGCTAAATAATATACGTTGCAATATGAATTCAGGTGTTCCATAACTAGATCTATTTTGGTTCACATCTGAATATATTGTTACTAAATAGAAGTAGCACAAAGTTATATTTAAATAACCTAGTATGCTTATGATGTAAAAGAGATGGGGTGAAAGTTGCATGACATTGAAATGAAGTAATTTTCAGTACATTTAATGAAAAGTAGAGAGAATAAGTAAAAGTTAATTTGCTTATTTGAATTTAATTTGTAAAGCTTTGCTCATAACAAAGTTTGCCTTTTAAAAGCTATGCATTTAACATAAAATTTTCATTGGAAATGTCCTAAGAGATCTACATTCAACTTTTAAAATATTTTAATAAATGGGAAGCAAAGAAATGTGGTAATTGATTTTAACATTAACCCAAAACTTATTTTACCCTTTAAAGAACGTTGTGTTCTAGTCCTGCTTATTCATTTCTTGTTTTTTGAATGTGCTGCAAATAATTATGACAGAACTGCATAAATTCTTCCCAAGATAGTTCTCATATGTTTTTCTTATTTCAATATTACTCTCTAAAATGTAGTTTGAATAATTATTTTATAACTAACAATAAGTATTAGTTTTAGTTATAAAAGGAAAATAATATATTTTAGGCACACAAGAATAGCTTTTATGGCTATAATTTTATACCTATAAATATATGAAATACACTTATATGCAATTCTTACATGCAAGGCATTATTCTAGGCACTTATGATATCTCCCTAAATCATTCCAACAACTCAATGAGTTTGGCAGTATCAATATCCCCATTTTACCGACAAAGAAACTGGCATATGGTGATCTAGAAACTTGCTCATGGTCTAAACACTTTGAGCACTGGCAGTTTGTCTTCAGAGTTCATGTTCTTTTCCACTATATATTACTTCTCAGAAGAGAGCTTACATTTGTATTGCAGTAAAAAATGGAAATTATGTATATAATTATCAAGTGATGAGAATTTTCAAGCATGCTTTTTCCAATATATGAAGCTATAATGCTATTAGGATGGAAAGCAAATGCTAAATTTGGCAATATTATATACTAGAAGATGGAAAGTGTTAAAAGATGCAATGGAGAAGTTAATGTTAACCAAAGAAGCAGTTACAGAGCTTCAGTTTTCAAAAAAACTTAGTGAAACATTTTGTAATAACTTATAAATACCAAAAGATGCCACTTCAAAATTTGTTATTCTATAATAAAATGTAATAAAGAGGACAGACAAAACTATAGGCATTAAAGGAATTTCAGAAGTACTTGTCATATTTTAGGAACTTAGTCTTGTTTTCTGAATAATTGTTAAAATTACTCAGAAAAAAGGAATCTGAACAAAATTAAAAATACAGTACTCATTCTCACTGTGGTGGTTACTATAATGATTCATTATGACATCTGTTGAAATGAACTAATAAAGTATTTTAACAACTTATCTCCATATGTCTTAATGTGTTCTTGCCCCTGTATTCAAAATTTATTTAGATATTTCAGATGACTCATTTTGGCTCTCTTTGGCAAGGATGTGTAGATAATATACATTTGTACTGAAGAATGCCAAATATTTGATCAAGGTTTTAACACATACCACTTTAAAAACAATTTAAGATGTACAGACAAACTGATATATTTAGTCCATTCTCTAATCATCCCCTCTGCTTCAAACACAGAGCAGTAACCAATAACACATTCAAACCTCAAACGGAAAGGACTACTGGAATGGAAATATCAAATGACGAGTGAAGCTAAAGCCCTGGGTCTTCCAGAAGAGGGCAACGAATGGCAGCCTATAAATTCTAGACTGAAGAGAGTTTAATAGTGGGTTTTACTCGACAGTATTGGGGAAGTCATCCAGAATGTACCATAGAGAAACAAGTGTAAAACAAAAAAAACAAAAGTAAAAGAAAAATCACCCAAGAAACATTATGAATACATAGTGAGGGTCCCACACTCCTGTAATGGGAGTTCAATAAAAGCGAAATGGAGCAAATGTCAAAGCAATAAAATTGAAAGAAGTATGTGCTGAAAATTTTCAGATCAAAAGTATATTCCAAGTACTCAGCAGAATGAATTAAAATAAATGAATGTGGGCCGGCCCCGTGGCTTAGTGGTTAAGTGCGCGCCCTCCACTACTGGCAGCCTGGGGTTCGGATCCCGGCGCGCACTGACGCACCGCTTCTCCGGCCATGCTGTGGCCGAGTCCCACATACAGCAACTGGAGGGATGTGCAACTATGACGTACAACTATCTACTGGGGCTTTGGGGAAGAAAAAAAGGAGGAGGATTGGCAATAGATGTTAGCTCAGGGGTGGTCTTCCTCAGCAAAAAGAGGAGGATTAGCACGGATGTTAGCTCAGGGCTGATCTCCCTCACCAAAAAAAAAATAAATAAATAAAAATAAAAAATAAAATAAATGAATGCATAGACATATAGTGGTAAAGTTGTAGAACGTTAGGATAAAGAGAAAATCTTTAAAGGCATCAGAGGGAGAAACAACATATTATCAGCCATGGTATGACCAATTAAATCAATAAGAGACATCAGCAATAATAGACACTAGAAGACAATGGAATAATATATTGAAAGTGCTGAACGAGAATAACTGTCAACCTAAAATTTTATACGCAGATAAATTATTATTCATGAGTGAATGAAAAATAAAGAATGTTCATGCTTACAATTACTGGAAGAATTTACCGCCTACACAGTCTCTCCTTAGAAGAATTATTAAATATATACTTCAGCAAGAAGAAAACAGAACAAAGAAGGAAGTTGTGGGGTTCAAGAAACAAATATAAATTTCAAAATTGATTAAATTCCAGGAAATTTCATTAACTATTGACTATGAACATTAAGTAAAAACTCACATTTTAAAATAAGCATCTAAGCCTAATAGTCTATACAGTAATGACAAGATTAGAAAGGTGTGTTTATTTAGTAATTAAAAGAGTTGTAAGCATATTTTCAAGTTTGGGAGAGGGGGAGAAGAATACTGAATAAGTTTAGATATTTTAAAGAAAAAACGTAAGAGTAGAAGTGCTCAATACTATGGATAATTTTTAAATCAGCAGAGGGGTAATGAAGGGAGCATTTTTTTAAAAAAGTTAACAATATAATAGAAGTCAGAAAGGGAGAAAAAGATTCAACATAAAATAAAGATAATAAATAGAAAAGTGATATGATTATTAAAATTAGTCCAAAATATTTCAGAAATCACAACCGTAAAAATTATGCTTAGATATTGAAAGAAAAATTAGATTTTAAAAATCTCCTCTATGATGCTTATATAAGAAACATTGAAAACAAAATCAGTCAGAAATGCTGAAAATAAAATGCAGAAAATGAAACCATGGGGAATTTTTGGTAATTAGAACAAGGAAGGTTTATATAATTATAACCCAAAACCCAGAAATCATAAAGGAAAAGACTGCCAATGTCAATCAGATAAAAATTTAAATATCTGCATATCAAACAACATAAAGTCAAAAGACAAATGAAAATCTGAGAAAAATAGTTACAACTCACATCACAGAAAGATTTTTAATATCCTTAAAATATTAGATATCGTTGAATGGCAATTCTATCTATCTGTCTATCTATCTATCTATCTATCTATCTATCTATCTATCTGTCTATCTATCTATCTGTCTGTCTGTCTATCATCTATCTATCTTAAAGAAACACACACCTGTACAGATAGACTTCTGCAGTGATTTTTTAGTACTACTTATAATAGTGAAAAATTAAGTATTCAAAATGTCCATCAATAAAAGCATTGACATATTGTTATATGTTGTTATAGTAAAAATTGTGCAGTGGTTAAGTTAATTTGGTCTTCTAAATCATCATACATATTTACATATTTCTCTACATATTTTTGCACCTGTAATCATTACATAATATTTGAACTGTATATGAATTATATCATTCTTTTCCAGCTTGGTTTTTATCCTTACCAACAGGATTCTTACAGACTTGCCTATATTGTTTTGTGTAGCTCAAGTTTATTCATTTTTACTGCCCTTAAATATCTTCTTAGAACTGGATCACAACCAACTCTCACTTTCCTAGGCCTTGGCCACAAACAACTTATAAAATAAACTAAAAATTTGGAGTATACTTTTTAGGATTTCTTCCCTGATCATCTCTGGTTGAGTAAAAATGAAGCCAATTTTCACTATTACTGGGGCCCTCCAGAAATTTGTGCCAGCACAATTAACCAGATGTGTTTCCCAAAATATGAATGGGGTCACTCTAAGAGGGCAATTGCCTCATTCCCCACTCATTGTTCCAATGTACAATCTGAAGTGGGAGATGAAAATTCCCCCAGCTATGGTAAGCACCCATCTAGCCTCTTATCTCCTGACTCTGACATCTACCTTCCGTACCCCAAACTCAGACAGCTGTCCTAATATGCCACTCCTGGCAGTCCTTCAGGTACATCCCAGTTCAAAGACATGGCAAGGTCAGGAGAGATGCTAAGGAGGGATTAAAGAAATGAGAAAGTCTGCTGTGTTTGCAATCCTCAACTCAAAATGCAGAATTGGGTTGGATAATTCTTTTTGAGATATAATATCTCTAATTCCATTATGGATTTGTTGAGCAATATTTAAAAGCAATTGGCGCCATGATGAAATTTTCATTTACCTTTATTATTGAATTCTCTGACAAAGTGTTACTTTGGTGAAAAGTAAAAATTTGCCTAACGATAGAATTTCTAAGAAATTTTAAAAAGTATATGTATATATGCATGTATTTCAATATAGTATGCTTCATAGCCCAAAATGAGATTTGGGATTCTGCTTTTTAGTTGGAATGGGGGATTGCTTTACAAAATTTTAAATAAAAAATCATCACTTTATTAAAAGATAGTTTTCTTTGTAGTAACAGATTGCTATGCATTGCCCCTTCCCATTAGTTTCCTTGAATTTCTCATATCCCAGGATAGGATACACTTAACAAAACCAGAGCAGTGTTAAGTGCAAAGGGTTCCCAGAGTGCTACTCACGCACTGAGCACCCCTAACAAATGACGGCAGAGATTTAAGTATATCCTCAAGTATCTCTGTTCATCTGTCTATAAAAAACAATGGCCAAAGGTGCTCCTTGATGTTCATCACAATAATGTAACCACGTGGAATATTTAGGCATTGGGTTTTTACAGAGAAAACATAATTATTTGAATTCACTTTTCATATATGCTTGTTTCACATAAAACCTTAAATCTATTTTGACAAAAAATCCACACTTTAAAAAATCTTTTTCCCCAATAATTGTTTTTAGAAAACTTGATTTGCTTCAGGGAAACTCTGTTTTTCTGTATATTTTAGTTAATAAATGAAGTAAATGTGTACTAATATGTGCCCATTAAGATTAGTAAAGGAAAACAACATAAAATGCAAAGAGCCTCTTATGTCAGTTTACTTTTTAATGTGCTTCACTCTGAGAAAACCTAAACTCTTTACACCCTCACAGTGTGTGAGGACACTTTTTCCATCACTAGTACTAGAAACTATCAATCTTGTAAATTTTTGGCAATCTAATTGGTCAAATGTGATGTCTCGGTATTTTACTTTGCATTTCTTTGGTGATACCAAGACTGTACATATGTTTATTGGAGAAATTTACTTCTCCTGAAATTTGTCTATTACTATCCCTGCTAATATTTCTCTTCAGTTTTACTTTCTTACTGATGTACAGGGACTCTGTGTATCTCAGGATTATCATTGCTTTACTACTTTACTGTATATGTCATATATTTTTTTATATGTTTTAACTTTGTATGAGGTGTCAGTTCTAACAATCTTTTTTAGGATGTCTGGATTTTATTTCATGGTTTTACAGATCTTCACCTCAATATTTTCTTCTGCTAGTAGTTGCAATTTATTTATAATGTATGTATGTATGTAGCTATCTACCTATGGCTGGTTCTGATTCGATTCTCTTTGCTAAAATAAATCTGTAATCATAAATCCAGTGTTATCCCGAGTTCTGTGAATCATGCTAGCAAATTGTTGGATCTTGAGAACAGCCAAATTTGTAGTCAGCTTTTCAGAAATGAGGGTGGCCTGGGGACCCCTGAACTTACAGCTGAAGGGAAGGCAGTCTGGTAGAGGACAGAGCCCTTACATGTGAAGTTTGGCCTAACTCTGGGTAATTGGTGTTAGAAGTCAATTTAGTTGCAAAAAAAAGTACATGCACACTTCACCTAACTTACCCTAATGGCAACATCTCACGTAATTATAGTGTACTATCCACACCAGGAAATTAACATTGATACAATTCACAAAGCTTGTTCCGATTCCATTAGTTTTACAAGCACATGATGGTGTACATGTGTATATAATTCTACGCACTTTTATCACAGGTGTAACTTTGTGTAACCACCACCACAATCAAGATGCTGAACTGTTCCATTACCCCAGGACTCCCTCATGCTATTCGTTTGTGCCCCTCCTCCTTCCCTTCTCAATCTCTGAGCCCAGGCAATGAGTAATCTGTTCTCCATCTCTATAGGTTTGTTATTTCAAGAACATTACGTATGAAATCATACAATATGTAAACTTTTGAGTTGGATTTTTTTCACCGAGAATAGTTCTTTTGAAATCTATTAAAGTCGTTGCATGCATCACTAGTTCACTTTTTATTACTGAGTAGTATTTCATAGAATGGATAAACCACAGTTTGTTTAGCCATTCACCCAATGAAGGATATTTGGGCACTTTAAGTTTTTTGGGTATTATGAATAGAGCTGCTATGAACATTTGTGTACAGGTTTCGCTTCAGAGTAAGTTTTCAATTTTGTGATAAATGCTCAAGAGTGCAGTTACTGGGTTGTACGTTAAGCGCATATTTAGTTTTAAAAGAAACTGATGAACTGTTTTCCAGAATGGCTGAATCATTTTACATTCTCACCAGCAATGTATGAGTGATCCATTTTCTCTGCATCTTTACCAGTATTTGGTGTTGCCATTATATTTTATTTTAGCCATTCTGATGGGTGGGTAATGACAGCCCATTGTGATTTTCCTTTGTATTTCTCTAGTAGCTAACGATGTAAACGTATTTTCATGTGTTTCTGTGCTGTCTGTCTATCCTCTTCAGTTGTTTCTAAGCCACTCAGTCTATAGTATTTTGTTATAGCAGCCCAAACAGATTAAGATAGGAGTGGTATCCATAGTATATTAAGAGCTATCAAAACTCAACATTAGGGGCCGGCCTGGCGGCATAGTGGTTAAGTCACGTGCTCTGCTTTGGCAGCCCCGGGGTTCGTGGGTTCAGATCCCTGCGTGGACCTAGGCACTGCTTATCAGGCCATGCTGTGGCAGGTGTCCCACACATATAAAGTAGAGGAAGATGGTCATGGATGTTAGCCCAGGGCCAATCTTCCTCAGCAAAAAGAGGAGGATTGGCAACAGGTGTTAGCTCAGGGCTAATCTTGCTCACACACACGAAAAAACACCCTCAACATTAAAGAAATCTGATTAGAAAATGGACAGAAGAAATGAACAGACATTTTATTAAAGAAGATATACAGACAGCAAATCTCTTCAATTATTTAAAATTTATTTTATCAGCATTTTGTTATTTTCAGCATACAGATTCTGTGCATTTTTTTATATTTATATTTAAGCTTTTAATTAACTTTTGAGTGATTATAATATTGTGCTTTTAATTTTGGTTTTTCTGTCCATTGTTTTTATATAGAAATGTGACTGATTTTTGTGTGTTGATCTTGTGTCCTGCCATCCTGCTCAATTTATTAGTTCTCAGAGTTTTTTTTTCTTTGCAGATATCTCGGGATTTTTAATGTTAGAATCATCAAATACTCTGTAAATTGGGGAAAAAATTTCCAATATGTATGCCTTTTATTTTTTTTTCTTGCCTTGTTATGTCAACTACAACTTCCAGAACTATATTGAATAAGAGTGATGAGAGCTTGCCTTGTATACAATCTTACAGGGAAGCATTCAGTCATATACCGTTAAGTATGATATTAGCTATTTAAAAAAAAAAAATAGACGTTCTTTATCAAGTTTAAAAAGTTCCCTCTGTTCCTAGTTTGATGAAAGCTTTCCTTATGAAAATGTTGCATTTTGGGAAATGCTTTTTCTGTGTCAATTGATATAATTATATGATTTTTCTTCTTTAGCCTACTAATATGATAGATTATATTAATTAAATTTCAAATGTGGAGCCAGGCTTACACATTCTACTTGATTGTAGTATTTTATTTTTTGTATCCATTGCTGGATTGATTTTCTAGTATTTTGTTGAGGATTTTTGCATCTCATTTCATGAGAGTTATTGGTTAATAGTTTCCTTGCTTTGTGCTGTCTTTGTCTGGTTTTGGTATCAGGGTAATACTGGCCTCAGAAAATGAACTAGAAGTGTTATATCCTCTCATGTTTTCTGTGATTACGTAAAATTGGCATTAATTTTTTGGTGAAATTCCCCAGTATAACCATCTTGGTCTGGGATTTTCTTTTATGGCACCTTTTTAATTACAAGTTAAATTTATTTAATGATTATAGGACTATTCAGATTAACTATTTCATTTTCATGTTTTCATAAAATATCCTAAATCCTTTCATCTTTGTTGAATTTTGGTATTTGGTGGTTTCAAGGAAATGGTCCATTTCTTCTGAGTTGTCAGATTTATGAGAGCAACAATTTATGTTTAACTTGTATCTTTCTGTTTGTGTATGTGTATTATTTTATGTAGAAGATTAATTTATATAAATTCTATTGCACTCACATTATGTTTCTTACTATTCTTAGTCCATCCTATACTTTGAGTACACCCAGTGTACATCTAGTCCATGGCTTCACACTGCTGCATAATATTGCATGTTGTCCATCCACCATATTTGATCTATAAACTCCAAGAACGTACCTTAAATTGCCTGCAACCCCAAACTATCATGAACAATGTTTCAAAAAATGTTTTGTACATATTCTCTTATGAACCTATGAGAAATTTTTTAAAAGAGTGCTTTCTAGGTAAAATATGTTGCTCAATTTTTAAAAATCCAATCTTAGGGTTTCTGATTGGTGAGTTTACTTTATTTATATATATTCTCATTACTTTTAATTTAGGAGTTCTTTCTACTTTTTTAACCCTTACTTTTCCATTTATTCTGCTTTATTTTTGTTGTTTTTTTCTCCTATCCTGTTTTTCATTAGATTGAGTTTTATTTTGATGATTATACAATCTATGTTTTTAATGGTCATTGCTCTTAACTTAAAACCCAGATTCATATTTATTCACTTGTACTGAATTCCTAAATTTATCATGATCTAGCTATAAATTCCCTATAACATGACAGGTACATAAGCGTGGCCCATCTCTAATCCCCTATAAATTTGATTTTGAATATTTTAAAAATTCTGGATTGATGTAGACCTCATTTTTTAAAAAATTATCAATATAGACATGAATTTAAGAATTATTGACACAACTGACATGATTATATAAAAATTATAATAAAATAAATGTTCCAAATAAATATATATTCTTTCAGTATTCCAGATATTTTAATAATCTTCTTAGTGATTTTGTATTATTGAATTACAAGGGCAAATTTACTTTATTGGCTATTAAAGAAAGAGGAATAATGTGGTTCTTGTCATCAAGATCTTAGTTTAAATATCACCTCCTCAGAGAAGCTTTCCCTGTCCACCCAGCCAAGTCTGTCACTTTATGTCACATCATTTTAATTATTTTGTCACATGTATTTTAATTATTTCCATAGCACTTATGACTATTTAAATTTTTCCTCTTCACTTTTTTTTATGGAGCATCACCAAGCAATAGAGTAAGATTATAATCTCTATGAAATAAGAAAAAGGATAATAATTGGTGCTCAATATATGTTGATTGAACTATTGGATATATATATTTTTAGTTTATTTTCAATAGCCTTGGGCTAAAATAAATTAAAACATTGGTATGAATAAACATTTATTATATGGCTACTATTTTCAAGACAATTGGTTTTAAAGAGTTTTTTTCTTTCTAATTTTTCTTTCTTCCTTCTAGGAACAGAGATAGATAAAGCATCAGAATCTTTGGTATGATTAAGAGCATGTAATCTTTAAATATGAGGTCATTCATATTCATCTAGCATAATTTTCCAGGAAGCTCAGTCTTTCAGGACCAAATACAAAGCCTTGAAGGAAGGCCAGAAAGTAAGTGAGCACGAGGTATTGTGTCTATCTTGGCGTGGAAGCGTCCTAACCAGCATGTCTGCTCTAAAATGCACTAGTCTGAATGCCGCTCTGTGCTTAGTGAGATCGCATCCTCTTTTGTTATATTGCATCATCATTACCTGTGGAAAGCAGTTATTCCTACTCATCCTTGTCACTAGAAATAGTTTAGTAAAAGAGTGATTTACTTCTTTCTCTTTTTATAACTAGACACATGCAGCAACTCTTAGAAAGTAAATATTAGATGGTGTGAAGAAAATAGTGGTGATTTTGCACATTCTGAGAAGTGGAGTATCTTTTACTTATAGGATTTTCTAAGGCTAAACTCAAGAAATTCAACCATAAAAAAACTTGATAAAATTTGACTTTTCATCATAAAATATCCTTAGTCAAATTAAAGAGTAAATAATGAATCATGGGATTATATTTTATCATATATGCAAATAAAATACTATAACGAATGAAAAGATTTATGAATTAAAAACAAATCTATAAATTAAAGGAAAATCAGAAATACACCTATAGGACAACTGGTAGAACATAAAGACAAATCCAAAAGGAGAAATGGCCCAAGGACACA
This sequence comes from Ceratotherium simum simum, assembly GCF_057802395.1. Lineage (NCBI taxonomy): Eukaryota > Metazoa > Chordata > Mammalia > Perissodactyla > Rhinocerotidae > Ceratotherium > Ceratotherium simum. The sequence goes on from NC_141913.1 coordinate 14,531,601, forward strand.
TGTAAAAAGTTTTTCTCCCTAATTATAAAAATATGTAAATCCAAAGAATAATTAATTTCAGTTTTTACCTAGCACATTGGCAAATATTTACAGGTAATAATAATCAGGTTTGGCAGGTTGGGAAAATATGGTCTTCTCTACAATGTAGTGGGTGAGTATCTTGTTTCAGACTTTCTGTGAGGAAGTTTAGCCAAACATACCAAGAGAACAGGCTATCCTGTGCTACACAGTGTCCCGGCTTCTCAGAGTCAACCCAACAGCTTTATTCATCAATATCCCCTATACTGCCAACAAAGCAAGCCATCCCAAGTATAGTCAGCCCTCCATATCCGCAGTTTCGTGCCTTTCGGTTCAACCAATAGCCATGGAAAGGCGATGGTTACATCTGTACTGAACATGTACAGACTTTTTTTCTTGTCATTATTCTCTAAACAATATCGTATAAGAACTATTTACATAGCATTTACATTGTATTAGATACTATAAGTAATCTAGATATGATTTAAAGGATATGGGAGGGTGTGTGTAGGTTATATGCAAATACTATGCCATTTTATATAAGAACTTGAGCATCTGTGGATTTTGGTATCCACAGGGGTTCTTGGAATCAATCACCAGATACTGAGGGGTGACTGTACTCTCAAACTAACTCTAACATCAATAACATGCCAAAAAAATATGCTTAAAAAGCATATCCTTTCCATGCATCCTTCGCTCTAACTATTTTGAAAGGTCACAATCTAAAAATATTAATAGTTTGGGCATCAATAACACAGACATTCTTGTTCATAATTTGGGTGCCTTCTCCTATTTGTGAATCCTGCAGTTAATAGTTACTTCTTTGACAGTAGTCCTTGATGTTGTAGTTATTGATCCCTCCTTTAGTCTTTCTTATCAGCCCAGATGTCTTTTGTTTTGAAATTAGACATCCTTTTCTCATCTACAGTGCTCCCTCTTTCTTCTTTTACTTAGAACCATCCATCGGTACTAAAAAGAGCAATGATGGGTAGCATTTGTGCAGATTTCTCTGCATACTTACCATGGGCCACATTGTATATTAATGCTCCCCCTTTTCTTCCTTTGCACTCATTCTCTCTTATCCTAGGCAGTCAGCATTTTGATAAAGGGATTATCAGGATTATAAAACATCAAGTATAAAAGAAAGAACTATTTTGAGAGTAGGTTAATTCCTAGAGACTAAGAAGCCATAGTTATTAAATCGTAGTATGTCATTTAAATAAGCATGAAGTGGTTCCTTCTATCTAGACTGCCAAACCGATGTCAATATCAGCAAAACTTCAAAATTATATTTTCTAGAGCACATCGTCCAGTCTTTGCAGCAGCCACTGTTGACAGTCTGACACTCCAAAACAGAGCAAGTGTTTTGGCCCAGCAAAAAAGCCCAGCAAGCACTCGGCTTTTGAGATGTCCTTCTCTGAGGCTGGGACCAGGAAAAATAACCTCAGAGCACTTACAGCAAGTGTAATAGATGAGGCCCACGCATGGAGGTAGCACTCACTGTGATACCAGGAGCAGGTCACTAATGAGGAAAATGCTAAAGCTAACAACGGTGCTCACAGCGGTACCTTGTAGGGAAAGGGACTATTGACTTGTGCTGGACAGATATTTTAAGATGGCAGAAAAATATATTTACTTTCAATAAGTTAGGGCCTTCCAAAACAAAAGAGGAGTAGGCATTGGCTCCGGTGTGCTTCCCTCTCAACGGAATAGTTTCATCATAGGACATACCATCTGAACTTTTGTCCCCCCATCCATTGAGGTCACCATGGATATAGGGGAATCCTTTGACTCCTTTTACCACAGTATGTCATTTGAAATAAGGATTTCTGGTGCACAGTAGGCTATTAGTGACATGTGTTAAATTGGCATTGAGTGACAATTCTCACCGATCTAAATAGGTTGAAAGAATAAGTATGTTTTATTACTAGTTCCAAACGGTCTGAAAGAATATGAGAAAATGGTATTCCAAATAAGCTAAATCCCTTTCTTAGAATAGACTTGACCCAGGCACTGATCACCCTCTGTGTTGTCCCTTAGGGATAGCTCTCAATGGCTGAGAACATGATTTCATTCTTTCAGATCTTCATTTGAAGGTAAGTGTGATCCCTCATTTGGCAAGTATATCACTTGCTTTCTGTGTTATAGATGCAAACAGCTCTGTAACTGTGCAAATGTGGCAACTGCAACAATGAAGTATAGGATGTTAGTTCAGAAATTAAAGTAATATCCAAGCATATTCAAGATAGGTATTAATTGAAGTTCTCCATTTTTTTCCCAATGGCCTTTAGCCAAAGCCAGGAGGCCATCAGCAAACTGAGCTGCTATAAGACTCTGGGTTGCAGAGAACATGGGAGTCTATAAAGGATTATCTCCAAGTTTTAGCATAACAGTTATAGCCTGCTTGCATGCAGATGATAAATGAATTAGTGGAAACCTGCTATATATCTGACGAAAAAGAAAACATGTGCTGATGATGTCCTTGAAATATTTACATTCTGAATTACCTAATAATTTGACAATCATTAAGTTCATTCCAGGCCCAAATATTAAAAAAAATCGGAAAAAAATGGTTTGGCTCTCTACAGACGAGAAAATGTCCATGAGGTTAAAGGTCATGAGACTAAAAATGATGAGGTTAAAAGAGGCATTACTTCAAAATTCCAGATCCTATTCCTAATTCCAACATAGGACAATGAAGGAAATAAAATAATTTACCTTTTCTATACCACAACATCTCATCCTACACAAAATGGAGAATAAATAAATGCTACAAAAAGCATCAAAGAAGAATGTTAAAAACATTTCTTTAAATTCAGATACAAGACAAAAATATAAAATTTTGTCAGTTCTATTAAACATTATACTGAAATTCCTAACCAACACAATAAGAAAATAACAAAACTGAATGCATACAGACTGTAATGAAGGAAGTAAAATTAATTGTTATTATTTTCAGATGATGTAGGTGACTATATAGAAACTCCTTTCAAGATAGTCAGATAAATAACTAGGAAAAAGAAGAGTATAGCAAGTTTCTGAATGTAAGAGGAATGTTTAAAAGTCAGTTGTATTTCCATGCATCAGCAAAAAAAAAAAAATTAGAAAATGAAATTTAAAAATAGATAACAATTGAAATAGCATTAAAAATTATAAATACCTGAAGATAAATCTAATAAAAGATGAGCAAAGACAATATGTAGATCATTATAAAACTTTAGTAAAAGATTTTATGGACCAGTATCCCATGTTCATTGAAAGAAATCCTTTACTTATTCGGGGTCTTTTGTTGTTCCATATAAATTTTAGGATTCTTTGTTCTATTTCTGTGAAAAATGTTGTTGCAACTTTGATAGGGATTGCATTGAATCTATAGATGGCTTTAGGAAGTATGGACATCTTAACTATGTTAATTCTTCCAATCCAAGAACACGGAATATCTTTCCATTTCTTTGTGTCTTCAATTTCTTTCACAAATGTTTTATAGGTTTCAATGTACAGATCTTTCACCTCTTTGGTTAAGTTTATTCCTAGGTATTTTATTCTTTTTGTTGCAATTGTAAATGGGATGGTATTCTTAATTTCTCTTTCTGCTGCTTCGTTGTTAGTGTACAGAAATGCAACTGATTTTTGTATGTTGATTTTGTATCCTGCAACTTTACCATATTCGTTTATTACTTCTAAAAGTTTTCTGGTGGATTCTTTAGGGTTTTCTATATATAAAATCATGTCATCTGCAAATAGTGACAGTTTCACTTCTTCCTTTCCAATGTGGATCCCTTTTATTTCTTTCTCTTGCCTGATTGCTCTGGCTAGGACTTCGGAGTGGTGACAGTGGGCATCCTTGTCTGGTTCCTGTTCTTAGAGGGATAGATTTCAGTTTTTCACCATTGAGGATGATATTAGCTGTGGGTTTCTCATATATGGCCTTTATTATGTTGAGGTACTTTCCTTCTATACCCATTTTATTCAGAGTTTTTATCATAAATGGATGCTGTATCTTGTCAAATGCTTTCTCTGCATCTATTGAGATGATCATGTGATTTTTATTGTTCATTTTATTAATGTGGTGTATTACGTTGATTGATTTGCGAATGTTAAACCATCCCTGCATAACTGGAATAAATCCCACTTGATCATGGTGTATAATCTTCTTAACGTATTGTTGTATGCGATTTGCTAGTATTTTGTTGAGGATTTTTGCATCGATGTTCATCAGTGATATTGGCCTGTAATTTTCTTTTATTGTGTTGTCCTTGTCTGGCTTTGGTATTGGGGTAATGTCAGCTTCGTAGAATGAGTTAGGGAGCTTCCCTCCCTCCTCAATTTTTTGGAAGAGTTTGAGAAGGATAGGTATTAAGTCTTCTTTGAATGTTTGGCAGAATTCCCCAGGAAAGCCGTCTGGTCCTGGACTTTTATTTTTGGGGAGGTTTGTGATTACTGTTTTGATCTCCTTACTGGTGATTGGTCTATTCAAATTCTCTACTTCTTCTTGATCCAGTTTTGGAAGGTTGTATGATTCTAAGAATTTATCCATTTCTTCCAGATTGTCGAATTGGTTGGCATATAGCTTTTCATAGTATTCTCTTATAATCTTTTGTATTTCTGAGGTGTCTGTTGTAACCTCTCCTCTTTCATTTCTGATTTTACTTATTTGTGCCTTCTCTCTTTTTTTCTTGGTGAGTCTAGCTAAAGGTTTGTCAATTTTGTTGATCTTTTCAAAGAACCAGCTCTTGGTTTTATTAATTTCTTCTATTGTTTTTTTGCTTTCTATTTTATTTATTTCTGCTCTGATTTTTATTATTTCCCTTCTTCTACTGATTTTGGGCTTTGTTTGTTCTTTTTCCAGTTCCTTTAGGTGCATTGTTAGATTGTTTATTTGAGATTTTTCTTGTTTGTTGAGATAGGCCTGTATCGCTATAAACTTCCCTCTTAGAACCGCTTTTGCTGTATCCCATAAATTCTGCATGTCGTATTTTCATTTTCATTTGTCTCCAGGTATTTTTTGATTTCTTCTTTGATTTCTTTGTTAACCCAGTCGTTGTTCAGTGCATTTTGTTTAATCTCCACATATTTGTGGCTTTTCTGATTTTCTTCCGGTTGATTTCTAGTTTCATACCTTTGTGGTCAGAAAAGATGCTTGGTATTATTTCAATCTTCTTAAATTTATGGAGACTTGTTTTGTGGCCTAATATGTGATCAATCCTGGAGAATGTTCCATGTGCATTTGAAAAGAACGTGTATTCATCGGTTTTTGGATGGAATGCTCTGTATATATCTACTAGGTCCGTCTGTTCTAGTGTGTCGTTTAAGGCCAATGTTTCCTTATTGATCTTCTGTTTGGATGATCTATCCATTGGTGTAAGTGGAGTGTTAAAGTCCCCTACTATTATTGTGTTACTGTCTATTTCTGTTTTTATGTCTGTTAATAATTGCTTTATATATTTAGGTGCATGTACATTGAGTGCGTAGATATTTACAAGTGTTATATCCTCTTGTTGGATTGTGCCCTTGATCATTATGTAATGCCATTCTTTGTTTCTTTTTACAGTTTTTGTTTTAAAGTCTATTTTGTCTGATATGAGTACGGCTACCCCAGCTTTCTTTTCATTGCCATTTGCGTGGAGTATCTTTTTCCATCCTTTCACTTTCAGTTTGTGAGTGTCTTTAGGTCTGAAGTGTGTCTCTTGTATGCAGCATATATATGGGTCTTGTTTTTTTATCCAGTCAGCCACCCTATGCCTTTTAATTGGAACATTTAGTCCATTGACGTTTAAAGTAGCTATTGATAAGTATGTACTTACTGCCATTTTTTTACTTTTTTTTTTTTCTCAGTGTTTTAGTAGTCCTTCTCTGTTCCTTTCTTCTTCTATACAGAATTGATGGTCACTTTAGTTTGACCTCTGTCTGAAAGCTCTACTCTTTAACACCCCTCCTCCCTCATGTTTTTGATATCATATCTAACCTCTTTTTTGTGCATTTGTATCCATTATGTTCTAATCATGGAAATAGATAATTTTTCCTATTTGTGGTCTTCTCTTTTCCCCTTAAATCAGTCCCTTTAACATTTCTTGCAGCACTGGTTTCTTGGTGACAAACTCCTTTAATTTTTGCTTATCTGGGAAAATTTTGATCTCTCCTTCCATTTTGAATGATAACCTTGTTGGGTAGAGTATTCTTGGCTGTAAGTTTTTTCCTTTTAGCACTTTAAATATATCGTGCCACTCTCTTCTAGCCTGTAAGGTTTCTGCTGAGAAGTCAGCTGATAGCCTTATGGGGTTTCCTTTGTATGTAACTTGACCTTCTCTTGTGGCTTTCAGGATTCTCTCTTTATCTTTAATTCTGGACATTTTGATTATGATGTGTCTTGGTGTGGGCCTCTTTGGGTTTATCTTGTTTGGGGCTCTCTGTGCCTCCTGTACCTGGATGTCTGTTTCCTTCCTTAGGTTAGGGAAGTTTTCATCTATTATTTCTTGAAATAGATTCTCTGCCCCCTTGTCTCGCTCTTCTCCTTCCGGGACACCTATAACATGGATGTTAGTGCGCTTGATGTTGTCCCAGAGGTCCCTTAGACTGTCCTCAGTCTTTTTAATTCTTTTCTCTTTTACCTGTTCACCTTGGGTAATTTCTTCTAGTCTTTCGTCCAGCTCACAGATCCGTTCTTCTGTATCCTCTACTCTGCTTTTGAGTCCCTCTAATGAATTTTTCATTTCCAGTATTGTATTCTTCATTTCTTTTTTTTTTTTTTAATTTTATTTATTTATTTTTCCCCCAAAGCCCCAGTAGATAGTTGTATGTCATAGCTGTACATCCTTCTAGTTGCTGTATGTGGGACGCGGCCTCAGCATGGCCGGAGGAGCGGTGCATCGGTGGGCGCCCGGGATCCAAACCCGGGCCGCCAGCAGCGGAGCGCGTGCACTTAACCGCTAAGCCACGGGGCTGGCCCTATTCTTCATTTCTGATTGGTTCTTTTTTATATCTTCCATTTCTTTGTTGACATTCTCACTGAGTTCATCTATTCTTCTCCCCAGATCAGTGAGCATCCTTAACACTCTTAGTTTGAACTCTCTGTCAGGTAGGTTGCTCATTTCTGTTTCACTTAGTTCCTTTTCTGGGGTTTTGTCCTGTTCCCTTACTTGGAATGTATTCTTTTGCCTCCTCATTTTGCCTCTTTCCCTGTGCTTGTGTCTACGTATTAGGTAGGTCAGCTACGTCTCCTGCTCTTGGATAGGTGACCTTATGTAAGTGATGCCTTAGGAGGTTTCCAGTGTGCTTCCCTCAGTTCTCAATGTTCTAGGGGTCACCCCTATGTGGGCTATGTGTGTCCTTCTGTTGTGGCCTGTTTGCTCTCCCTGTAGGCTCCCAGGGAGGCTGAGTTATGCTCCTGGCCAGCTGTTGTAATGCTCAGCTGTATGTAGTTGTTGTGGGCCCTTCAGTCTCTTTATCAGGTGTGGGGAGCCCCAGCACAGTTGGCTGCAAGTTCTAATACCACATTTGTGTTGCAGTATTTCTTTTAAGTGAGTAGGCCCCCAGCATGGCAGGTTGTTAGGCTCAGGGCCTTACAATTGCTGTAAGCCTCTAGCCTATTAGGTCTCTTGTCAGCTCTCTGAGGATTGCAGCAGGGTGGGGCTGGCCTCAGGCACAGGAGCACCCAATTGTTTCAGGCTTTGGAAGGTGGTGCAAACCCCCTCTGTGAGTCTTTGAGAAGCACAAGTCTTCTGCAGCTGACAAGCCCTGCTGCCCACAGGTCCACACACACAGTCAACACAGTCCTGCCCCGTGTGAGCGCCCCGACCTCCCCAAGCAGACCCAGTCTCTCCATGGCGGGAGCCCCACACACTCCGCCACCGCCCCACACTCTCCACCCGCTCCTTGTGCACACCCTGCCCAGCTCAAGTCGGCTCAGTTGCCAGGCTGCAGAGAATCCAGTCACCAATCTATGCAGGCCCACAAGTTGCCTGAGGGCTTGTTGTTGGGTGGGGCCAGTCTCTAGGGTGGGCTGTCTGCCCTGGCTGAGCTGGATTAAATCGGTGCTCTAGCGGTTGGGGCAGACCCTGGGCTAGCAGGCCTCAGGGAGAACTCCAATGGCGTCTGTGTCAGCACGCTCACACCAGGCCACAACAATGGCCGCCGCCAATGTCCCAGTCTCTGGAGAGGTCTCACCCCTCACAGAGATGCACTCAGGGCCTATTAGGTGAGTCTCTTGTCACCAAAGCACTGTGCATCTTTCTTTCTGGTGATTTTAGGATGCTTTCTGAAATGGGTGAGTTTGCCCGCGGGCCCTTGAAGAGCTGGTTTTAGTTTCTTTGTGAACCCGGTTTTCTGGGGGTGCTCCCCAATGCTTTAGTAGCAGGCAAAGTCAGATATTATGCCGCTGGTCTTGATTGTGCTGGGTCCACTAAATGCCCACAGCGGGGGCGCTCCCCGGCTCAGGGCCCCGCGCCTCCAGGGAGGGCTGCGTACCTGTGAGCTGCTCCCCGCGACCGTGAAGCTGGCGGCTTGTGAAGGCGGCGTTTTTCCTCTCCAGAAGGGAGTCTTTGCCTCTTCCACCTCAGTTAGGATTGTCCGTTGTTGCAGGAGTTCCTCTTATCCAGTTTTCAGTTCTGTCTCAGGAGTAATTTTTCCACGAGTAGTTGTAAATTGGCTGTGTCCACGGGAGGAGGTGAGTTCCTAGTCTGCTTACGCCGCCATCTTGACTCCGCCCCTCGGAATCTTTAATATTGTAAACATGCTACTTTTCTCTAGGCTGTGCTATAGATTCACCGCAACTCCAAACAATATTCCAAAAAGGTACTGTTTTTTTAACTTGAAATGTTGATTCTAAATTATATAGGGAAGAGTAAAGGCTCAAACTGACATAGAAAAAATGACACAAACAGCAGCAACAAAAGCCAAAATATTATGAAACACTGTCTTTAGTATGCTAAGAAATAACTGTCAACTTAGAAGTCAATAATAAGCAACAAAAATGTCTTTTAATAACGAGAGCAAAAACGAAGATATTTCTTTCTCTCTCTCTTTTTTTTTTTTGTGAGGAATTCAGCCCTGAGCTAACATCCATGCCAATCCTTCTCTTTTTGCTGAGCAAGACCACCCCTGAGCTAACATCTGTTGCCAATCCTCCTCCTTTTTTTTTTCCTCTTTTCTCCCCAAAGCTCCAGTAGATAGTTGTACATCATAGTTGCACATCCCTCTAGTTGCTGTATGTGGGACGAGGCCTCAGCATGGCCGGACAAGCAGTGCGTTGGTGCGTGCCCGGGATCCGAACCCGGGCCACCAGTAGTGGAGTGCACGCACTTAACCGCTAAGCCACGGGGCCAACCCCCAAAGATATTTCTAAACAAGCAAAAGCCAAGAGTTTAACAGCAGATCCTCAGGAAAGGAAATTCTAAAGGATGTTTTTTCAACAAAAGGAAAAGAATTCCAGATGGAATAGCCAATATGCAAGAAATGATGAGGGCTTGCACAGTGAAACTACAAAACATTTTCGAGAGAAATTTAAAAATTGAAAGATATCCTGTGTCTATGAATTGGAAGACTTTAATATTGTTAAGATGGCAATATTTCCCAATTTATCTACAGATTCAATGCAATCCCTATCAAAATTTCAACTTCCTTATTACAGAAAAGATAAGTTGATCTTAAAATTGATATGGAAATTCAGGGAAACCAGAATAGGAAAAACAAACTTGAAAAAGAAGAACAAGGTGAGAGGACTCACGCTTCCCGATCTTAAAACCTACTACAAAGCAATAGTCATCCAGAAAATGTGGTACTGGCACGAGGATAGACATACAGGTCAACGAAATAGAACAGTCTAGAGATAAACCCAAACATCTATAGTCAATTGATTTTTGACAATGGTGCCAAGACTATTCAATGAGGGAAGAATAATCTTCAACAAATAGTGCTGGGATAACAGGAGAACCACATACAAAAGAATGATGTTAGACCCCCTACCTTACACCATATTCAAAAATTAATTCAAAATAGCTCAAAGATTTTAAATGTGAGAGATAAAAATATACACCCTTAGAAGAAAACATAGATGTACATCTTCATACTCGGCATTAGGCAATGGTTTCTTAAATATGACACCAAAAACACAAGCAACCAAAGAAAAACTAGATAAATTGGACTTAATCAAAATTAAAAACCATTGTGATTCAAAGGACACCAACAAGAAAGTGAAAAGACAACCCACAGAATGGGGGAAATGTTTGCATATCATACATATGACAAGTGTCTAGTATCTAGAATATATAAAGAATTTTTATATCCCAATAATTAAAAGATAAATAAACCAATTAAAAATGGGCAAAATATTTGAATAGACATTTCTCCAAGATAGATATACAAATGGCCAACAAGCACATGAAAAAATGTTCAACATCTTTAGCCATCAGGCATATGCAAATCAAAACCAAAATGAGATACTACTTCATACCCACTAGTATTTCTATAATCAAAAAGAAAAAAACCAAATGGAAAATAAGAAGTGTTGGTCTGGATGTCAATTAATTAGAACTCTAATAGCCTACTAGTAGAAATGCAAAAGGGTGCAGTCACTATTCTTCTATGCTGTGAATGTTTGGCATTCACAGAAGCATTATTCACAATGTCCAGAAAGTGGAAGCAACAAGCAAAATGTCCATCAACTGATGAATGGACAAACCAAACGAGATATATCCATACAATGAAATATTTTTAAGCCATGAAAAGGAATGAGGAATAATACACACTACAACATGGAGAAACCTTAAAAATGTTACGCTAAGTGAAAGGAATCAAACATAAAAGGCCACATTTTGTATGATTCTATTTATATTAAATGTCCAGAACAGGCAAATCCAAGAGATAGAAAGTAGATTAGTGGTTGCCAGGAGCTAGGAGGAGTGGGAAATGAGGAGGAAATGCTAACACATATGGGCTTTGATTTTAGAGATGATGAAAATGTTTTAAGATATTGGTCATTGTTACACATTACATTGTGGATATACTATATCATATTGTGGATATATTAAAAACCAGTGAATTACACATTTTAAAATGGTGAAGTTTATCATACATGAATTATATCCCAATAAAAAAAGAAGTGATGAGAAAAAATATTGGCAAAAACGTGGGTTAATGTAACAACAAACTGTATTTTTTTCTAACTTCTCAAAGCAACAATAATAATACCTAATTTTTGGCGGAAAAATAAGCCAGATCTAAAATAGTAGAAAGTAATAGCATATTGCTATGGACTGAATGCTTGTGTCCCCCCCAAATCCATCTGTTGAAGCCCTAATTCCCAATGAGATGGTATTTGGAGGTGAGGTCTTTCGGACGTGAGTGGATTTAGATGAGCTCATGAGGGCAGAGCCCTGTGATGGGATTAGTGCCCTTACACAAAGAAGAAGAGACCAGAGACCCCCTCACTCCTCCGTGTGAGGACACAGCAAGAAGGTGTGCAAATTAGGAAATATCTGCAAATTAGGAAGAGGGTCCTCACCAGGCACTGAATCTGCTGGCACCCTGATCTTGGACTTCCAGCCTCCAGAACTTTGAGAAATAAATGTCTGTTGTTTAAGCCACTCAGTCTACAGTGTTTTGATATAGCAGCCCAAGTTAAGACACACATCAAGCTGTGAGGCAATAATCAGAGTTCAAGTGTGCTAGGATCCTTGCATTGCTTGGGACAAACATTAAGCTATCCATCATTTAAAAAATCTGTTAGGTTAGTATGTGCAGTTATGTGTTGCTTAACGAAGTGGATACATTCTGAGAAATGTGTTGTTAGGTGATTTTGTTGGGCAAACGTCACAGAGTGTACTTACATAAACCTAGATGGTACAGCCTACTACACACCTAGGCTATATGGTACTAATCTTATGGGACCAGTGTTGTATATGCAGTAATCGTTAACCAGAACATTGTTATGCAGTGCATGACTGTATGTCAAAGTATCTAGGGTATACCTTAAAAGAAAATTGTAAAGAGTAATGTGCTTAACTTCCAAAACGATAGAGGAAAAAGTGTAATTTAAAAGGTAAGAGACAATAACCCCATTAATTAAAAAAAATAAAAGCAAAGCAGAAAAAAATAGGACAAAGAAAATTCACTAAAATGTATTTTGCATGTGGGAGGGATGTGAGTTATTATGGTCAAAGAGCAGACTGTAGCATGCTATATTTTCCTAAATTAACCACAGGAGCATTTCTGGTCTGATGTGCTCTTCCAGAGCTTTGGCAATCTCTAACAAAGAAGTAGAATTCATTCTCCTTTCTCTGGAAATCGAGTGAGCCTATGTGATTACTTTGACAAATTAGAATGTGGCAGACGTGACATTGCATGACTTTTAGTGCTGGGTATAGAAGGTGACACTGCTTCCATCTGGCTCTCTCTCTAGGGACATTTGCCCTTGGAACTGAGATACCTTGTCTTAAGGAAACCCAGATTAAATGGAGAGACTGTGTATGGATGTTACAGCTGACATTCCCCAGCTAAGATCCCAACCTACAGCCAGTATCAAAAACCAGATGTGTGAGTGAATGAGCCTTCAGATGATTCCAGCTCCTAGCCTTTGAGTGGTTCCAGTGGAGCCCAAAATGAGAGAGATAAGTTGTCCCCACCGAAGCCTGCCCAAGTTACAGATTCATGACAGAAATAAATGTTGTCATTGTTTTAAGCCACTAAGTTTTGGGTGGTTTGTTATGTAGCATAGACAAGCAAAACTGTTAAATTCTTAATTAGTATAACAATCTCTAATGTAGAGTATGTTATTCTTCATTATGCAGAAGAAAATATTAGGCTTCTTCTCAAATGGCTTTATTTACAGAGGTAGCAGTTCTCAACTTCTCGGACTTTATGACTCTCTTTTAAATCCTAGAAATGTTGGCAGGCACTTGAAGAAATTGAATGACTCAAAACAATATCAAACATGTCAACAGTAACCACTGCCCAGTTAATAACGAGTATTGCGATGTCTCGCAGAATTTCTAGAAATCCACAGCTATACTATTCACTTGGTCTCCCTCCAAGGCTGCTCTGTTTCTGTAGAGCTGCTCTCTACTGTGACCTCCCCTCTGATACTCAGATGAGTCAATATCCTCATGGCTCCAGTAAATCCATGACCTTCCTTGGCATGGACTATTGTTACTTTCTCCCCAGAAGCCAGTTGTACCTCACTCTGAAGCAGGAGGCACATTGTGCTCAGCTCAATGTACATTTTGACAGTTGTCACAAAAATAACTGAACTCATGGATTGAAACTTGGTGTCACAATTGGGATATCATACAGGTTGACGCCCCTTACTCTGATGGGAAATAACACTGATTCCTAACTCTTTGAGGGCTGGAAAGATAGGGTATTGTGGTTGCCATAGTTTACCACTTCTCTAAGGAAATATACCAGACTTATAAGACAATAAAATGAGGTGGGAGAGAAAAATATAGGAAAAATTGGGTGCCGGTGTATAATTTTAGAGGAGTTTAGTACCATAGAAAGTCTCTTATTGGATAAGAAAAAGATGGATTCTTAAAGTGACAGTTTCCTTGGACTGAAGAAAATATCATTACTATCTACTCATTAAGGCAGCTTCTTTTTCAGGACACAGATAGTGGACATTAGGTGCAATACAATTTGTCAACTCCCTTAAACTTGATTAAAAATAAAACTGCAAAGAAGCCCTGAGAGGTGCTCAGCCAAAATTAGGGGAAAGAACGAAGACAGGATTTTGTTTTGAAGTTTACTTATATTCTCCTGGCTTTCTAAGGGGACCCCATGCATAGCTAGAACATGTCCAGGTAACATAAACAAAGCTCATTATTGTTGAGAATCACACTTTGCATAGGCTGTTTAAAATAGGACATGTTTCTGTCTGCTTATTCCACATATGTTTTTTAGGCACATATGCCCCCAGGAGCGGGGTATAAGAATACAATATGATTTAGACATAGATATAGATACAGATGGATATAGATATATACACTATATAAATATAACACACACATATGCACATACACACACCAACACAATTTCTATCCTTATTATGCTCCCAGTCTGTGTGGGGAGAAGCCCACATCTCTGGAAATGGTGGTCTAGTTTCTTAGAATCTCTCAATCCCATTTTCCGGCTCACTCCATGGCCACCCATGATTAGTGGAGCTTTAAGGTCTCTGGAAGAGCAAGATTAAGGAGCATCCAGGCTTCATGTAAATCACACTGAACCAGTTGCTACTGCAGATGTCAAGAAAATATGAGTTTGGCATAAGAATAGATACATAGATCAACAGAACAGAAGAGAGCCCAGAAATAAACCCATGCGTATATGGCCAGTTAGTTAACTACAAAGGAAGCAAGAATATACAATAGGGAAAGGACAGTCTGTTCAATAAATGGTCTTGGGAAAACTGGACAGCCACATGCAAAACAATGAAACTGGACCACTATCTTACACTATACACAAAAATCAATTCGAAATAGATTAAAGACGTGAATGTAAGACTGAAACCATAAAACTCCTAGAAGAAAACACAGGTGGTAAGCGTGTTGACATTTGTCTTGGTGATAGTTTTTGCATCTGACCCCAAAAACAAAGGCAACAAAAGCAAAAATAAGTAGGTGGGACGACATCAAACTAAAAAGCTTCTGCACAGCAAAGGAAACCATCAACAAAATGAAAGGCAATCTAAAGAATGGGAGAAAATATTTACAACTCATACATCTGATGAGGGGTTAATATCCAAAATACATAAAAAACTCATACAACTCAATAGCAAAAAAACAATCCAATTAAAAAACGGGCAGGTGGCCGGCCCCGTGGTGTAGCGGTTAAGTGCGCATGCTCCGCTGCTGGCGGCCTGGGTTCGGATCCCGGGCGCACACAGATGCACCACTTGTCAGGTCACGCTGTGGCGGCATCCCATAGAAGGTGGAGGAAGATGGGCATGGATGTTAGCCCAGGGCCAGTCTTCCTCAGCAAAAAGAGGAGGATTGGCATGGATGTTAGCTCAGGGCTGATCTTCCTCACACATGAAGAAAGGGCAGAGAATCTGAATAGACATTTTCCCAAAGAAGACATACAAATGGCCAATTCGTACACGAAAAGGTGCTCAACATCACTGACCATCAGGGAAATGCAAATCAAAACCACAATGAGATATCACCTCATACCTGTTAGAATGGCTATTATCAAAAAGACAAGAAATAAATGTTGGCAAAGATGAGGAGAAAAGAAAACCTTTGTGTACTGTTGGTGGGAATGCAAATTGGCATAGCCACTATGGAAAACAGTAGGGAACTTCCTCAAAAAATTAAAAATAGAACTACCATATGATCCAGCAATTCCACTTCTGGGCATTTATCCCAAGAAAACAAAACCACTAACTTAAAAATATATATGCACCCCCATGTTCATTGCAGCATTGTTTACAATAGCCAAGATATGAAAACAACCTGAGTATCCATCAATGGATGAACAGATGAGGAAGATGTGGTATATATTTATAATGGAATATTATTCAGCCGTAAAAAAGAAGAAAATCTTGCCATTTGTGACAACTTGGATGGACCTTGAGGGCATTATGCAAAGTAAAGTCAGTCAGACAGAGAAAGACAAATACCGTATGATCTCACCTTTATGTAGAATCTAAAAAAAACCAAAAACAAACAAAAAAATGAGCTCATCTATACAGAGAATAGGTGGATGTTTGCCAGAGGAGGGGGATGAGGGAGTGAGCAAAATGAGTGAAAGGGGTCAAAAGGTACAAACTTCCAGTTTATAAAATAAATAAGTCATGGGGATGCAGTGTACTACATGGTGACTATAGTCTGCAATACCATATTGCATATCTGAAAGTTGCTAAGAGAGTATATTTTAAAAATTCCTATCACATAAAAAATATTTTGTAATTATGTATGGTAACAGATGTTAACTAGACTTATTGTGGTGATCATTTCGCAATATATACAAATATCAAAGCATTATGTTGTACATCTGAAACTAATATAATGTTATATGTCAATTATACCTCAAATTAAAAGAAAGTAAGGAGACCTGTGAGGAGTATTGTAATAATCCAGGTGAGACATAATGGTGGCTTGGACTAGGATAACAGCAATAAAGGTGGTGAGAACTTGTTGGATTCTGGATATATTTTGAAGGTACAAAAGAACATGGTTTATACCATCAAAAAATCTAAGCATGCACATTACAGAGGAGGAATCCAAAATAAATGGAATTGTATTAGACATTCCTTAACATATTTAAATATTGAATCAACAATGATGTCCAAAGGTATGGAGTTAAGAAGTTGCCCTGGGGGTAATGCAAGGAGAGATTAGAAAGATAGAAAAGGATATGGGGAAAGAGGAAGCCATTGTGGGTTTCTGAGGAAGAAGAATGAAAAGAGTAGGCAAGGAAGATTGTTGAATTTGTTGTTAAATACATTATCCACCTTGACTTTTCTCAAATTAATTCTGAACAATACTGCATATTTTAAGTACCTTATGAGAACAAAATACTAGTTTATGCCTATTATTTCAGGCTATATTTACAAAAGTAAAATGGCACCTTTTCTCTCAGCAAAGGTCAAATTCTCTCTAGAATGGAGTGCCCAGTTCTGGATCAGTGTTGTAAATCAGCAGACCAGGTGCGCTTCCTGAGAAACGCCGCCGGTGAGCAACCACCATTCTGCTTCATGCTTGCTGCATCCCCTGGAGTGTTCAAGAAATCTGAATTCTCTGTGAATTGAGTCTTATCTGGTAACACCTTGATTCAAACATAATTTTTTCCCAAGAACCAAAGAACAAACCAAAGGAAATGGATTTAGAAGTGAAAGGCAAGGGGCCTGAGAAGACAGATGGGTAGACAGTGAGGATTAGATTCAGAGACTTTAAAATTTCCTCAGAGCAGGCTCTTTTGGGGTCAAAAATCATGAAAGGTTCAGAGAAAATAAAGGTAATTAAGGCTTGGAAATTGAATTTTAAAATATTGTGTGAATGAATATTAAACTAAACCTCAAGAAAGGTAACATGTATTCGATACTAATTGGCTTTTTAAATAAACATATCAGAATTAGAATTTCCTACTAAAACTATGTCCACTGAGAACCTATCAGATAAAAGCTGTAACCCATGCAAAGTTGGCATCGCTTTGCCTGAATTTAACTCTCTGTGGTTCAGAGTGATAATTCCAAAAGTTTCTGCAGGCAACATCAGTAATTATGGACAAATTCATGTAATCATTAGGAATTATTATTCATAAATAACATAAATTTTATGTGGCACCCTCATGGTGGCTATCCTATTGATTTCTGATGCGGAATTGCTAACACTAATCTAACGGGGATTATTTTCTATGGACTCTTCTGGAAGAGGATTTGCTGACAGCTAATCAAAACTCTTAGGACAAAATTACCTTCAAAAGTGGAAAAAAATTTTGGCTAAAAAGAGATATTAAAAGCAATCATCTCAAATCATAAAACAATACTGATTTGTCTCGAATATATATTTACGTTAAAATGAGTGAAGAGGGGGGGTCCCACAGGAAAGGCCATCCTTGCCAGGGGGCTTACCATAGAGATAGATCGAGCTTCTCTATAAACATTCACTGGTGACAAAGACTGCAGTAGCTCTTGAAAATGTGTGAAATTAATTATATTTTACTATCTTAACTTCTACTCAGTCTATTCCTATTACAGTGTTGGGAACTGAGGGATGCTGTGGCACAGGCTTGACTTATAACACATGAGTCTGCTCATGTGCCCTTATTCTGTGGGGTAATCAATCTTCATTCTCAGGGAAGGAAAAGAAAATATGAGTGTTCAAGATACACCAGAATTTTTAAAAAAATCACAGAGCAATAAATATAAGGATAAGAAGTAGGTGAAAACTTAGGACAGAGGATCAGGTTTGTACAAAATTTCACAGCCACTATCATGGGTGACTAAGGGGAGTTAAGGGGCTTCTATTTGATTCTATATTTTTCCTCACTGTCCTAAACATTCAGAGTATTTCTTGAGATTACATGAAGAAAAAAATAGAAGTAAGATTTAATGGATATTGCAGGAAAATAGAAAAAAATTGAGAACTTTTAGGGTTTTGTTTTTCTGAAACAGAATTAACTTCAAAACTGAGTTACTTCATGACTTTAAGAACTGTTAAATTTGGCAAGAGATGATATGGCACCATCTGAGAGTGCCCGTTTTCCTTTTGCATCCCTGTTTTCCATGGTATTGAAGGCATTTGTATTTGTATGATAAAGAAAGTATTATGTGATTTTCTAAAATATAGTTTCATTTGGAAGCTGACTGTTTTTGGGTGCTTCTGTTACTTATAACACTACAGGAACACAAAAATGCAACTTACATACTTTAATATGCTAATTTTATTACCATATTTAGCTTACTAAATATAAAAACAAACATAACCCAGAAAATAACTTAAAATTTACTAATTTAATTTACTTTTAAACATGAGGTTTTATTCTAAATGTGGTGTAAGCTACTTGTATTCATGGAATATAGAATTTCTTAGTTTTTGCTAGTTTCACAGGGTTAGATTAAAAACTTGAAAATGAGAAAAATGTACTAACATTTTTGTAAAACAAAGAAAGAGTGATTTTTTTTTTAAGAAGGAAAAGGCAAAATTTTTTTTGCTTTGTTTTGCTTTTTGTTTTCTTTTTACTTAGGACCATTGCATGCTATTTTTAAACCCACCAAAAAAGAATGCCTTTGGAAATATAAGCATGTAAAAATATTTTCCTATGTGCTGTAATACAGGTGAGCACAGGGGCCTAAGAAAGCACAGAGGAGGGGTGTGTAAGGGCTTCACTTGGGGCAGTGAGGCACAGGCTTTAAGTGGAAGTGACACTCAAGTAGGAGTTAGTCAGGTTTGAAGGGGAAGAGCATTCCAGAAAGAGTAGAATATGAGGAAAAGCAAAGATGATAAAAGGAGTGGTGTGTTTGTGCAATTGCTAGTAATTAGGTCATCACTTATGGTGAGAGAGAAGGATACATGCAGAGGAGTGGCTGGAGTTGCAGCTGGAGACATCTGGGGGACATGTTTCCAAGGAGCTAGATATTTTCTGCAAAGTCCTGGGACTCTTCTGAAGGAGAAGGATGAGGGTCAATTTTAAATGACATGAATAAGTGGGCGGAGGTACTTTTGTGAGATAGGGTCATATAAGAAGAGAAACATGTTTTGGGATGAAGAGAAAGGAAGTGTATCTTTGATGTGTTGAATTACAGATATCTTTGTGGTCCCCAATTTAATTTATCTAAAAGAAGGCTGAAGATATGGCTATGGATCTCAAGAGAAAGTTCTGTGCTGGAAATAATTGTTTTTGTGATGCATCAACATGTGCTAAAAGTGATGTATGTTAATGAACGCTCGCCAGACAACATAAAACATGAATAAGAGGACCAAATCATATCCTGAGAAAATGTGATTTTTCATAGGCTCCTTTCCAGTATTATTCTACTGTGTTTTTGTGTACTCACAAATATGGAAAAGATTTCAGCATGTGTATTTTGTCAGTTCACCAAGATGAATAGAGCATAAATAACACATACTCCACAGGGGCAAAGATTTGTGTTTCTTTTGCTCATTGCTGTGTCACCAGCACCAATAATAGTGCCTGGCATTTAGTATTTTATCAGTAATCTACTATAATATTTGCTCATTTAAAGAACTAATAAGGAAATGAATGAATTAGTGATACCAGACTCTCTTTTAAGTGCTGGGGATGCAAAATGATTAAGGCGTATCTTCTATCTTCAAAGAATACATTGCCTTATAAGGAAGACACATTAATAAGCAAAAATTGTAAAACAATATGATAAGCAGAGGGTACAGAGGACAGTTTAGCTGGGAAGACAGCAGGTGAAAAGGTATGAAGACATGGAGAAGCACAATGTTTTCAGAGAAGAGTATTTTTTCACATGCCAGGAGCACGAGGTGTTCCAAGCCCTAAATTTGCAATTTGTTTACTTTAATGCTGATAAATGCAGTAGCTAGTCTCAAGTTTCTGCCTTTTTAACTTGGATACAAAAGATTTGAAGCTGCCTTTTTTTTTTTTTTTTTTTTGGTGAGGAAGATTAGCCCTGAGCTAACATCTGTTACCAACCCTCCTCTTTTTGCTGAGGGAGATCCGTGCCCATCTTCCTCTACTTTATATGGGACGCTGCCACAGCATGGCTTGATAAGAGGTGCGTAGGTCTGCGGCCGGGGTCCGAACCTGTGAACCCCGGGTCACCGAAGCAGAGCATGAACTTAACCACTATGCCACTGGGCCGGCCCCAAAGCCACATATTTTTTAAAGATTTATTTTTAAATTTATTTATTTGAAGCTACCATTTACAGTATCAACCTGAATTGCATTTAGCTGCATTTACCGAGTCTGAAAAACAGCAGCTCAAACTACAAAAATGGTTTACTTTTGTCATACGCCAAGGAATCCCAGTGTTGGAGTTCAGATCTGGGGCACCTGGTCAAGGAACCAGGCTCCTCTGTCTTCCTGATGTCCTCTATAGAATGTTACATCCATTGTCCTGGCTACAAGACCGCTCCACCTCCAGGCACTGCTTAAAGTTCTAGTCAGGGAAAGGGAAAGTGAAGGAAGCTTCATCCAGTGGAATTCCATTTACATTTCTGTGTCCTGAATAAGGTTACATGGCATAATTATGCTGCTACAAATAATTTTAATATATATTTTAAGGGGAAGTAAAGACTAGTTATAAAATATAGGATTATACTATTTGCAACAATATGCTTGAGTTGATAATTTAAAAGCCCTCTTTCTAAAAATACCTAGAAATTCTGTAAAGATCAAATAACAAACATTCTGTCATAAACAAAGCAAAATTCTTGAGAAAGAAATGGATACCCCTAGATACTGGACATGAAGATGGGCCCAGAAATTGGAATAGTAAGTCAATGTTGATGCTCAGTGGGGTGGCGCGGGGAGAGGGGTAGTTCAGCCTTCATAATCTAGGGATTTGTGCTTGAGTCCCCACGTGAGCAGAGGACATGGACCTCAGGCTGCCTAAGGCAAGGTGTGAGGATTGAGAAATGCACATTAAGATAGGATCCTCAAGTGGCAGTCTTCTCAATAAAAGGGTGGCAGGAAAACATCCCCCACCTCAGAGGGAGATGATAAGAAAGGGATTGTTTCCTTTTGATATCTATATGGAAAAAAGTTTTCCCTGCGAGTGATCTGGTCCTCATAGGAGTTTAAGGTACAAATTCTGGTTCAATAAAATTCATGTCAAGAAATTAACATAAACATCAGTCCCTGGACGGTGATACACCTGGGATGGTGGACAAAGCAATAGCAGACTGCTCTGAAGGGAGACTCACACGACTCTGGCCACTGTGGATTCCCACAGGAAACCCAGCCCATCAAAGATGAACTCACCATTATAAAACTGCATAATGCTTAAGGAAATTATCCACTTTGATTAGGAAAAATATTTCAAGAACTTAAGGACAAAGTATAAGAATCTAAAGAAAGAATATAAAAGAAGTAATTTACAAATAATTACAGACATAAAAAATAATTGAAATTCTATGAAAAGAAAACAAGGTACTAAGAAGAAGACAGACATTTGAAAAGATCTAAATTGAAATTCAGATGAAGAAAATGTAGTCTATTAGACATCGATGAAGCGATAAAGAGATAATAATAAGTAGAGAGAGGAAAAAGTTACCTAGAATGTTGTACAGAGAAATGAAGAGGGAGAAAATATCGGGGGATGAGTGACATGTAGGATAAAATAAAAAGATCCCGTGTACAAAAGAGTTTCAGAAGGAAGAATAGAGAGAAAAAGAAAGAAGCAATATTCAAACAGAGGATAAATAAAAATAATTTCACAACTAGATACGTCATAGTAAAATTTTAGAAAAGTAAAGCAAAGAGAAAAATCTTAAAACTAATCAGATAAGAAAAACAGGTTGTTTACAAAGAAATAGAGATTTGTTAGACCACAGACTTAATAATAACCCTTCGTGCTAAAATATGAGGCTGGGAAATCAGCAGAATTGGGAACTTTTCTAGGGCAGTGACTCTAAGCAGAATAGTTCTGCAAATGGAAACTCAATGCAAATCTCCACCCTTGGGTCAAAAACTTTTTTTTTCTGACCATTACTAATAATTATTCCAAGGAAGAATCCCGAAGCATATAACTTATTATTTAATATGTCATTTTATAGGTTTAGGATAAAAAGTGGAAAGCTCTTGCTCTGGTACTACTCCCATACCTTTGCAGTTTGCATAGCCGTAAATAAAAGGAATGATTTATATCTTAAACAGTATTATGATTGATAGAGATTTATATTTAAAAACAAATTGGGTCAAGCATCTATCAATATGGAGAGCAGTAGCACTACAAATACCCCAACGTGTTATCAACAAAGCATAAATTTATCTTTAAAAATCACCTCACGTTTAAAAATCCCTATGAAGGATCTAATATACACTTGGAATTTTGCTACAAGGTTTGAATTGAGGACAGTATTCAGAAGGGACAACACACAGTTCTGATCTTCTAGATCGGAAAAATACTTGACATCTATATTTTGTACATATTAAACGTGCTCTAATATGTTTAATCATAATTTAAAAATCTATGACTCCATAGTGATTCTAACATGGAGGGAAGGCTCTTCCTTATGGGAGAATACCAACTAATAAATATAGAAGGAACGGTATAAGTAGAAAAGTCAACACTTTGCAACCATTACTGTAATAACTGATTTAAGCAAAAATCATAATTTGATAGTAAAACCACTAGGTGGATGAAAAATTGCTGAGGAACAGGACATACTCATTCTCAAAGTGTTGTTTCATAGATTATGTATTAATCAGAAAAGGAGCAGAGGAGCCTATATAATGATGAAATACGGTGGATACTCCAAGAGATCAAACTTAACATCACAAAGAATGAGACGTCATTCACCTCCTGCCATGAGGATTGAGAAGGACACGGCACCAGGTATGGTAACATCGGGCCAAGAAGTTAAACCTGAATCTAACGCTGAGGAAATGATCAGACAAATCAAACTGAGTGACCTATACTGTTCAAATAAATTGTAGTGAAAGACTAGAAAAAAATGCTGGGGATTTTCTAGATTAAGAGAGACAAATGAAACATGACCACGAAAGGCAAATAATGATCCTTGATCGGGTCCTGGATCAAAATGAAAATAAAAACAAAACAGATATAAAAAACATTATTTGGACAACTGGGGAAATTTGAATATGAACTATATTACAAAATAGTAGTATATTAGTGTTAAACTTCTTGAACGTGATCCTATACTGAAAATGTAGGAGAAAGTCTTTGGTTTTAGGAGATGTATGCCGATGTATTAAAACATGAAGGAGAGAGACAGCTAATGTGGTAAAAACTGAAAAATTGGTGAATATAGGTGTTCATTGTATTACTCTGGAAAGTTTTCTATGTTTTTGAAATTTTTCAAAATAAAAATTTGGGAGAAATGTTTGTTTGACTAAGTCTTCTATTTTATTACACTTAGAAATTCATAATCTCAATTTTTGTAAAAATTTTCAGAAAACAGACAACATTGCTGTCTCATGGCCTGTAAGATTTCATCTATGTACTATGTTAATAATAGTTATTATTCTTATAATTGATCACTTATTATGCCAGATACCATGCTAAGCACTTTAAATGTATTATCTCATTTGCCTCTCAAGGCAACAATCTTGTTATGATTTCTAAATTTCTCACGAGAAAATGGGAGTTTAGTGACGTTATGTTTAATCTATGCAAGAGGCCAACTTAAGATTTAAATGCATCACTCTGTTCTGAGTCCAAGTTCTTACTTGTATAGCCTCCCAAGGAAATGTTTGCACCTAGAGGTTTGTACCTGAAGGTGTGATGTGGACCTAAATGAGCAGAGGTGCATGATAATAAAATCAACAGCTCTTTATTCATCTGTGAGAAAGCTGTGAATTTCCTGCCACAGGTGGGCAGTTTCGTTCTGAAGAAATGAAACAAATGAAAAGGCAGGTTTCAATACAATAATACATACAACCACTTTCAGAAATGTTTAAAATTATTTTTATTGATGCTAATGCTTAGCTAATGCATTAGCTAATTAATAGCTAATGCTATTTTTCAAAGTATATGAATACACACATTTTTCTCATGTTTGTGAGTCTTTTACTGGTTTACCACTGAATATGCCCTAATATGATTTAGTTCTCATTCTTAATGTTGATTAAAATATGAAATGAGAATGAACCAGACTACCTTAATAACATTAAGAAGATAAATTCTCTGAAGATCCTTTATAGTTGATTTACACATTTTTTTCTTTGGATGTCTTTATCTTTCTATTATCTGAGATACTAAGGCATCTTCACATAGTGCCGTGTTGTTATTTTAATAATTAAATTGGATAACATTTAACATCTTTCTGTTAAGATTGTAGGAAACGATTTGTGAATAATGTTGCAGCTACCGTATGTGGATCAACAGAAACACTGCAGAACGGTGGCTACGGCAATAAGGTACAGCAGTAAAGGCATTAGAGACTTTTTTATATAAAATGTTGGTGAAAAAACTTTGAAAATACCTGTTGCAAAGGAGAAATATACCCCAAATGGAAAAAGTCCATTGGTTGTAGAAAATGCTTGTTTTTTCATCCCTATCTACCTAAAAGAACACCAACCTAAACAATCTCTTTAAGCATAACAGAACATAGTTTACAGAAAATTAATATATTCTTTTCAAACATAGAAAATTTGTCCATTCATTTTTCATGTATAAACTATTATTTATAAACTTTTATTTGGCTCTTGTTATGTGCCAGAAACTGTGCTAGTTGCATGAGGAATAAAATATCACTAAGATATAGTGATGATCCCACTGGGTTTTACAAACTGTGGGCAGCAAAGTAATCTATTATCTTCAAATAGATCAATTCATCAATGCCATTACCCCGTGAGCTGGCCTTTTTTTTTAATTGAAGTATAATTGACATACAATATTCTATTAGTTTCAGGTGTACATCATAGTGATTGGATATTTATAAACATTATGAAATGATCACCATGACAAGTCCAGTTACTATCTGTCACCATACAAAGTTATTACAATATTATTGACTATATTTCCTATGCTGTACATTTCATCCCCATGACTTATTTATTTTATAACTGGAATTTTGTACCTCTTAATCCCCTTCACCTATTTAACATACCCTCCCAACCCCTCCCCACTCTGGTAACCACCAGTTTGTTTCCTGTATCCACGAGTCTGTTTCTGTTTTGTTTTGCTTGTTCATTTGTTTTGTGTTTTAGATTCCACATATAAGTGAAATCATACAGTATTTATCTTTGTCTGATTTATTTCACTTAGCATAATATCCTCGAGGTCCATCCATGTTGTTATAAACAGCAAGATTTCATTCTTTTTTATGGCTGAGTAGTATTCCATTGTGTATATGTGTATATATATATATACCTCTTCTTTATCCATTCACCTATCGATGGGTACTTAGGTTGCTTCCATGGCTTGGCTGTTGTAAATAGTAATGCTGAACATAGGGATGCATATATCTCTTAGAATTAGTGTTTTCGTTTTCTTCAGATAAATACCCAGAAGTAGAATTGCTGAATCATATGGTAGTTTTATTTTTAATTTTTTGATAAAGTTCCATACTGTTTTTCCTAGTGGCTGTACCAATTTACATTCCCACCAACAGCGCACAAGTGTTCCTTTTTGTCCACATCCTGGTTAACACTTGCTATTTTTTGTATTTTTGATAGTAGCCATTCTGACAGGTGTGAGGTGATATCTCATTATGGTTCTGATTTGCATTTCCTTGATGATAGTGATGTTGAGCATCTTTTCATGTGCCTGCTGGCCATCTGTAGATCTTCTTTGGAAAAATATCTATTCAAGTCCTCTGCCCATTTTTTTAATTGGGTTGTTTTTTGATATTAAGTTGTGTAAATTCTTCATATATTTTTGATATTAACCCCTTATCAGATGTATGATTTGCAAATATCTTCTCCCATTCAGTACGTTGCCTTTGTATTTTGTTGATGGTTTCCTTTGCCATGTAAAAATTTTTTAGTTTGATGTAGTCCCATTTATTTATTTTTCCTTTTGTTGCCCTTGCCTGAGGAGACTGGTCCAAAAAATATTTCTAAGACTGATGTCAAAGAGCTGACTGCCTATGTTTTCCTGTAGGAGTTTTATGGTTTCAGGTCTTACATTCAAGTCTTCAATCCATTTTGAATTTATTTTTGTAAATGGTGTAAAATAGTGGTCCAGTTTCATTGTTTTTATGTAGCTGCCCAGAGCAGTCTTTGAATGCAACTTCTACTGAACATTAGAAAATTTTAGCCATTGGCAAGAACTGTAGGTCAGAGCAAAGGGTGTTAAATTCTGCATAAATAATACAGCTAAGTTAAGTAAAATTGAGGAACTTCTTGTTTTTTAAAGCAAAAAAAGTAACCGGGCTAATGAATCAGAATGAAACACTGTCATTTTCTAAAAGGTCAAAAATGTATGACTTAGAGCCAATTAGCCAACAGACTAATGCTATCAAGATGTGTTCCAAACCAAGTAGCTATTTTCTAATCATTTCATCAAAGGTTAAATCCTACCCTTCTTGCTTCCCCTGAGTATACCACAGTGAACTAGCCAGTGGCGTCTACAGATGTAGAGTCAATGAAAAAGAAAAACTACCTGAAAGTGAAGGTCAAAAAGTATATAGCCAACTTTCACTGCAATTAACATAAACTCATAGGTTAACCTTGAAGACTAGATATTGCACAAAAGGCAACATAAAAACTCTACCTAAAAAAACCCTCTACATTAAAAAAAAAAAATTCTAGGGAAAAAAGAAGGAAGAGAAATAAAATTGTCATTGACCCTATAGTACTGCCAAGAGGGAAATTGAAGCTTGTCTGGAAGCAAGATTTGAGGGCAAGAGCAGGTGCTGACCAAGGATCTGACACTAAAACAGGTCTCAGGCTAAAGGGTGTGAGTGGGAGAGAGGTGGTGATGAGGTGGGACGAGGGAATGATTTTGTATTGTTGCATTTAGTCACTTTTTCCTTCGTATTCCCACAAAACTTTGAACATCTTGTCGTTAACCTCACCCAATACACCAGCATTATTATTAATTCCTCCCTGTATGACAGAGACTAGAACAGCCCGTGGCAGTGCCTCTTTGTGTTTCCTGTATATACTTTTGAAGATAGAAGAGAAAAAACTCACAAACACACCTAAAAGTCAGACTGATGATAAAATATTTTTAGTGTCCTTTCAGTGTCCTTTCTGTTATGTGTGACAGAAATGGAACACAAACTAGATTAAACAAAAGTGGAATTTACCAGATCATTAAACTGAGAAGTCTAAAGCTGGCATTGGCTTTATATACAGCAGGATCCTGGGGATCAGAGGATGCCATCAAGGCTCTCCTATTCCCTGGAAGTCTTGTCATTGGGCAGCGTCATTCTGCATCCAGCTCTAAGCATATAGCAAGCTGTCTACGTGTTAATCCCCCAAAATGATTCTGGTAGTCTCAGCCTGGGTCTCATTCACACCTGTCTCAGGGTTAGGTTAAGGTACAGTGACTGAAAGCTTCATCCTACGGGGGAGGAGGAGCTGGTTTCCCCAAGGAAAGGATATTCCCCACAGTACCCAATCAATATTTCTTGAATGAATGAATGAATGAGTCCTCCAACAAATAAAATCATTTCTAGAATACTGGACATTTTTTGAAGTGGTCAAATTTCTGTACTCTCCCCCTTACCATTCTTCTTGTTTTCATTGAAACACTCTTAACAAATAGAAAATAAAATGTCGTGGGTAGGAATAAAAAATATTGGTTGGAGTACTATTGCAAGTATGCTGCAGATGGGTATGAATACAGTAGCAGTGAGGTAGTAAAACCAGCAACTGTGGCAAAGGTGACCTGCCATTTCATGATGTTCTTAAGGACAGGGTGGAGAGATGTGAGGAAGACAGGTGAATTCCTGGAAGCTTGAATAAACTATACAACAAAATAGAGACTCTTTTGTTTGTTTTGTGTGTTTAATAAACTTGATTTGGGAATAATTTTAGATTTATAGAAAACTTGCAGAGATAGTACAGAGAGGTCCTGTATACCCTTCACCCAGCTTTTAATGCTAACAACTTCTTTTCAGCTTTTCTGAGCCATAATTGACAAATAACATTCAAGTATATTTAAAGTATACAAAGTAGTGATTCTTAAAGTAGAGAATGTTATCAGAGTATCCTTGGTAACATTTTCAAACCATCCTCACCACCCAAGAGAGATTCTGATATGCGCCCATAGGATTAACAAGGACACATACTCAACGTGTTAATAATCAATACTGGTTTGATGTGCTCTTATGACAAGTGACAAAACTGGTTTTGACATGATCTGAAGAATTTGAAGCAATGAGCCCAAGCTAGTAAATTTAAGTTAAACAGGTATAGATGTAAAGTTCCCTGTGCACGTTTTAAAATGAAGAGAAAAGAACAGAAAGGCTTAGAAGATAATTTGGGAGGAGGGGACTCGAACAGAAAACTAAATTAGGAAGTCATAGCAGGCATCTGTCATTTCTGACAGCTCAAAGTAATTTAATCTCTTTCTACATTTTGATATTTTCTTACATTCTTATCTTGCCTTCTCCATATAAAATTCAGCAAAAACCACATTTCCTAGCTTCCCTTGTAGCTAAGGTGCAGACATGAGACTTATATTCCCTCCATGGGCTGCATCCACACAAGTCTGGTCAGAATTGAGCTGCCTGAGGGGAAGGCATTGATTTTGGGGGTGTGGCTGGTTTCAGTGGCTGCCAGAACAGCTCTGAGCTATGATTCTGGGAGTTGTTCCAAGTTGTTTTATGCAGACCCGGTTCTCACAAAGTTGCCAAAGATTTTGCTAACATTTTAAAAAACAAACAAACAAATAATACAATTTCCCCACTTAAGTGGGATTTACTGTTTCTCTTTACAAACTCTGATAACAGAGGCCTCTGCTGTTTATTTACAAAATTGAAACAAATTATACTTCTGCAAACCTTACAGGGTTGCTTAAGAATGAAATGAGGTAATGTGTGTGAAACAACTTGAAAGGTATTAAAGAATAATACATATGTAAGATTTTAATGTGGAATGGGTCTATTTTCTGCTGCTCCAAAAGGCAAAACTAAGTCACACTGGAGCCATGGCAAAGAGAGAAATTCTGAGTAAATTTTCCAAGAGATTAGAGCTGGTCCGTGTGGGGACCAGTAGCCTGATAAAGGAGTGAGCTTCTCATATTGAAGATATTCAAGCATAACTGGGTGATCAACTAAAAAATATACAGTAAGTGGGATTTCTATTTCTGGAAGAGACTTGGACTAGAGGCTACTAAGATCTCGTTATAATGCTAATATTACTGATTTTGATTTGTCAATTTTATATGAAGATATTTTCTGGTCCATTTTCTCTGTTTTTTCCAGGTGTATATTATATCACACTTATTTAATTGTATGCTATGATAAAATCACTTGGTATCCCTTTAAGTGATACAAATATGCATAGTCACTAAATTTCTAGGTATATGGACTATAAATATATCAAAATATCAAATGTAATGACATATATCAAAATATGTGTAAAATTATAAAATCTAAATTAGTATAATTATATTGATTATGAACATGTAGAAACATATACAGGTACACTGCACACATTTGCAAAATAATTTGTCATGATATGGTTTTGTGCTCATTAATTTTTGCATATTTTATGAAAAAGGAGAGATAAGATTTTTAATCTATATTTCAGTTTGAAATATATACTTTTTATCTGGGGTAAATTTAGTATACAGGTGCTTCTGGGGTGTTGAGTTTATAAACTCAATCCAGTAATCTTATTAGAGTAAATGCATGTCCATGAATGCATGATAAAGTGTGGCATCTCCTCACCCTCCTCCAAGGGGGTGCTGTGTATTCTTCTACTATCACTTAAGTATGTATTCATTTGCCCTTCTATCTAGTTGAATTAGTAACTCTTCAATGATCGGGCTCATTAAAATAACAGCTTCATTAAGATACAATTCATATACTATAGGATTCATTCACCCATTTAAAGTGTACAATTCAATGTTTTTTAGTGTATTCACAGAGTTGCACAATCTCTGGTTGGATCTGTGGTTTGATGTCTGACATTAATTTCAGGAAGTTTGCCGTCATTACTGCTTCGAGTATTTCATCTGTTCCTTTCTCTTTCTTTTCCATCTGGTATTCCCATTATGCATATGTTACACCTTTTGTAGTTGTCCCACAGTCCTCGGATATTTTGAGATGTTTATTTCAGTCTTTGTTCTCAGTTTTCAAGGGTTCTATTGATATATCCTCTAGCTCAGAGATTTTTTCCTCAGCTATGCCCAGTCTAGTAATAAGCCTATCAAAGTCATTCTTCATTTCTGTTACAGTGTTTTTTATCTCTAGCATTTCTTTTTGCTTCTTTCTTAGGATTTCCATCACTTTGTTTACCTTGCCCATCTGTTCTTGTATGCTGTCTACTTTATCCATCAGAGCCCTTAGCATATTAATCATAGCTGTCTTAAATTTCTGGTGTGATAATTCCACCATCCCTGCCATATGTGGTTCTGATGCTTGCTCTGTCTCTTCAAATTGCATTTTTGTCTTTTGGTACATTTTGTAATTTTTCTTGATAGCCAGATGTGATGTACCAGGTAAAAGGAACTGTTGTAAACAGGCCTTTAGTGATGTGGTGGTGAGGTGTGGAGGGAGGGGAGCATCCTATAGCCCTATGATTAGGTCTCAGTCTTTTAGTGAGCCCATGCCTCTTGACTGTGAACTTCACAGGTGTTTCTCAGTTTTTTTTTCTCTCCCCTTAGCTGGGAAAGGTTGGCTACAGTGGCCTAGAATTGGGTGCTTTCCTTCCTCAGGTCTGTTAGGCTCTGATAATAACCCAGCAGGTTGGGCTCTGGTTCACTAGTTTCTCCTGAGGGCAGGCCTTGTTTCTTAGAACAGAGTGCTCTGGTATATTTCAAAATGTTTCCTTTTCCCCTCTCCTGACCAGAAGTATTAGGGGGTTTTTCTCCAATATTTACTGTGGGAACTTGATGGAATTCCTGGAGGTAAATCTCACACTAATTTGAGGGCCTCCCCATGACTGAGCTTCCCTGGAGTTTTTAACTCAGAGTTGTTGGCACTGAGCCTCCAGCAATTAATCAATTGTGAAAATTAATACAGGGAAACTTCATTTAAAATGAAGTCAGGACGTCATAAGGGGAGCTCCCACGCAGTGCCACTTGAGGTCAATTATAGGAAAGATAGTCAAATACAGACCTCAACAGGAGTCCTCAGCAGGAAAGAATCATTAATTACAGGAAGAAATGTACATTGCATCCCAAACAGAAATCGACTACCCCAGCAACTCAGTCAATAAGAAACCATCACCACCCTGAACTCTGGCTTTTCTCCAATGGACTTTCTTTCAAAACCACCACTCCCAATTTCCTTTTTCTCCATAAAATAACGTTCCTCTCCCTTGTTTGTTGGATTTGCCTGTGGTCTGCAGTAGCATGCCGATCCTGAATTGCATTCTTTGGCTATTCCTGAATAAACTCGTTTTGCCGGTAAAATAACTGGCTGTTTTATTTTTCCAGTTGACACAATTATGGTTCAGGTTTTCATGCCCCAGCATTGATTCCTGCAGAGGTTTCTGTTCATGAGTCTCTGCTCTGGTAAGCCATGATAGCCCGTACTTGTCTTTCTGTCTCTCCAATCGTGGGGCAGCCGTTTACCCTGTGCTCTCTCCTGTCTTATGGATCCAAGAAGAGCTATTGATTTTTTTAGAATGTTCAGCCTTTTATTTGTTGTTAGGACAGAGAGGCAACTTCGAAGCTCCTTACATGTGGAACCAGAAACCAGAAGTCCCTGCCTACTATTTTAGGTCATTAATTGCACAACTGTCTGTGTTAGCTTTCTATATATATATGTAGCAGCAGATTAGAAATAAGTATTCCAGACATTTAATTCTAATATATGTAACACAACAAGAGTTTCTAAGCTCTGTGGTAAAAAGGGCCTGACCCAAGGTCAGACAAAAAAAAAAAAAGGCTCATTTTTTTTGTACTTGTTTTTCTGTTATGTAACTATTTCTTGTCTGTAACACTCTTCTATGTTCTTGTCAACTCCATTCTTGTATGTAGGTGATAAAGTTAAATTTACAAGAATTGCAACTCTGATTTTTTTTTTTTGGAAACAGAAAAAAAGTCCATTTTAGCATTTTAAATTTTGTATACTTCTGTATTACATAAGTCCAAAAACTAGAAATGTCAAATGAGAATGCTAGCAATCCACTTAGAAAATATAAGATATGACGTTGTCTATTTTTACTATTTGCCAGGCATTGTGCTATTCATTATATATGTCATCTCATTTTACCTTTCTCCCAGCACTGGAGGGAGGTGCCACTATAATGTTTATTCTAAGAAGAGAAAATCAAAAGCACAAATAGGTTGAATAACTTAACCAAAGTCACAGAGATAGGAAGTTTTGGAGCCGGTATTTGAATGTAGATGGGATCAATACCAGAGCCCATAGCCTCAACAAGCAATTGCAAAAGGGATCATCATTGTAATTTCTTCATTTTATGAATGAGGAAAATAAGATCTCAAGATACTTAATGATTAAGATGAATCATGCAGGGCCACAAAACACAGTTGTTCAGGTTGTACATTACTCAAATCTAGGGGTATGAGTTACATCATGCTGCTAGAACTGAAAGAGTTCAATTCATTTTTTCCATGATAACCCTGCAAATATTTGCAGATTCCTATCATGTGCTTCTCAAAACTCTAAATAGCTGTTCTTTATATGTACTCATGTGATTCCAATTTCTTATGAAGTTCTCTTCGTTTCTAACAGATTCATTTGTCACAGCCTGCATTATGTCCTGGGATCCATGACATATTAGTTGAGTTTTAAAAAGGTTTTCATACAGTAAAATTCACCTTTTGCAATGTCCAGTGCAGCGGGTTGTGACAAAGGCATGGAGTCATGTGTCTACCAAGCCAGTACTATACAGAGTACTTCCATCTAGGGTCACCAGCTATCCTGGTTTGCCTGGAACTAAGAGTGATTCCTGGTATGCAGGTCTTTCAGTTTTAAAATTGGAACAATCTTGGGCAAACTAAGATGAATAGTTGGTTACCCTACTTCTGTCATCCTAAAACTTCTCTGCAATCCCTGTGTAGTCCACTCCTTCCTCAAACCTCAACCCCTGGCAACTACCCATCTATTTTCTTTTTTTTTTTAAATCATTTTTTTCTTTTGTGCTTGTCTTTATTTATTTATTTTTTTAAGTTTTCTTTCTATTTTTAATTTTTTCTTTTTTATTTTATTTTATTTTTTCCCCCAAAGCCCCAGTAGGTAGTTGTACGTCATAGCTGCACATCCTTCTAGTTGCTGTATGTGGGACGCGGCCTCAGCATGGCCAGAGAAGCGGTGCGTCGGTGCGCGCCCGGGATCCGAACCCGGGCTGCCAGTAGCAGAGCGCGCGCACTTAACCGCTAAGCCACGGGGCCGGCCCTACCCATCTATTTTCTATCTCTACAGTTTTGCTTTTTCCAGAATGTTATATAAATGGAATCATATAATATGTATCTTTTAGGGTCTGGCCCTGTTACCTCAGTTCTCTGATGGATTTAAGTCTTTAATTTGCAATTTGTCCAGTTTTTTTCTTGTTGTGAGAGTGGGATTGTTGCTCTTTTCCAGCTCTCTACATTTCTGAGCTGAAATCACACACCTACTTTTTGAATGAAGGAAAAAATATCTTAAATGACATAAAACCCAAATGCTGGTCTAAATTTATGAATTGCTTACATATGAGAATCAAATGAAATATATGATAGTTCAATAGTTTTTTCCGAAAGATGATGCCAGAAAAGAAGTAGGCCAAAACAAAGAGAGGAAATGAAAATGTTCAAAATCACTTGTTGTTAGTGCCATCAAGTCAATTCTGACTCCTGGTGACACTTTGTACAGGAGGGCAAAACCCTGCTCGGTCTTTTTATGCCATCTTCTCACCTTGCGGCACTATATCAGGCAGTGCTCCTCTGTTATTCATAGGGTTGTCATGGCCAGCTTTTTAGGAAGTGGGTGGCCAGGCCCTTCCTTCTGTTCTGTCTTAGTCTGGAAGCTCCACTGAAACCTGTCCGCCGTGGGTGACCCTGCTGGTATTTGAAATCCTGGTGGCATAGCTTTCAGTATCACAGCAACACACAGCTGCCACAGTGTGACAACTGACAGATGGGTGTTGTGGTTCCCTGATTGGGGAATGAACCCAGGCCGTGGCAGTGACAGCACCGAATCTTAACCACTAGATCACCAGGGCTGGCTGTTGAGAATTGTAGAGAATATAAAATGCAGGCTTAACTGCTACTTAGACTGTAGGAAGACAATGGTCCCTTTATAACCATCTGGGGAAAACAATATACCTTTAAGCAGTTCTCTGCTAGCTGTTACTGTACTCTGGTATCACCAATTAAAGAACAATGTTTCATAGAAAATGGTGATTGGTATCATAATTCTCTTTGCGTGGTGCTGTGAGGGATAAACAGTTGGCAATTGCTGTTTCCTAACGGACTCATCTCCTCACAACAATAATAAAATTACTACTCAGCAACCTTTTAAATGATTACAAATTACTGCAATAAGCAAAAGGTATTCAACCTCATTATTGCATAGTCAAGGCATTTCAATATTCATGAAAGAATCGGTAATGAACAAATGAGGCATTTCTTCTTACAAATAGAAGTGTATATTGCTCTCTACTCCCTCCCCCCTTTGCAGGTTTGATAACGTAAAAGTAAATTATGGTCCTCTTCAAAACACTGCCACTCTCTACAAAGCACATTTCTTAGAGTCACATATTTAAGCTTTCTTTATTGAACACAAGAGTAATAATTTTATTCCAATATTTAAAGAGAGAAATGTTACCCTGGGTAACTGATAAGAAAGGGAGAAGGCAAATATCATATAATGTAGGCCTTCAAATAATTTTCAGAAATCAAAAATGGCAAAAAAAATTTGCTTCTCTTCAGTAACATTATCAGAAGCATATCAAACCCTAAGACCACACCAGTACAAGCAAGGCAGGACCAACCCTCTTCCCCACCTAACACAGAATCTACCATATGAGTGAGACAGAAACATAAAAACAGAAAGAAACACACACACACACACGCACACACACACACACACACACAAATTCTTTGGCTAAAACTGAGTATAGAGTAGAACTACATTGGGGAACAATACAGAAGCCCAGTTGCCAGAATTGGCACAAAGTCAGAGCCAAACTAACATTGTTACTGAACCCAAACACAGGTTCATTTACCCATCACACAGGTTCATTTACCCATCGCACAGAAGGGCCAATAAAGAAAAGTAAACTGAAACACCAGGCTTATGGCAAGGAAAAAGGTTTACTATCGAAAAGCAGCCAGACTAGGAGATGGGAGTTAGAATTCAGATCCACCTTCTTGAAGGGAAACAGGTAGGGGTTTCCATCTGGTGTTTTAGGTAGGGGAAGGGGAACATGTGGCCTTGCTGGTTGGTGCCTTCCCACCAGCCTGCATTTGGCCTTGAAGACTGACTTTCTTTCCCCTTGATTGTCTGGACTTTTCTTGTTAGTTTTTATCTTCAGCCTGCGTTTGTCCTTGTGAGGCTGACTCTTGACGTCTGGACCTTGACTTCCTGGGACAGACAGCTCCCTCATATACTAAGGAGGGACAGAAAGGCCTGGTTAGTTTTGAACAACAGTCAATTATGCTGAATATTAGCTGCAGTTAGCAAAGCTTATCTCAAAGTTTTGCTCTGGGGAAGTTTTTTTTAACTTCTTTATTCTCCGTTTCAATGTAGCTTGATGCCAATTCCAAAGAGTTTGGTCATAGACCCTGAAACCCTTTCCCACATAAGGGTTTCAAAGCTAAGTCTGGCGTTTTTGGTAGAACAGTATATGTTAAAAAGGAAAGGTAGAAGAAGTAGTGACCCTGGCAAAGTCTGAAAGAGCAAGTAAAAAAGCACCAGTGTACTTGATCCGTGTATCTATAAGGCCTACTCAACCTGCCGTTCACAGTCAATCTCAAAGAGGCTGTGCTAGTGCAACTGTAAGAGACCAAATGTTTTCAAGAATTTTAAGATCACCTTGTGAGGCAGAGGATACTAGTGGTCTACTGCAACGTCCATTTTCCCTTTGCTTCTTGGTAATAGAGCCCATAGTTTAGCTGGGCACACTGCCTCGTGGAACCAGAGGCTACATTCCCTACTATACCTAACAGCTGTGTGTGGCTACATGACCTAACTCTGGCCAACAAGGTGTAAGCAGACATGCAGGACTTCCAGACTCTTTCAAAGGGGAGGGGGCCAACCTTTTCTCCTTTTTGCCCTTTTTGTTGCTTAGAGAACAAAAATGAAGAGTGGCACTCCAGAACTTTTCTTGGACTGTGAGTTGACCTCGATGATGGAAAAGATGTGTTGAAGACAGTGGAGCAGAAAGGAACAAGAAATATAGGACCCTAGATCACTGAGAAGACAGAAGAGTGGCCGTACCAGCCCTGGATAGTGTAGCTCCAAACTGCTTTTACGTGAAAAAGAAACTATCTTTTTTTAAAAACAATGCTGTCTTCTTGTTGTTGTTATATAAAGCCAAGCATAATCCTAACAAATATCTTGTATTTGTCTTAGACTATGGCATATTACCATGTAATTTGATGTGTGTGTGTGTAGGTGCGTATGTGTGTGATTGGCTGGTTGGTAGAAATATATATAGAGTCTATAGCTCTTCAGAGTCATTAATCATTTTTAAAAACTATATTGCATCTATGAATTCATGTGTTCTTGTGATGGTCAGTTTTACGTGTCAACTTGACGAGGGTATAATCCCAGTTGTTCAATCACACACTAACATAGGTGCTGCTGTGAAGTATTTTGAAGATGTAACTAAAATCTATAATTAGTTGACTTTCAGTAAGGAAGATTATTTTAGATAATCTGGGTAGGTCTGATTCAATCACTTGAAAGTCCTTAAAAGGAAACTCAGTTTTCCTGATGAAGAAGAAACTCCACCTGTGGATGGTAGTTTCCACTCCTCTCCTTGAATTCCAGCCTGCCCTTCCTCATGCTCTGCTGTACTGATTTTTATCATGCTTAGCCAGTCCCCCAAATCACATAAGCCAACTCCTTGCAATAATTCTCTTAATATGTATCTCCCAGTGGTTCTGACTCTCTGGTTCAGTCTTGACTGAAACAGTCCAAAATAAAAGAATAAATAAAAATAGAGCAAAAGTATAATTGGTAATAAAAGGGATATGATTATATGAAGAAATTTAGCTATGATTTTTACTCTCACTTATCACATATAAGTTACAATTAGAGACACCTTGTTTCCTCATTTCTTTCTTCCTCCTGTAAGCCTTAGAAAATTTGCCAAGTTCAATAAAGGTATTGTGTGCTTTTTCTGTTTCTCTAAGTACTTTCTCAGATGATTTCATCCTATGACATTTCACTGAATTAATTTCATCCACATTTCCCTATTAAGACCAAAACCAATGGAAAAATCCCATTTTGCATTAGGAAGGAACACTGTGATAGACTATAGATACCCTGTTTTGATTCAGCTACTCCATGAGTTTGATCCAGTTTTCCATTTCTCTTTTAAGATAGAATCTGTTAACGGTTTCTAGCACTCACAAATTGACTCTAGGATGGATAATTTTCATTGCTTCATGACATCTTTCCAGAAATAATGTTAGAGTCTCTGCTTATGTTCTTTGTTCAAATAGATAAGAGAACAGGATATGTATTTTGAGCCTTGACTATTGAGACTCTGCGTTTTTATGTACGCTAATTATCTCTTGGGTCAGCTGCTGGAGGTCGCTGGCCACAGTAGCCTGCTGGAGCCTGGATCACTGTGGTATTTTTAAGTGTTTTAACGATGGTAGGTAGTCAATGTCAAGACAATTTGATCCTGGAATCAGGGCATTTCCCTTGATCTGATTTTCCTAAAAGTGTTTTTAGAATATAAACTGATGGAAATATTAGTTTGTTTTATATTAAAAAAAAAAAAAAAGCCAAAGATTTCATGGTTGCTAGGGACCGAATGTTTGTGTCCCTTCAAAATTCATATGTTGAAATCTAATCCCCAATGTGATGATATTAGGAAGTGGGGTCTTTGGGGGGGTAATTCAGTCATGAGAGTGGAGCCCTCATGAATGGGATTAATGTCCTTAGAAGAGGCGAGGGAGCTACTTTGCACTCCCTCTCCAACATGTAAAGATATAACGAGAAGCATTCTGCAACCTGGAAGGGGGTCCTTACAGCACATGGCTATGCTGGCACTCTGATTTCAGACTTCCAGCCTCCAGAACTGTGAGAAATAAATGTCTGTTGTTTATAAGCCACCTAGTCTGTGGTACTTTGTTATTGCAGCCTGAACTGACTAAAACAACAGTCAAGTAATTTTCAGAAACAGTGGGTTATACCAAGTTAAAAGATATCTCTACTGCAGGATCTCTGAAAGCCATTCACGTGCTAATACGCAGAGTGAATTACCCAGAAGGGTGATCAGCATATGGCATTTCCCATTCTATAGAATCCAGATTTGAGCAGCCTGCGCCAGATAACCTATTTGATGGACTATTGATAAGTGGAAGAGTCTTCTAAGAGATCCCACTAATATCCGAAATATGGGACAAATTATCTTACTGTAGATACTTATTGAAGATGTACTGATTCCAAGTAACATAACATAAAATACTATATATTCATCTACCTAACATTGATTGAGTGCTATGTATAATTTAGAATTCAACACTGAAAATTCCAGATCCATCTTAGACAACAGATGACTTTTGCCACCTCTACAAAATGAGCTTGAGTTTTGAGAGATTTTGTGACATCCTTCACAGTTGCACTCCTGCTTCCAAACTGCACTGAATATTTTTCCTCCAACACCCACTATATATAGGAACCAGCATTGATTTTTCACTACTTCTTTTTTGCGCAAAGCATTCACAAAATCTTGCAAATGGGCAGGAACTTTGTAGGTTTTAAAATAACGGTTCTATTAGTCTAGTCAGTATGAGGTTAAAATTCATGCAAAAATTTGTTTCTGACTTTTAAAATGTGGTGTTTTTGCATGACTCCTAAGAAAGCTGGGATTTTCTCCAGCTTTCTTCCAGCAGGTCTTAGAAAATTTGCCCACTTAGAAAATTTAAAAGCGTATTATTGCTCATAGAATTAGATATAGTCTTAGCTCATCTACATGATGATAAATTGCCCAAATTTAGCATGACTATAGCGTTTGTGCATCTAGTACACATCTCGTTTCTTTTCTATGTTCTATTTTGTTTTCCTAGGCAGCATCTTTAGCATACATCCCTACTTGCTGTGAGGACTAAAAGTTAGAGATGTACATGTCAAACAGTATTGGTGCGGGCCGGCCCTGTGGCTTAGCTGTTAAGTGCGCGCGCTCCGCTACTGGCGGCCCCGGGTTCAGATCCCAGGTGCGCACCGAGGCACCGCTTCTCCGGCCTCATGGCCGCGTCCCACATACAGCAACTAGAATGATGTGCAACTATGACATACAACTATTTACTGGGGCTTTGGGGAAAAAAAGGAGGAGGATTGGCAATAGATGTTAGCTCAGAGCTGGTCTTCCTCAGAGAAAACAGGAGGATTAGCATGGATGTTACCTCAAGGCTGATCTTCCTCACAAAACAATAAATAAACAGTATTGGTGCATGGACTTTTAGCACACCAGGACTAGATAGACATTGTCGAGGCATTTATGGTGCTACCACTTTTTCATTGTTGAAGTCTAACATAATTTTATGGAGAAAGTGAAAAGACCTCTAGTTATGGTGAAAAAGGTTTGTACTGGCTCAGAAAAAAATTAAAGCAGGACTAAATGATATATTTTGAAACTTGCCTATAAAAAGATTCTTTTTCGTTTTAGTCATTTCAAAGATTTTAATAAGATTTGTCACCTTTCTTATTTAAAAAATACAAACTTGAATTTCCCTTTTCAATATTCTAAAGTTACAATAAATGGGATATGAATCATATAGATTAAGTGCAGACATTAATTCTATAAAAATATTAAATTTGTTTAAAAATTAAATATTAAATTTGTTGATCCTCTTTTATTTAGACAACTTTTCTAATGTTCTAAAAATAACTTAAAAAATACTAAGGCAATGCCACTTTTAAAAATAGTATAACCAACTCGTGAAATGTCTTAAATTTTCTCCTTACTTTTCTGTATTTTTTGAGGAGAGAATAACAAAAATAAATACATCATTTCTAAAGTATTGGACAGAAACTTAAAAAAAATATCTTTGGTTACCTTATATCTATCCAGAGATAACAAAAAGCATTTGGTCTTTCCTTTCCCTCTCCCTCCTGAATATATATCTTTATAAAGACGGTCATTCTACATTTGCAAGATTATTTGTAAATCATGTGAGGCTGTGTCCCACACAGTTTATTCCAAGAGCAATGCAAAAAAGAACTCAGTGTATGAAACCAACAGAACTGAGTGCATGAAAACAGTGGAAAATATAAAATAAGGTCCCCATGGTTTTCAACAAGTCTTCAATAACGTCAGAAAATTCACATTTCCCCTCATCCTTTCTCTCGTATACCACGGCTGCTTCTGAGTCTGTCTCCTCCACAAACTGCAGAGAAACAACTCAAATCTCTTCCCAGGCCATATTCTCCATCTTCCCCTTTTTCTCTTTATTTTCTATTACATTGCTGAAAGGACCTATGAGGAGGGGAAGATAGTAGTAGATCTCAGAATTGTTTTAGAGGACAGACAAAAGAAATGCCTGGGAGAATCTGAATTACTAATAGTTACTGTAAAGACACTATTTTTTAATGCACATTTTCTCACATATTTATGAAACATTTGTGAATTGTTTATATGGTAGCCCTACTTATTTGTCAACTTGAGTGTTTACTCTTTACATTACTGATTTTTACATGCATTCTAGTTTTTTTTTTTTTTTGGTGAGGAAGATTAGCCCTGAGCTAACATCTGTTGCCAATCCTCCTCTTTTTGCTGAGGAAGACTGGCCCTGGGCCAACATCCATGCCCCTCTTTCTCTGTTTATATGTGGAACGCCTGCCACACCATGGCTGCTAAGCAGTGTGTAGGTCTGCACCCAGGATCCAAACCTATGAACCCCAGGCTGCAAAGGGGAGCATGTGAACTTAACCACTACACCACTGGGCCGGCGCCTGCATTCTAGTTTTTAATCAGTTATATGCATTACAAAAAAAACAATTTTTTTCCAAACGTATAATTCACGTTTGTAAGTTGCTTATACAGTCCCTTCACCTATATGTCTGCTTGGGTCTTAGTTATTTACATAGTTATTTTAATTCTTTGTCAGTTATATAAATTGTAAGTAGTTTGCCCAGTTGCTATTTTCAGGTCATTTATGATAATTTGTCCATAAAGAAGTATAAACTTTTATGTATTCAATTCTATTGCCTTTTTCTTCTTTGTTATTTGTTTTGGGATATAGGTTCACATCTCATATTTATAATAACATTGATCTATATTTCTTCGAGCACTTTTAAGGCATTTAAAAGAATTTGAAACTATTTATTGACTTGAGATTTATCTTGGTGTTGAGTGTGAACTGAGAACCTAACATTAATTTCTCTATTTGATGTACATTCACCATTAATAAATAAGGTAAATTGAGAAGTTTTACTTTGGTTGCTCCGGACTTAAAAGGCCTAAATAAAGAAGAAACTTCGCTTAAGTGTTTGCATAAATTTATTTGTAAATCAGTCTGGATTTGGCCCTTCTAGATGTTATTTGGGAAAAATAACTTTTATGACTGTTCCCCATTAGCTACTTGTTGTGGTTTTCTGCCTTTTTTTTTTTTGAGCCTGTTCTTATAATTTATTTTTTAAAAATGGAAAGGTTTCAGTAATCTCAGAAAAGGGAATAATGTTACTAACACCGGGGTTGGATTTTGCTTGCTCTCCCCTCTCCCAGGATGGGAAACTGTTATGGATTTCTTGGCATCCAGAACAACGAAGGTGCTGTTCTGCTGGTGGGCAGGGTCTCACGGCCTGATGTTGTTAGCGCCCTGTTGTGGCAGGTTGCCTTCTTCCTTTTCTACCGGTTTGTCTGAGGTGTTTGCCTGACCTGGAGCAGCCCTTAGGAAATAGCAGGCTGACTTGCTCTCACTCACTGCTTTCTGTCTTCCATGACACTGGTTGCTGTATGATAAATCAAGATTTGGGTTTTGCCTTAGGAAATAAGGAAGCCAATGAGTCCACTAGCTCAGCGCACATGTTCTAACTCAGCTAACCAGCGTTCAGTTTAGATTAGGCCAAAACCCGCGTGAGTGCTGTGATCCTTTTGTGTCCCTGTGTAACTATTCTTTAAGTATCTCCCTTGAGAGCCTCTTGAAAAAGAGTCTCTGTAGGATTTGTTTATTCCTGGGTTCGCTGACCCTAATACCATTTAATACAAATGCAAATTCACCATAAGTTCTCATAAGCTTTATATATAAGGGCTTTTGATGTGAAAGAGCTTCATGCGTTTGAAGAAAAATTGGATGAAGGCTAATATGGATGGAATTTAGAGAGTCAGGGAAGAAACTGGTGAAAATGAGGCATAAGGGGTCATGTGGGCCCAGATTGTGCAAGGACTTGCTCTTACACCACATGAAATATTTGCAATTCTATCATAAGAACAATGGAAAGCCTTTTGAGGATTTTAGACAGGGGAACAAAATTATTAGATTAACTTTTTAAAAAGATTCTTGGTGAAAGGACTATTCCTGACTTTTTATTGCTTGACAGCTAGCTTTTGATTATTTATCAGTTCTATTGTATTCCTATGATTATTTTATTCATTTCCTTTTGTCTTTTATTTTTATTTTGCTTACTGATTAAAGACTTAAAATGGTGTGTTAGAGTCTATCATTACTGTTGGTTTTGTCCATTTCTCATATTTTTGACTCATATATATGTGTTTATGTAATTTATTTAGCACATAAAAGTTCCATGAAAAATGTATCTTTATTATGAACGATAATCTTTATTATGAACGATAATCTTTATTAAAATGCCAAAAACACACAAATCACAGAAAAATGAATGTTTAATCATATTTAAATTAACTGTTTAAGGTTTGTGAAATAAGTTGCTTTTTGTCTGAATCCAGAATATACAAAGCAAAACTTGAAAGTGACCATGAAAAATTCATTGGATTTGGAAGAATGTGAAAGAAAAATACTGAAATTTTCTAATCACTTTAGAAGCTTACCTAGTTCTCCAACTCATTGTCATTCTCTGTTAGCTAGTTCCCTAGGGATCAATAAAAGCTGTTCTGATTGGAAAAGTCTAACTACTAGTGCAGAAAAGAATTGTGTTGGGCTTATTTAGTCATGTCATGAAGACTTAAGGAAGGCAATAAAAATCTCTGAAGCTCTCCAGAAAAGCAGAAGCTTACCACATGGAAACAAATGTTCTAAAAAGGCTTTAACCTTCGGAAAAGAAAAAAAAAACAAAAACAAAAACGACAAACAGTTCAACTACTTTTTAGCAAAGGGAAAGAGAAGCTGTGTATCCATGGAATATGGGATAGTAGAAGAATTAAAGAACTCTTTGGAGGAATAAAAAGACAAATAACCCAATTGAAAAATAGACAAAGTATCTGAATAGGCATTTATCCAAAGAATATATACAGATGACCAATAAGAACATGAAGAGATGCTCAACATCATTATTTATCAGGGAAATGCAAATCAAAACCAGAATGAGATACCAAACTTCAAACCACACTAGTATGCCTAGAATCAAAAAGTCAGATAATACCAAGTATTGGTAAGGATTTGGAGAAATCAGAACCCTCATACACTCCTGGTGGAATGTAAAATGGTGTAGCTGCTTTGGAAAACAGTCTGGTAGTTTCTCAAAGGATGAACCATAGTTATCTTATGACCCAGAAATTCCACTCCGAGGTATATACCCAAGATAAATGAAAACATATGTCCACACAAAAACTT
This sequence comes from Ceratotherium simum simum, assembly GCF_057802395.1. Classification (NCBI taxonomy): domain Eukaryota; kingdom Metazoa; phylum Chordata; class Mammalia; order Perissodactyla; family Rhinocerotidae; genus Ceratotherium; species Ceratotherium simum. Next base: position 14,575,720 of record NC_141913.1, read on the forward strand.
GAACATGAATGGTCATAGCAGCATCATTCATAATTGCCAACAACTGGAAACTCAAGTATCTATCAACTGATCAATGAATAAACAAAATGTGATAAATCCATATAATATAATATTATTCAACCACAAAAAGGAACTAGGTTCTGATAAATGCTACACCGTTAGTGAATCTTGAAAACATTATGCTATGTAAAAGAAACCAGTCACAAAAACCACATACAATTTTACAATTTCATTCATATGAAATGTCCTGAATAGGAAAATCTATTCCAACAGAATGTAGATTAGTGGTTGCTTAGGATTTAGGACTGGAGAGGATGGGGATTTAGGTGGATGACAGCTGAAGGTACAGAGTTTATTTTGGGGGTGATAAAATGGTCTAAAATTGACTGTGACGATGATTGCATATTTCTGGGAATATACTAAAAACTACTGAATTCTATAGTTTAAATGGGTGAGTTGTATGAGTATGTGAATTATTTCCAAATAATGTTTAAAAAAAAACCCAACAGGAATTCAAGAAGGTTTGTCATTAGCCCGTCTAACTGGTTGCAATCCCTTACTATATTTAGCATAGATGTTAATATGGACACAAAAACCACACGGACACTAGTGCAGAACCGTACACCGATCACATTGTGACACCTTAGAGCAAAGAGGTAGATACTTTGAGGTACTGCAGAATTTGCTACTCTGAAATATATACTCTCTTTGCCACAACATTAAATATCCATCCCAGAAACCACAGATCAGATAGTGTGTGGGTTACCTTAATATTTAAAAGACTATTCCCTTTCTTGTATGCTGTTTGGCGGAAAAACATAGCTCTTATTAAAGCACTTAAATATATCACTTATCTTAATAAAGTTTGATTTTACAAAATATTCATGAGGTTAAATTCCGGCTTTAAAAATAAGATAAGGAGTACTTGTATTAATTCTAATTCCAGAGCAAATCATCTTATTCTTACCTAGGTTATACATAGCTTGATACTACCATAAGTTGAAAATTGTAATGACAATTATATATGCAGATTTTTCTAGGAATGTCTCAATTTCGAATGACCTGTTTCACTGTCTCCATATATTCCTACTCATCAGGCAGCATGCCCAAATTTTTCACTAGTAGAATATGATCACTCTGTTTGCGTAGAGGAATTGGATATTGGAATTCAGAAATTCAAACTGTCGCAAACTTAGCTCAAAAAAATATATAAAATCATTGAGTCAGATTAAGAAAGTAATACAAGTCAGTTATTTTGTTTTAGAAGTTTTTTGAGAAGCTCAATCAAGTATACTAGAGGTCTGTGCCACAATGACGTCAAAATGTCATATGCCAAGCTGTTATCACTGTACTACTGAAGTGCCACCACTGTGCAAGACAAAATCAACCTCTCTCCAAAGTTGAGTCCCACCAGCTGGCTTTCTGGAATTCTCTTCCTGAGTATCCCCTTTGGTTCAAGGAATGGGATGGAGAGTGTGTACTCCTAGACGCCTGGTTAAATGCCATTATTTTCTGTATTCCACAAAGCCTCCTAGTTATTTTAGACCTTAGCAGCCAACTGTTTCCCAAAAGTCTCCATTTCCTAATCTAGCTCCAGCAAACATAGGCAGGAGAGGTTTACTAAGTCAGTGCTGTATGTATTTTGGTTATTCAATTAATGTTTGCTAAATTGAACAACCAATTGTCTTTGAATTCCTTAGTTGTTCTCACCCAAATAGCTGAATGTTATAAAACTACTATCAAAATCTCAAAACTTGAAAGTACTAGTTTATAATGAGCCAGGTCCTTCCAGGGCTTAAGTTTTGATCAGGCTTGGTTAAGTACTTTTGGAAGCTGTATTAACTCTTTAAAACCACAGGGGATCTATTTAGTAAATTGCTAGTTCTGTGCTAATTTTGCATGGCTGACTTGCTCAAATTTTTAGTTGGGATAGGAACTTGGTAGGGCATAGGGAATGAGCATTGCCACTGTGAATGACTATATGTGATTGAGCCAAATTATTATAACTGGACATTAGCTAGAACTTGATGGTTTACAAAATGTTTGTGATAGTTAGAATACAGGCTGAGGTAGTGTAACAAAGATACTTTGAAATGTAGTTATATCTATAACCTAGAGGCTAGAGGAGTATAGGATGGAAAGATAAAGTTATGTTTTCTCCATTAGCTATCCAAATTAGTGGCGAACTGCTGATGCAGAGGCGTGGAGGACAATTCTGCTTCATGGGACAGATCATCCGGGGAATAAGGATTCTTCTGTCCCGCTATCTTGTTGTGCTTTAAGGTGTTGTCTTTGTTCTGGGTCCAAGGTGTCTCACATCAGTATATCTGCTTTCCAGCTTTTAGGAAGGATGGAAGGGAAGATTTGGAGAAGTAACATTTCCTTTTAAGGAAGTGGCATTCGTTATTATCGTTCATATTCCATTGGTGGGAACAGTCACTTGGCCAGTCCCAGCTGCAATGTAAGTTGGGCAGCCATGTGCCCTGCTAAAACTCGGTGAGCTTCTATGGCTAAAGGGGAGGAGGGAGAATGGTTCTGCGGATGAAAGAGAGATTCCATATGGAAGTGACAGGGCCCTGAGAGGATCTCATTTGAGCCTCATGGTGATCTAGTGGTTGAATGTTTACTTACATTTTACAGAGGATGAAATTAAAGCTGGGAAGAGGAAAATAAGTTTAAATTTGAATCTATTATAATTGAAGCCAAATAGATAATTTTTAAAAGAGATAAGTAAAGAAATAGAATAAATATTATAAAAAGTAAATGCCAGAAGAAATAGCTGAAAGAGCTAACAGTGAACGCCTCTAGGGAACAGGGTTTGAGGCTTGGGGAAGACGGGAGGGAGACTGCTGGCTTTCATTATAAATATTTTGGTTTAATCTGATTTGTTGAACTATATGCATATACTATTTTGATAAGAGTCGAAAATATAAAGAACAAATTTTTTAAATATATATATACATAAGTAAAAACCACTAGCCATAATTTAGGCAGATTGCTTCCACTTATCTGTAATGGCTCCTGATAATATCAATCCTGTCTCTAAATGTTCTCTAGGGAATGTTAAATTCCCAGTCATGATATCTTTTTTGAAAATAGATATGTCAAAAAAATTCATCCTGTCACACTGAACTCAGTCCTCACTTCCTCCACATCAGAAATTCACCACAGATTTGGGTGGTTAGATGGAAAAAACACAGCTGCTAAGCCTCATTTGGCTGAGCATTCACTAACATGTCCAATCTCAATCAGTAATAACCTTTACTCAGTTCTGTTCAACTTGGCTAACCAGGGCAGTGAAGGAATCTAGAGGTAGCAATGGCTTATATGCTCAGTCAAAATATGAAACTTAAACATAACACCTTTGATAATTGCATGTTCATTCAGCATCTTCTCAAACCTTTCAAGTGAGAGGGAGCACATCACCTCACAAGTCATTCATCCCATATTCTAAGTACATTCCACATCTCTCCACCTCTATCTATCCCCATATACTCAATTTGTATCACCCCTCTCCTTACACCATCTTATATTCTTCATAGAACAGTTAGTGCAATCTTTTTAAAATTACAAATTTGATTTTGGTACACTTCTACTTTCAGTGATTTTCCATGATCGTTAATATAAAGTTCAAGCTTCTTACATATTTGTTCCTTTCTGAGCTTCACCACATGCTGTTCCTTCTGCCTGGAACACTGTTCTGTTCCCCCTTCCTGCACTTGAATCAACCATCTTAGTCATGTTTAGCTGTCAACTTAATATTGCTTCCTCTGGGAATCCTTCTCATGTGCCCTAGACTGGGTTAGGCACTCTATTATAATATGTGTTCCAATGACATCCTTTTACTTTCCCTATTAACAGTACTCAGCACACTGTGTTGTAATTTCTTGTTTGTTATTCCCTCTCAGTAGCAAACTCCATGAGGGAAGGGATCATGCTGGGGATGTTCACTGCTGGATCTTGCACTGCGATTGGCCCTTGGTAGATTCTTGAATGAATTCTTTCGCCCATGCTTTAATTGCTAGAAATGTTTTCTCTATATTTAACAAAAATGTTTGCCTCTGAGGCTACAGAGAGTAATCTCTGTTCTAAAAGAGAGTCCTTCACATATCTGAAAACCACTATTATTCCTTTAAATCTTCTATATTCCTGGCTAACTATTAATATTTTTAAGTAGTTTTACATTACATGTTTATCTGAGTTTGAGGGAACACAATAAATAATATTTTTTGCCCGCTTTGGAAAAATTCAGATAGACAAAAAAGTCACACGAATGGAAATATATTAAAGATACAAGTTAAAATGGAGTATGTGGCTTAAGCGTGGGATATAATGGGTTTGCTACTGCTTATACCTGGCTCCTGTGAACCTGGGTATCAGGACGGCGCAATCATGAAAAATTTTGTAGAATAGATGCACTTACTCTTAATTGCTGTCTTGAATGCCCCAGGATGCAGAAGTAAGAATGACTTCCAGTACTTACACATTCATAGAAGATCGGCTTCACTGAATTTGCCAATTAACAATTGTCACCCACCAGTCAGGTAAGTCATAAGATAAGAAACCAAGAATGTCACCATCTTGGAAGACTCTTCATATGGAAATATGGAGCAAGAAGAAAGGCATTTACCCTGTAAGTAGTTAAACCAGGTTTCCCATCCTATTTCATGCCGTTAATTTATATAACTTCAGTGGAGGACTTCATTTTTTATTACTGTCAAATTTTATTATTTATTTTGGATCATAGTTCTAGACTGTTGACTTTATTTTATTTATTGGTCTGCCACCTCATTTATTTACAATCGTTTCTAGCTTTGTATAAACTATGCCTTTGATAAGTAATTCTATCTTCAAAGTCATTGGCTATACTCTTGAACAGAATGATACAGAACCCTGAAATAGGCCACTAGAGACTTCTGATCAATGTGAAATTGCATCTGAGAGGATGTTGTGCCTGCATGTGCCACTATTCCCACAGTCATTATATATCCTCGCATTGTTGTGTATGGAAGCCAAAAGCAGGAGCCATGTGCTATTGTTTGAAGTGGCAAAAAAACCAACAAATGTTATACGCATGCCTTATCACTGTTTGGTCTTATCTGTAGATCAATTTATTTGCCTTTACTTCCAATTAGTAGGTTGTTTTCAGTATAAAGATATCCTCTTAGACGTAGGACTACTCAAGGAACAAAGTCCGCTTGAACATCTTTTCATTTTCTTTTTACAAATAATTTCCTGTAACCTCAGTAGTCTTTTATTCTTTCAAGAAAAAGTTTCCATTGAGTACTTTCTGGTTACTGGGTATATTACACTCTGCAGAGCTAACTCAGTCTTTCTACTCCCTCTCTTTCTCACAGATTTGTCAGTGAGGTAAGGACATTATCATGTGATTCACTCAAGGCTCATCACACTTCACACATCTCAGAAGTGAGACTGTGCCATTATAGCTGTGTCATCTGCAGTTTCTACATGTTGTTACTGAAAAAATACTCAAACCCTCTGTTTTTGAAAACAACTAAAATTATATTGTTTGTTACTGAATTTTGCTGTTTAATACCAGAAAGTTTGTGGGCACTTAAAAAAAAGTATTATTTTAGTAAAATTAATCCATATGAATAGGATCTCTTATTAATTCTACTTTTATAAAAAAATTCAGCTTTCTATTTTTATTCAAAGTAATTCATACATTTATTACAGATTTCAATTTTATATTGTGCCTTTAAAACTCATCAAGACCCACCGACTCAGTGTTCTTATTTGAATTATAAAAGGGAATTTTATGTTATTTCAAAATAGCCTGTTCTTCCCATGATCTATTTTTTTTAAGATATTTAAAAGTCCTTAACGCCCATATCAAAATATTCATGATGAAACACAGTGGGTCACATCTAGTCACCCAGAACGGATTTCATGCTGAATGATGGTGCTTCATATTCGCACAATACATTACAATTGAAAAATAGTCTCACCTGTACTGTGTAATTTACCTAATTTGTCTGCTATAATATTCTAGTGAATATGTGGGATAGATGCTATTTCCTCCATCTCACAGGTTGGGAGGTGCAACCTCAGAAGGGTTATATTCCCGTAATAAGAAAACGTAGCTTGTGGCAGGACCAGAGCCTGAGCCTTGCTTTGCCAAACCCATTCACTTTACCATGAGCAGCAGCATTAGGTGCTGTAATACAAAAGATGCTGGTCTTTCTTATGATGACCTTCTATCAAATTGAGGAAAAGCTCACGGTGGTCATCCATTGTATTTGAGACAGTAATTGTGTTTTAAGGTAGTTCTAGTTTTAAGAAGTCAAAAATGTCCAAATCATTTTGCCTGATCATTTTAAAGTCCCAGGGCTAGTTGACATTTTTGTGTTTCTAGGTTGGTTACCATTTCAATCAACCAAATGCTAAAATTTGTGGCAGGTGAAGAAAACACTCAATACCATGTCCTGAAAAATAGCTGTATGTGTGTGTACAGGCAGCTGTAATAGAGCTAAAGGCACTGACGACGTAGAGGGAGACGATCTGGTTCTTGCCCAACTCAGTCACATCCTAACTCAGGTAACCTAGCCAAGTCACTTCCAGCCCTGCACTCAGGTTTCCCTTAGTGTAGTGTGGAAATAATAAACCCTATGTCATAGGGTTGAGAAGGGGATCATATATGAAAATATTCATGAAACGTTTTGTAAACTATAAAGTGCCCGATAAATGTTAGGTGTTATTATTTTTAATCCTAAATCATTTTCACATTGGAGAAGCATATAATATGGGTTTAACTTGGCTTCTCAGAAAAAGCCTATAAACATAAAAAATGCTCCCCTTTGAACAAATATGTAGGCTACATCTAAGAATATGAAATTCAAACTCTGAATTGTTTGCTTATGCTTTGTAGCAACGTTCAGGGAATAAAAAAGAAATTGTTCTGTTCTTTTGCTGTGAGCACAATATCCAGCATACACTGTTGCAGTTACCTAAAACAAGACATAATTTGGCCACTGTGAAAGGATGCTTCCACCCAAGGTGGTTTAGTGAAAGCAGTATTTCCATGAAGTAAAAATGTTATCTTGTTGATTTGCTTTCAAATACAGAGCCTAACCGTTCACAGACTCAGAAAGGAAAGTCGTGCCAAGTGTTACTGCAGTTTCTGGAGCTGCTGGACCGAGCTTGGGCCTCAGTATCTGCAGGCACAGGCAAGGGGAGGGCAGCTGACCCAGCAGTCACAGCTCTGCACCCCTGATTTCCACCTTTGTGTTGGTGTTCTCTCACCAATTACTGGTGCCCCCAGAGAACCCCACTGTCTTTTACGGGAGCCCTGATTACCTTTTCAAGTTCTGGCTCCAGTTTGCTGATAAACCTGCGCCCCATGTGGCCTGGCCTCTGAGTGGTGCTGTGGTCACAGAAACTCAACCCAAAAGTTAATTCTTCACTTTCTCTGCATGAACTCCTTTTGGATCTCTCATCCATATACATACGCCTTTCACCTGCTTCCATACTTCTTGCGAATGGTTCATCTCCAGTTCTATCCCATGCTCTTCTTTGTCTCCCCTTCTGTCATCTTTCCTCCAGGTTCTACACCACACATATGCACACAAGCACACACACGCCACCCCCCGCCCCCAACACACCATCTGTGTGGTAGGGCAGCTCCATCACTAAAGTGCAGGGAAGGGAAGACACTGCAAGGACCAAGCCCAAGAGTCCTCTTTGGTGGGAAGAAGGAAGACAACATCTGAGAACCTTCTTGTTTTCGTTTTTATCCCTTGATAGTTCTTTCGGTAGTTACTTTCAGAATAGCTGAGATAAACTATAACATTCTAGAAGACTTTATTAAATACCAAGGGGACATATGAAAATAAACACAAAATTCATAAGAAATCAGCTTCCTCCTTTGACTTAGAAACACTGAATTTTATACAAAGGCTGGCCAGAGAAGAGAGCCTCATGCTGGATCCACACTCTGAATATGTGGCTTTGGCACACCAAGTTTCTTACTCTTTTCTGTTTTGTTTTACACCCAGACTCCCAGACAGTTTTTACTCGCTCTCAACTCCTGCTTTGGGCTCCAGGAGGTGCAGTCATCTTCTTCCTTTTTTTTTTAACTGTTAAAATAACTTACCTTTCTGGAGCAAAGAGAAAGATGTGAGACCTTCAGAGGGGATGGATTATTGGAGTCATTTCTCTTGAGGAAAGTTAAGTGTGATTCAGTGCAGTTGTTGTTAAACTTCATTGTGTTTTGAAATCACCCCTAAAGAACTTGATAAAATGTGGATTCATGGATCCAACACATGGAGATTCTGATTCAGTTAGTTTTATATAGAATTCTCTAATGTGCGTTTTTGATGAGTGCCTTTTTTTTCCTTATATGGTCCATGAACCACAATTTAAGAACCAACGATATATTGGAAAAGACATGTGCTTTGAAGCAGACAAGATGGTGTTCAAATCCCAGCTTTGTCACTTACTAGCTTTGTCACATTGAAGGGATTTTCTCACTTTCTGAGCCTCAGTTTATATTACTGTTAAGAAACATAAGAAACAAGCAGAAAGGTACAAAAAATACAAATTTCCAGCTTGACAAATGATTATGAAATCTGTGTGACACCCTCTGGATCAAGACATAAGCATAACCAGCTCCTCTGGTGATCCTTCCCAGTCATCACCTCCTCCTGTCCTCCAGCAACAACCACTATTCTGAATTTTAAGGTGTTCCTTTCGTTGATTTTCTTCACAATTTTATTACTTAAGTATCTCTAATACATATAGTTTACTTTTACCTTCTTTTTGAAGTTTATACAAATGGTACAGTGCACTGTTCATTCCATCGTGTCTGGCTTCTTTTACTCAACATTACATCTTTAGGATTCACGTATGCTGTTGTGTGTTTCTGTAGTTCATTTCCAATGCCATATAAAGTCCCATAGCTTGAATACACCACACTGTGTTTATCCATTCTGTTATTGATGGACATTTGATTGCTTCCTGTTTGGACCTATTTTGAACACTTATACTCTTTATATTCTTCTGTGTGTATCCTGGCGCATATAAGCGTATGTTTCTGTAGAGTATAAAATGAGCAGTATAAAACGGTATGTGGATCTTTAGCTTTAGTCACTACTGCCAAATTTTGCTCTTTACACTTTACAAACCTGTATTCCCATTAGCTGTGTATAAGAATTCTGGTTTCTTCATTTCCTCTCTAACATTCGCTATTGTCAGACATTTTAATATTTGCCAATCTGGTGGATTCATACTGGTGTCATTGTAGTTTCATTCATTGTGGTTGTAATTTGTGCTTCCCTGTAATTAATGATGTTGCGAACAATTTTATAGGTGTGTTGGCCCTGTCTATATTCTCTTTTGGGAAGTACTTGCTCACATCTCGTGTCGTTTTTCATTAGATCATTTTTCTTTTTCTTATTGGTTTTGAAAGTATTTACACCTTTGGGGCATAACAAGCTCTTTGTTGGTGATGTGTTAAAAATATATTTTCAAAATGTGGCTTTCCTTTTACCTCTCTTAAGGTTGTCTTTAGATGATTTCAAAAAATTATTGTAGTTAAATTTATCCATTTTTGTCTTGCTGATGAGTACTTTCCGAGTCTTGTTTTAAAAAGTTTTCTACTTGCAGATCATGAAGATATTGTATATTACTATAAACATGCATTACTTTTTTTATGCATGAAGTGAGATAGAGGTATTTTCTTTCTTTCTTTCTTTTTTTTTGAATAGCCAGCTCTTCTAACGTTATTTCTTGGAAAGACCACCTTTCTCTCCCTGCTCTGTAGAGCCGCCTTTGTCATAAAGCAGTCGTTCATAGACACCTGGATCTGTTTCTATTCTGCTGCACTTGGTTTTTCTGTCTGAGACAAGATCACACTCTCGTTTCCATAGTTTTAGGCTAAATCTTAACTCTTGATGGAGCAGGTCCTCTCCCCTTAGGTCTTCCAGAGTTTCTTTGCTCTTTTCTGTTCATTGCATTTTCATAAATTTTAGAATCAGGTTTTCAAGTTCCACCAAAAAGAAAAGAAAACAAACTGTTCATATTTTTAAAGTGTTCAGATTTTGACTGGGATTGCATTGAATCCATAAATCAACTGGGGAAGAATTGACAATGTTTACCATACTGAGTCTGCCAACCCATGAACATGATTTTTGTCTCCCCTCACCCCTGCATTTCTTTAGATGTTTATTTCATTACAATTTTATAATTTTCTTTGTAGAGTCTTGCATCTCTCCTAGGAGATACATTTCTCAGTATTTAATAATTTATCTCTAGATTCTTTTGCATTTTCTGTATATCCAATCACAATAACAAAATAACATTTTAATTTCTTTTTTCAGTTCTTACAATTTTATTACTCCATCTTGTCTTGACTGTCTTGGCCAAGACCTCCAGTACAATGACGAACAGAAATGGACATAGAGGCATCTTTGTTTTTACCCAATTTCAAGGGGAAATATGTCTCCAATTAAGATGCTTGCTGTAGATTTTTTTGTAGCTACAGTAAAGAAGTAAGCAAAAATCATTAAACAAGAAAGTCATCCATGGTTCCTCTCAATCTCTCACGTTCTACATCTTTCTCACCAGACCTCTCACTACCTCCAGGCATGAGTATTAGGGACCAAACCATCATTAGCCTCTTGCCTAGGTTATTTCAAAAGGCTCCTAACTGCTCTGGCTGATTCCATCCTTTCCCGTCTTTTCCACACAACCTTCAGATGGCACTTTATAAGCGAGATCATGCCTTGCTCTGCTGATCCCCCTTCAGTGACTTCCCACCCCACTCGTAGTGAGCCAAACTCTTACATGGCCCACAAGGCTCCCAGTCTGGGCCATCTGGTGTATCTCCCTGATACACTCTGATCTCAACTTCTGCTGTTATTCCTTCATTCAACATGATCCAGCCACCCAGGCCTCCTCCATGCTCATCCTCAAACACTCCAGACTTCACTTGCCTGAGGGTCTTGGCCTGAAAGTCTCCCCTCATACCCCATATCTGCATGGTTCACTCTTTGTTTCCTTTAGGTCTCAGCACAGATATTATCTTGAGAGTGAAGCCTAAGATGTTACTTTGACAGTGAGACTTAAGTATTTATACTCTCCCTTGCAGGGGGCCATATTTTTATCCATAGACTTTACCACTATATTTTATTTATTTACTCATTTTCAATCTGTAGTCTCCCTTCACTGTAATGCAAGACTATGACAGCAGGGGGTTTTATCCATTTTTGTCCATTAATATATCCACAGCACCCAGATCAGTGCCTGACAGAGAGTAGTCATTTAAATAGTTTCCAAATATTTTAGATCTATGGATATTAATTAATGACATAGGAAACCATATCTGTTATATTCTCAAATTTTGCAATTTCTTTACAGTTTAGAGCTTTGTTCCTAAAGAACTTGGAAACAAGAAAAAAATAATTTCTTGTTTTTTTTTGAAACAACAGAAAGTAAGTATACAAATCCCAAGTTGCACATGAAAGTTTAATGGAATATGCCTTTAGAGGCAATATACACACACTTCCAGTGTGCAGCCTCTGTCTGTGCCATTTGCTTTCCAGACAGATTTTTGTCTTTTAGTCAATTTTCTGACCAAGATACTGGATGTTAAGAACAACTCCATGCCCAGCCTCTACCTCTAAGCAATTCTCTAAGACATAATCCATTAATCAAATGGATAATAAAAATTCCGTTTGCCATTTTCAACGTTTTTACCCAGTGTTTTACTATATGTCATTGATGTCACTATATTTGGATTTAAGCACCCTTGGCTCTCTTTATTCAATATATATTTTTGAAAAATATGTATTTGAAACAACTGTGTCAGCATCTGAAAGCATTCAGCAAGTCTAACTTAACATTTTCTGTCAACAGCGTGGCACTGTTGTTCAAAATTAGTCCTTTGAACCAGGTTCTACAGGAAGGTCATTTAAGATTAATGTAGAAGGGAGAAATTGGAATATTTTCATAGCAGAAAGTAACCTGCAGTTACCTTAAGGGCAGAGAGGGTATTTAGGAGGTCAACATGTTAAATTTTACTGCCTAATTTTTTGGGGCACCATTTCCTCAAAAAGTTCATAGTGCCAAAAATTTAAGATCCACCCCAAGTTAAAGTTGTTCTACAAAATGCAGTATAAGTACAGCTTAAATGATGTTACTAATATTCTCTGTTATGAAATGAGGGCTCATTCTGCTAAAACCACTGATCCAATCCACTACCAGTATGTTACAGTGCAGTCAATGGACTCAAAGTACACATGTGTTGAATTAATAATTGAAAGAGTTTGTTGTAACATTTTTGCATCAAGTTAACAGAATTTAGAGAAAGAAGAAAAACAATTCTCCTCACTTAGTGAGGAAATTCTAATCATCAGTAAAATGATATAAAGGCTGGAAGCAGAAGATTGAAGAAATTCTATAAACCAGAACTATTACCTATTTTACTTTTATATTATGATGGTGTTTATAGTAGAAAATAAGAGGAAAAATCTTATTTAGCCTATAATTTATACTATATCTAGACAATGGCCCTTGAGTTAAGAATGGCTTTTACGTTTTTAAAGTGGTATAAGAAAAGGAAGGAACAGAAGCAGCAGCAGCAGGGGCAGCATTCTCAATAGAGACTACACGTAGCCTGCAAAGCCTAAAATATTTGCTATCTGGCCCTTTGTAGGAGAAATTTGCCAACCCCCGATCTAGAAAATTGAATGCTATGTAGTCATCAATCATGACAATGCAGACATATACTTTTAAAATGAAATAATGTCACTACGTATTAAGCTCACAAAGCAAGTTAAAGGATTCTGGGACCATGGCCCTGTAGGAAGCATCAGGAATCTGTCTCCTTATCTAGACAGCAATTGTACTGGTAGAATCTGTCAAATCTTTTGGAACTCTGGTATATATTGAAGGCTTGTAACTTTCAGGATGGGCTTGGACAGTGAATTATTGATGTTAATTTTGGTCTATTTCAGCTTTTAGCACAGTAGCAGCTACTCATCTCCCACCCCGGCCATGTGCCAGTCAGCTATGCACATGTTTCAAGAGCAACCTGCCCACAGGTGGCAGGAGCTAGGATGGGCAAAAAGGATCCTACCTTCTAAATATCAAGGATCTGTGCTGTGATTGCTGATTGCTGCCTCTGATCACAGAGGTGCAGACAAGGAAACAGGTGGCCATTATTGTTGAACCTCTCCCCGTGGTTGCAAGCCCTTCCTCCTCTGGCTGAAGTGACTTCCAGGGGATTTAAAGGGCTGGTGCACTTCCCCTCTCCTTCCTTTTTTTATTTTCCCCCTTTTGGGAGCCAGACATTACAGACTGGACATTGAAAAGCTAATGCATATATGGGGAAAATTATAAAGTCACCGTGGATGCCCATGAAAGACGCAGGCTAAAAAGACCTGAGCAGACCTTGCATTTCCACATTAGGCTGATCCTTGGCACAGACACAGCCTATAACAATCAGAAACAAAAAAGATAAACAAAAAATAGCAAGCCCTGGAGAAGGAAGAGTATCTGATTTCCAGAATTACCACATTATTAGATTCAAATATCCAGTTTTCAACAAAAAGTCACAAGGCATTCAAACAGGAAAGTACAGTCCATTCAAAAGTAAAAATAAATCAACAGAAGCTGTCCCTGAAACAGATCTGATGGAAGATCTACTAGACAAAGAATTTAAAACAACTGTCTTAAAGATTCTCAAAGAACTAAAGGAAGATGTGGAAAAAGTTAAGAAAACAATGTCTGAACAAAATAGAAATATCAATAAAAACATAGAAACCTAAAAAGAAACCAATAAGAAATTCGGGAGCTGAAAAATACAACTGAAATGAAAAATTTAAAGGCAAATTTGAGCAGGCAGAAGAGCGAATCAGTGAATTGAAGTTAGAACAATGGGAATTATAGAGTCTGAGGAACAGAAAGAAAAAAGATTGAAGAAAAGTGAACAGAGCCTATGGGACCTGTGAGACACCATCGAATGGGCCAACATATGCATTGTGGAAGTCCTAGAAAGAGAAGAGGAAGAGAGAAGGGGACAGAGAGAATATTTGAAGAAATAATGACTGAATGCTTCCCAAGTTTGGTGAAATACACTAATACAAACATCCAAGAAGCTCAATGAACTCCAAGAGACCCTTACTGAGACACACTATAATCAAATTTTTGAAAGCCAAAAATAAAGAGAGAATCTTGATAACAGCAAGAGAGAAGTGACTTGTCATATATAAAGGATCCTCAATAAGATTATCAGCAGATTCTCATCAGAAACTTTGGAGACAAGCAGGCAGTGGGCTGATATATTCAAATTACTAAAAGAAAAAACTGTCAATCAAGAATCTTCTAGCTGATTGTCTTTCAAAAATGAGGGAGAAATTAAGATATTCCTGGATAAACCACTAGACCTTCCCTGTAAGAAATGCTCAAGGAAGTCCTGTAGGGTGAAATGAGAGGACGCTAGACAGTAACTGAAGCCATATGGAGAAATAAAGATCTCAATAAAGGTAAATAAACAGGCAATTATGAAAGCTAGTACTATTGTGACAATTGTTTGCAACTCCACTTTTTGTTTTCTACATGATTTTAGAGACTAATACATTTTTTAAAAACATTAGTCTAAAATCTAGTATTATTGTAACATTGGTTATAACTCCACATTTTGTTTTCTACATAATCTCAGAGATTAATGTATTTAAGAGAATTATTAGTTTATGTTTTGGGGTACACAATGTATAAAGATGTAATTTTGTGACATCAATAATCAAAAGAGGTGGGGATAGAGCTGTTAAAGGAGTAGAGTTTTTGTATGTTTTTGCAGTTAAGATGTTATAAATTCAAATTAGAATGTTTTAACTTCAGGATGTTAAATGTAATTCCCAAGGTAACCACAAAGAAAATAACTGTAGAATATATACAAAAGGAAATGAGAAAAGCATTTAAACATTTCACTATAAAAAGTCAATTAAATGGAAAAGAAGACAGTAATGCAGGAAATGAGGGTCAAAATCTATAAGGTATATAGAAAACAAATAGCAAAATGACAGAAATAAGTCCTTTATTAATAATTAATGTAAATGGATGAAACTCTCCAATCAAAAGACAGAGGCTGGCAGAATGGATAAAAACATGTGATTCCACTACATGCTGTCTAGAAGACACTAACTTTAGATCCAAAGACACAAATAGATTGAAAGTGAAAGGATGGAAAGATATTCCATGAAAACAGTAACCAAAAGAGAGCAGGGATGGCTATATTAAGATCAGATAAAACAGACTTTAAATCAAAAAAGTTTACAAGAGACAAAAACACATTATATATCAATAAAAATTTCAATACAGCAAGAAGATATAATAATTATAGCCATTTGCATACTTAATAATAGACCATCAAAATATATGAAGGAAAAACAGAAATGAAGGGAAAAATAGTCTACAATAATAGTTGGAGATTTCAATACCCCATACTCAATAATGGATGGAACAACCAGACAGAAGATAAGGAAATAGAAGACTTAAACAACACAGTAAACCAACTAGATCTGATAGATATATACAGAACACTCTACCTATCAATAATAGCATTCTTCAATAACATTCTTCTCAAGTGCACATGAGACATTTTCCAGGATAGACCATATGTTAGGACACAAATTAAGTCTCAATAGATTTAAAAAATAGATACCATACAAAGTATCTTCTCCAACCACAACAGGATGAAGTTAGAAATTGATAGAAATAAAACGGGCAAATTCACAAATTTGTGGAAAAGTCACAAATTTATGGAAACAACCAAAGGATCAAAGGAGAAATCACAAAGGAAATTAAAAAGTACTTAGAGACCAAGGGAAATGATAACACAACACACCAAAACTTACGGAATGCAGTGAATGGAGTGCTAAGGGGGAAATTTATAGCTATAAATGCTTACATTAAAAAACAAGAACGATATCAAATCAACAATCTAGTTTTAAAACTTAAGGAACAAAAAAAAAAGAACATACTAAACCAAAGCCAGCAGAAAAAATGAAATTAGATCAGAGTAAAGATAAACAAAACAGAATGAAAAGATCAACAAAACTGACAAACTTTTAGCCAGATGGATTAAGAAAAAAGAGAAGTCTGAAGTTACTAAAATCAGAGATAAAAGTGAGACATTACTACTGATTCTACAGAAATAAAAAATTACAAAAGAGTACTGTGAACAATTGTACACCAACACACTGGATAACTTAGATGAAATGGATCGATTCCTAGAAACACAAAACCTACCAAGATTAAATTGCAAAGAAACAGAAAATCTGAATAGACCTATAGCTATTAAGGAGATTGAAGCATAATAAAAAATCTCCTGATAAAGAAAAGCCCTGGACCTGATGGCTTCACTAGAGAATCCTACCAAACATTTACAAGAGAACTAACTTCAATCCTTCCCAAACTTATCCAAAATATTGAAGAGGAGGAAGCTCATCCTATGAGGCCAGTAGTGCATGAAAGCAACGCCATCCAAAGACACTACAAGAAAAGAAAACTACAGACCAATAGCTTTTATGACCATTGATGCAAAAATTTTCAACAAAACACTAGCAAACAGAATTCCGCGGCGTATTAAAAGCATTATACACCATGACCAAGTGGGATTTATTCCTGAAATGCAAGGATGTTTCAACATACAAACATCAATCAATGTAACATGCCACATCAATAGTATATGCCACATGATCATTTCAATTAATGCAGAAAAAGCAATTGACAAAATTCAATACCCTTTCATGATAAAAACACTCAACAAACTAGAAATTGAAGGAAACTACCCCAATATAATAAAAGCCAAGTATGAAAAACCTATAGTAAACATCATGTTCAATGGTGAAAGATTGAAAGCTTTTCTTCTAAAATGAGGTACAAGGCAATGATGCCTGCTTTTGCCACTTCTATTCAATGGAGTTTTAGTAGAGCAATTAGTTAATAAAAAGAAATAAAAGGCATTCAAATTGGAAAGGAATAAATAAAATTATCTCTGTTTGCAGATGATATGTTCTTATATGTAGATAAATCTAAAGATTCCACAAAAAAACTGTTAGAACTAACAAATAAATTCAGCAAAGTAGCAGGATACAAAGTCAACATACAAAAAATCAGTTGCATTTTTATACCCTAACAATGAATACTCTGAAAAAGAAATTATGAAAACAATTCCATTTATGATAGCATCAAAAAGAATAAAATACTTAAAAATTAACTGAGGAGAAAGATTTGTACAATGAAAAACACAAAACATTGCTGAAAGAAATGAAAGAAGACATAAATAAATAGAAACACATCCCATGTTCATGGATTCGAAGACTTAATTAATATTAAGATGTCAATACTACCCAAAGTGATCTACAGATGCAATGCAAACCATATCAAAATCCTAACGACTTCTTTTTTTCCACAAATAGAAAAATCTATCCTAAAATTCATATGGAATCTCAACGGACCCTGAATAGCCAAAATAATCCTGAAAAAGAAGAACAAAACTGGAGGACTCATACTTCCTGCTTTCAAAGCTTACTACAAAGTTACAGCAATCAAAACAGTGTGGTACTGGCATAAAGACCAGTGAAATAGAATAGAGATCCCAGAAATTAACCCTCACATATATGATCAAATAATTTTTTTATAAGGGCTCAAAGACCATTCAATAGGGAAAGGACAGTCTTTTCAAAAAACATTGCTGGGAAAAGTAGGTATCCATATGCAAAAGAATAAAGCTGGATTCTTACCTAAAACCTTCTACAAAAATTAACTCAAAATGGATCAAAGACCTAAATGTAAGACCTAAAACTATAAAACTCTAAGAAGAAAACATAGGGCAAAAACTGCACGACATTGGATTTGGCATTAATTTCTTGGATATGACACTAACGGCACAGGCAAAAACATAAAAAATAAACAATTGGACTTCCAATTAAGAAATTAAAAAAATGTTATGCATCAAAAGAATATCATAGAGTAAAATGGCAAACTACAGAATGGGAGAAAATATTTGCAAATCGTATATATGATAAGATATTAATATCTAGAATATATAGAGAACATCTAAAACTCAACAATAAACAAACAACCTGATTAAAAAATAGGCAAACCACATGGATAGACATTTCTCCAAAGGAGATAAACAAATGTTCAATAAGCACATGAAAAAATGTTCAACATTACAACTATTATGGAAACACAAATCAAAAATACAGTGAGATACCACCTTACACCCATTAGGATGGCTACTGTGAAAAAAAAAAAACAGAAAATAACGTGTTGGTGAGGATGCGGAGATGTTGGAACCCTGTGCACTGCTGGTAGGAATATAAAATGGGGCAGCTGCTATGGAAAATAGTATACCGTTCCTCAAAAAATTAAAAATAGAATTACCATATGATCCAGAAATTCCACTTGGTATATATCCAAAAGAATTGAAAGCAGGGTTTCAACAATAAACAAAGAGATTTTATACACCTGTGTTCCTTTATAGAAGCATTATTCACAATAGCTAAAATGTGGAAGCAACCCAAGTGTCCATCAATGAATGGATGGATAAGCAAGATGTGGTATATACTATAATAGAATATTATTCAGCCTTAAAAAGTAAAGAAATCCTGACGTATGCTATAGCATGGATAAACCTTGAGTATATTATGCCAAATGAAATAAACCAGTCACACACACACACACAAAACCCAAATGTTGTGTGATTCTAGTATAAGGTACTTAAAGAGTCAAAATCATAGAGCCAGAAAGTAGAATGGTGGTCGTCAGAAGCTTGGGGGAGGGTAGAAAGAGGAGTTAATGTTTAATGGGTATAGAGATTCAGTTTTACAATATGAAAAGAATTAGGGAGATGGATGGTGGAGATAGTTGCACAACATTATGAATGCACTTAATTCCACTGAACTGTGCACTTTAAATGGTTAAGATAGTAATTTTGTTGTGTGTATTTTACCACAAAAAATTAGAAAAAAAGAAAATTAATTATATTTGTAAAAAAAGAATATATTATATAGACTATGTATGGAAAAGTCATAGTATAAATACAGTTATTAAAAATGATTTCCTTTGAATGGTGGAATTATAAGGAATTTTAATTTCTTTTCTTAATCAAGTCTTTAAAAAAATCTTTTAGAGTAATGAGAATAAGGGATGTTTTCATTGCTACACGAGATGATGGCCGATCATGTGTACACGTGCACACATACAACTCAATAGGAGGAGTAACATTTGAAAAGAAAGCAGGAAAACCTGGTTAGGCAGGCAATAAATTCGTGACTCCAATGCTGGCTATCTGTGTGGATTACGAGCATCTGTGGAGATAGCAGGGTCTTGAACCCCACTATGTCCCTGGTTTGACAGCTGCACTGTGCAAAGATGCATAGCCCTCCCCTCCGAGACCCCCTTGACTGCACTTGGAGGTTTTCTAGTGGACCTGGCTACCCTCTTAATTTTGGTTGGACATTGCCTAGTAGTCAGCATCAGGAAGGCCAGCAACAAAGTGCCATGATGCAGGTGGCCACAGGGTCAGCAGGTGACCATAGGGTCTGAGAAGTCAAAGCAGCTCCCATCCAGAGCCCTGTTCATGCGGTAAAGGTGGTGCAAAACCAGCAGCAAATCACTCCGGAGCTCCAAGCTTCGCAAAGTCTCCTGGTAATCGCAGAATACTGTCAATAGGAAGTGAGCTGCACCAGCAGATCCTTCACTGGCTCCAACATTGCACCAGGATATGCTCTAAGAGCTTGGTGGCCCTCAAAACAACAGGCTCCCCAGCAGCATGCTCAGGACAGTGAACCAGAGCACCCCGGGTTAGCATGGCATCTGGGAACAGCCTGGTACTGTCGATGGAGGAACTGGTACAGCTGGTTAACATATGTTAGAGAATTCATTTAAATATATGTTTCTGATCTTCCATTACTTATTTTATTCTATTTTTCATCAATAAATCAAAGTTGTCATGGCTTCATGTAAGCACAGTTATAAATTCGATCCTCTTTAAATGTCTCTAGCTCCAGACACTTATTTTCATCATCAGCTAGATGCCTTCAACAGTGGATTGAAGGGTTTATCTTATATTATAATTTCTCTTCTTCTCTCTAAATCTTAACTTAAAGCTTCGACTTTAAGTGGTTTACTTCTGAATATGTGAATACAATGAAAAAAAGAAAAGAAAGATTCCAATTTCTATCTCTTAAAAAAAAAATGAGTTGTCCATTACATAGCTTGGAGGTTGGTTCCTTAAATAACCTGGCCCCTGACAGTGCAGAAATCATGTCCTTCAGGCTTCTTCTTCCTTGAATGTCTGTGACCTTCTAAAGTCATCAAGAGGAGAACCAGCAAGATCGCTAATGGATTCTTACTACTTCATTGAGGAGACATGATATTTGGGGCATGTTTAGAGATGTGTTTTCATACACATAAATTTTCAAAAAATTTGTGTAAATCTTAAATGTTTTATATATAAGAACTTTACACAATAATCTTTAAAAAGCCACCGTTGCATTTTCACAACCAAAAAAAAAAGAAAACATAGAAAACTAAAACCAAACCCTCAATTTCTGCAGGGCACCAGAGAGCAATACACTGCTTTGCTTTTCCCTATAGAGTACAACTGAATTATCTTAATAAGATACTGTTGATATACTGTATCTGCTTAGATCTTGTTTGCAAGCTACAGAAATCACTTTATTTAATTTAGCATAAGGAAATCTATTGGAAGAATCATTCAGCCTTGTGGAATTGGTAGATCAATGGCAGAATCAAAAGGAAACTGGAGGTACTTCTGCTTCCAACCAAGATGGAGTGACAGGGACCAGAATTACTCTCCCACCAGAAATACTTACAAAAGACTAAAATTATATGAAACCATGGTTTTCAAGACCCTGCACATCAGACAATGAAGCACAGTGATCCCTGAGAGACAGGAAACAAATTAGGTGAGTCCTATGATTGTCTCAGCTTATAGTTTGGAGAGAGTTTCCAGGCCATAGTGCAAGGAAAGGGGAACCCAGGTGGCCTCTCTAGATTGAGGAGACAAAGCTCAGATTGCAGGGAGAACAAAGCAGCTAGAATTCACAGGACAAAGTGTTGGAGAAGAGAGAGAACCCCAGACATCTGCACAGGATCCTCCTGAGTATTCAGCCGAGTACTGATGAGGGTCTGCATATGAGGAGACTAACCAATGCTGGGGAAAGGACCGTCAGAAAGGGTTAGCAATAACAGTACTCGAGCCAGGAACAGTACCTCTTCTGACTGACTGAAACCTGATGAGTAGAATCCACAGAAGGATTTTGCCTCAGGAGTGGAGAACAATAAACCCTAGACTGAGTTCTGCTCCTGCCTAACGACTCACAAAAGTAAGACTCAAAAGCAGGTGTCAGCAAACTCTGGCCTGTGGGCCAAATCCAGCTTATGGCCTGTTTCTGAATGGCCTGCAAGCTAAGAATGTTTTGTTTTAGTTATTTTACATTATCAAGAGTTTTAGGAAAAGAATAAAAAGAATATTCAACAGAGATCATGTATGGCCCCTGATATCTAACATTTATGCTATTTGGCTCTTTACAGAAAAAATTAGCCAACATCTGCTCAAAGTGATCAATTTTTCCAAGCAACTTAACCACCTCACAGAATAAAGCTCAAGAATATTTATACAAATAAATAAATATCCAACATTCAGCACATTACAATTCACAAAATCTAGCATTGAACAAAAAATTACAAGTCATGCAAAGAAGTAGGAAAATAAGATCTATAATGTGGAGAAAGGAATTAATGAAAACTGACCCAGAACTGACATGGATGTTAGAATTATCAGACAAGCTCATTAAAAGTTATTATAATGTATTCCATATGTTCAAACAGTTAAAACATGGAAGGCATTTTTAAAAAGACCCAAATTGAACTTCTAGATAGAAAAATGAACTGAACATGTGAGATAAAACATAAACTAGAAAGGATTAAAAACACATTAGACGTGACGAGAAAATATTAGGAAACTTGAAGCCGTAGAGAAACCTTCCAAAATGAAATACAGTGAAAAAAGTGTGTGTGTGGGGGAGGGTGTGGAGCATCATCAAGTTGTGGGACAACTTCATGTACTTAATAACGTGTCCTGGAGTCCCCAAAGAGATGAGAAAGAGTGGGACAGAAAAAATATTTGAAGAAATAATTGGTGAAAAAATTTCAAATGTGATGAAGACAATAAAAGTGTAGATCCAAGAAGCTCAAAGAACCCCAATCACGAGAAACATGATTAAAATTACACCAAAGCACACCATAATCAAAATGCTCAAAACCAGTGATAAAGAAAACATATTAAAAGCAGCCAGAGAAAAAAGACATTTTGTAAGCAAAAGATACTGTTTTTCATTGGCAACAACGGAAACAAGAAGAGTAATGTCTTTGAAGAGCTGAAAGGGAAAAACTGTCAACTTAGAATTCTGTACCCAGTGAAGTTATTTGTCAAAAACGAAGGTGAAGTAAAGACTTTTCAAATGTACAAAAGCGAAAAGAATTCATCACCAGCAGATCTACATTACAAGAGATGTTAAAAGAAGTTCTTCAGGCTGAAAGAAAATGATTCCAGAATGAAATATGAATTTACAGAAATAAATGCAGAGCAGTGGGAATAATAAATATATGGGAAAAATATATAAGATATCTTTTTATTTAAAAATTTAAAAATATTATTGACTATTTACACAAAAACAGTAATAACAGAGTGTGAGGTTATGACATATGTGAAAGTAAAATGTATGACAATAACATAGCCAGGAAGGGATAAATGGGAATGTAAGTTGCTTATACTGTATGTTAAATGATGCAATATCACTTTAAGGTAGACTTTGATAAAGTAAATATGTATACTACTAAGCCCTAAAACAACTACTAAATTAAAAAAAAAGAGTTATATTTAATAAACCAATAAAGAAACTAAAGTGGAATAAAAGAGGAAAAAGAAATCAAAGAACAGATGTTATAAACAGAAAACAAATAGCCAGATGAGGGATTTAATTTCTAATATCAATAATCACATTAAATTTAAATTACCTAGATATTCCAATTAAAAGAAGAGATTTTAAGAATGAATAAAAAAGGTAAGACAATTTAAATATAAAGACACATAAAGGTTTAAAGTAAAAGGATGAAAAAAGATATCACATGCCAAAACTACTCAAAAGAAAGTTGGAGTGGTTATTTTAATATTAGACAAAGTAGATTTCAGAGCAAAAAGTACTACAACGGATAAAACAAGGTAATTCATAATGATAGAAGGGTTAATTCATCAAGATTACATAACAATCCTTAATGGTTATATACCTAACAAGAGTTTTAAAGTACATAGAGCAAAAACAGATAGAACTGAAAAGAAAAATAGGTAAAAATTAACTGAAAAATAAGTCATAGATCCAAATGGAAAACCTAAAACTATATAACTTATAGAAAAAATTATAGGACAAAACTTTAAGTTAGACAAAGATTTTTTAGATATGACACCAAAAGTGCAAGTCATTAAAAGAATATTTGCTAAACTAGATTTCGTCAAAAGTTTACAAAGACACAGTTAAGAGAAGAAAAGATAGCCACAGACTGTTAGAAAATATTTGCAAATCATATATCTGATTAAAAAAAAAACTTGTATCAAAAATACATACAAAACTCAATAAGAAAAACAACGCAATAAATAAATGGGCAAATTATTTGAACAGATACTTCACCAAGGATGATATATGGATTGAAAATAAGCCCATGAAAAATACTCAATATTATGAGTCATTAGGAAAATTCAAATTAAAACCACAATGAGATGGCACTACACACTTAGTAGAATGGCTAAAATTCATAAAATTGACCATACCAAGTGTTGGTGAAGATGTGCTGGAGGAGCTGCAACTCTCATACACTTTTTTTTTTTTGTGAGGAAGATCAGCCCTGAGCTAACATCCATGCTAATCCTCCTCTTTTTGCTGAGGAAGACTGGCTCTGAGCTAACATCTATTGCCAACCCCCCTCCTTTTTTTGCCCCAAAGCCCCAGTAGATAGTTGTATGTCATAGTTGCACATCCTTCTTGTTTTCTTGTTGCTGTATGTGGGACACGGCCTCAGCATGGCCAGAGAAGCAGCACGTCGGTGAGCGTCCTGGATCCTAACCCCAGCTGCCAGTAGCGGAGTGCGTGCACTTAACCGCTAAGCCATGGGACAGGCCCTCTCATACACTTCTGGTGGGAATATAAAATGGCACAACCATTTTGGAATTTCTTTTTACACATATACATACCATATGTTGTAGCCATTCCATTCATAGATATTTACCCAAGAGAAATGAAAGTGCATGTCCATACAAAATACAGTAGATGAATGTTCATAACAACTTCATTTCTAAAACTTTAAAACTTGAGGTAATCCAAATTTCCATCAAAAGAGAATAGATAGACAAACTGTTGTGCATTTATACAATGGCATACTACTCAGCAATAAAAAGGAATAAACTATTGATATGTGTTACCATGTGGACGAATCTCAAACTATGCTGAGTGAAGGAAGACACAAAACATATTCATTTTGTAGGATTCATTTATGTAAAATTCATGTAAAATTTCATAATATGCAAACTAACCAAAAGTGACAGAATGCAGGTCAGTGGTTACCTGGGGACTAGGGTATACAGAGGAGTAGGAGATATGGACGACCAAGGGGTACAGGGAAACTTGTGGGGGAGATGGATATGGATTGTAGTGATGGTTTCCTGTGTGTCTACGTGTGTCAAAACTTATCAAATATGTATACTTAAAATATATGTACTGTATTGTATGTTTATTATACCTCAATAAAGATGTTAAGAAAATGAAGGAAGCTGGCAGAGATTTGACTTGGAAATGGATAAATGGACAAGAAGCGGGAAGCAGGAAGCAGGAAGCACAAGGATGTTGTCAAGCCAGCAGACAGCACAAGCCACCACTGACACAGTTGCTGCCGCAGATCCAGCACCTCAGGAGAGAGAATCTGATTGGCTCAGCTGATGAGGCCACGTGTCAGCCCTGATGATGCCCTCATTTCCACTGTGGGGCATAGACACCTGGAATGAGCCTCCCTTCAAACCTACACACAATGTGGGGACAGATAATTCCCCAAAAGTAAACTGAAGAGGACATTTGGAAAGAAAATGCAAACAAGAAAGCCAAAAAACAAGTCACACCAGCTATCTATGACTTTGGGGATTTTTTGGTTGTCTGAGTGTTTATGCTTCTATCCTTTGTGAGGCTATGAGCAGTGAAGAATCTATTTAATACATCCACTTCTCTTATGTTTTTCAATCTCATTATTGAAATTCTCACATTCTTTCTTGTTTAGTAAGATTTTGTTTTATATAGAAGTTCTGCTATGACGCAGCACACCCTTCTATTTGCGACTGCATGCGTGTATGTGTGTATGTGTGTGTGTGTGCGCTCACCGAATATCTATCCAGAAGTGAGTTAATAAATCCCACGGGTCTCAGAACTGGGTGCTTTGTTGTTCACTAGTTTTTAATAAAGTAAAAATGTTCATGTGTTTGTTCATCTTTTAAACCCAGTAGTGCTCCTTATTCACTTGAATTTAATAACAATTTCTTGGCACCTACTGTGTACCTGACATAACGTCAGCTCCATTATCACGCTACGAGCTAAACAGCTTGAGCTCCACACGTTGACAGCACTATATTATAATATTTTCTTTGTCTCCAAAACAAAGAGACTTAATCCTCCGTCTTAGAAATGTTCTCCCATGAATTCCCCATGTTTTCTGCCAAGACTAGAATGTAGGGCAACTGGTAAGGAGCTGCATTGATAGCACACTGGATGAGAAGGCAGTTCTCATGGGTTTATTTCTGCTTTTTGTGGTTCATTTCACAGAAAATTCACTTTTCTGTGTCTTAATTTCCCTAGCCACAAAGAAAGAAGAAACTATTTCTTTTGTGAACACAGGAGTACATAAAGAACTCAATGACTAGGTTTAATGGGTTCATTTAATTTCCTACCTAGATCCATTACTAAATACATTGTAATTTGCCAAAAAAAAAGTGCATAGTTTCCTGGCGGCCAGCTTACATAAGCCTACACATACATTAGAACCATCCAGTTTGTGCACATTGTCATGCCTATAGAAATTCTTATGCATATGATTTGAGAAACATTTCACGGTGCTCTGGAAAAGTGGGTGAAAATGATCTTAGACTGGATTTAACCAGTTATGTTTAAAAGCCACTGGTAAAGCAAAAGAGAATACAATTTGTAAAGAACCAACTCAACAATTAACTCCTTGAAATCATCTCTAAAATACCTAAATCCAGCAAGTCAGGTGAACTATTTTCTACTTAGTTCCCTTGGATATTGCTGACTTATAGATATTTGGTAAAATTTTCTCTTCTTCATTTGAGAAACTATTTGCAGAGCCTTGTCTGAAAATCATTTCATTATATATAATAAATGATTTGTTGGGCTAAGAAAATTAGCATAGAGGCATAAGTTATAATTCTAGCTTTGTTCCTAACTAAGTGTGTCACCTTAATCATATATCTTAATCTTTCTGTGTTTCAGCTTCTTTATCTGCAAAGTAAGGGACAGAGCAGAGAAGATGCCACCACTATCCACTCTTACACTCATTGCAGGCATTAAAAATCAAGCATAAAACTCTTTCCTGTTGAACTCACACACTGCTTCAGAATCCTTTTTATCACAGCATAATCCTGGATTCGATTTTAGCTGACTTTACTGAATGCTTACTATATGCCAGGCATTATTTTAATTGCTTACTTGTATTAACTAATTTAATTATGACACAACTATAGGAAGTATGCACAATTAATATCCTTATTTTGCAGATGAGGAAAATGAGGTTTGAAAATTCACCTTTTGTAAGTGACAGAGATTGAGATCAACATCCTATGCTTTTTCACACTTTGCTACTTTGCCGTTGAGTTCTCTAGAATCCACTTCAGCACAAATACTTTGGTTAGTACTAAAAGCGTGCCACAAACATCTGACAGTTGTAAGTACTCTCTGTTCTTTGGGGAGGTTTTTTTTTCAGTTTATTCACAGCTTTATTACCAGCACCTAGCCCAGTAACTGGCACCGAGTCTAGCATATAAGGGGCTCTCAGTAAATATTGATCGAATGAATAAATGCTACTGTCTCCGTAGCCAGTATTACCTCATTCTTTGTTTTTCTTTTTTCTTTTTTTGGTGAGGAAGATTAGCCCTGGGCTAACATCCGTGCCCATCCTCCTCTACTTTATATGTGGGACGCCTGCCACAGCATGGCTTGATAAGTGGTGCATAGGTCTGTGCCTGGGATCCAAACCTGTAAACCCCCCGCCACCAAAGCAGAGCACGAGAACTTAACCACTAAGCCACCGGGCTGGCCCCACTGCATTCTTTTTAAAATATGCTTTAAAATTATTTTCTTTTAATGTTGCATCAGTCTGTTACTCCACTTAGTCTCTACTGATCATTTTCTAGGCAGAATCTGATTTGGTTTCCTATCTAAAGTTCTATCTTAGTTCTTCACTGGTTGATTGTTTATTCTCCTTTTAATAATTTATTTTTACCCCATAAGTAAGAATTTGACCACAGGCAATCCTTAATTGTTGGAACAGTAATGATGCTTTGCATAAGCTGACTTTTTCCATGCAAGAGAAGCAGCTTGAAAGGAAAGTGGTCAATTGCCAAATTGGGAAAAGCCTTGACTGACTGAAGAACAGATGCTCTGGAGAATAATTAGTAGAGAATTTCAGTGACCTAGGTGGTTACTTAACTAATAAAGGAAACATAAAAGAAACCAAAATTGGATTATTTTAAAGAGATTTCATGGTGAGTCACTGAACAGAACTCAGTGACACAAAAAGAACAAATTGGTAAGGCAGTGTTTATAGTAAAGTATATAGAATTAGAGTCAAGACAACTTAAATCCAGTGACAATTTTTTTTCTTAATTATTATGCACCAACAGAATAAACCAGTACCTAACTTACCTGAATTATAAATAATATAAAAGCCACAAATAACCAGAAAAGCACACAAGTTTAGAGCAAGCCTATCAATGATATTTTCTACCAATAACTGTATTTGGGGAGCAGATAGTCTTACGAAGTTCCTGACATATACATCTGATAACCATGACTTTTGAAACCATTATATTTCTCCCAAACACCATCTCATATCCAAGGATGAAGGCTTGAGGCAGCTTCAAATAATGGAAATAAGAGTGTACTAACATCTACTGCAGTGTATAAGAAAAGAACTAGGACAGAAAAGGAGCAAAGATATATCCAAAAAAAGCTGCTGGCAGGAACTAGAGAAGGATTAAAGGGCGGAGAGGAGCCCAAGGGAAACTCCTAGGTGATGCTAACTGTACCGTAGCTGCCAGCTGCCTCATTGAGTTCCTTTCTGGCTGGTACAACTCCTCCCAAAGCACAGGCTACTGGTTGCTGTCCTCCAGGGGTGATTCTGCACAGGTCTAAGAGAAGAAAGCATTCCACGTATATATTGAGTTGAAAGAAAACTGACCAAAATAAGATGGAGATATTGTCAATATAGTAGGAGGGACAAAGTACTTATTTTAATTAAAAATAGCCAATATTGGGATGTGTAGCAGGATGGAGAAAGAAGAGAGTTGCTATTCAAATGCCACTGAAAACCTGAGGCCACAGGCAGGTTCCAGCATAAACAGACATCAGCAGCTTATAAGGCATGATGTTCCCTGTTAGGTGGAGCAGTGGTTTCTAGTAGGTCCAAAATCAAATTGTGAATTTTGCCTACACATTGTCAAGTTGCCTTGGCTTCTTTCCCCCCTTGGTAGCCCCTAACCCAACTAGCAATCTCACACCACTTTGCAACAGTCCAGAGTCTTCTTCTCAGGTCTGTCCATTTCCAAAGAGGCCCATGCTCCAAAACTGATCCTCTCCCCCTACTGTGGACTGAATTGTGGTCCCCTTCTAAAGTCATATGTTGAAGCCTTAACCCCCAATGTGATGGTGTTTGGAGAAGGGGCCTTTGGATGTAATTAGTTTTAGATAAGGTCATGAGAGTGGAGCACCCATGATGGGATTAGTGCCCCTACAAGAAGAGACACCAAACAGCTTGCTTTCTTTCTCTCTACACTTTCATGCATGGAGAAAAGGCCAAGTGAGGACCTGGTGAGAAGGCAGCATCTGCTATCTAAGGAGAGAACCTCACCCTACTGCATCTTGATCTTGGACTTCCATCTCCAGAACTGTGAGAAATAAATTCCTATTGGTTAAGCCACCAAGTCTATGGTATTTTGTTACAGCAGCCCATGCTGACTAAGAAATCTCATCTGCTCCATGTCCTCCAAAATCACATTAAAGCATAGGAAATACATAGCACAAAAATTTTTTTTTCTGCTTATAGAGTCAAATGACTCAGGTTCTGATAGAATAAGTCATGTAGACTCAGCCAAGATAATCAACTGCTCTTGATATCACCCACAAAATGAGAGATTCAGCTGGGGGATCCAGAAGAGTAGTTCTGATCTTGTTATCTCACAAAGGGCATGATCTGCTTGCCACAAGACAAAAGCCAGTTGTCAAGAGGCAAGATGGTGGAAAAGAAAGGGCAGTTTATTACAGCTTGCTAGCAAGGGGGAAGATGGCTGACTAATGTCTCAAAGAACCATCTTACAGAACAAAGACTACAGGCCAGTTATACAGGGGGCTGGTCTCTGGGTGGGGGAGGCATCTAGTCTCGGGGTGGGGACATCCATCTAGTCTTAGTTCATGGCAGTCGTGTGTTTTACTTGATAAGCATCAGAGACTGGAGCAACACCCTCTACCCTGATCTTTCAGTTGTCATTGATGATGGCTATCAGCATAGACTCTCTGCCCAGGGGTCATCACATTCCTAAGGAGCTCAAAAGAACAAAGTTAACAACTTATAGCAGCTGGGAGGGGCTGTAAAATCCAGAGTTAGTCAGAGGTTATTCAAATTTACAATATGGTTTCTTTTCTACAATATGGCTTCCTTTATGTCAACCTTGTAGTGAGTCAGTATCAATCTTTCCACTCAACAGTACTGGAATCTTTTTCAAGAGCTGCTTATTTGTCAAATGAAGGCAATTGGCATAAGGTCTGCAGGAGATATCTTGAGAAGGGGAACTCCCAAGTGTTTATTTTAGTACTTAATGACATTTATCTCCACCATCATGCTAGAAAAACAAGGGTTAGCAAATTGACCCTCTGCTTCTGCAGCTGCTGACCCCTGGTAGAGAATGTTAGAACAGACGTAAGCTAGCCCTGGGGGCTTGGACTAATTCCAACAGCAATAAATACAGCTTGCTTTGTGGCTGCCATCCTGTCCTAAGGACTGAATGGCCAATGGAAACCACCATTTCACATTGTTATGCTCTGTCCAAGCCTCCTGTTCTACTGAGCTGATGCCGGCAGTGCTTCTGCGTAGGAAGAGTCAAGCCCTTCAGGGGAGACCGTATCAGGTAATTGGGCACTGCACCTGGTTGTGGTTACTATCAAGAAGATATCTTCTTGGGGATTTCCTCAAGCAAAGAAACCAATTCTGCAAAGGCTGAAAGGCGAGCATCTCTATTTGGTTCCAGTCATCCCAGACCTCAAATATATCTATAAAGCCATATTTTAGGGTATATTAAAATTACTCTAAAGTATTTCAAAAAACTGATTCACACTATTCTGGGATTTCTGCACTCTATTATTTCAATCTCTGACTAAAATATAAATGGTATATAATAGCAACGTTGTACTCAAAGAAAGGAGACGTTTCTTCAGGCGGTAGGTAAAGGAAGATAATTTAAATGACAATCCTTTTAACTTTTTCTTGCCTTTGTCCATGCAACTTTGTCCTTATTCATCTAAATTCTAACAGAATAGAGCTAATGTAAAAGGAACTCTGAAGTAAATGACAAATATGAATGACTGAGACAGATGAAGGATGACTTTAAGAGTTATTCAGGCTAAAAATAACCAGTAACTCTTACAGGAGGCAATGAAAAAATACCAGAGGTGCACTGTATTCACAATAAGAATAGGACCTTTGCTTCTGAAAAATATAGAGTCTTAAAGTATTGGCAATTGGGAAAATGTTCCAAGTGACACCATGTAACAAAGACCAGGGTTAGATCCCAGAGAATGTTTCAATGTTAAATTCATAAAAGTGTGGCTAAACTAGCATATTTAGTTGTGGGAGAAAAGGCAAATTTTATCCATAAAAAAAAAATGCTACTTTAAATATTAATTTTAGAATTGCCTTCTTTAGAAGTCAAGCTTAAAAATGTGGAACAACCATGTATCATGCAGACTTAAAGCAGTGTTTCTCAACCAGGAGCAGTTTTTCTCCCCAGTGGACATTATTTACTTATTTATTCATTAAATGCATGTTTATTGACTGCCTACTATGTGTCAGACCCTGGGATGCCACTGAACACACAGTGATTACTCATCTTGCTGTAATGGAACTTACTGTTGTGGATGCAAATAATCCACAATCAATCTATAAATCAAAATTGGGATGAGTTTATTATGAGCCAAATTTGAGGACCATATAGCCTGGGGCCTTCTTTTCCCAAGGAAGGAAGGTCACCAAAGAAGTGGGTTGTACAGAGCGGTTATATACCGTCAAAGAGCATGTATCACATATGATTGCAATGTCCCTTTTACAATAGTCACGAGATTGCCCTGCCAGCACAGTGATTGACGGACACAGCAGGTATCAGGTCTGCTGTCTCAGATGGGCACAGAAGGTAGCAGGCCTGCTGTCTTGAGTTGGGTGGTCACAGGATGAGCACAGCAATCAAATCCTAGCCTAGGGAGATATGCTTATCCTTAAGGAAATGCCAATGTGGGGGAAGTTGCATCCTTATCTTAAGGGCATTTGTTCTTGTCTTTGGGATGTGGTAAATGCTTAAAGCAGATACACAATGTAAGTTCAAAGGCCAAAGGCCCTTTTGGTAAAACAAGGTTAAGCCAAATTAGTTTTACACCAAATGGCTTCCTCATATGCTCCAATATGTCCTATTGGTTGCCATTTATTTACCACTGTCAAGACGGGAAGACAGATATTCTACAAGGTTATTACAATAAAGTTATTACTGTAAATGAGGGGGCATAAATTACGGGACCTTATCATAACCTGGAAGTCAGGGAAGCCCCTTCAAGGAGGTGACTTAAAGGATTGGTAGAATTCCAGGTAAAGAGTCAGAGTAGGGAGAAGAGGCCAGAGAATCAGTTCAAACAAAATATCATTAGTACCTTCCTTCCCTCAAATAGTTTAAGATTCAGGAAAAAATAAGCATATATGATGAGAAGAAAAATTTTTCCTTTCTACCTCCTGGTTCCCTTAGTATTATTTTTCCACCTCCCTGTATTTATTACTGTTGGATTTCTGCTTCTGAAAATCACTGTGATAGCATTTTTTAAAAGCTCCAGGATGTTCATTGAATTATTCCTTCTCCGGCTTCCCTCCATTTTCCAGGGAATCTAGAGATGACTATAAATGAAAGAACTTATTTATGCATCTTAATAAGAACAGTTGACAGGGATGCTGTGCTAGACAAGGAAACAAGCTGCTGAGAGCGCCAATCTGCAGTTTTTGCTTTGATGGTTGGATGGAGTGGAATTCGAGAGTAGCTGATGCGTTGATAGCATCAGCACAGTACGTGGAGGAGCATCAACGTCATGCTGATGGCATTTTATTAGAAGGTAAAGATGAGAAAATTTGCTAATTCTCAAAAATTTTGCCCAGAAAGAAGAATTCAGATAAGATAGTCAATAATTAAAATGTTTCATAAGCAGTTTTGGTCTTTTAGCATTACCCAGGCTGGTGCTCTTATTTGATATAAAATGGGGATGATTGGACTAATTTAATTGGCATCTTATTTTACCCAGTACTGTTAGTGCTGTGTATCTTCTATCTGGAATGTTTCCCCAGTGATACTTTCACTCAACCTCCTTGAAAATGCTTTTAGTGTTTTGAATAAGTGATAGCTATAGAGGATTTTTACTAGGTGTGCATGTGCACTCTCACAGACACACACACACACACACACACAGAGCAATATAACTGCAAGTAGGAAAATTTCTTCGATTCCCCCAGATGACCATCACTCAGATGTAACTGACATAATCAGAACTTGAAGATTCAAGCGGAACTAGTTGGAACCATGCTCTAGGATGTGCAGGCTTCCCAATGAGGACTCTCTGAGGAGGGGTAGGTCTTATCAGAAGCAAAAATCATTTTCACTCATGAACTAGCAAAATAGAAAAGGATGTTTTATGCCCATATTTTCTGGAAATTCCAAGCAACGATGCATATTAATTAATCCTCAAGGCAGCAAACTAATGTGAAAGGAGACCAAAGAGAGTCTTGTAACCTTTGTGCCAAAGATAGGTTTAAGGAAGCCACGTATTATTTATCAGGATTTTAAAATATATAGGTTGTTCTTTTACAAAGGGCCAGTATTAATGAGCTCAACTACTCTGCTCCATTTGATAATATCCAAAGATGAGGAACAATCATTTTCATGCTAATATGTAGTACAAACTCTTTAGGTAAATAAAGGTCTTACAGTTTGACCATGGGAAAGAGAAAGTTCAAGCAAAAAGTTCTTTCATATTCAGTAAAAGAGAAATAATATGGAAGAGACAAAAATGTATAGTTTTTTATTTCATAAAAGTAGAACATAAAAGAACCCCCAAATTTAGGCTTCCCTATAGAATGCAACTGTGTTAAATATTGATCAAAGAACTACAAAATGACACCACAAATATTACTCTACATAAAGTTCAAAACAATCGCTTTATGAATTGATTTTGGGTTTACACACTTTTATTCTTTTAGTGGATTAGGAAATTTCAGCTCAGGGGGGTTAAAGGGTTTACATAGGACCACAAAGCTAAGAAATGGTAAAACTAGTCACATGATTAGATATAGAAAGTATCAATTATTTATGCCAAGAATAGGTGAATTGTATGGTAAGCAAATTAAATCTCAATAAAGCTATTAAAATTATATTGGCACTAGAAATTTTATTTGGGAATACCTCTGAAATTGGAGGTGGAGAGCAGAAAATTAGGCTTTGAAGTTTGCAACTTAGGGAAACTTCATTTCATCAGAATGGTCTCTATGACTTCATCAAGTTTGACAATTAATTGATGGGTTGCTCATCTTCAAGGTTTTCATTCATTCATATATGCTTGGTTACTGTTATATCCTAGGTACTGGGGTTACAAACATGAAAAAGGAAATGCTTGCTCTCAAGCTCACCAAATAATGGCACAGCATGGGGGCAGATTATGTACAATAAGTATGACAGAAATATGGAGTCAATGCAATGGGAGCACAGCGCAGAGGACCTAACTGTGTCCATGTGTGTGTACTTGGGAGTTCGACATAAAGACAAAGGAGATCAAGAGAAACTTCTTTGGAGGGTGAATGGAATTCATCAAATGGTCAAGAGAGGATGTACACAACAGAACACGGATGACGCTGGAGAAGGAAGAGTCAAGGACTATTCTTCTTCTTTTAATTCTTATGGACTTCATGAACTGTTGATTTCAGATTGATCACTAGGAAGGAAAATAGTATAGTTAACTATAAAGAGTGACTTTCCTAACCATGTTCACAAAGCCCACTTTTGGCCAGAAAATTGGAGGTTTTACCTTCTGCTTTACCTATATTGACAAGGTTTGTCCTCCACTGAAATAGCACAGGAGTTGTTTTCTAGATCTGTAAGTTTTATGGAGAGTAACGTCGGGGCAGAAGAGAAATCTGAGTTGGAATCCATTCCCTATTGCTTACTAGCTATACGCTTTGTGTGATCCTTGGTTTCCTGTAAACTGCATGAAAATGACAACAGTAACTGATGTGATTGTGCAAAGATTAAAGGAAATAAAACATGTAAAGTATTTTGCATATAGTAGAATTTCAAAACATGGTAGCTAGTATCATTATATATTTTACAATTACATTTTCTTATATTGGATAGATGAAAATATGTATCAATTTCCACAAAATATTTTAACCTCAAAGCTCTTTCACCTTAGTGAGCAGCACCTAGATTGTTCAATAAATCTATTGTTTGCTGATAAATGTAATGAAGGCATAAAGAGACAAAAAATCGGTTCTCTGTTACAATAAAAATGCAAAATCCCAGATGCACAGGGACAAAAGGCTAAGAAAATGAAAGCCAAACGGGCAAGGGAATCAGACCCTGTATCAATAAGAGAAAACAAGGTGAAGGCTGCTTATAAAACAGGCAGACAATGTAGCAAAGCGGAGAGCAGGTTGGACTCAGAGGTCAAGTTCAGCAGCAGACAGAGTTGTCAGGCAGCAGTTAGGAGACAGGAAACTAGCAGGGACTTAAACATGTTAGCTGGTATTTGTTTCCTAAGATAGAACAAGCACATCTCTTTTGGGTCTGATCTCCAGCGAAGAAGGTAGAGTATTCTCACTACCTTTCCACACTGCTTAGCAGACTGACTCTCCGATTTGCATAGTTAGAAGGATTCCCATTGTACAAATGAAATAGAACATACATGTGTACCTGTGTGTATCTACACACACGCACACACATTCATATGCACATAGACACACATACACATATGTGACATTTCTGCCACATACATTGTAAATTTCTTCCAGAGTTAAATAACCTAAGTGCTATTTCTTTCCATGTGTGGCTGCTTTTACTGAGACCACACCTACATGTTTCTCTCTGTAGCATCAGTGGATGGAAAGTTGCCAGTTTCTTCCATAGTTCTTGAGTGTTGGATTTTGATGAAAGCTGAAATATCTACAGTGAAATGTGGAGAATAGAAAAGTGTCAGTTCCTTCACTTGACTTTCATAGAGGTTTGAATGGCTTTTCAAAAAGCTACTCCATGGAGGCAGGTAAAAAGCTTTTTGAAAATTCTAGATATGCAGAGTAGAAGCCACCATTATTGCTACTGGTACAAGTTCCTGCCTGTGCAAAGAATGGTCTTCATTCTCAGATCCTCCTTTGTCCAGCAACTTTCTTTCTAAAATAAATGGAACAGTCACTCAATGTCCCTCTGCTGAATAAGGTTATTATGTCCTCACAGTATGATTTTTTCAGACCTACTTTTAAATTTGCTTCTGAAAAGAAAATTCACTAATCACTTAGATTATTATTATTGTAATTAATAAGCATTTGGTATGCCATTTTAAAAATGAACAGACTGTGGGTCCACTGGGTAAGGATTCCATTGAACTTAATGCTGGGGATTGTAACTTATCTATTATTGCTGCCTAGTGAATTTAGACTAATAATTATACGACTGGTTATGAGACATCGGGGAGAAATACTGTGTTAAAACTAATAACGAAGTTTTGGGTGCACTCATTTTAAGTCCATTTTTCTTTCCTACACAGAGTAATCTTTTATCGTACTTCTAACTTTTTTGGAACATGTTTAATAATGATTATTTTTGAAAAAAAGTATTTTACATTAGTCTGTTTTGTTATGATCATACGCAGTATAGTGACACATATATCTCTGACATGTCACATTAATGAATTGTTTTAGTCTTATTGCCAAAACAAGTCAGAGCCAGGGCAATTTTAAAAAATGGAGCTAAAGCTTTTATTTTCCAAGTGAGACTTGGTATGTGAACGTCTAGCATTACTGGGTCTCACTTTGGTATTGCTTAGGTGCACTCCACTTTTAATTACCATTTTTCAAAACATGTAACTGGATTAAATTTCAACAAATATTATTTATTGAGTGCTTGCTAGATACTGATACTTGGGAGAATATAGAAGAAACATCCATCTTCAAGGAGTACACATTCTTCATGGAGAGATTTCAACCTTTATTCATGACCAGTGGCATCATTAAAAATAAAACTCTGCTATTTGATAATAGAAAAATATCTTCAGAAAAAAAAAGGAGAGGACAAAGCCCACTTGTCCTTAAACTATGTGGTTCACGTACAATGTATCCATTTCTAATTTTTCTTCCTGTCGGCTGTTATTTCTTGTTACTTTTAACCCTGGCCTGACTGCCGATATGAAAAGTTCATAGGCTATAACTGTTCATTTTTTTTTTAAAGCCTAGAAACTCCTTCCAAGGGCAAAGCTACTATAGGACCTGTTATTCAGCTTATGTGTGTGATGAATTTGCCAAGTACTTTAATACTATATCTAATTGATCAAGAACTATGCTGTGAGGTATGATTCTCCCCACTTAATAGATGAAGTAACTGAGTCTTAGAGCTTCAAACTGACTTGTCCAAGACCTCATTGCCAGTTAGTAACATACACAAGATCATGGGGCACAGCAGTGTCTGACTCTGCCCTTGACTGACTCCATGTTCTGTGGTCTTGACTGGCTCATTTCACATCTTTAAAGCTCTGTACATAACATAATCTGCTAAAATTAAAAATAATCAAATGTCTTGTGTATTCTGTATGCCATTTGCATTTTTGGCAGTGTGGATGGAAGTAAATCCCTTTTTGCTGAAGTGAATAAGATTGGTCTTATAGGGAAGGTTCTATACAACTGGAAGGGGTTGAGATCGAAAGAGGAAGGAGTCACACAATTTCCTACTGATTTTTATGTGGAAGTTTTTCTATTGATCATCATCAACTATTAAGTTTGAATTCTTAAGTAAAAGTCTGTACAAAAATTCCTCCACAATGGAAAAATTATGAAAGCAACTGTAGAGTAAGAAAGACAATTTTTTCCTTCAAATAAAAACAGCTAAAGTAATGTGTATAATTTTCCAAACAAAGTATACTGTTGATTTTTTCCCACAGCCAAATTTGGGTACTTTAATTATATATATTTATGTATTATTTATATATGTATACATATCTGTTAGTTCACAAATATGCATAAAATATGACAGATTTTTCTGTCATGAATACCTTATTCCTATATTTGTCATGACTGTCCCTTGAGAAAAGTACTAATGTAAAGTACTACTTTTACATAATTTGAGCTAACACTGTGAGGGGTAAGTCATTTAAAATTTTTTAATATAATCCCAGGTGCTTTGGTAAAAATTCTTAAAAGATCACATTCCTGTTATCAAGGTAACTCTTCCTAGCATTTTCACAAATTATGATAGATTTAATAACAGATATTACATTTAAGATACTGAAAAGTACCACCAGGTTATATAAAATGTATAATTTTCCTGAGAAAGATGTTTTAAACAGCATTTGTTGATTTTTTTCCCCATGACTCCAGAAATGGGTCTTTCATTTAACTCCCTCCTCAAAGAAGGGACCACAAAGGTCTTTAATCCTTAATATTGAAGAGAACCAGCAGATGAGAATTCTGGAATGAGGAAGTGAGACCCTCAGAGAATCTACTCCCCTGACAAAAGCAACAAAAATGATGTCTTTTACATTATAAGCCTATCAGCTCATTTTTGTAATTATTGTTTTATGCAATTGTCGTTTAATCAATTAGAAGAAGAAATGAATTTTAAAATGTTATGCTGTCTTTTACACTTACCTATGTAATTACTTTTACCAGTGTTTTTTTCTTGTTTGTGTGGATGTAAAAGACATCATTGTATGACAATAATAGCACATAAGGTGGGGAGAGCTATGTTGGAGCAAAGCTTCTATGTACTACTGGAATTAAGTTAACAGTAATCTAAAGTAGATTTACTTAAATTAAGATACATATTGTAATCTCCAGAGCAGCCACTAAGAAAATAACTCAAAAGTGTAGTAAAAAGAAAATTAAATAATTTTAAATAGTACACTAGAAAGTATATATTTAACCCAAAAAGCAGTAATGGAGGAACAGAAGAACAAAACAGACATGTGTAGAACACAAATAAAATTGCAGATGATGTAAATCATACCATATCAATAATTACATTAAATGTCAAAGGGTTAAACACTCCAATGGAAAGGGAGACGATATTAGACCGGATAAAAAGACAACATCCAACTATATGCTGTTTATAAGAAACATACTTTAGACTCTAAGATACAAAAAGTTTTAAGTAAAAAAGTGGAAAAAGATCATGCAACAGTAACATAAAGAGACCTGGGATGGCTATACTAATATCAAACAAAATAGACTTTAATATTAAAAAAAAATGTTACCAAAGACAAAGAGGGACATTTTATAATGAAAGAAGGGTGAATTCATTATCAAGAGATAATAATTGTAAACATATATACACCAAAAAACAGAACCCCAAAATATGTGAAACAAAAACTGAAAAAAATGAGGGGAGAAATACAAAATTCAACAATAATAGTTGGAGATTTCTATACTCCACTCTTAATAATGAACAGACCAACTAAACAGAATATCCAAGGATATAAAAGACTCCAACAACACTATAAACCAACATGACCTAATAGACAGCTGTAGACCACTCAACCCCAAAATAGTAGAATTCACATGCTTTTCAAGCAAACATTGAAAGTTCTGCAGGATGGAGCATATACTAGAACATAAAACAAATCTCAATAAATTTCAAAGGACTAAAAACATATAAAGTATGTTCTCTGATCACAATGAAATTTAGTTAGGTTTCAACAACAGAAAGAAACTTGGAAACTCCACAGATAGTTGGAAATTAAACAGTAAATTTCTAAATAACCCATAGGTCAAAGACAAAACAACAGGAGAAACTAGAAAGTGTTTTTAAACTGCATAAACATGAAAATATGAATGTCAGTAGGATGACAGTATAAGAGACTCTAGCCTCCATCCCCCAACAAAAAACAGTACTTAGAGAGCCATACATAAATGAAAATAGCTCTGGGAGAGTTCAGGAGTTATCTTAAGAAGCTGCAGCAACATAGTGGAGCAAAATCCTGAGAATAAAAGGGGTAGAAAGAAGAGTTTCATTTTTGCCTGCGTCATTCCATGCCCTAGACTGGCACCACTCAGCACCAAGAGGGAACTCTCTGGCCTGAGAGAGAAGGGTGAGCAACCAGCTTCCTCACCCTTTTGGGGCACTTCACAAAGGACTTGATTCAGTTTTACCCCATCCAGATCACTGGAGAGATCAACATAGCTGCGATGTCTAGAGATTGCTAGGAACAAAGAAGAAGAGTGGGGGCTACCAGTGTTAAGCATGTGG
Source organism: Ceratotherium simum simum (assembly GCF_057802395.1). Classification (NCBI taxonomy): domain Eukaryota; kingdom Metazoa; phylum Chordata; class Mammalia; order Perissodactyla; family Rhinocerotidae; genus Ceratotherium; species Ceratotherium simum. The sequence goes on from NC_141913.1 coordinate 14,615,840, forward strand.
CAGGAGCAACAGTGGTCCCCAGTGTCCTGCTCTGTAGAGCACCCCAGCAAACTTTGCCACTGAGAAACTCAATAGTCATCATGGACAGAACTTTCACCACTGAGGACCCTGGAATGTGTGCCTTTGTAGACCCTAGCAGCCTGCTCTGCAGAAGACTCTAGCAGCTTCCACTGCCGAGGACACCAACAGCCAGCACAGCCACTGCAGACCCCCTATAGTTTTCACTGCTGAACCCCTACGGTTTTTTGCCTTTGCAGACTCCAGCTGCCTGAGTCCCTCCTCCCCTCCAGTAGAGCTACCATAGCCAGCTCTAGAGCTACCAGAGCCACCATGCATGCAGCTGGCCCTGACTCCTGTCACTGGCCTCCAGTAAGCATGTACTCATGGCAGGCCCCTGCAGCCGTGCAACTGTACACTGCCAGCTCCAGCCCCAGCAGCTGCACATGTTCCAGCAGTTGCTCCAGCCCCTGCTGCTGGCCCTGGCCCTCACCACCATGCCTGTGCCTGCAGCCAGCCACAGTTGCCACATACACACCGGCAGCTGGCCCCTGCCTGAGTGCATGCACAGCACAGGTCCCAGTAACCACCTCTGCCTGCCCCAGTCCTTTGTTGCTGAAACCAGAGGAGCCACTGAGGACCCCAACAGCACTTACAACCATCATGACCCCCTCAGCTCTAGACACCAAAGGCCATGCAGTTGTCGATGACACAGACCCCAGCTGCCTTAGCCAACGAGACACTGTGCCCCCCTGAACTCAGAGCTGCCCCACACCCCCATACTTCATGTCCTGTGGCACTAGACCCAGGACCACAGTGTGCTCCCCCTCTTTCCAGAGGTGAAGGTCTTGCCCTACCAAAACTAGTCCATAAAGTCTGGAAGAAGTGATTGCTTCTTCAGATGCACAGACATCTATACAAGGCTACAAGGATCACAAACAATCAGGGAAACATACCACCAAAGGAACACAATAAACTTCCAGTAACCAACTCCAAAGAAATGGAGATCCATGAAATGCCCGACAAAGAATTCAAGATAATTGTTCTAAAGAAGCTCAGGAAGCCACAAGAGAACACAGACAAGAAATTTAACAAAATCAGGAAGACAATTTTAAAAGAACAAAATGAGAAGTTCTACAAAGAAAAAACATAAAAAAGATCCAAACAGAAATTTTGGGGCTAAAGAATACAATGACGGAACTAAAAAATGCAAGAGAGAGCTTCAACATCAGACTCAGTCAAGCAGAAGAAAGACTCAGCAAACTCAAAGATAAATCATTTGAAATTATCCAGTCAGAGGAGAAAACAAAAAATGAAAAGGAATCAAGAAAGCTGCAGCATGTATGGGACACTATCAAGAGCGCCAACATTCTCATCATGGGACCCAGAAGGGGTAGAAATCTTGTTTAAAGAAATAAGGGCTGAAAACTTTCCAAATCTGGGGAGAGATATGGACATCCCAGTACATGATGTTTAATGATCTCCCAAAGAAGTTATAACCCAAAGAAGACTTGAGAGAGAGATATTATACTCAAACTGTCAAAAATCAAAGACAGAGAGAATCTTGAAAGCAGTAAGAAAAATGAGGCTCATCACATACAAGAGAACCTCCATAAGGCTATCAGTGAATTTCTCAGCAGAAACTGTGCAAGCCAAGAGAGAGTGGGGTGATATATTTAATGCTCTAAAAGAAAAAACCTACCAACCAAGAATACTTTACCTGGCAAAACTGTCCTTCAGGATTGAAGGAGAGGTAAAGACATTTCCAGAAAAACAAAAGCTGAAAAAATTATTTTGTATTTGTATTATATTTGTATTTGTAGGACTAGACCGTCCTACAAAAAATGCTAAAGAGAGTTCTTTAAGTTGAAACTGATGGTGTGTAATAGTGGTAATGGTGGTGTGTAAATTATTTATAACTCTAGTATAAACTTTAAAAGACAAAAATAGGGGCTGGCCCAGTGACGTGGTGGTTAAGTTTGCATGTTCCGCTTTGGTAGCCTGGGGTTTGCAGGTTCGGATCCCAGGTGCGGACCCAAGCACCACTTATCAAGCCATGCTGTAGTGGTGTCCCACATATAAAGTAGAGGAAGATGGGCATGGATGTTAGCCTAGGGCCAATCTTCCTCAGCAAAAAAAAAAAAAAAAGATAAAAGTATTAAAAATAACTACGGGGGCCAGCCGCCTGGTGTAGTGGTTGGGTTTGTGCGCTCTGCTTTAGCAGCCCTGGGTTCATGGGTTCAGATCCCAGGTGCAGACCTACACACTTCTCATCAAGCCACACTGTGGCAGCATCCCACATACCAAATGGAGGCAGATTGGCACAGATGTTAGGTAAGCAATGATCTTCCTCAAGAAAAAAGAGGAAGATTGGGAACAGATGGTAGCTCAGGGCCAATCTTCCTCATCAAAAAAAACAAGAGAGACTATGGCTACAATAATTTGTTAATGGTTATACAATATAAAGGATATACATTGTGACATCAAAAACATAAAATGTGGGAAGGGGAATAAAAATATAAAGCTTTTGTACATGATTGAAGTTAAGTTGTTATCAGCTTAAAATAGACTATTATAACTGTAAGATGTTTTATGTAAACCTCATTGTTACTACAAAGCAGAAACTTATAGTATACACACAAAAGATAAAGAGAAAAAAATCAAAGCATACAACTACAGAAAATCACAAAGGAATATAGCAAGAGAGCAAGAAAGGAACAAAGGACACAAAAATACCAAGAAAACAATGAACAAAATGGCAATAGTAAGTCCTTACCTATTAATAATGACTTTAAATGTAAATGGACTAAATTCTCCAATCAAAAGACACGGAGTGGCTGAATGGATAAAGAACAAGATCCAACTATATGCTGCCTATAGACTGAAAGTGAAGGGATGAAAAAAGATATTCCATGCAAATGAAAACCAAAAGAGAGCAGGGGTAGCTATACTTATATCAGACAAAATAGATGTTAAGTCAAAAATTGTAACAAGAGACAAAGAAGGTCATTATATATTGATAAAGGGGTCAATTTATCGAGGGAAATAAAAATTATAAATATTTTATTTGTAATTTTTTACATTACATTGTAATGTAATGTAAAAAATTAAATTTTATTGTAAAAAATTAAATTTACATTGTAAATGTTTAATTGTAAAAAAACACACTAATATAGGAGCACCTAAATTTATAAACAAATGTTAACAGATATGAAAAGAGATCTGAAGTCTTATTTTCATTGCAATACTATTCACAGTACCCAAGATATGGAAACAACCTATATGTCCCTCAACAGATGAATGGATAAAGAAAATGTGGTATATATATACAATGGAATATTATTCAGCCTTAAAAAGAAGGAAGTCTTGACATTTACACCAACATGGATGAATCTGGAGGATGTTATGCTAAGTGAAATAAGCCAGACACAGAAAGACAAATATCACATGATCTCATTTATATGTCAAATCTAAAAAAAAAAAAGGTTGAACTGATAGTAACAGAGAGTAGAATGGCAGTTACCAGAGGCTGGGGAGTGCGGAAAAGAGGAGATATTGATCAATGTGTACATACAAACTTTCTGTTATAAGATGAATAAGATCTGGAGAGACCTAATGTACAGCACGGTGACTATAGTTAATAATAATGTATTTATACTAGAAATTTGCTGAGAGTAGATCTCACCACACAAACACACACACATACACACAAAAAATGGTAACTATGCAAGGTGATGGATATTTTAATTGTGGTAGTACATATATAGAAATATCACAATGTAATTCTTAAATATATACAATTTTTATTTTTCAATCATATCTCAATAAGGCTGGAAAAAATGAAAACGCGAAAATTTATAGGATGCAGTTAAAACATTTCATAAAGGAAAATATATGGCTTTATATACCAATATTTAGAAAGGAGAAATATCTCAAGTCAATAACCTAAGCTTTCACCTTAAGAATTTGAAAAAATAAGGGTAAACTCAACCCAAAGCAAGGATAAGGAAAAAAGTGATGAAGATTAGAGTAGAAACCAATGAAATAGCAAAACAAAACAACAAAAAATAGAGAAAAATCAATGAAATCAAAGTTGGTTCTTTGAAAAAAATTAATGAAATTGACAAGCCATTAGCTAGATTAACCAAGAATAAATAACAGACACAGATTACCAAAATTAGGAATGAAAGAGGGCACATAATCACTGACTCTTTGGAAACTAAGGGATTACAAGGGACTACTATAATACAATTTGATGCCAACATTTTTGACTACTTATACAAAATTTGCAAATTCATAGATAAATAAAACTGACTCAAGAAATAAACATCCTAAGAGATGTATAACAAGTAAAGAAATTGAGTTAAGTATTTAAAATCTTTCCATATAGAAAAGCCCAGGCCCAGATGGCTTCGCTGATAAATTTCATCAAACATTTAAAAAAGAAATAATACCAATACTCCACAGACTTTTCCAGAAAATAGGGGAGAAAGAAACACAGCCTAATTCCTTCTATGAGCCCAGTATTGCCCCAATACTAAAGCTAAAGATAGCACAAGAGAATAACATTATAGATCAATACTGGTCATAAACATAGATGTAAAAATTCGTAACAAAATGTTAGCAAACTGAATCCAACAATATAAAAACAAATTACACAGAAGTGGGGTTTATCCTAGGAATATAAGATTGATTTAATATTTGAAAATCAATTAACATATATTGATGAAATAAAAGACAAAAACCAATTGATTCTCTCAACAAATGAATAAAGGCAATTGAAAAAAATCTAACACCTATTCATTATAAAATCTCTCAACAAACTTTGAATAAAGGAAACCTTCATCAACTGATAAAGGACATTAAAAAAAACTTTAGTTATCATTACACTGAATGGTAAAAAAAAAATGAAGGCTTTTCCCCTAAGAATAAGAACAAAGTAAGTATGTCTACTCTGGACATTTCTTTTTAATGTTGTATGGGAGAATTTAGTAGTGTAATCAGGCAAGAAAGAGAACTCAAGAGACCTAGATTAGAAAAGAAGAAGCAAAATTGTTGTTATTCTCAGACAGTATGATCTTATATATAGAAAAATCTTAAAGAATCCACTAAAAGCTACTAGAACTAATAAACAAGTTCATCATGGTTGCAGGACCCCAGACCAGCACACAGAAATCAAACTTTATTTTTTCATACTAGTAGTGAAAAATTTCAATATGAAATAAAAAAAACTTCATTCACAATAGCATCAAAAAGAATGAAATACTTAGCAATTAATTTAACAAAAGTAGTATAATACTTGGAAAAGTCCAAAACATTGATGAGAGAAATTTTAAAAGATCCAACTAAATGTAGAGACATTCCATGTTCCTGGATTAGAAGACTCACATTACCAAGATGAAAATTCTCCCCAAAATTGTCTATAGATTTAAGTCAATCCCTACCAAAATTCCAACAGACTTTTTGCAGAAATTTACAAGATAACCACAAACTTACATGAAATTGCAAAAGACCAAGAATAGTCAAAACTATTTTGAAAAAGAACAAACTTGGAGAACTTTTACCACCCAAACCAAAATTTGCTCTAAACTACAATTACTAAAACAGTATGTTCTACTGGCATAAATACCATATGTGATATATGTGTCAATGAGACAGAACTGAGGGGCTATAAATAAATCTTTATATTTATGCTCATTTGACTTTTGACAAAGGGGCTAACTCCATTGATTGGGGAATGGATAGCCTTTTAAATAAATGGTGGATGGACAACTGAATATCCACATGCAATGTGATGAATTTAGGCATTATCTCACATCAAACACAAAAGTTAACTCAAAATGGATTATAGATTTAAATGTAAGAACAAAAACAGTAAGAATTTTAGAAGATAACATAGGAGAAAAATCTCTGAGACCTTGGATTAGGCAAATATTTTATATGACACCAAAGCGTGGTCTATAAGACGTAAAATTGATAAATTCTACCTCAGCAAAAATAAAAACTTCTGCCCTTCAAAAGATACCACTTAGAAAATGAAAAAACAAATAAGAGACTAGGAAGATGTGTTTGTAAAACACATGTCTTATGCAGGACTGTATCCAAAACATATATATATATATATTTTGGAGGCTAGTCATCCTATTTATTGCAAAGATCATGTATGGATAAACTCAAAGATGAGTAACTAAAAACAAAACCAATCAAAGCATGTATCCTTGATAAGAAAATACAGAATGAATAAGAACTGAGAACATTGGCACAAAGACAGGCAGAAATACTTTGCTTCCCTAGCTGCACGATGAATCTCCTGAGGAAATTTTTTTTTTATTTGATTATTTTCTTGAGGTTATATTGGCTTATAACATTGTGTAATTTCAGGTGTACATTATTATGTATCAGTTTCTGTATAGATTGCATCATGCTCACCTCCAATAGTCTAGTTTTTACGTGTCACCATACATATGTGCCCCGTTTTACCCCTTTCCCCTTCCCCTCTGGTAACCACTAATATGTTCTCCTTATCCATGTGATTATTTTGCACATATGAGGGAAATCACACAGTGTTTGCCTTTCTCTGTCTGGCTTATTTCACTTAGCGTAATACCCCCAAGGTCCATCCATGTTGCAAATAGGACAATTTTGTCTTTTTTATGGCTGTGTAGTATTCCATTGTATATATATTTATCACATCTCCTTTATCCATTCATCAGTTGATGGGCACTTGGATTGCTTCCACATCTTTGTGAATAATGCTACGATGAACATAGGGGTGCATAAATCTCTTTGAATTGTTGATTTCTTGTTCTTTGGATAAATACCCAGTAGTAGGATAGCTGGATCATATGGTATTTCTAGTTTTAATTTTTTGAGAAATCTCCATACTGTTTTCCATAGTGGCTGCACCAGTCTGCATTGCCATCAGCAGTGCATGAGGGTTCTCTTTGCTCCACATCCTCTCTAACATTTGTTATTTTTTGTCTTGCTAATTACAGCCATTCTGACAGATGTAAGGTGATATCTCATTGTAGTTTTGATATGCATTTCCCTATTAATTAGTAATGTTGAGCATCTTTTCATGTGCCTGTTGGCTTTCTGTATATCTTTTCTGGAAAAATGTCTGTTCATATCCTCTGCCCATTTCTTGATTGTGTTGTTTGTTTTTTTGTCGAGTTGTATGAATTCTTTATATATTTTGGAAATTAACCCCTTGTCAGATGTATGTCAGATATATGATTTGTAAATATTTTCTCCCAGTTAGTGGGTTGTCTTTTCATTTTGTTGATGGTTTCCTTTGCATTGCAGAAGGTTTTTAGTCTGATGTAGTCCCATTTGTTTATTTTTTGTTTTGTTTCCCTTGCCTGAGTAGACGTGGTATTCAAAAAGATACTGCTAAGACTGATGTAAAAGAGTGTACTGCCTATGTTTTCTTCTAGGAGTTTTATGGTTTCAGGTCTTACATTCAAGTCTTTAATCCCTTTGGGGTTAATTTTGTATATGGTGATATATATCCATGGTCAAGTAGGATTTATTCCAGGGATGCAGGGAAGGCTCAACATCCACAAATCAATCAACGTGATACACCACATTAACAAAATGAAGAAGAAAAATCACATGATCATCTCAATAGATGCAGAGAAATCATTTGGCAAGATTCAGCATCCATTTATGATAAAAACTCTGAATAAAATGGGTATAGAAGGAAAGTACCTCAACATAATAAGAGCCATGTATGAGAAATCCACAGCTAACATGATACTCAATGGTGAAAAACTGAAAGCTATCCATCTAAGAGCAAGAACAGGACAAGGATGCCCACTCTCCCCATTCTTATTCAACATAGTATTGGAAGACCTAGCCAGAGCAATTAGGCAAGAAAAAGAAATAAAAGGGATCCAAATTGGAAAGAAAGAATTAAATCTGTCAGTATTTGCAGACGACATGATTCTACATATAGAAAACCCTAAAGAATACACCAGAAAACTATTAGAAGTAATAAATGAATACAGTAAAGTTTCAGGTACAAAATCAACATACAAAAATCTGTTGTATTTCTATACACTAACAATGTACTAGCAGAAAGAAAAATCAAGAATACAATACCATCTACAATTGCAACAAATGGAAGATACTTAGGAATAAACTTAACCAAAGAGGTAAAAGATGTATACACTGAAAACTATAAGACATTGTTGAAAGAAACTGAAGAAGACACAAAGAAATGGAAAGACATTCCACACTCATGGATTAGAAGAATTAACATAGTTAAAATGTCCATATTACCTAAAGCAATCTACAGATTCAATGCAATGCCAATCAGAATCTCAATGACATTCTTCATGGAAACAGAACAAAGAATCCTAAAATTTATATGGAACAACAAAAGACCCTGAATAGCCAAAGCAATCCTGAGAAAAAAGAACAAAGCTGGAGGCATCACGATCCCAGACTTCACTACAAAGCCACAGTAATCAAAACAGTGTGGTACTGGCACACAAACAGACACATAGATCAAAGGATCAAACTTAAAGACCAAAAATAACACCACAAATCTGTGGTCAGCTAATCTTCGACAAAGGAGCCAAGAACATACAGTGGAGAAAGGAAAGTCTCTTCAATAAATGGTGTTGGGAAACTGGACAGTTACATGGAAAAGAATGAAAGTAGACCACTGTCTTATACCATACACAAAATTAACTAAAAATGGATTAAAAAAGACTTGAATGTAAGACCTGAAACCATAAAACTCCTAGGAGAAAACATAGGCAATAGATTCATTGACATATGTCTTAGCAGTTTCTTTTTGAGCATGTCACCTTTGGCAAGGGAAACAAAAGAAAAAATAAGCAAGTGGTACCACATTAAACTAAAAAACTTCTTCAGGTCAAAGGAAACAGCTAAGAAAACGACCAGACAACCTACTGATTGGGAGAAGATATTTGCAAATAATATATCTGATAAGTGGTTAATATCTAAAATACATAAAGAACTCATACAACTCAACAACAAACAGCAAACAATCCAATTGAAAAATGGGGAGAAGATTTAAAAAGAAATTTTTCCAGAGAAGATATACAGATGGCCAACAGGCACATGAAAGGTGTTCAACATCACTAATTATTATGGAAATGCAAATAAAAACCACAATGAGACATCACCTCATGTCTTGTCAGAATGGCTATTATTAAAAGATAAGAAATGACAACTTCGGGCTGGCCCAGTGGCGTAGTGGTTAAGTGCGCGCTCTCCACTTCTGCTGCCCAGGGTTCCCAGGTTTGGATCCCGGGCGCACACCGATGCACCGCTTGTCAAGCCATACTGCGGCAGCATCTCATATAAAATAGAGGAAGATGGGCACAGATATTAGCCCAGGGCCAATCTTCCTCAGCAAAAAGAGGAGGATTGGCATTGGATGTTAGCTCAGGGCTGATCCTCATCACAAAAAAAAAAAAAAAAAAAGAAATGACAAGTGTTGGATAGGATGTGGAGAGAAAGGAACCCTTATACACTGCTGGTGAGAATGTAAATTGGTAAAGCCACTATGGAGGTTCCTCAAAAAATTAAAAATAGAGGGGAGTGACATCAGCATCATAGCGGAGTGAGCTTTCCCGTAAACTCTTCCCCCAATAAGATACAACAAAAGTGACAGTCACAGACCAACAACAGACTCCCAGACAGCAAAAAGGAAGATCAGAAAGATCCACACTGCCGCACATCTGAGAGTGGATGTGCTGGGGCCCTGGAGGAAGTGGGGAGAGGTAAGGAGAAATCCTCTGCCTCCCCATCAGATCAGAAATCCAGTTCCACACGGCTCCCAGAAAGCGGGGAGGGGTGGCCCTCTGCAGGGAAACCGTAGCTCTTCAGGTTCTCTCAGCCAGTGGGAAACTCCCACACAGAGGACTCAGCACTGCTGCAGGGGTGCCATCAACATCTGAGCACCCCAGGAGAGTGGATAACGAGGGGCGAGCGAGAAGCCCCCACACCAGGGACCCAGCGGGCAAAAGAGAGAGCCCCCCCCACATGCCCAACACTACAGCTTAGCCCACCAGACCAGACAGAGCGGCCGGGCCGATCCCAGTGAGCAGCTGGGATGGAGTGCAGGGGGCTCAGAATACACAGCCCTTAACCCCCACATGGTAGAGGCAGGTGGAAACTGCAACCAGATACTTCCAGGATGAGGAAAAACAGCGAATACAGGAACCAAACTCAAAGGTACATGCAATCACCAGATGAGAAGGAAAATGACAAGCACCCAGAAACCAACCCTGAGGGCACAGAAATCCGTAACCTAAATGACAGAGATATCAAAATAGCTATCATAAAAAAACTCAAGGTAATACAAGATAACATAGACAAAAATTCAATGAGATAAGGAGTTTCTTCACAAAAGAGATTGAAATCATAAAGAAAAACCCATCAGTACTGATGGAAATGAAGAACACAGTGGAGGAGATAAAGGAGAATCTGGAATCTTTAAAGAACAGAGCTGACAATATGGAGGAAAGAATTAGCATTATAAAGGATAGGAATACAGATATGCTGCAGATGGAGGAGGAGAGAGAACTAGGACTAAAAAGAAATGAAGAAAGCCTCCAAGAAATATCTGACTCTATTAGGAAATGTAACATAAGAATTATAGGTATTCCTAAGGGAGAAGAGAGGGAAAAAGGAACAGCGAGCCTATTAGGGAAATAATAGCTGAGAACTTCCCAAATCTGGGGAAGGAGCAGGAAATACAAGTAAGTGAAGCCAATAGGTCGCCTAAATATGTCAACAGGCAAAAGCCTACTCCACAGCATATAGTGGTAAGGCTGGCTAAAGTCAATGACAAAGAAACAATATTAAGGGCAGCTAGACAAAAACAAAAAGTAACATACAAAGGAACTCCCATCAGTCTCTCAGTGGATTTCTCAACAGAAACTTACAGGCTAGAAGAGACTGGAATGATATATTCAAAATACTTAAAGACAAAAAACTTTCAGCCAAGAATACACTATCCAGAAAAAATATCCTTCAAATATGATGGAGAAATAGTAACTTTCCCAGATAAACAAAAGCTAAGGGAGTTCATGGCCACGAGACCCCTACTACAAGAAATACTCAAGAAGGCCCTCAGGCCTGTAAAAAGAAGAGAAAGGGAATACAAAGCTTGGAGCAAGGAGAAAAATAGGTAGACAAGATCAGAAAAATAGTAGATCTTTACTGGAATAGGTTAGCAACTACTTAAATACCAAAATCAAAGATCAAAGGAAGGAACTCACCAAAAATAAATATAACCTCATCACTGTAAACACACACTCACAACACAAGATAGAATAAGTTGTAACAAGAATGACTTAGAAGGGGAAGAGAAAAGAGATTGAATTGACTTAGTATAAGGAAATAAGCAGCCATCAGATAATGGACTATCTCATACACAAGATTTTTTATACAAACCTCAAGGTAACCACTAAACAAATAATCAAAACAAAATCACATATGATAAACAAAGAGAAAACTAGAAGAGTCATAAGACAGAACAACCAAACTGAATTGGCAGTCCAAAACAAATGGGACAAGAAACAAAGGAAATGCAAAAGAACCAGAAAATAAGTGACAAAACAGCAACATTACGCCCTCATATATCAATAATTACCCTAAATGTAACTGGATTGAACTCTCCAATCAAAAGATACAGAGTGGCAGGATGGATTAAAAAGAAAGACCCAACAATATGCTGCCTCCAGGAAACACATCTCAGCTCTAAAGACAAGCACAGGCTCAGAGTGAAAGGATGGAAGACAATACTCCAAGCTAATGGCAAACAAAAGAAAGCAGGTGTTGCCATACTCATATCAGACAAAGTAGACTTCAAGATAAAACAGGTTAAGAGAGACAAAAAAGGGCAATATATAATGATAAAAGGCTATTTATGAAAAACCCACAGCCAACATCAGACTCAACGGGGAAATGCTGAAAGCCATTCCTCTGAGAACAGGAACGAGACAAGGTTGCTCACTCTCACCACTCAACATAGTACTGGAGGTTTTGGCCAGAGCAATTAGGCAAGAAAAAGGAATAAAAGGAATCCAAATAGGCAACGAAGAAGTGAAACTCTCACTATTTGCATATGACATGATTTTATATATGGAAAACCCTAAAGAATCCATTGGAAAACTATTAGAAATAATCAACAATTACAGCAAAGTCATAGGGTACAAAATCAATCTCCAAAAATCAGTTGCATATCTGTATACTAATAATGAACTAACAGAAAGAGAGCTCAAAAAGATAATATCATTTACAATTGCATCAAAAAGAATAAAATATCTAGGAATAAATCTTACCAAGGATGTGAAAGATTTATACAATGAAAACTACAAAACATTATTGAAAGAAATCAATGATGACATAAAGAAATGGAAAGACATCCCATGCACATGGATTGGAAGAATAAACATAGTTAAAATGTCTATATTACCTAAAGCAATCTACAGATTCAATGCAATCCCAATCAGAATCCCAATGACATTCTTTACGGAAATAGAAAAAAGAATACTAAAATTCATATGATGCAACAAAAGACCCCAAATAGCTAAAGCAATCCTAAGAAAAAAAGAACAAAGCTGGAGGCATCACAATCCTTGACTTCAAAACATACTACAAAGCAATAGTAATCAAAACAGCATGGTACTGGTACAAAAACAGACACACAAATCAATGGAACAGAATTGAATTCCCAGAAATAAAACCACACATATACGGACAGCTAATTTTCAACAAAGGAGCTAAGAACGTACAATGGAGAAAGGAAAGTCTCTTCAATAAATGGTGTTGGGAAAACTGGACAGCCACATGCAAAAGACTGAAAGTGGACCATCTGCTATCGCTGTGCACAAAAATTAACTCAAAATGGATCAAAGACCTGAAGGTGAGACCTGAAACTATAAAACTCACAGAACAAAATATAGGCAACACACTATTTGACATTGGTCATAAAGGAATCTTTTCGGATGACATGCCTACCCAGACTAGGGAAACTAAAGAAAAAATAAGCAAGTGGGACTTTATCAGATTAAAGAGCTTCTACAAGACAAATGAAATCAGAATCAAAATGAACAAACAACCCACCAGCTGAGAGAAAATATTTGCAAAACATGTATCTGATAAGGGGTTAATCTCCATAATATATACAGAACTCACACAACTGAACAACTAAAAATCAAACAACCTGGTCAAAAAATGGGCATAGGAGATGAACAGACACTTCTCCAAAGAAGATATACAGATGACCAATAGGCACATGAAAAGATGTTAAACATCTCTAATCATCAAGCAAATGCAAATCAAAACAACACTAAGACATCACCTCTCACGCCCGTTAGAATGGCTATAATCACCAAGACAAAAAACAACAAATGTTGGAGAGGATGTGGAGAAACAGGAACCCTCATACACAGCTGGTGGGAATGCAAACTGGTGCAGCCTCTATGGAAAATGGTATGGAGATTCCTCAAAAAATTAAAAATAGAAATACCCTATGATCCAGCTATCCCACTACTGGGAATCTATCCAACAAACCCAAAATCAACAATCCAAAGAAGCTTATGCACCCCTATGTTCATTGCAGCATTATTCACTATAGCCAAGAAGTGGAAGCAACCCAAGTGTCCCTCGACTGATGATTGGATCAAGAAGATGTAGCATATATATACAATGCAATACTACTCAGCCATAAAAAAAGACAAAATCGTCCCATTTGCAACAACATGGATGGACCTGGAGGGTATTATGTTAAGTGAAATAAGCCAGAAAGAGAAAGGCAAACACCGTATGATCTCACTCATATGTGGAATATAAACCAACACATGGACAGAGAAAACTATATTGTGGTTACCAGGGGCAATTGGGGTAGGAGGTGGGCACAAGGGGTGAAGGGATACATGTATATGGTGATGGACAAACAAAAATGTACAACCAAAAATTTCACAATGTTATAAACTATTAAAACATTGATAAAAAAATAAAAGATTGAAAAAGTAAAAAAATAAAAATTTAAAAATAGAACTACCATATGATCCAGCTATTCTACTTCTGGGTATTTATCCAAAGAACATGAAAACACTAATTCAAAAGGATATATGCACCCTTATGTTCATTGCAGCCTTATTCACAATATCTGAGACTTGGAAACAACCTAAGTGCCCATTGACAGAAGAATGGATAAAGAAGAGATGGTATATATATACAATAGAATACTACTCAGCCACAAAAAAGATGACATCTTGCCATTTGTGACAACATGGATGGACCTTGAGGGTATTAGGCTAAATGAAATAAGTCAGATGGAGAAAGACAAATACCATATGATTTCACTCACATGTGGAAGATAAAAACAATAATAACAAACAAACACATAGGTACAGAATGGAGATTGGTGGTTACCAGAGGGGAAGGGGGTGAGGGGAGGTCAAAAAGGGTAAAGGGGGACAATTGTACAGTGAGAGATGGCAACTAGACTTTTGATGATGAACACAATGTTGTCTACACAGAAGTCAAAATACATTGATGTACCCCTGAAATTTATATAATGTTATAAACCAATGTTACCTCAATTTTTTAAAAGAAGAATATAACATATATAATTTCTTTTTTCTCTCACTGCAAACCATGTTTGTAATGTTGTTATATGAAAGCACAATCAATAGGTAAAAAGCGAAGGCTATGTACAGGATTTGTTTCAAAATGAAGATTATACTATAAAGTCAATAGCAAAATACTTCCACGCAGTTTGTTGCGCTATTATTGAAAGACAACAAAAGTCATATTTACCTAAAGTGACCAACATTGTGATGATACTTTGAATGATTATGTCTCTGGGGACTGCATATTTTTATCTTTTGCTGAATGCATGTTTCATAGTTTGTGATAACATGGAGTAAATTTAACAAATTTTGTCCTTCCTTTCTAGAAGCCTACAAATTATGACAATGTTAACAAATATGTATTCATTTTTGAACTGTTTCCCAAACTAACTTTTACAATTTGAGTCATGTAGCTATGATTTTCTTTCATAAAAGGCAATATCATCTAGGGGAAAGAGTCCTCAACTGGAGAAAAAATGATGTTCCAGTAAGACTCTGTTACTTATTGGCTATTACCAACTCTAAAAACTGTGACTTCAGGTAGGAGCAATATCCTGTTTGTCCAACTGAGGGGTTGCCATGATTAAATGTGATAATGTATGTAAAAGATAATCATTTAGAAGTTGCTATGGAGGAGTAAAATAGCAAAAATCCGAGGCAATCAGTAAACCCCTTTTCTTGTGGTTTAGTTGCAACAGATAATGGCTTGGAATTCAGTGGAGAGAAGAGCTGTAGGGAGGGAGGGAGTTTAAGGGGACAAGAGGGGAGGAAGGGAAAGCCCAGGTCATAGAGATCCTCTGGATGGAACCTTGGCGTAAAAAGGTTTTTAAGTTAATTGAAACACAAACAAAATATCTATTAGACTGAGACTCCTTGAGTTCGTTATCTAAGTCTGATCCATCTTTTTATTTCTTATACTGCCTAGTATAGTAGTTTACATGTTATAGGTGTCCATTCTTAAGTTATCTAGAAAACAAAACTCATGTTTCATTTGCATGTGAGCTTTGTTTTCTAGATACAAGGTACAAACTTAGGGCTTTTACTGTATATTGAAGCTTTATTTTATTTAAAAAAAATCTGAAGATAAAAGAAATGGATTTCCTACACGTACAGCAGTGCCCCAGCTGTGCTGCTTAGCACCGGTGCTCTGATATGACCTCTAATTCACCACTTTACGAAGCCCAGAAAACTGTAATCCCCCCCCACAATTCAGATAATGTGTGTTCATTTCAAGTGTTCCATTGTTTAAACTGTCCTTATATCTTCGAAATTTCCACATGGTTTTCCCTCTTCTTTTGACCAAGTTAATTCCTAGACAATTGGCCTCAGTGCCTCAGTTTCTGAAAAATACACCTGCTGCCTAGCTCAATTCACCCAATGAATTGACGAAAGTTTTTAGTCTTAAAGCAAAGGAGAAGTTTTGATCAGCACTGACAAATACCGTTTGTGTGTAGGGAAAAAAGATTTTTTTGCCAATACTGTTGCTATGCAACCACTATAATATGACAACTAGCACTAAAATGAAATTTAACTTCATAAGTGGAGGAGTGTTTAAAAAGAAGGTTGTTAGAGACTGTTAATCAAAGCCAGTGCCTGCTGGAACCCCCTAAAAGGAATAAGCTGGAGAGGAAGTCATGGGCTTTATCAGAATTTATAGAATTGTTTTTTTATAAAAAGGAAGCTCAAGTGCAGACCCACTGGGTTGTTCCTTAAATTCTATAATTATCTCAGGCAGTGCATCCAGAATGGACAACTAATTATGATTAAGGCAGAAATGGGCCACCCACACCAGTTATGATGCAAAAGAGACACATTACTATTTAGATTTCTTAAATGTTTAAACTGTAACTGAAATAGAATGCATATTTTTGTAAGGGAGAGAATATGATCACAAAGGTGACCAGAAACACAAACTCTCCATTTCCTCTAAGAAAGAGTATAAAACCCAGTCATTTGAATATTTGCTGAACTTTTCAAAAAAAGGAATGTATTATTTTAAGAAACGTTAGAAAAATCTAATAATGGCATCAAGTATTACAGAAAATAAGACATTTCTTGGAGATATTTTCTCTGTATGAGACAAAGCATTCTCTATCACTCTTGTTATTTTTTCCCCTTTTTTGTAGAGTGCCAAAGTGTAGCCTCAAAATTCACATGTGAATGAAGACCTTCTACTTCTCCCTCCTTTAGGAAGAAGAAAGCAATTACAGGATCTGTGTTAGTCAGGGTTCTCTAGAGAACAGAAGAAATAGGATGTGTAGAGAGATAGAGAAAAAGATTTATTGTAGGAATTGGCTCATGCAGTTATGGAGGCTGGCAAGTCCCAAGATCTGCAAAGTGAGTCGGCAAGCTGGAGACCCAAGAGCGCCAATGGTGTAATTTTGGTCTGAAAGCTGGCAGCTCAACACCCAAGAAGAGCTGATGTTTCAGTCCATGTCCAAAGGCTGGAAAAGACCAATGTCCCAGCTCAACCAGTCAGGCAGGCGACGTTCCCTCTTACTCAGCCTTTTTGTTCTATACAAGCCTTCAACCGATTGGATGAGCTCTGCTCACATTAGAGAGGGTAATCTGCTTTACTCAGTGTACTGATTCAAATGTTAATCTCATCCAAAAACACCCCCACAGAAACATCCAGAATAGTGTTTGACCAAATATTTGGGTACCCCAAGGCCCAGTCAAGTTGACACATAAAATTGACCATCACAGGGGCCTTGTCTGAAATGTTTTCCCCTGTATTTCAAGGTTCCCATAAACTGAGCTCAGTTTACTTTATTTATTGTTTAATGTTGGTTCATGTAAGCCTCCTTGTTTCTGGTTATCTGGACCTGATGAACATGCTTATCCCACCATGCCTTTGATAGAAGTAGGCCCTGTACTAAGAATGCCTTTCCTCCCTTTGTCTAAACACTTCTCATCCGAGTTCAGCACCCTAGCTCCATTGTCACCTCCAGGGCGCCCTTAGCTCTCACATGTCTCTCCTCCCTCTGAACTCTCATAGAGTGGAATCTGTATCATCTAACAGTACAGTCTACTATAGGCTGTCTTTTACTGTTTACTCTTATTCTATGCGTGGTAATATTTTCAGCAGTAAGTTTTTTGAGAGTAGGGCCACCTGCTATATTCATTTCTCCATTCAATATGTAATTTAAAAACATACTTCTTACTTTCAAAGTGTTTACTATCTGGTTGGGAAATTAGAATAATTAACAGACAATTTCAATAATGTAATAGGTGGTCCCATACAGGTAAGCATAGGGTCTTATGAGAGCAGAGATGAGGAAAGGGTTAAGAAACTGCTCCAGAAGTTAACAGTTTAAACCAACAGCTATTTATTATCTCACAGTTTCTGTGGGTTAGGAATCTAGAACCGGCTTAGCTGGGTGGTTCTGGCTCAAGGTCTCTTGTGAGGTTTCAGTCAAGCTGTTGGCTGGAGGTACAATCTCACCTGAAAGCTCATCTGGAGGAAGATCAGCTTCCAAGTTCACTTGCATGGCTGTGAGCTGGCCTCAGCTCCTGACTGGCTACTGGCCAAAAAAGTTAAGGTCCTCTCTGCATTGGCCTTACCGTAGTCTGCCCAAATGGCCTTATGATGTGGCAGCTGGCTTTCCCCAGAAAAAGTTATCTGAGAGAAAGGGATTGCAACCGAGAGGGAAGCTGCAGTCTTGTTAAACCTACTCTTGGAAGTGATATACCATCATTTCAGCCCATTGTATTTGTTAGAAGCAAGTCCCCCAAGTTCAGTTCATATTCAAGGGGAGGTAATTAGCTTCATCTCTTGAAGGGAGAAGTATCAAAGAATTTGTGGACATATTTTAAAACCACCACAAGTAGCTGATAGTTCTTAGAGGAGGTGAAATCTAAATTGAATTTTAAAAGATGTTGGGCGAAAAGGGTAGAAGAAAGGTTTTGGAGCAAGACTATAAAAAAACAAAAAAAGAAAATTTCCGTGTTATCTGGCTTAAAATAGTATGAGTGTTAAGGGAGAATGGAAGACGATGACATGGCCTTATGTACCATCTAAAGAGTCAACCAGGCACTGTTAGGCAATCTTAAGTGGAAAAGTGACATGGTCATATAGCACCCAAAACAAAATGAAGCAAATGTAGAGAAAGGATTGGCGGCCGAGTTTGAGGGAACTGCAGACAGAACACTAAAAATGTCATGGTGGTGACCCAGGGGACCTACGTGGTGAGTCTTGACTAAGGTAATAGCAACGGTGAGAGAGTGGAAAGGAAAGAATAAAAAGGTGTTAAAGAAAACTGGATCGGCAAGTCTTTCTTACTGATTGGATCTGAGAAGCAAGGGATAGGAGGGAATTAGGGATGACACTTGATTTTCAAGCAGGGGCAATTCAGTAAATTTGAGGCAGAAAGTCTCGAGTCAGGAGGGATGATGGATCAGTTTGGAATATACTGAATGTGACATACCTGAAGGACATACAAATGGAGACGTTTGGTAGGAGATCTGATACTCAGCTCCTGAGCTCAGGACATAAAGATGTCAGGACTGAAGCTGGGTATTTCGGAAGACATTTGTATAGTGGCGTCTGTTGGAGTCAGGGGAAAGGAGAGTGTAAAGTGAGAAGAGGAGGGCCAAGGATGGAATTAGCAGGAAAAGTGATGTCTAAGGGATGGTCAAAGGAAACTAAAGCTGCAAAGGAGGGAGGGAGTCCTTAGTGTGACAGGCTGAACACAAGGGGAGAACATTTTCTACAGTCTCCTCAGAATATAGCATGGTGCTAAACCCAGAGTAGCACTTATTACAAGCTCGCTGATTGACTGGCTGACCTCTCCATTACTGTTTACCAAAGCTAGCCATTTTTGGAATACTTCTTAAAAAGCAGCAAGCTCCCATCTTAAACATACAGAGCAAAGAGTCATTTTGAAAATTCCCTCCAGCTTTCACTTCATATGTTGCAAGCTGAACTACTACTACAGTTATAATCCATTATAAAACTCTTCACAAAAGTTTCAGTGATTCATTTGGGTGAAATTTTATTGATCATAAGAGATAAAAATTTACCTCAATTCACTAAAAAGCACAATCATTGCATTTATTGGTTCTCGGACAGAAATCCTGAGTGCCAGTGACACCAAAATATGTTCTCAAGAAAGAAAGTTCTAGTTTAAAAAAAAAGTGAGCCAAACTAAATACAACTAGGATTTCAATTTTCCACCCAATACAACCTGTAACTCTGATTATACATTCTATGATTTTGTTTCTAGGTATACGTTACAGTAATAAACACTAGCCACAACACAGAACACTAAGAATGAAAATTTGCCAAATATACCAGAAATTCTCACTAATTATGTGGAAAAAAATTATTGCTGTTTGTTTAATATATGATTATGTGTCCTTAAAATCCCCCAAAAAATCAATTAAAAAACTTTTAAAACTAGTTTAGTAAGTTGTTATATATGATGCACTCATAACTAGATTTCTCTATATCAACAAACAGGAATTAGAAAATAAAACACAAGAAAAATATTTTTCATTCACAGAGGAAAAAAAAAACATGAAATATCTAGAATTAGCAAGAAAAGTTTGCAATTCCTATGAGAAAAAGCTATAGAACTTAATTGGAAGATGCAAAGGGAGATCAAATATATAAAGATGGGTATTTTCTTTCCCCAGAAGGATTAGCTATTATTGAAAATTCAATACTTCCCAAGTAATAAGTAGCTTAATTCAATCATGATGGTATTTTTGTGGATTTGACAAAAATAATTTTAAAGTTTATTTGGAAGAATAAGCATGGCAATACTTAAAAAAAGTCTCACACAGAAATGTTACAATAGTAAGTTACCCACAAAACGTAAAACATATAAAACTACCACAAATAAAATGGTGTGGAATTGGTGCAAAACATGGCATAAGAGTGAAAACATGGCATAGATATCCTGAAACATAGCCTAAGTCAGACAGTTAAAGCATGTAAGTGAAAAAGGACCATCACAAAACAATTGGGCTGGATTATTCAAAAAGAGGTTTTAGGGAAATTAGCCTTTGAAGAGAATAGTAATCAAATGCAGGCTTCACTTTATATTCTAACATAAAGAATTCAATGTAAAAAAGAAAAAGTGGAAAAAAATATATTCAACTGATCTTTGGATGGGTAAAGAGTTCCTAAGCATATTAGAGATGAAAGAAAACACAAAGGAAAATATAATACGTTTGTCTAGGTAAAAATTTAAAACTTATGCTTGCCAGCTAAAGGCTGTCTTCACCCATCTCTCACTGGCATCAAGGCTGTCCTGTCTGACATCAGAAAGCAAGGCGACTTACCTCATTTCCACTTCCTCATGTTCCTTTCGACATTTTGACCCAGAACTTGGCTGGTCCATCTTGTTCCCTGAGGTCCAGTATCTCAAAATTGTGTCTCTCCTTCAAGTCTGTAGTTATCTTCACTAAAGCAAGAACCTAAAGCATGGCCCTTGAGTTAGTGGTGGACTCCAGGTTTGTTCAGTATCTTTTGGATGTAAATTGCTCCCACACTAACTTGATCGAGGTGTCACTGATTTGACGAGCCCAGCTGCATTGCGTCTTGTTAGATGATGTACTACAATAGCCCTGAGGGAAGCACAAGTGGAACATTTCCATTTTTTTCTCTCGATATTTGGTTTTGAATTAGAATCATGAATCCCACAATTTTAAATATTGCTTTATATTCCTCCCAGAGATTGCTAACAGCCTATAGATCCCTTAATTCGCAATCACCAACAGCTCTTCCTCAAAGCTGGCCACTCCTGCAGCAACTGTGGCCTATTCTAAGCACACACTCATCCTTATCTCTCACCTCTGAGACAATACAATCCATTCAACCTCCTCCACCTGCAGTTTGAAATGCCTCTTAATCACCTGACCCACATTGGCAGCCAAAGCTCCAGGAGGTTTAGTTACAGCTGGGGGACTAGGGGAACGACTTTGAAGTTAAAGCGGGTTTGCCACTTAATTGTTGATAATTTAAATTGAGGTGTAAATAAATACTGCCTCTAAGGTATAAATACACAAATGGCAGTTCTACAAATTTAAACCAGGAAACTGGCTCATGAGTTTTACCCATGAAATGGATCAATGGCTCTTTTCTAGAGCTGGGGAAGGGGTATCAATCTCTGTTTCTCTCTCCACTTGAACATCCTGAATCAATCCCTTGCTGCCTTTGCCACACACCATGGTGTTAACTCTGGTACCTACCTGGGGCAGGAGGCCTCTGCCTTTCTTATGCCAATTGAAGGATTGGCCACCACTCCTCCTTATGTGATACAAAGCCTAGCCCAAAGAAATTTCAAGTAGCTCAACTCAAAAATTTCTCCCCAATATAGACTATATAGAATCACGTGCCATATTCCTAGACCCTTGGAACACCTTCATGGGAACATTTCGAGGCCAGTGGAGTGTGTCGTGTTTGAGGCCCCTCCCTTCTTCCAGTCTCTCCTTCCTCCTGCATGCCTCTGCACCTATTTCTACTGCAATTTACACATGAAAGCAGAAACTGTCATGTTCACCTGTGTATCTGCTGAACAGTCCCTGGCACATATTAGACATTCAGGAAATATCAGTTGAATGAATGAACAAATTATATAGACTCCATTTGCTGAAAGCTTCTCTGCCATCAGTTACAAACATCTGGACTGGAGAGTCTCTAGTTAGCATGTAAAACAGGGGAAGGGTTAGCGTTGATTTGTGAAAGAGATGGCAGTAAAAGGACAGAGAGATGACTACAGAGAGAAACTATTTTGAGACGCAATTTGAATGTCTTGTAGGGGACAAAGGGTGAAGGTAGGAATGGATTGGTTTGATTCAATTAATTCTCCGGATGCTGAGGTCATCTATTTTTACTGCCGTTGTCCCAAGAGTTAAAATTGTTCTACTGCTCAGTAGTAGTTCTACCGCTCAGGAGTCTTTCGGCCTCCACCAGCCTTTGCCCTAATTTGCTCTATTAACGTCTTCATGTAACTTTATCTGATTCTGCATAAATGGGGATATGGTATAATGCACAGAGCCTTTTAGAAAGGCTCCCTTCCTAAGATTACAGTAATTCTAAAATGTTTTAAAATGTGTTTTGTCTTGTGTTTAAAAACATAACAGCATACTGAACGTTCTGTTTTGTTTGAATCCATAGATGTTATCTTTTAATTTCTATTTTCTTATGTATTTCCCTATCTTTTGCCCTTTTTTTTCCTGTGGGCATGCCTGCAGAGTTGGACCAAAATACTTAAGTAGACACTTTCCCCCTTTTATTTATTAAGCTAAAATTTTACTAGCTCTTAGGTACTTTATTTTCTTTGAAACAGATTCCTAAAATTTGAATTTTTAAGCCAATCACAATTTAAAATTTCTATGGTTCCTTGTTAGATAAAGACCCCTTCCAGGAAATCCTTTTGTAAAGTAACAAAAACAGTATTGATTTAGAATTTACAGAATGGCTTTACGTGAAAATTAGTCTTTGCAATAACTATAATATTTTGGTCATATCCACTATAATGTAATTTAACTATTTGTTTTTGTGAATTAATTTTGCCTAATGTTCATTCCTATGATTTATTCATTTTTGATATGTCAGTGACCACCTACATTTACTGAAAAAATCTCAAGGGTGAAGATTACGTCCTGTTCTCAAAGGACTTATCTATTTCTTCTCAAACTCCTAAAAAATACTTCTTCAAAATAAAAACAAAAATGTTTAGTATAATGGAGGTAGATTTTAATTTTTCTTCAGGTAACATTAATACATCAGTACAAAACTATCAGGAATTGATGCTGATGACTTGGAGGTGGGGAAAAATTAGGATAAAATACATACACAAATATCCACAGGTCCTTTTCAATGAAATCTAGTAAACTTTGATATTTTCCAGTAAGACTGTCTGTGTAATTTTCAGACACCATCAGTTTTTCTCTAGTCATTTTTCTTTCTAGAGGATGGTGACTATCTGAAAAGAGTCTTTTAAAAAGATATTGGTTGGTTGTATTGTATACTGCGGTTATTCGTGGTAGTATCTTGATGAATTTTTCAACTAAAAGAATATTTTGAAAAGTGAAAAAAACTTGCAAAAATGATAAAAAACGCAAAACAGGTGTTTAAGAGTTTCAAAGATTCATTAGATATAAATGGCAACTTGAAGATTGACTTTCTCGACATGAAGCTTCAAATAACAAAAAAGTGGCATATCATGGCTATTGACTACGATCTTTAAAACTGAACTATAATTGACCATTTGAAAGGTCCATTCAAGCCTGAGAATAATGATCGGATTTGCCTACTTTAAGGACATGCTGTATTCAAGGTCTGCAGTCTATTACAGGGAATGTGTGATGTTTTGGGAAACCCGGAACTTTCATATTCCTGATTCCTAAGTAGCTTGAAATGGTTGAAGGGAGGGAGATGATATAATTCAATATTCTTACCCTGAGCATGCTTTCTTTTGAGAAGCTACCATTGTACTTCTTTTGTGAAATTCTGTAATTTCTGGAAGCAGCATTTTAGAACATATTCCTAGCCAAATATTTTCAATACTTGAAAACTTAAATTGAGATAGCCAAAACAAAAGGGGTATGTTTGTCAAAAACCTGCTAATTGTTGATTTTCTAGGTGGGAAATAGTACGTAAAACATCTGTCTTCTAGTCTGTTATTTTACCTATGTTATTCTATAAGAAATAAATTTATGCTTTTTGAAAATAGGAAAACCACAATTTGAGAAGACTGGCCTGGGGTCTAGTCTTGGATAAATGTCTTTAAATGACTCCAGGAACAGTGTTAATTTCTCTGAACCTCAGTCACCTCATCAATAAATGGGGGCATATACTATCTCTACCTTATTTCTCAGAGTCACTACAAAGCTTAAATGAGTTCCACTGTAAACGATGTACATTGGGAGGATGTCAGTGTCATTAGAAGTGAGGGAGATGGGGGCAGAGAACCTAGAATATAACGGTATGGAGTTCAAGCAGCCAGACTAAGAGAAGGTCTCCCAAAGACGTAAACTTTTAGTGCTAATCCCAGATTGGCAGCCTGTTGGAGAGAGAGAAGTACAGATTGTAAGGAGACCTAGGATAGACATCCAGCTCTACCCTGTAGGTAAATGTGGACCCTGGACAAATTAAACTCTTGAACTTTCATCTCTTCACAACAAAAATGTGGATAATTTCTATTAGGATATTTTTGTTTGCTTTTTCTAAATATTTTATAATGGACAGAATTTGATTTTACACTGAAGAAAAAAATTTATTTTTTGTAAAAAATATAATAGAAAGGGCAACTCTTACAGAATTGTTATAAGAATTATCTAAGATACTATAATAAAGCACCATAGACATGTGACTTTTTATTCTTTAGAATGGTGAAGAAGCCTAGCAATAATCTTAGCCAAACTTCCTCATTGGGGGATGAGCAATCTGAGGTCTAAAATATGAAGTTATTTAGTCAAGAGTTTGTAATGGTACAACCTCCTGATTCTCCTCTTCATATTGCTTTCAATATACCACACTATGAGGAGCACTGTAGACGTATAACTTGGAGAATGAGCTCTAGAACAGGAACTTTTGTGAGCAACAAGGAAGGGAGCACAGTGAGTGGGCTCAAAAGGGCTGAGCCCCGGAGTTTGCTCTTCTTGACTCAACGAGGACGCATTTACTGAGCAGCCAACAGCAACTGGAGAGAAGAAAACAAAACAAAACTCTGATGATTTGGAACAGAAAGAAGGTTGGAAGTTAAAAAAAGAAGGAAAAAAAAAAAGAAAAGAAGGAGAAGGAACTGGGAAAACAAAAATTAGATGCCCCTTGCTGGTTTGTCTTTTTGTTATCTAACATAGGCAGACGTCTGTAGAGTGTAGTAGAAAGGACAGAATCTTGTAAGTGAGAGCTGGATTCGAATCCT
The DNA here is from genome assembly GCF_057802395.1 of Ceratotherium simum simum. Classification (NCBI taxonomy): domain Eukaryota; kingdom Metazoa; phylum Chordata; class Mammalia; order Perissodactyla; family Rhinocerotidae; genus Ceratotherium; species Ceratotherium simum. The sequence goes on from NC_141913.1 coordinate 14,641,341, forward strand.
GACTCCACCAAATACAAAATATCACTTGAGAAACTTAAAACCGTTGCAAAGAAGTGCCATATTCTCTATTAATAAACTATTTTTGCTTTCACCAGATATGTATATAATACCTATTATGTGCCAGGGATTGTACTCATTATTCCATTTATTCCCGCCCTCATCCCAGATTCTCTAAAGCCACTCTACATATCACTGATGTACAGAAGAGGACCCTCAGACTTAGACAGTTAAGAAATTTACCCAGCGTCACAAAACCAGTAAGCAGTGGAGTTTGGATTGAAACCCCAGTCAGCCGTACTCCAAAGCGCGTGATTTTCACCATGTCATGTTGCTTATCTTGCTTCAGAGCAACAAAAATATTACTTAAATGGTGTTCAGCTATCATTCCCACAAATATCCACCTCTATTTCTCAGGAAAATATCAATGAAGTTCAGAAAAGCTGTCTTGATTCTGTATTTCAAGTGTCTAGCACTTAGGTACTCAATAAATATTTATTGACTGATGGATTATTATTGCTCCTTTCTTTCCTTTCTTCCCTCCTTCTTTTCTTCCTTTCTTTATTTTTGTGCATTGCCTGATAATATTTCTATTGTATAATATTTCTTTCTTTTTTTAACTGTATGTATATCCTTTTAAGTGTGACGTATAAATATTTTCAACATGAGTTCATTTGTTCACAGTAAGCAGTTGTAATAACTTATAATTAGGCCTATTTCTATTTTATCATCCTTTGCTTTCTATTTTTATGCTTATTTGTAATTGCCTTTTTCAAATAGTTTGTTCTATATTGGTTTGGCTGCTTCTATTTTCTCTTGATTTAAAAAATATACATCCTTTAAATATTTTTTACTCAATTACTCTGTTTTTCAAAAACATTTTTAGAATTACATTCTTTAATTATTAAGAACAAGAATTGGGCAGGTTTTTACTACCCTGCTTCCCACCACCACCGCTTATAAGCCTTCTTTTTAGACTTTCCAGTGGGATGTAAAATAGTAGAGAACTTGGTTACTAAAATTAATATAGATAAAAAGATCACATTTGCTTGTGATCACAGCTAAAAAAAAAAAAGGAAACAATAGGTTGTAAAAAGAGTAAAATTGGATTTTCTACTCTTAATAGAGCGGCCAGAGTAATCCTTTCAAACCTATGTCAGATCTTTCATTTTTCTCCTCAGAACCCTCCAGCAGACTTAATTCACTCAAAGTGAAGCCAAAAGTCCTCATAGGGGCCTACAAAGCCCCACACAATCTGTTTCACACTACCTATCTGCCTCATCTTCTATTAGTTTCCCCATCACTCAATCCACTCTAGCCACACTGGCCTCCTTCCTAGTCCTTGAACACACTAGCTATGCCCTCACCTTTGGGCTTTTCTGTGAGCTCTTTCTTCCATCTGAACCATTCTGCCAGATGTGCACATTTCTAACTCGTTCGCCTCCTTCAAATCTTGGTGAAATGTCACTTTATGACAATCTTATTTAAAATTATAACCCCAGAACCTCCAATCACTCTTACCTTGCTCATTTTTTTCATGGTAGTAACATACATATTTCTAGTATACTACATAATTTGTCATATTTGTTTTTTTATTCCTCCCCTCCCTCTCCAACTAGAATATAAGCTCTATGGAAGCGGGGTTTTGTTTGGTTTTCTGCTGTTTCCTAAGATACTGATTTACCAAATGAAATTAAGACTATCTGCTAGAAGTAAAAAAGGACTGCAAGATGTTAGTATTGATTTCATGTGGGGGCAAATGTTAAAGAGTCTGTTCAATAGCTTCAGAATGGAGGTAGTGAATGTAGGGGATGCTGTGCTCTCACATAAACTTCATCATGATGAATTATCACTTCTTTTTTTATTTTTTTATTTTTTGTGAGGAAGATCAGCCCTGAGCTAACATCCGTGCTAATCCTCCTCTTTTTGCTGAGGAAGACCGGCTCTGAGCTTACATCTATTGCCAATCTACCTTCTTTTTTTTTTTTTACCCCCCAAAGCCCCAGTAGATAGCTGTATGTCATAGTTACACATCCTTCTAGTTGCCTTATGTGGGACATGGCCTCAGCATGGCCGGAGAAGCAGTGCCTCGGTGTGAGCCCAGGATCCGAACCTGGGCCGCCAGTAGCGGAGCATGCGCACTTAGCCGCTAAGCCACAGGACCGGCCCGGATTATCACTTCTTGTAAAGTTAGTACACAGTTTGATGTTTGAACAGGTTACTAAAAGTTTAAAATAGAACTAGAGCACTGGAAGTATTGGCTTTACCACACACTAGGTCACCTTCAGTTAGGATGAGGGAAGAATTGAAGTTCACAAAAGAGTCAAAAACCTATTACAGAGGGGCCGGCCCCATGGCATAGTGGTCAAGTTCGGTGTGCTCTACTTCGGTGGCCCAGGTTTGCGGACTTGGATCCCTGGCGTGGACCTACACTGCTCATCAGCCATGCTGAGGCGGCAACCTACATACAAAATAGAGGAAGATTGGCACAGATGTTAGCTCAGGGTTAATCTTCCTCACCCCCCCAAAAAAACCCCACAAGGGCCCGCCCCGTGGTGTAGCAGTTAAGTGCGCATGCTCCGCTGCTGGTGGCCCGGGTTCAGATCCCGGGCACGCACCGGTGCACGGCTTAGGCCGTGCTATGGCTGGGTCCCATATAAAGTGGAGGAAGATGGGCACAGATATTAGCCCAGGGCCAGTCTTCCTCAGCAAAAAGAGGAGGATTGGCATGGATGTTAGCTCAGGACTGATCTTCCTCACATACACACAAAAAAACCCCACAAAAAACCTACTACTGACATGGATCAAGAAATTATTTTTGGTTAAGACCTAGACATGAAAAGTATCCTAGTTGGGAGAAAAGGTACACTATATTGCATTTAAAAATGGAAATTGTCATTTTTTAAATTGCAAATGTATAACAATACATATTACAGTGTTATTCGGTACAAGCAAGGACATTTTGAAAATTCAGAATAAAAGGGAAGATGATGTAGACGAAAGTAAAATATCATTAATATTTATTAAATACTTACTATATGCAAAGAATTATGCTAAGAATCTTACCATATAACACCTCAAAAATCTTTAAAATAACCCTGTGTGGTTGGTGCTATTCTCACATACTCATTATCCAGATGACAAATTGGGAAATAACTTTCCCAAAATTATGCAACTACTCAATGTAGCTGTGAATAGGGGTCACAAGTTTAGCTCTGCCCCTTGCCCAATTCTAGGTATGTACTTCTGCAATGATATTGCATCTGATCAAATAGATGAAGGTAAATCTACTGGAGTTCTATGTTAAAATGACAGCAGGCAAAACTTTCAGGAAAAAGAAATAAGATGTGTCTTATGCAACATTTGAGATGGGAGAAAGGAAGGAAAGGAAAAAGTGAAGCACTTAGAGCTAAATCCAATCCAGACAGAATTCATCAGGGAGAATATCATTCTTACACAAGAAAAGAATGCAGAAAAAAAATAACTTTAGAAGAGTCAGTTTTTCCTGAAGTTTGCAGAGGAAAAGAAAATAAATATAGTAGAGAAGGAGTTCAGAGAATTTATAAGTGAACAGAGTATCTATTCCCAAAAGAAACTGTGCTCTGCTACCATAGGGACCAGACAGAAGGAATCTGGATGACAGAAGCCACCGGAGGAAAGAGAAAAGGAAGTTAGAACACTCAATGAAAATATAGAAATACATTGTGAAAGAGACAGCATAAAATAGGAATTCATATTATAAACAGTGCAAATATGCAAACATATCTTTGAGTGAAGATAAACAGACTAAATTTATTTTCAAGCAATATAAAAAACAATGTTGATAAATGCACTTATTTAAACTTTCACACCAGTCAACAAAGGAAAAGTTCCCTACATAAGGGTGTTTTTTATGTTTACTACACCCAAAACCGGGCCTTTGAAAAGTCAAAATTCTCAGAATGTGTGGCAATGCATTGTGAATTGGAGAGAATAAACATCAGTGATCTTGATTTAAAGAAATTAAACGGTTAAATAGAGGCTCCAAAGTATTCTTATTTACACTGCAGCCTAAAATCCTGAAAAAAAAAGAAAAATAAAAAAGAAAATGAGCCAGCCAATCAGATGATTTATTTACAAGAACTAATAAAAGTTGTGAAATAAAATGTGATCAAACTGTTCAAAAGAAAGAAAATTTGGTATCAACATAGTAAAGGTGAGGAAATTCTTAAAAGATTAAAAACTACATGAGAAATGATGAAAGCTCTACTTCTTTTAAGATGTCATAAAATATTGAGACAATTATATAAAGGAAGAAATAATGCCAATGACAATGAAAAATAAAATTAATGTTTTTAGTATCAGATGCTTTCTAATGTAGAGAATTTATGGAATGAAGAAAAAGATTTTCAGCTGGAGTTAGACGATAATCAATGAGCAAGGGAGTTAATTCTGACTAGACAAAGTAGAGATGATGAAGGAAAAGACATAAACAAGAAGAACGAGAGAAGGGTGGTTGGTGGTGGTTTTAATAAATTAAAAAAGAAAGGTAGTACCAAAAGAGAAAGTATGTTTAATAGAAAAGTATTCATGGAACTATTTAAAAGGAAAAATAAAGAGAAAATAGTATAGGTCAAAGGTGAAATATCAAAGAAAAGACCAAAAAACCCCACATCTCCTAACAGGAAGCATCAGTATTGAAATGTGAATGGCCTGCTTGTTCCTAGACTTAAGGGTCCAGCTCTGAATTTTATACAGGAATTTTGAGGAAAAGGGCACAATCCTTTGGTGCTTTTTCCAGTTTATGGGAGAATAAGTAAATGACTAATAACATAGGAAGAGATTTTAAATAAAGACAGCTTTTAAAGGAGAAAGAGAGGTAAAAAGGCTTATGATTGGGGCCTGCCCTGTGGCTTAGCGGTTAAGTGCGTGCGCGCTCCGCTGCTGGCGGCCCGGTTCGGATCCTGGGCGCGCACCGACGCACCGCTTCTCCGGCCATGCTGAGGCCACGTCCCACGTACAGCAACTAGAAGGATGTGCATCTATGACATACAACTATCTACTGGGGCTTTGGGGGGGAAAAATTAAAAAAAAAAAGGCTTATGATTGGATGTGTTAGATTTTTCTTTAAACCCTCTGATTTACTGGAAAAGGTGCTGAAACATCCATTATCTTCATTCATCATACCGAACTATAATTTATTTTCTCACATATACGCATCTATGTATACAGACTTTAGCTCCTAGAGGACAGGATTCATGTCTTATTCACCTCTGAATACTGAATGCTAGGAGCACAGCAAGTGTCCCGTGAATGTTCATTGAACTGAACAGGATGTGTGAACATACCATATATTGGTGCAATTAGCATCGTCGTGCTAATTCATGAATGAAAGAAGAAATTAAAAGTAAACTATAGACTGAGTTGAGTTTGCTCCTAACTATACATGTGATCATAGAATAACACAAAAGAAAATATATATCAAATTTGAAAGTATAAAGTGAAGTATAAAGTTGAAAAGGGATTTGGTGCACAGTAATCAACTTGTATGCAGATGACATCACTTTTGATAGCACTTCCTTGCTTCACCAAGACCACAATGCTTACACCAGTGATATTGCTAAAGATCAGATGGGACTAGAATAAAGAGGTATTTAAAATATACAAATTGTTCCTCATCTGTTTTGTAGTTTAGTTAACAGTGGGAGCACTGGTGGACTTTGGGTGGGCCGGAATGCCAGCAGGGAGATCAATTGAAAGATTCATGTGAGACGCTACGTGGAATGAGAAATGTGTACCTCCAAAACTCATGTGTCAAAGTCCTAGAGGTCTAGTACCTCAGAATGTGATGGTATTTGGAGATAGGGCCTTTAAAGAGGTAATTAAGGTTAAATGAGGTCTATGGGGGCTCTAATTCAATATGGCTGGTCACCTAAGAAGAAGAGTTCGTTGGTTTACAGGAGCTCACAACTTTAACTAAAATAGGTAGATAGATAGATAGACAGATAGATAGATGAATAGATAGATAGACAGATAGACAAAAGAAGGAAAGAAAGAAGAAAGGTAAGAAAGGAAAGGAAAAAAAGAAAGACAGACAAAGAGAGATATACAGATAGAAAGATAAAAAGAGGTCAGGCATGGACCAAGGCACAGAGTGTTTCGTGAACCAAAGAAATAATCAAACTATACATCACAGTTCCAATAAGATAAAAGAGGAGGAAAAAATAACCATAGATAAAGCATTTGGCTTTATCATGAGAAAGGCTACCTCATCTGTGACTTGACAAAATTCTTGTCGACAAAAGTCGACAAGAATAGGTATAGATGTGAACACATTTTCACGTGCAAGGTGAGAGAAGGGAGGTTGAATCATTCACAGTTGATGTTCCCAATTTGCTTGAATAAGTAGGAAGCTAGACAACCTTAGAGTGAGAGAAGTGATGGTTGCTTGAAATGGATGGTGAAGATTTGGAACAGCTGGTGATGAAAAAAACAGAATCAAGAATAGTTATATTTTCAAATTACTTTTCTTTGATAGTATATACAGTAATGAGTTATAAATTTCCTGAGTCTATATCAATAATAGATAAGGAAGAGCTCTTGCTTACAGCAGAATGCTAAGAGCTGATGGGTAATTGTGGAGAGAATGCTGGAGTTGGAAAATCATCAGTTTGCAACTATCATGGTAGAGACTGGATCAGGTCAGGACCACCAATGGAAATTAAATCTAGGAGGAAATTGTGATGGTGAGCAGGATATTTGAATGACCAAAAAGTGTTTCTCCACAGACCATTTATTAATTGTAAGGGAGAAAACCAAACTGTAATTATACGGTGGGGAAATCAGGCCATGCCTGGACCAATGAATGGCACCAATGAGGGGCAGATGAACATCATGCACCTCCAGATGTGATACCTTGAGAAGGACACAACATCATTATGCAGTATTCTGGCTGAGAATGCATAATCTCAATCTATTTATAAGGATATGTCATAAAAATAAATTGCTGAATGTTTTATAAATAAAAAGGTGGGGTTGGGAGTGTATTGTTTTAAAAATGTCAATGTTACAAAAAGAAAGAAAGGCTGTAGAAATATTTCTGAATAAAGGAGGCTAGGGAATCATGACTGCTAAAAAACAATATGTGACTCGAGACTGGATCCTGTGTTGGAGGGAACAATTATGCTCTAACAGACTTTATTAGGTGAACTGACAAAATTGGAATCTGAAAAGAAGATTAGGTCAAAATATCATATTGATATAAATTTATGAATTAGAGATTGCACTGAGGTTATGTAAGTAAATATCCCTAATCACTGAAGTATTTAGGGGTAAAGGACCTAATGTATATAATTTACTCTCAAATTGTTCAGGAAAATAATTATGCATGTGTATATATGATAGATACATGATAGATTATATGAACAGACAGGAAAAGAGAGAGAGAAGTGCAAATGAGAAATGATAAAGCAAACATAGATAAACAATAAGTGAATCTGTGGAGAGGGTATATGGGTGTTCCTTCTATTCTTTTTATTTTTGCAAACTTTTCAAGTTTGGAATTATTTCCCCCCAAAATTTTACTTTAAAAATTTGAGGGTAACCACAGTAAGAATAGAAGCTGAGGGGCCGACCCGGTGGCGCAAGCGGTTAAGTATGTGGGCTCTGCTGTGGCAGCCGGGGGTTCACCGGTTTGGATCCCGGGCGCGCACCGAAGCACAACTTGTTAAGCCATGCTGTGGTGGCGTCCCATATAAAGTGGAGGAAGATGGAGCACAGGGCTGATCTCCTCACAAAAACAAAACAAAACAAAACAAAAAACAAAACAAAACAAAACAAAAACAAAAACAAAAGAATAGAAGCCAAATTATAATTTCCACTAAAGGTCTCCAGATGTGGTAAGGCTTGAACTGGGTCACCAAGGAGATAAAGCAGAAAAGACCTGACAAATTGTGACAATAACCTGTGTTATTAGATGTACATGAGACAGAATATGGTATACCTTTTGCCCTGAACTCTGCTTTCATTTGGTGCCCTTAATATCACAAGAATACAAGATGAAGGATGCTGGCAAACAAGTTTAAGCAAAGGCATAACATGAAAGTAAGAAAGCTATACACTGACATAACTCCATTAACAAATTAATAAAGTGGCTTCTAATTTTCTATATCTCTAGAGGCTGTGTTGGTATACCTTGCTGAACATGAAAGATAAAATCAACCTTACAATTTGCATAAAAAGAGAAAAAATTCGCATCCGATTAATGCCTCTAAATATATTGCAAGTGACGTGAAACGGGTTAGAGAATTCTTTTTCAGTTGCTGAAATGTAAACCAGTTTTTTACAATGATTTATATAAATGTTTCATTCACCACATATTCATATTAAGACATGTCTACCTCAATTGCTTAATTATTAGAGGATTTTTCCTCAGTTTTATTCCATAAAATAGAGGGAAAATACCAATAACACAAGAGAAGCATATCAAAACAAAATGTACACTCTTGGATAACTCAAGGATGTTTTTAAATATGCTACTGCTATGTATTGAATCCGCTATGAACGCAGATTTTTGAATACTGTCTTATTTTCATGTGTCTAGCAAAATATCCATTCTACAATCCTATTTAAAATGAAAAGCCGGGCCGGCCCTGTGGTTTAGCAGTTAAGTGCACGTGCCCCGCTACTGGCGGCCCGGGTTTGGATCCCGGGTGCGCACTGACGCACTGCTTCTCCGGCCATGCTGAGGCCGCGCCCCACATACAGCAACTAGAGGGATGTGCAACTATGACATACAACTATCTACTAGGGCTTTGGGGGAAAAGAAAAAGGACGAAGATTGGCAATAGATGTTAGCTCAGAGCCGGTCTTCCTCAGCAAAAAGAGGAGGATTAGCATGGATGTTAGCTCAGGGCTGATCTTCCTCACACACACAAACAAGACTGAAAAAAAAAAAAGGAAAAGCCTAACGAGGAGATTGATCCAATAGGTAACAACCCACTTTACAGAATCAATGATGTTAATTTTTTAAATTAACTTCCCTCCCCCCAAAAATGAATTAAAAAATTAGATGATTCATAGTATTCTTCTAATTAGATGATTTATAGTGTTCTTTTAATTTTTTTACAAACAAATTGTTGAGATATTTGTTTTTTTCCAAAATCCTTTTGCTGCTTTCAGCTGAGCACTTACCTTAATGCTATACACATTAAATATTGAATGTATTTTATCTGTAGTGTTATGGCAGGAATCCATTTGGGGACGATCCTTGTCTCACCAGTCAGGCATACAGATAGATTTTTACTATTTTCAGGTGTCTGCTCTATCTGGTTCCTCCTCTCAGCAGCATTTTGCTGCCTCTCCATACTGGTAACTTTCCACCCTACAGCTGATTCCTCTAGTTAATCTCTAAAGTATTAGGATTTCTGAAGCCATTAAAGCCCCCATATTGCAGCCTTTCTAATACCATTTTTCATTCATTAAATATTCTGAGTTGTAAATTTTGATACACATAGTTGTAAACTATGATACAAATACACAACTGAGAGTTGTCAATTACAGAATTTCAACACCTAGAAGGCACAGATAGATATATAATTGTAACCTATGTTGTAACTAGTTTCCTCCCTACTGGACATACAATGCATTATAGCTGAGGTCTCTTGATTGAAGCAGAAATATAGTCCCAAAATGGAACTTGGAAAAAGATACTATCACTCCAAATCATTTTGTCCCCATAGTAATAATCCCAGGAGACCGCAGGAAACATATGTATGTTAACCAACAGCCAGAAGAGATAGGGAGGAGAGAAAAAAAGGAGTTCCCATTTTGAACTTTGCCTTCTGCATGGTTTCAGAGATAACTCACACTATATCTCTCTATAAACTGTCTGGTTTATTTAGCCAAGTTTACAGAACTTTAAAAAGAAGAGGCTACATAATGCAGGGGCTAATGCAGCACGTCTCAGTATGGCTTAGCCCTAATGGGACAAATTTCAGGGAACATTCTCAGTACAAATAAGGCCCTGCCAGAGCTGAGGAAATCACCAACCTCTTGTTACACCACAGACATTTTATGCCTGGGGGTTATATTCCATCCCAATATATGCATTTCCTTTTAAGGGAATTTTAATGTATATAAGGCTCTAATGGTTCCTGATACAATTTAACCATCAGCAAAGTCACATCCTCATCTGGGAGGAGAAATCAGTATCAGCTCTCAAGTGTCTCTGGCTCAGTTCCAGGGACCCAGGAATCCATTTCCCTACAGTGCACTCCCTGAATCTTGAGGGGATTTGATCCTGAGTTTGGTCTAAAGCCTATGATCACCAAACTTTTCCCTCCAGTAAGGCTTCTGCTGGAGCTTATACAAAAAGACTGGGGCCCAAACATTCTAATGCAACTACTTAATTCCTCATTACACTGCTTAAATGTTTATGCATTTAAACTGCTGAGGAGACATAGCTCTCTTTGAACTCTCTCCATATAATATGTCAGTTCTCTCTAAAAAATTCCAAGCCTAGTTTATTTATGAAACAGCGAAAAACAGATTTTTAAAAAACTCTCAATAATTCTCCTCTTGAAGTTCTTTATGTGGTTTAAATAGATGGTTAGCATCAGTTAATTTGAAACCCTACTAAAAATGTTCAGATTAAAATCCATCCCTCTCAAAGTAGCATTTAAGATTAATTTTTTAACAATATAAATTATTTTAGCACTACCCTTCTCAAGTAGTTAAAACCATTATTATTATATTTCTTAATAAGCTTTTGTTTTTCCTTTGTGTCGAGAACAGTACTGACAGCCCTGTCTATACAGGTTGAAAAGCAAATGATGAAATTTTAAGATGATTCTCTATGACAGTGGTTCTTAAAATTCTTCGTGAGCTGGAATATTTTAAGAAGCAAATGGCATTTATAGAGCTTCAATTTTCTTAATATCCGCCTATCTAAAATAATTTATAAAGAAATTTAAGGATTTCAAGGATCCTCTGAGGGCTAGTATACCTCGGGTCTACATGGAGTCCCAGCTAAGGGTCCTGCCCTAGAACAGTTTTTGATAACATGAGGACCAGAGTTATGGACATGTCTTTCAACCTATCCATCTAATTCAGTAGTAATGCAACTGAACAATTTACCTGCTCTCCCTATGCCTCAGTTTCCTCATCCATAAAAGAAAGATAATATAAGTACCTTCTCCATAGAAACAGTGTGAGAATTACTCTTTCAACAAATATTTGTTACATGACTAATACATTATGGTCATTGTTTTAAGTGTAGGGTGATGCAAGAGTGAACAAGACAGAGTCTTCATTGAACTAATAGTCTAGTAGGAAAGATAAGCAGTAAACACATAATAACAACAATACAGAGTTAATTCCATTTCGGTGGGTACTATGAAAGGGACATACAAAAAAGTATAGCAGGAAAGTATAGCAGGGATCTGAAGGATAAGCCCAGTGCCTCTTTTATTACCTAGGTAAAGGAATCTGGGAGAAGGATATTATGGATAGACGAAAGACCAGGGGCAAAAACTCTGAGGATTACACCTTCAAGAAACTGAAAAATGTCTAGATAGTTGTGATCTAGAAAGCAAATATGAGACAGAGGCTGTAGAGGAATGAGGGGTCAGATCATATAGGCTACTGTCCAACTTCAGGGCTTAGAACTTTATCCTAAGAGCAATGTAGAGTCATTAAAAGATGTTAGGGATAGCAGTGACAGGATAAGATTGCAAATAATCTTCCAAAACAGAAAGCACTTGGCCCAGATGGGTTTACTGGCAAATGCTACCAAATATTTAAAGAAGTTATACCAATTCTCTACAATCTCTTATAGAAGACAGAAGCAAAGGACATACTTTCTAACTCATTCTACAAGGCCAGCATTGCCCCAATACCAAAACCAGACAAAGACATCACAAGAAAACTACAGACTAACATCTCTCATGAACATAGATGAAAAATTCTCCATAAAATTTTAGCAAATCAAATTCATCAATGTATAAAAAGAATTATACACTACAACCAAGTGATATTTATCTCAGGTATGCAAGGCTGGTTAAACATTTGAAAATCAATTAGTGTAATCCATCACATCAATAGGCCAAAGAAGAAAAATCACATGATCATATCAATAGATACAGAAAAAACATTTGACAAAATCCAATAGTCATTCATGATAAAATGAATCTCAAAATAAAATCTCAGCAAACTAGGAATAGAAGGTATCTTTCTCAACTTGATAAAGAATATCTACAAAAAGCGTACAGCTAACATCATACTTAATGGGAAGAAACTACAAGCTTTCCTGCTAATATCAGGAACAAGGCAAGGATGTTCTCTCTCACTACTCTTTTTCAGCATTGTATTATAAGTCCTAGCTAATGCCAAAAGACAAGGAAAGGAAACAAAAGGTATATAGATTGGGACATAAGAAATAAAACTGTCTTTGTTTGCAGATGCCATGATAATCTATGCAGAAAATCTGAAAGAATCAACCAAAAAACTCTTGGAACTAATAAGTGATTACAGCAATGTCACAGGACATGAGGTTAATATATAGAAGTCAATTGCTTTCCTATATACCAGCTGTAAACAAGTGGCATTTGACACTGAAAACAAAATATTTATATTAGTAATCAAAAAATAAAATACTTAGGTATAGATCTAGAAAAATATGTGCAAGATCTACATGACGAAAACTAGAGAGCTCTGATGAAAGAAATCAAAAAAGAACTATATAAATGAAGAGACATTTCATGGATAGGAAGATTCAATATTATCAAGATGTCAGTTTTTCCCCAATTGATCTATAGATTCAATGCAATTCCAATCAAAATCCCAGTAAGTTATTTTGCGGATATTGATAAACTGATTGTAAAGTTTATAGGGAAAGGCAAAAGATCCAGAATCGCCAACACAATGTAACCACAGAACTGGTTTAAACTGACCCCATCTTATCAACGACAGATTGTTAAATGCTGTCTTGCAGGGACAGCGAGCCAAAACTGCATCATGTAGCCGAAGCATGTGCAGAGGAGAAAATCTTGACCTGAGATAACTCCCAGAATCAAAGATTCTCCCCATGCCATGGAACCAAAAGGACTGGGACATGACTGGAACTTGAAAGATGGACCATTTTGTTTCTTTTTTTGTGAGGAAGATCAGCCTTGAGCTAACATCCATGCCAATCCTCCTCTTTTTGCTGAGGAAGACCGGCTCTGAGTTAACATCCATGCCCATCTTCCTTTACCGTACATGGTAGGCTGCCACAGCATGGCCTAACAAGCGGTGCGTCAGTGCGCACCTGGGACCCAAACCTGCGAACCCCGGGCTGCCGAAGTGGAGCGTGTGCACTTAACTGCTGAGCCACTGGGCCAGCCCCAAGATGGACCCTTTTTAAGAAGTGAGGCATCCATTGTCCAGGAAGAGCCGGTGTTAAATCTCCTTTCCACACCCTACCATAAATGGTCTTGTTGGGAGTCCTTCCAATAGAAACCTGCCCTGCTAGTGCTTCTGCATACCTGCCTGCCCTCTCTAATCCCTTAAATTTTACCTCAAACCCTGGAATGGGGAGACAGATTTGAGAGCCTTGCCTCCTGTCTCCTTCCTGGCCAATCTAGCAATAAAGCCTTTTCTTTTCTCAAAAGCCAGTGCCATAGTGTTGGTTTTTATGCACATTAGGTAGCGAGCCCTTGCTTAGTAACAGCAATATTAAAGGAGAAGAACCAAGTTGGATGACTGACACTACCTGAATTCAAGACTTACTATGAAGCCACAGTAATCAAGACAGTATGGTATTGGCAAAAGAATAAACAAATAGATCAATGGAATGGACTAGAAAGCCCAGAAGTAGACTCTCATAAATGTAGCCCACTGATCTTTGACAAACGAGCAAAGGTAACATAACGGAGCAAAGATAGTCTTTTCAACATTGGTGCTGGAACAACTGGACACGCATATGCAAAAATAAATGAATCAAGACACAGACTTTACACTTGCCACAAAAACTAACTAAAAATGTATTGTAGACCTAAATGTAAAACACGAAACTATAAAACTTGTAGAAGATAGCACAGGAGAAAATAAGGATTGAACTTAGATTGTCTGGCTTCAAGTGTAGAACAAGGATCAAGATATTGAAATTTCATCGAGAAATTTCCACTTAAAATCATAATGAATACTCTATGCTGCAGTTTTCCAAGGAAGGAATATGCTGCCTGGCAAGGTAATGAGTCCTTTGCCAGTTGATATCAGACTGTTTTACCCCTTAGCCAAGATGCTATAGTGGTGGTTCCCAACTTGGCAACTGAACAAAATAAGTTGGGGGAGCTTTATAAAATTAGAGAGCTCTGGGTTCCTTCTCTAAGCCAGCATTTGAAACCACTGTCAAATGAGATTTAAGCATGGGGATTTTTCCATTAGATTAGATTATTTTTAAGATCCTAGAGTTAAAAAAAGTTAGTAACATACTCTTCCTCTTTGCTAAAGATTCATTAGGTGTTCATGTATCAGAATGCACTTACCTTTTCTCCTTTTTTTCCCCTTAATTTTCCTTCTTACTGTTTTGCTCCTACATTCATTTCCTTCCTATATTCATTTACTTTCAATTTTTCCCACTGAACTGTAGGTTCCTTGAGAAGAATAGGACCCTTGTCTAATTCATCTGCCCCTTGTCTAATTCATCTGCCGTTTCTCACAGAGTTTAGTGCAGTCTTTCACATACCATTCACTCAATAAACGGTGTTAAATTCAAGCCAGGGGGATGCTGCATTCCAGCGTTTCAGTTATCTTTCTCCACCAGTGCACTAAATGGCTTCTTAGTAAACTAATTGAACCAATGGATCTTCCTCAGCCTCCTTAGTCATAGCCAGGGAATAATTTAGGAGGCAGACTTGCTGAAACACATCTCTAGGGTTTACATTGCTATAGAAACAAGGAAAATTCCTTATCCTTTACAATAATTGATAACTAATTTTACAGATTATACAAACAAAATTATCAAATAACTAATTCATACTCACAACCACCTACAGAGAATTCCACTGGGTGAGAAAACATCAATTACTTGAAGTCTAGAAGGTTGAAAAGTTTTCAGAAAACAAATTGGATATTATTTCTAATATAATACAAAATTTTTTTAAATAGACGACCAAAATAGAATCCAGAAAATTGAAAAATAACATTCTCTAAGTGATTTGTAATAGAAAAATGGGCTGCTCCTATCAATATTACCCTGAATTATAGTAAAGCATTAATTTTTGAAGAAAATGAAATCAGAATATTTTGGGGAACTTATGGTGAATTTTCACTCCTCACTGTGTGCATTGCACTATACAGATACTGCATTCATTGTTCTGAGGGTTATAATGGTCACTGGAGACAGGATCCTTGCACTTAAGAGCTTCCAATTCTAGCCAACAAATATCTTTTCATCACTCTCCAAATATTAGGAACCTCTGAAGTGTGATACAAGACATGGTCTTGTCCCACAAGAAACTCTACTTCTGTTCCAATGCTGCCTTCACTTTCAATCACCCTGCCTTCGTCATGCTTGTGCTGCTTCTCTCCATCACTCTGTTCTTCCTCTCCCCTTCCATTTTTCCCCTATGCAGGCTGTGTTGGAGTAGAAGTGGATTTGCTTAAGTGGCCACACCGTATTTATATCATCTTCTTCTTCCTAATATCTTACTTCACTGTCATCAACATAGAGCAGGTACTTGCTCATTTGCTGGACTGAATTGTAAGCTCCATGTGTACAGTGGTCAAATCTTTTCCAATGACCTAACTGCAATGACTTGTGTCTGTTGAGTTATAAATGAACAAATGAATTAACTTCACGGAAAAGTATATTATCTCAGAATTATATTTATTCACATTATAGCATTTCTATTTGCAAGTGAAAGAGAAATAAAAAGCAAATCCACCAGAATTTTGATCGTCAGTTTTAACTCCCTTCCTATCACTTTTTGTTGAGTTACCCTCTCTCCTATATTATGCTCCAGCCCTCTGGGGATACTGTGGTGTCCAGACTACAACAATGTCGAGACAAGCATATAGAAACAGGAGCACTTAGGCTTCTCAGTAAGTTGTTGTTGGATTTGTTTTCATATTTTTCATGCATGATCATGTATTTCTCTTGGGAAAAGCCTAGTAGAGGGAGAGTAAAGCTCTTGACCTAGAAGAATGTCTTGATTACTGCCTCCAGAGTAATCCAGCTTCATTCCGGCACCAGGTCTGGCTCAGTGGAAAGCACACCTGATAAATGGTAGCCTGCAATCTCTCACCAGGGAGTATGATTTCTCCTGGTGGTCAGGGGGTTCATCTGCAGGCCTAGTGCTTGTTCACCTCTAAATGGGCTAATCAAGGAATCAAGCCTTTTGCTTTGCTTGATGGTGCTATGTTTTGGTCAATAGCACAGTTTAACACTCCAGGCTTTCTGTCCTGTGTCTTGTTCCTCTGTTGACTTTTAGGGGGTAGCATTTTATTCCAGAGAAATAGAAATGACACAGGAGTTGTTTATGTTGTCATTAGAAAAGTATATACTTCCAAGGCCCAGGAAATTCAGAAGCTGAGGAGAGGCAAAGGTTTGGAGAGGAGCCCAAGACATAGTGCTTCCCAAAGGAACTGACTTGGAGCTGGAGAAGCACTAACCATAGCAGGATGGAGTTGATATAGCTTCGTATCGAAGAAGAGAAGTAGAAGGACATTTGGGCTGTGGAGAATGCAAGAATGAAAGGTGAAAGAGTGCAAGAAAGCACTTTATTTGGAAAGTCATCTGTTATTAATGTGGAGTACCCTGTTTGTTGAGCTTCTGGATAACACCCACACTTCTCTCAGCCCAGAAGTATGAGATTCACAGGGCCTGATATGGGATATTAGGTAAAATAATGAGAGCTTATAGGGAAAATTCCAAAAGGCCGGTGGGCTGTAGGTAAGGCATGGGAGCTGGAGGTGCCGTCTAAACACATTTCTAAAACTTCTTATAAGATAGGAATGCTTTAGATGCTAGTCTCCAAAAGAAGAGTCAATCTGGAAGCTGGGAAAGCAGCTCCCACCTCACTCCCCACCAGGACACAAAACTTTTAATGTCACTGTTAACCTCTACGTGGAACATTTCTCTTGGCTGAGTGTTAGGTTCAAAAGTTGACTTTGGACTAAAGGCACTATTTAACTAGCATTCTGACAAAGCTACTATCATCAGGTCTTTCTATTTTCCCCAGTTAATACTTCTATTCTGCTGTGATCTATAGCTATCAATGACAATGTGGATCTAGAATGTAAGATACTTTGGCTTCTAGGGGTAAACATTCCTTGTGTGAGATATATTATGGTAGAAGGAAATTGGCGCTAAACTTTAAAGCGCTGCAATTCTGTGATTTGATGTTTTCATGAATTTTTGCATGCCAAAAAAAGTTATAACATTATTTTGTGTCCTGTCACTTTTCTGTAACTTTGGGAAGATGAGAAAAATCCTGAAGTTGCAGTGAAAGTTTCCTTCCTCAGGAGCTGTTCAAAGAAACACATTCCCAGCATGCTCCCGCATGAGAAAGCAGTAGTTGAAACAGGGCTGTAAAAGTGAGTGTGAAGATGTTGTATATATATTTGGAGGTCTTCATTTTTGTGTGGTGTATTAGTCAGGGTTCTCCAGAGAGATAGAACCAATAGGATTCATATAGTTATAGATACAGATATCTATATATCTATATATTTATATAGATATATATATAGAGAGAGATTGATTGATTGATTTGTTTTAAGGAAGTGGCTTATGCAATTGTGGAGGCTTGGTAAGTCCAAAATCTGATGGGGGAGGCCAGCAGGATGGAAATTCAGGAAAAAGTTGCAGTTGGAGTCCAAAGGCAGTCAGGACAGAGACCGGGAAGAGCCGATGTTGCAAGTAAAGTCCGAAAACCATCTGCTGAGGGAATTCCTTCTTGCTCGGGGCAGGGCAGCCTTTTGTTCTATTCAGGCCTCCAACTGATCCGAGGCCCACCCACATTATGGAGCACAATCTGCCTTACTCAAAGTCCACCAATTTAAATGTTATTCTCATCCAAAAACACCCTCACAGAAACATCTAGAATAATGTTTGACCAAATATCTGGACACTGTGGCACAGCCAAGTTGACACATAAAATTAACCATCACATGTGGGAACAAGGGAAACAAGACTCATTCACTGGCACCTTTACATGAGGGAAGAGAAAATTGATTTGAAACAAGGAGGGGTTTTTAACATCTCAGAAGGTTAAAGAGAAATTGAGATCACTTATATCTAGTGTAAAATGTACAATTCTGATGCACTGGACAGCGTGGTCAACTGGACCATAAGATGGGGTATAAAATGTGGGGTGTGTGTGTATGTGTGTGTGATGTGACTTCCTGGTTGAGTGTATAAGGTACTCTGCTTGTAAGCATAACTACCTAAATGTTAATGATCAGTAGAAGTGGCTTCTTGGTCCAATATCCAGGACACATAGTATATATGGTGAGGACATGAGAAGCAGCCTCACTGAGATGCCCATAGATCTTTTCTGACCCTTATCTGTGATGCTCCATTGAGAGGGACAGCACGAACAATACTCTTGAGCAATGCCTTAGGCCTAGATGAAAAAAAAAACCGCAAGCATTGGGAAAACCCTAGTGGCACTCTCTCACCCTCATTGCTTATCTGCAATGCTGCCAAGAGGATGTCTGAACAGATGAAGGACACAGTGTGGAGTCGTGATGCTGCACGGATGCTGCACTAGGAGAAGTGAAGAGCTTGATTCCACACGGGGGACTCCTTTTTCACCTTTGGCTGAAATTGGACACTAGTCCCCATCTTCCTCCCTCAAAATTCCAAGATGTTTGTGCATCAAGACAGCGCTGAGCCTTCCTTCTCACTTAGCTCAAGTGAGAAACAGAGTGAAGGCCCCAGAAAGAGAGGAAGGAGCAAGGAGCTCGGCTCTGTTCCAGTTGGAGCAAAAGCAGTACTTGCTCTTTATTCTTGCTACAGGCCCGGCCCGTCCTCAGTTTAGGTTGATTCAAATCCTGGTGAAATATCTCTATACAGAAACTAGAGTGTCCCTTTTCCAGGCTGTGTGTTTATTTGATTTAAAAATCACTTGGGGGAGATTGGCGAGATAGTGGCTATGGTGGCAGCATGGCTTTGGGATCCTCACACACTGCCCCCACTCCCACCACTCCCTACTCAGCACTTCCACTCACACACACATACCCTCTCCCTGAAAAGGTGATGAGGCAGCAAGATCAAAAGTCCATGGACACGTTTACAAGAAAACTAAGAGACAAGGCATCCATACCAATCCCGAAATACAAGCAGATGGGGACAAACACCAATAGGCATACCAGCATGTTAGCACACCTGTGTGTATTGGTATCTGTGCCAGAGAAATTAGAGGGAGCCAACAGGGTGTCTGAAGGACCTGAGAACAAGAAAACCCCAAAATAGCTGCAGAGATTCGCTGGAAAGTGTGGGGGGCGAACCTGAGGACAACAGCTGAGGCTGGGAGCAGTGCTGCCAGTGCTAACATCAGGTGATTGCAGGCCTCCCCAGCCCCCCACCCTGCCTTCCCCACGGCCCAAGGGGAGGCAGCAGTCCAGCTTTGTATGAACTCCCATAACTGACCCACAGGGCTCCCTTGCCTGACAAGGCTGCACATTAAAGACAAACTGTTGGGAATGAAAGCAAAATTTAGCAGAATTGGTAAAATAGAGAGAAAGAGAAAAAGTTGTCCACATAAAATGAGGGAGATGGACCAGGCCAGGATATTTCAGACAGCAAGCTGCTTTAATAACACTACACAAAAGTAATATGAGAGAGAGAGAGAGTTCTGTGTAGTTGCAAAAGTTCTCTGAACCCAGACTCCTTCTAAATGTTTAGGGAAACAAATTTCTATGGAAATAAGCAACAGAGGGGCCGGGCTGGTGGCATAGTGATTAAGTTTGTGCGCTCTGCTTTGGTGGCCCGGGGTTTGTGGGTTTGGATCCCCGGCGTGGACCTACACACCGCACATTAAGCTATGCTGTAGTGGCATCCCACACACAAAATAGAGGAAGATTGGCACAGATGTTAGCTTAGGGCCAATATTCCTCACCAAAAAAAAAAAAAAAAGGAACAGAAAACTGTTGAGGTCCAATTCCATCCAAAGTTGCTCTAACAACAACAAAAAAGAAGACAATGAATGATATGGTTCTTAGAATCATGAAATATATGCATAAAGAAAAGAGAGTCAAAACTATAAGCACTGTTTCAAAGTAAGCTGAAAGAAATTAAGAAAAACATACTGTGAATGTTATTTCAATTCAAGGAATATTTGTTATCAATTATTATATGCAGTCACTTTATTACATCATGGGAGAGGAAAGATAAATGTGCTAAAAATCTTGGCTTCCAAGATCTTATAGGCCAGTGAAGAAGGAAACTCAAATTCAATCACAAGAATTCTTTTAAGTAAATGAAACCTGACATGAGCAAGGTGTCAGTTAAAAATTACCCCCCTCCACTAAATTCACCATTGACCAAATTCCCAATAGTTCTATAGGTTTTACTTTGGGGAACTCCAAAATGTCTTTTAGTTTACTATTTTCTAGGAAGTCTCAAAATAAAATCAGAGATAAAGTACTGGTCAAGCTGAGTAAATTATTCTGAAAAAAAAAAAGAATGAAACAGCGTACATTTTGAATGAAATTTTTCAGTCCGGTGTGAGTAAGTCACAGTAGGGAAGGCATGTTTTCAAGCATTTTAGGGCATCACACGCATGGGTGAAAGAGGCCGAGGGCCCTTGTGAACAAGGAAATGCAGAGAGCCGAGGAGAGGAGGGAGCGTAACCTCCTTTTCCCAGTAACAGACGGCTGACCTCTGGGCCTGCTTTGGCTCTGCTCCTTTCCTCTCATTTTTCCTAACCCTGGGGTTTGACAGCGTCCCTGGTCCTCCATCTTCCTACGGCTATGACTCCCATAGCAGGCAACTGCAGGGGCCTGAACTGCAGATGGCGCTGCTCCAAACACTGGGGTCTGCCTGCTCTGTTCTGACAGGGCATTCAAAGAGCTCTAGTCCAATACCCAGGTAATCCATACCAAAGCACCCTTTTCTGATCATTTCAGGTGCCTCAGACACATTAACTAGACATTTTCCTTTCCCAGGACAAAGGTCTCGTTTTCTCTCCCAAACTGGGTGGGTTGGGTGTGTCTGCTCCCTGTGAGTGCTGGTTTGCCTGGTACCTCTGGCCCTGTAATGCAGAGGCCCTCTTTCTCCTGTCAGTCACCCCAGAGAACTCTGGCCCCAGCCCTATTTCTAGCTGCCTCCACACTTTCCTGAATGTTGTCGGCTCCTTGATTCTCAGGAGCTAGGCCCCAGACACCAATTGCAATGCTCTGTTATCTGTTGTTTGACCTCCCTGACACGACAGACTGCTTGCCTGGGCTGCAGCCTGTTGCCACACTTTTTGGATACCATGCTAGCCTGTCTAGTTGGCCATTTTTGCCATTTTGTACATCTTGGACCATCCACTAGTGCTTTCCCCATTTTAGGGACTTTGATGGATTGTGTGGTCCTACATTTTGTAGTCTGCCTTAAGCTGATGGAGTGAACATGTCCCAGCCAGAGCATTTCAAGAATTATCCTTGATTTCTCTCTCTCTCCCTCACACCCATATCCAACCCACCAGTAAGTTCTGTCAATCTTCAAAGCACATACCAAATTCTACCCCTCTGGTTGACTTCTCACAGCTGCTATCCTAGTCTTAACCACCATCATCTCTCACCTGGACTACTACAATAGGTTCCTGCTGTCACTTTTGACTCCTACATCCCAGTCTCCATACAGGAGGCAGAGCGATGATTTTACCAAATATGATTACGTCATTCCCTTCCTCAGGACATCCCTATTATAGCATTGATCATATCATAATATATTCACCTAGGGTGAATCTTTTAGCCCCAGGATACGGTCTTTACTCCCAAGGTATGGTTCTTTTGGGATTTCAGTGTAAATCCCAAGGTATTTTCTAAGTCTCCCTCTTTTGCTGGGACTCAGATACCCCTACACCCCTGTGGTGGGCAGTTGCTGTAATATCTCTTCAGCTCTTTAAACTCTCTGGCTATTTCTTCCTCTGGAATCCTTGTGATCTTGCCTTGTCCAGATCACGAGTCAGCAAGGATTTAAGGGGAGTTTATACACAGATATGGAAGCTTCCCCCCTGTGGTTCCCTCCCGCCTAGAATTACTCCTCTCCTCCCCCAGTCAATTTCCAGCCGCTCTGGCAGCCTGAAACTCCATCCTCTGACTCTTCAGGCCAATAGGACTGTAGTTTTCTGCTTGAGCTCTATCAGCAATGCTCCATGAGAACTGGTAAATGCCCTCAAAGGGGGAAAAACATCAATAAGAATCTCACTCAGTGTGGTTACCTTCTTTTAACGATGAATTCTGCACCAGTTTCTTCCTCCTTTTTAATCTATTCTCCATTGCCTCAAATAGCCTTTTATATTTTATTTAGAGTTTAGAGTTGTTATTTGCTGGTTTAAGCTGACAAAATCTGACATAACTGGAAGCTACTCACCTGATAATTGCTGAAGTGCTTTGTTTGGATCTACTTTCTGCATCTTTAAGGGGCAGCTCTCAATAAATTTTCTTACCTGGCATGCTTCTAGAAGAGTCATTTTCCATCAAAGTCCTCATCACGCCCTGAAGGTTTTACAATATCTGGACCTCATTACCATTTTTGAAGTCATCTTCTATTGCGTGTCCCCTTGCTTTCTCTGCTTCAGCCACACTGGCTCCTTGTTATTCCTCAAACATGATGGCATCTTCCTCCTGCAAGACTTTGAACTTGATAGTCCACCTGCCTGAAATAATCTTCCAACAGTTACCCATGGGTGTCACTTTCTCGCTCCATTTAGGTCTTCACTCAAACGTCACCTTCAGGAAGAGGCTTCCCTCACCTCGTTTTTGAATTGCAACCCCCTTATCCTCTTACCATTCCCTATTTTTTCTTCCTCCATAGCACTTATTGCCATCTGACTTACTACGTTTTATACTGACTTGCCTTATTTATCTTATCTACACCCCTGCTAGAGAGTATATTCGCTGAGGGCAGGGATTTTTGCCCATTTTGTTCACTGCTTTTCCCCAGTCTGGTTTTCCCCCGGCACAGAGTATTTGTTAAATGAACGAATAAGTAGAGTATAACTCAGCCCGCTCTCTGAGTTATTGCATATTTTCCTCTTTTAGATTCCTTTGTTACCTCGTCACTCTGATCTAGTAACACTCTTTTCCTGTTTTCTAGTTGTACTTTCCTAAGTGGTCAAGATCAACACCATCTCTTTTTTACATAGGTGTAGTTTGCCCTCTAAGAACTCAAGGTTCCTATTGGTAAGTAGCTCTTTAGTTTTATTTTTGATATTTCCTCTGTCCTCGGCTGTTCGCAAAACATTTTGTTCTTGTACTGTTTCTATAGTAAGTCAAAGTAAGCTTTCATGAAGTAGCAGGACCAGGTCAACATGAAATGCTAACTGAGATGTACTTTGGGGACAAAAAACTATAGCAGAAAATTGAAATCCATTAATGTAAGAACATAACAGTTAGAAGTTCTGGTATGAGAGCCAAACCATTTGCATTCATATATCAACCCTTCTACCCACCAGCTCTATGGCTTTGGGAAATTACTTATGCCCTTGAGGCCTCAGTTTCCTCATCTGTAAAATGGAGGTAATAACTGTAATGATATCTACTTCTTGCGGTTGTCATCTGGCTTGAATGCACGTGAAATACTGAGAACAGTGTCAGACCTGTGGTGAGCACTGAAGTGCACACTAGCTGTTATTGAAGAGCCTCATGATGAGCCTTGGCACTGGGCCTGATTCAGCAGTCCACGGGAGCAGATAGAATCTCTTTGAGAAGCTACCACAACCAGCACTCCCTGCTGCCCTCGGGAAAGAGTCGGGCAGTGGCTTTGTAAGTAGAACACTTCCAGGGGAATTAAGTTGAAGCAGAGAGATGCAAATAAAGCCTTGAAGATCAGATGTTCAGGAGCAATTGGCGAAGTATTTTAGGGGCATCGCAAGACTTATAGTTTCCCCTGAACTGAGGAAAAGAGGAAAGTGCGCTATGAA
Source organism: Ceratotherium simum simum (assembly GCF_057802395.1). NCBI lineage: Eukaryota > Metazoa > Chordata > Mammalia > Perissodactyla > Rhinocerotidae > Ceratotherium > Ceratotherium simum. The sequence goes on from NC_141913.1 coordinate 14,665,433, forward strand.
GAAGCAGCCTAGATAGGACAAAGAAGTTAATGTTCATTGTTCTCAATCTGAAAAGCTTTGCACATTTTAGAGCGCTAAAGATGTTCCCAACTAATATGGAAATGGTTACATTTGCAGTTACATCCAAATAGTAAAACTATTTCTGAGGAAACAAACAAGAAGTGGCAATCTGAAAAGAAAGTCATCACAAAGGTGAAAGTGTAATGACGAATGAGCCAAGAGCAATGGGTGTTAATGAATTATCTCAACACAAAAGTTAGAAAAACAAAAGGTGCACATAAAAATGGGGGAGGTCGGTTAGAGGTCAAAGAAAAAGAGCCAGCCTGGAAACGTTAAGGCATGGATTACTGCAGCTCAATGCTCCTGCGAAATAGGTAAGTTTAATTTTTTATCTCAATCAATGATGCCGCTCCATCTTTCCTTCCAAGTTTCCTATGCTCCTTCTCCCTTAAATCCTCAAGATCTTCATGCTGTCTTACTTCTCTACAGAGCAACCTGCTGACACTCAAAAAATTCCAGAAAGTTCTTTTTTTTCTCCATTCCTGCCAACACAGGGCCTTGATCTCAGCTAGATAGGAGGAGGGTAGTAGGAGATGAGCAAATACTCTGTGAGCGAAGTGCTTTTAACCTTATAGGTTAAAAGGTCCCTGTATGTGCTAGTGCTTAGGGATGACCTTGAATGATGACAATTTATACAACGTGAGAATGAACAGAAAAAATGAAATTAGGTCTTCCCAAGTGAGACCTACAGGCTCTCAAGTAAGGCCACACAGGCCACTATGTGATAAAACCAGACAAACACTGAGGTGATCCCTAGCATTTTGTTATCTAAATATGCTTCTTTAGGGAGCATGTGTTAGAAATCCATTTTCTCTGAACTTCTGACTCAATCTTCCTCACTCTGTAAAGTATAATCATTTTCTAAATGGCAGCTGTATTCACAGATGTGGGCATGCAATATTTTCCTGGGAGAAATCTAAGAGTCTGAGATTTCTCTCTATTTTTTTTTCTTGTGAGGAAGATTAGCCCCCAGCTAACATCCGTTGCCAATCTTCCTCTTTTTCCTGAGGAAGACTGGTCCTGAGCTAACAGCTGTGCCCATCTCACTCCATTTTATATGTGGGATGCCGCCACAGCATGGCCTGATAAGTGATGCACAGGTCCGTGCCCGGGATCCAAAGCCCAGGCCACTGAAGCAGAGTGAGCAAACTTAACCGCTATGCCACCGGGACGGCCCCAATTTCTCTCAATTTTCAATCTTGCTGAATATTTCCTGTATTAGAAAGTTTCATTTAATGTATATAGATTGAATTCAGGTTTAATAACAATGTATAAGGCATTACTATGCTATACCCATTGTGCAGTATAAAGAGATGAGGCATAGGAAGAATAACCCAGAGTCACACAGGTCTTAAGTTATGGAAGCAGAATCCCCAGGTGTCTGGATTCCTGGCCAGGCCACTGTCAGCTGTGAGAACACTGCCCTCCAGGTCTTTCAAGGACTCGGTATGTGCCTGAGCCAACCTTCCTCACTGTGTCTCCTTGACAGTTTTTATTCATCTTGAGAGGCCCTCTCATTACAAATACCAACTAAGTGCCAGAAGGTGGAACTGGTCTAGGAAATCTCCAATTTTCTTTATCCTTCTTCAAAAACAGGATTAAGGACATGCTTCATTACCATTTCCTTATATGCAAGTGCAGTCCTACCTCAGTACCAGCTCTCATTCTCCCCACTTGTGCTTTTTCTTTCAAACTCAAGTCATATCATCTTCGCTCTGTCAACAGAGGTTTTGTAATAATAAAACTTAACAGTCTCACATAAATATGCATGGAAACCACCACTATTCCATAACATCTGGTGTGCACATCTGCCTTAAATTTCTCTTCTAGAAATTAGAGAGCCTCATTGCTCCTCTCTTTCTCAACTTCTGACTTAATGACAGATCTGCAAATTATTAAGGAAACAAATTATGTAACACTTCAAGAGGCTAGTGTGACAGAGTTTGAAACATTCTTGGCTAATGTGTATATGTTTTACTTCATGTCCTCTTTGGAGAATAATTTCTATTGCGACTCTTAAGTTTTTGACAATTAATTATCTGGGAAACAAATTTTTCGGAGTATCTTCAACAATTTCCAAGCTAAGTTTCAGGAACAGAGTTGGAACTATTGTGTCTTATCTGGAGAAGATGACACACGTCCTACTTGCTCTTTGTGACATTCAGATGCAGACACTCTGACCTAGAGAACTTACTCCTTGACTCTCTGCTCAGCCACAGCACTTGAGCAGATGAAAGTCAAGCTCTGATTTTCTCATTTTTGAACATTATGTCCAGGCTCTCAGGAAGCTCTGCTGAAATGGTAAAGAAAGCCCTCTCATGACAGTAATGATGCTGCCACCTAAAATAACATCCCCTCCCCTTTCACCACCATCATGTTGGTTCTTTAAAACTTGCTCTGTTAGGAGAAAATGAAAGAGAACATCAAACGCAGCCGTGAAAAGAGGAAGGTTAAAGAGAGAGAGTGGGAGGGGGCGGGAGTTTGGGGCAGCTGAAATAAAAGCTGTAATGTGTTTGTATTTGCTTATTTGGCGCTAACCTTATCTGTCACTAGCTTCAAATTGGACATGCCATTTGGGTAACATAATGACTCATTTCTAGCCCACCTCAAACACTGGTTATTAGGAAGCAGTTCTCTCTTTCTCTCTGCCCTTCAGCATGTGTGCAAGCTTTCTTAATGAGACTTCCAGCCTCGTGGCACACCTTGAACAGTCCACATGCCAATCATCCTCTCTGGTCCCTACCAGATGCCCCTGAAATAGACCACTGCCTGAAATCCGGCAAGCTGGGGACTCTGATGGCTGTGACAATTATAAGAGGCTAATTAGCACACCAGAGCAGTGGCAACCTTGCCTTTCCTGTGCAGTCACCGTGCAGTGTTTGCTCCAGAAATTTCTCCCCAGCAATGTTACAGGCTGTTCTTTTTTACCCTGAGAGGTGAAAACAAAATAGGAACTAAAATTGGAGTGTGCAAAGCCATCTGGATCAGATGTGGCACAGACAAGATGGCCTGGAAACTTTTCCAATCCTTGTTATAGAAAGAGAGCTGCCAAGAGCCAGAAAGCAAACTCTGTCCAAGCAGATAGAGGTGATAAAGGTGACTCTACACGATAATTTCTCGGTCAAAAAGCCCTCACCTAAAAACACCTAAAAGCACTCAGTGCTTCCCTTTTCCTAGTTTTGCGTCACTTTGTTGGAAAAGTCACAGTGAATCTTCTCTGGCATCTTTCTAAGAGGAGCTCTAGAAAAATCCCCCAAAACAAGGTTCTGTGTGTTTTTCTTTTTTAATAACTAGGAACTGGAACATTCAATAGTACAAAATTTCCCTTCTGGACTCCTGAAACCAGCTTGATATTGTGGGGAGGCACAGAATTTGAAAGGATATGATTTGGGTTCAAGTCCCAGATTGGCTACTGCTGGCTGTGTGCCTTGGGCAAGTCACTTGCTCTACCTGAGCTTCAGTTCCTTTTCATCTGCAAAATGGGCATACTACTAATGCCTGACTTACTAACCCAGAAGAGCAATAGAGTATGTGAAAGTAACCTATACTATCAGCTACACCCTACGTAAGTTGGTCCCTATTGTTTTAAATAGAAATGTTTTATTTTTCTGATTGTAAAATTATATCTTCTTATTCTAAAACTTCTTGGAAAATAGAAAACATAGTGAAAATTGTTTCTATTTCTAAAGGGATAACCGCTATTAACATTTTGATATTTTTCCTTCCAGACTTTGTGCACACACTCCCATTTTATAAAAATGGCATCATACTATACCATTTATTGGTAAAATGCAATTTTTATTAATGTAATATGAAACAATATAAGTTATTATTACTACAAAAAAAGAAAGTAACCCAGATGAAAATTAAAGATAGCACAAATAGAGCCAGCATATGGCATTTCTCTACTGTGTCAAAGTGAATTATTCATAAGCATTTGTCAGAAATATCCAAGGTTACTGAGCTATTCTGGAACAACAGGGTACAAATTCTGAGGCACACATTGCTACATGTTCAATAAAACCTGTTTCCTTTTCCTTGGCATGTAGCAAAGCTATATTTGCTACACCCCATTGTATTTAGACGTGGTCATGTGACTGAGTTCTAACCAACAGAACATGAGTGGAAGGGGTATGAGTCAATTTCAGATGGAAGTGGTTAAGAAGACAGGTGTGTCTTCCCTGTGGAATCTCTCATCCTCCGCCAGCTGAATGGAAGGAGCCTACAAACCTGGGTCCTGGAATGACCATGAGGTAGACCACCTGCCAAGACACTTTGGACTTGACATCAGTTAAGAAATAAACTTCTACTAAGCTACTGAATTTCAGAAGTTTATATTATAGCAGCTAGCTTTACCTACCCTAATCAGTGACACTTTTAACATACTTCCAAGTAACAAGCGTAGATTGAAAGCTGGAGTAGATTCAGAACTTTCCTTAAATGTAGGCAGAGCTGAAACTCATTGAGTGTTTTAATTTCAGAAGTGCAGAAAAATAATCTCCCTTTCTCACTTACTGGGGACAAATAAATCTCTACCCACTCCCTTATTAAAAATTCCTAGAGTGCTGTTCCCAGGTTTTTCTTCCATATATATATTATTAAGACTTAAATGCAAATATCCCTGAAAGAGAAAACACATTCATTTTACTAAATGGCCTAAATTGCATTAAGGACGCCGTTAGAGATTATGGACAGAGGTATAAGAGACTCCTTGCCCTCAAAGAACTAATTATACTATAACAAAGGCAACAAAACTAACAAAGATTTAATTACGTGAGTATAGTACCATATATAATTGCTAGAATATAGGTTCCATGGAAGTAAGAACTCTTTCTCTAGCACTTTAATAGTATCCAGCACATAACAAGCTTTCAACAAAATTTGCTCAAAGACTGCTGAATTAAATTATTGGAGAATAATTAATTATATGTCGTATATCACTATGAACTAGAATAAGTGAGGGAAGGCTTCGTGAGGAAAATGGGACTTAGGCTGTGTTCCCTAAAGTTTTCATGAGAGAGGCAATACAAGAAGTGATAATATCTCTTCATCCCACTGGGGCGAACAGAGGGCTTCTTGCATTCAAAGTGGCAGTAATCAGGTTTGTAACTGTTACCTGTGCTCAGCTCTGCAGTGCACTGCAGCCTCCTGCTTAAAGAATGGGTGGGCTGAAATCATATGGTATTTGTCTTTCTCCAGGGCAAAAGAGGTAAAGGGGCATGTTTGTATGGTGACAGAAGGAAACTAGACTTTTGGTGGTGAACACAATGTAGTCTATACAGAAGCTGAAATATAATGATGTACACCTGAAATGTATATAATGTTATAAACCAATGTTACCTCAATTAAAAAAGAAAAAGAGGGGCCAGCCCCGTGGCTTAGCGGTTAAGTGCGCGCACTCCGCGGGTGGCGGCCCGGGTTCGGATCCCGGGCGCGCACCGACGCACCGCTTCTCCGGCCATGCTGAGGCCGCGTCCCACATAGAGCAACTAGAAGGATGTGAAACTATGATGTACAACTATCTACTGGGGCTTTGGGGGAAAAAAATTAAAAAAAAAAAAAAAGAAAAGAATGGATGACGTGCAGCTGCTAGAAAGGAGGAGCAGAGGTGAGGAATCAGCTTGGACAAAGGTTCTGTTGCACAGTGAATGTGATGGTCTCAGAAAGATGTTTGTATGAGTGTGATGGAGCAAGATTTTGGAGAATTTTTAAAACTTTTATTGAGGTATAACTTACATACTATAAAATGCATCCATTTTAAATGTAGAGTTTGGCCAGTTTTAGTACATTTATACAGTTGTGCAAGTATTCCACAATGCAGCTTTATAACACTTCCATCACCTCCAAAATGTTCCTGCCTGTTTGCAGTCAGTCCTTGATCCCCACCCCAGGCAACCAAGTGATCTGTTTTCTGTCTCTGTAGTTTTGCCTTTTCTAGATATTTCACATAAATAGAATCATATATGTTCTTTTGTAACTGGTGTCGTTCACTTAGCATAATATTTTCTAGGTTTTTCCAAGTTGCAGCATGTATCAGTAGTTCATTCCTTTATATCACTGAGCAGTGTTCCACTGTGTGCATACATCATATTTTGTTTATCAATTCACCAGTTGGTGACTGGATTATTTCCCATTTAGGTAAAAATCTGCCACTTTTATACTGCAAATCCACAGGTTTTTGCCACTTGCCCCAATGGACTATACCCCTCCTGGCAGCAAAGTTCTGATTTGGGGGCCAGCCTCATCTTGCAGAACTACGCCTCCGACCCAAAAGAGCGAGAGGGAAGGAAAGTGCCCTAGGCAAGAAGGTAACATGTTCTTACCTGAAGATCTAGCACTTTTTCAAAAGTAAATGCTTCAATGTGTTTTCTTCCCTGGATCAATTTCCAATGCCCCGAAATGGTTACTTTTGATAGTTTTGACCAGTTTTATACAAAGGAATCACCGACCTCTTCTTGCAACCATAACCAGAAGTCCCTTATCTTCTTAGGTGTCTTGAAGGCCAGGACACAAAACTTGACTTTCTGTGAGAATCAATAGGAAACCCTTGCACTGAGTTTAGGAGTGAAACCACCCATGTGACATCTCAGGGCTTGTGCCGCTGGAGCAACATGTGGAGGCAGCTGGAGGGGAGACGTTTCAGCCAGGAAACTCTTGTGTTAGTCAAATAGGAAGGTTTGTAAAAACGTTAAGTCAATTAAATGCAATGCAATTCAATTCCATAGTCGTTTTTTCCTTAAAGAATGTTCTATTTCTCCTCCATGGCAACTTTCATGCTATTTAAAACATCCTCTTTGAGGGTATGTAATTCTGTCTTCCTGCTCCTTACTCTGCTTCTACACACAACCATATAGAACACAGCTTAAAATTACTAACAGTTTGGAGCCCTTCTCCACATGTTGTGATGTACATTGCCACAAAGTATCCTGAAGGTGCCATGCTTTCTTTGGCCCGTAGGCATTTGCATTTGGTGTTTCTTCTACCTGCATTTGGTGTACTCTCTTTTGCCCTCCTTTTGTCACCAGGCTAAAAGCTACTCATCCTCCAGTCACACGTTAAATATCGCGTCCTCTAGGAAGCCTAACATGACATCGTAAGGGCCTTTCTATGCAGTTGACAAGCCATATTCTAATTGCATATCTGCACATCAACGTCCCCTACTAGGAGCTGGGAGGGAGGCCCATGCCGCCTGGTCCACTATTCCAAGAACTTGGTGAACCTTCAGACAGAATACATGTTTGGTCAATATATACAAAATTGCTTTAATGGAAAGTTGTATAGGATTCTTGTTAAAAGGACCAACTCTTTATAAGCTTTGGCAAATTACTTAACCTCTCTAAACCTCAGTTCAATTTTGAAAAATGGGCATAATCTTTACACTGATTGTGAAGATTAAATGTAAAGATGCATTCAAAAGCTCTTACACGGTACCTATAACAAATGCTCAGTAAATGTTAACTATTGATCAAGAAGCAATTATATTCTTGTTGGTGGCAATGGGGAGCATAGTTGACCACCACTCCTGGCTGCAGCCCCTCTGGACCCCACAATGACTGGGCAGTGGGGGACCAGTGCAGGACCACTCCTCTAAACAGGAGACCTCTCTACCATGCAACCTTGCCATGAGGACTCTGCTTCAGCCAGGTGGAATTCCTAGCACTGCTCTGTGATTTGATTCTCTTTCTACTCTATCCTCCACCATCCCTGCCCCCTGTCTTTTCACGGGTGTCAGGTCAAGGCTCTCTCTGCCCATTCCTGATTCTTCCTGTGATCCTTCCCTGGCATTTTGCCATTAACTTCCCTGCATGTCTGATTCCGTCCTGGTGTCTGCTTTTCAGAGGATTCAAACTAATGCAGGTGGTGCCAGGGTTGGTCCAAGGAAGCAGGAATTGAAGAGGGCCTTGGGGCTGCCTTACTCACTGCCTGGAGGACACAAGGATGCCATCCTGAGTGGTGTGTGGCACACAGAGACCCTGGAATGAGCAGTGGCCCAGTTGCTGCAGAGTTCTTCGTTGGTGACTTGGAAACACATCTTGGCTGAGGGAATGCCCCTCCAAGGGCAATGGTCCAGGCACTTGAAGGATATGGGGGAGCAATCACTATAAGGCGAGCAGAGCTGGCTGCTTATTGCTAAGTTGTATTGAGACCCTGCAGGAGCATAATGAGAAACTGAGGGCCATGAACAAACAATTAAAGGGAAGAGTGAGAGCCAGAGGACCTTTTTGGTTGCTTTCAAAGAGGTCCTTAACTCCTGTAGCGAGAGGTCTGACACAGCCAAGGAACAGACTCACTTGATAGAGTCTCCAGAGAAGCTTCAATGCTCAGCCATGGCAATCTGTTTTACTAAGCCTGGAGCCCTGATTGAGAAAACCTGGGACTGTGAAATATGGGACAGGACATCTGGATGGATGTACTGGTGGAGTTTGGCTCTATAGACACTAACCGTCAGAGCCTACAGATGTGGCCCACCCCTCTCTGCTAGGAGCTAGCACTTCTTCCATGCTGGACGAGAGCCCCCTCTCCCACAAGACTCATGGTGCCTCCCTCAAGAGCTGCTCCCACCTCCTCTCCGGGGTGTCAAGCTGATAGCTACAGTTAAAACCCAGCTGGGAATATGCTGGGCCTGATAAAGCAGGAAAGAGATTATATATTAAAAAGACATGCAAAAATTAACTTGCATGTAGCAGCAATAGCCAAGGCAGTGCCCCTGGGTTTTGAGGGTACATGAAAGGCAGCTGGTGAGAGGACACCACTGTCACCAAGAATGGCAGTAATGGTTCTCCTCTGAGGCAAAGGCTGATAAGAAGACAGGCTGTCCCAGAGCTGGGTTCATTAATATGCATGGGGCTGATGGGGTTTGAGTCAGTAAGGATCATGTGATGATGCTTACCCGCCAGAAGCCGGGAAGCTGATACTCCTGAAACAACTGGAAAAGTCGATAGGGCAGTCAATGCAGATTCGCTCCCACAGAGGTGTGGAGATGGTTAATAGGACATGTCATCCCTAGAGACAAAACACATGGGCAGTTAACAAGGACGCTACTTAATATCTGGAGCCAGAGAAGGCAGACTTAAGGAGGAAGAGGCTGAGGGCAGTTGCCCCAATAAAATGTCATAATTCCTTGTTCAGATCTGGAATCCACTGACTGGAGGGAAGGAATTTGCAAAACTACAGCAAGTACTAATGATTCCCTGTTCTTTCCTTTTCAAAAGGGACCTATAACTGTCACTTTGGTGATTACACTGGAGAAAGGGAAATACTCGGACATGATGAAGACTGTCAGACACAGGGTCTGAATTGATATTGATACTCAGAAATCCAAAGCAGCACCAGAAACCATTCAAAATAAAAGAGGGGCAGGACAACCAAGTAGGAACAAAATGACTTGGCCAGTTGACATTAGCTATCACCATTATGACATTATCAGCACCATTATGATGGGCACATGAATGGAGTGTCCATGGCAGAGGTGGAGGCTGCATATGGGGCCCAAAGCATGAACTTCTGCTTAGAGGCTGATCTAGAGACTTCTACCTCTGAATATTCAGCCTGCCAGCAACAGAGACCAGTGCTCAGCCCCTGATATGGCTCTCTTCCTTGAGAAGACCAACCAGCATGTGGTGGCAAGTTGACTACATGAGGCCCCTTCCACCTTAGAAGGGCCAGTAGGAATAGATATGTTCTTGGTATTTTCTAGGTATTGATTTGTTGTTCCTGCTTGCAGAGCCTCAGCCAGCAACACTCTCTGGGACTTGTGGAATGCCTGATCCACAGGCATGGAATCCCACACACATAGCATTCAACCAGGGGACCCACTTTGTAGTCAAGGAGGTGAGGTAGTTCACCCATGACCATGGGATCCACTTCAGTTTCATACTATATCATTCAGAAGCAGCCAGACTCATAGAATGCTGGAATGGCTTTCTAAAGGTGCAAATGAAGCACCAGTTAAGAGGCAACACTGTGAATGGATGGGGTGTTATTCTTCGGGATGTAATATAAGGATTTGGTCAGTGACCTCTAGGTAGCACGGAGTTCCAAATAGGAAGGATATATCAGTCTGAAAAACAAGGAGTGGCAGATGGAGTGGCCCCACTTATTATCCCAAGGACCCCACTGGGGGATGTTGCATTTCTCATCCCTGCACCTTTGGGCTCTGCAGGGCTGGAGACCTGGTCACCAAAGGGGGAGCATTCTTTCCAGAGGACACAGCAAGGTCCCATTGAACCACAAGCTAAGGCTGTCATCTGGGCACTTTGGACTCCTCTTATCCATGGACCAATAAGCAAGAATTGGAGTCACCATCTTGGCAGAGGTAATCGATCCTGATCAGCAGGAGGAGTTGGGGCTGCCTTTGCCCAATGAGAGCAGGAAGGAATACCTGCAGAAACCAGGTGATCCACTTGGGCCCCTCTTGTTAGTTGCTTGTTCCATTGTAACTATTGATGGACACATGCTGCAGCCTTAGTCTGAGAAGTGTCAAAGTCTCAGACCTCTCGGTAATGACAATTTGAGTTACACCACCAAGAAGCCAGCAAGACCTACCAAAGTGACAGCTGAGAGTGACGGCAATTTAGAGTAGACAGCAGATGAGTACATATTGAGACCCGAAGACCAACTTCATCAATAGTGCCTGAAGTTTGATCCACTAATCTCACCTTCCTGTTACCTCTCAGGAAGAGTGGTCCATGGGAAACATGGAGGAGCTGCTCCCTGAACCTGCGTGGAGACATAGATCTGCACAGTTCAAGGGGAACTGTCAGGGCCATGAAAATGTACTACCTAGATCTCTTACTGCAGGGAATAGAGTTGATTGATAGACCCAGCTACTGCTCCTCTGGAAATACCATCATATTCACACTGAGGCTACTCTTACTGGGCTGCTCCCAGCCAGTGAGTGAGTGTAGTGAGAGTATTAGTGCAGACCCATTCCTCTGGGATGTAGGACCATTCTAAAGGATGACTTTGCCTTCAGGACTCCCTGTTAGCCTGGTTGAAACTTTCTTAGAACTGCACTGTAGTCTGAGATTCTTTCCAGCCCAATCCTCCTTCCTTTCTCCTCTCTTTTTACATGCATCAGTCTGAAGCCCCTCCCTACACACTCCTGCTTTCTCCCCTGTATCCTTCACAGGTATTCCTCCAGTAACTTCTTGCATATCTAATTCAATGTTGGAATCTGCTTTTCTGAGGACCACAGTCATGAAGCCAGGGATAGGCAGGATTGGTTTTTGCTGAAGAGGGTAGCAATATATTGCAGATAGTCTTCCAGTTCATGAAAATTTTTTGTTTCCGGGTCATCCCAATCTTTCAGGAGGTATCGGATGCCTTGTTTTTTTTGTACATTTCATGCTGTGCTCACACCAACACATGGCATTTATACCAGCAAAAAAGAGGACTCCATTTATTCTCCAGTAAAATATATAGGCTCCTAAGTACACATAAAGAAAGAAATGCTTCAGAGACCCAAATACAAGAAGATAAAACTAGTCTTGCAGTTTAGAAAAGGCTGTAGAAAAAATAAGACTAGGAAATGACAGGTGCCTGGATAGGTGGAGGAAGACAAGAGGAGAAAAATGAGAGAGAAATATTCTCCCTCCTCCCTGAGTTCCCTCTGTTATTTTCTACAATCTGCTACTGGAATTTCCCAGCTACCATGTTTGTGATTGCAGCAAACAAAACAAATGGAAGAGTACTGTTTGGAATCACTACACCTTCGCCACTTTCTCCTCAGCTACAGAATAACTCATTCATTAATTTTCTCATTCATTCAACTAATCACTTAATGGAAGCCTTTTAGCGTACAGTTCTGAGAGCTGGTTCTGCTCCAAATTCTTGTTTGATACAAGATTCTTTGCTACGGCACTCGTCTTGCACAAATCCTTTTCCTCACCCAGATCCTAAATTGGTTCAACTCTTGCTCTCTGTTCAAGACTATCATGTGTTTGATTTCCAAAGTAGGGCAAACCCAACAGACATTTCTTACATTTCAACAAGTCAAATATAGGAAAAGGAATGTGATTCATGTAGCCTTTGAAAAGCCCCCAGATCTCTGCGATTCCTAGGTTAGTCCTTAATGAGGAGGGGCAGAAAGCAAAGGAGTAAAAGAGAAAGCTGGAGAGAAACTTGTAACATGGGAACTCATGTAAGCTGAACATGTAAAAATTCCCTGGTGTGGAATGACCTCCAGGTCACTAGAGGATAGAGAGCATCCCTCAGTACTCCAAAATGGACATTCCTCACCCAGTGACTGAGAAATGATGTTCTACAACTAGGGTACATTGAGTATTGATAAAATTCAAATACTCCAAGAAAAGTATTCTGAGTTGGTATCAGACACTCACTTGTTAGTGTGAAATAATTTCTGACTTTTCCTAAGAGCAAGTCTTAATAGGGAAAAAGCAAAACCAGAACTTGTTCCCTCAGGAAGATGCTGGGCCACAAGAGGATGAAAAACACAAGGTGAAATTCAAGGCACTGAGATTAAACCTGTCCAGCCTCACAACTCTGCTCAATTGGGGCCTTTCAGTTTCTTGAGAGCCACAGGTGAGCATTATGAAGAAGAAATTATTTCCTAGTCAACAAGTTGTTTTGTTTTTTGTCTCTGTCCACATTAAGGGTGTAAACTATAACCCTTCACTGCTACGAGTGTGAGCCCCATAACAGCAGCATCACTCTCACCTGCAGGGTTGTCGTAAATGAGAATTCCTGGCCCCACCTCACACCTCCAGAATCAGAATCGGCATTTTCTACAAGGTCTTCAGGAGACATGCCGACACATTTGCATTTGAGAGGCACGGCATAGCTCAGTGGATAGGCTAAGAGTCTGGAAAACTGGCTTAGATTTCCGTCACTGCCACTTACTAGCTGACGAATTGCTTAGCATCCTCGTACTTCAACCTCCTCATCTGTTGGGTGAAAGTAATCTCTGCCTATTCTTTCCCTTATTTCTAGTCTTTGGTTTTACTTCTCCTTGTATTTCTCTAGTCATAATTTTCCACATTTCTGATATGTTAGCCTTCTTTACTCATTTGTATTCTTACTGGACGCCTTTGCACAAGGAGGAGAGAATAGCCACATATATATATACGCATCCATATGCAAGCATCCCTCCCCAGCTCTATTTATTCCAATAAGATTGACAAAAGAATGAGGTTGTTTAGTGAATATAAAAATTATTGTACTATTTAAATGCTTTGCCAAGCAGTCTGTCAGATTCTGGGCCAATATTCAAATAAGAAGCCAATTTGTATGTAACTGGTTAATGCAAAGTTTGTCTTTCTAGCAGATTCTAACTAATTATTACACTTTGCTTTTCTTTGAAATGTAAAAATATGACTAATTGATGAGATACAAATTATTCTTCTTACACGAAGCACAACATTAGCCTCAGTTTCCTTTCTACAAAATGAAGGCTTGCTCTAAATGATCTCTATGGGCTCTTCTGGCTCTAAAATCCTATGATTCTAACCTGGGGAGTCCTCAGATCAAAACATTTGCTATTAAATATTAAAAAGCAGGGAAATATGATTTAATGTGTCCTCCTGAGGACTTTCCTTAAATGCATCCATCTGAAGAGGAGACTTGGCCCAAAAAGCCTCTCTTCATTTCTTTCCAACAAAAGTCAGTCTCTCAGAAATTAAAGGACTATCTGGACAAACACTTTTAAGCAAGCTCTTTAAAATTTTAACTCCAAGCCTCCTTTCAACTTAATTATTTATCTTATTGCAAATGTCTAACATCTCTATCAATTTCCTAAAAACATATATGCATGAGGTTTGGACCCCAAAATTAAACTCTTGGATTTTGAGGTTGATTTTTAAATGAAACTAGACAGCAAATTCAGCTTCTGAGTAAAAATTTATGGGAGTGTGTAATTGAATCACTTAGCACTCCTTACAGAAGAAAAAACCCTTTCTGCAAGTATTCCTTTTCCTGTAAATTTCACATAATTTTCTGACTATAAATCTTGATGGAGCTGGTAATCTAAATTCTGATTCATTGTTTCAGCCTGAATTAATCATGCAACATTGCAAATTTACAGAATAACTAATACTTTAGAGCATGCATTAACAGCTCTTGAACAGGAATATGCACTTCATCTTAGAAAATAGAAACATATGTCAATATCCATATGTTCAGAGCAACAGACATTTAACCCTCAAAGTGCTCAGCCATTTCTAATAGAGATTTAAGACTATGGTTGCAATAACAATATGTCATATTTAAATGTTAGCTACTAACTTCTTATTAGTTCCTGCTTGCTTAGTTATGGATTTACAAAAACTCAGTAGATTTTTAGGTGTGTGGATGGTAAAGGATGAACCACTTTGGAAAAAGTAGCAGCAACAATTAACTTTGCTAATTACTTACTATGTACTAGAGATGTCCTAAGAGCTTTCCTTGTGGTAACACATTTAATCCTCACGATCGCCTTTTGAGGTGAGGAAACCAAGGTAGAGAAAGACGGAATAACTTGCACATGGTCACACAGGTGGTAACCAACCAGAGTGACAATTTGAACCCAGGCTGTCTGACTTCAGAGTCCATGCCCTTAACCTTCACATTGTTCTCCCACCTAACGCCAAATCTAACATACACTTTATTATATTAGATCAGGCTATGTTATACCCTAATAGATTACATTCTACCCATAAGTTGACAATATATGATTACGTCGTATTACATTACGTGATGTTTCATGTTATATGATGGTGGTACTAGGATTCAGAAGCAGTCATTATAATTTAGGTTTATTGGGCTGAGGAAGCCCTATTGTCTTCCCTAACTCTAAAGACATAACTTCAGTTTACCTCTTGGGCTCATCCCTTACAAACCAAAACAATAAATAAGAAAATAATTAAAACAACAAACCTATTTGCTAGCTCTACTTCATAATAAATACCAGTGTCCCAGGGTCTCATTGTCAGTGCTCTTTTCTCTCAGGGGTTGAAGACGCAAATGTCTAGAGGAAATGAACCAACTGTGCACAGCTGGCACTGCCTGTTGGGATGGGTGGTGGTCACCTGCAGAGCACGTGCCCATCTGCAGGGGGCACCACTGAACAACAACTCTGGCCTATGGTGGCTGTGAGGGAATGGTAGCCCGAGATTATTAGAACCTCTAATTTGTCCAGGGAAGTCAGAAATAACAAATTTTAAAAGTTGATAATAAATTTAAAAACCAAGTGTAAAACACTGGAAAGGCTGAAGAATTGATGTAGGCAGGAAGGTGATATGCATGGTCTGGATGTCATCTAGTCTTCAGTTTGTTACCTCAATTCATGGAGTCTGTACTTTCTTGCTAGATGACATCAACCACCTCCTTGGCTTCAAAGTTTATCTAATGTTTCTGACTCCCAAACTTAAACCTGACTTTACTCCTGAGCTCCAGATCACAATTTCTAATCACTTCTTAGGCAAATCCTTGCCCAAGGTACTTCACGCACAATGGAGGAGTTGATGAGAATCTCCCTGTCTGTAAATCTCCTCCAGCTGGAGTGACCTCTACCTTGGTTAATGCAATCACTTCTATGCTATCACTTAATGATCTTTAACTCCTTATTTTTAACCTCACAGATACTACTGATAAGCAAGTTCAGTTGAATTTACCTCAAGATATTTCTGAAATCTCTCTAAAAATTCCCACACAGTCTGTTTAAGTAAGCTGAGAGTTTTCCTTTTTTTTAAACCACAAAATATTTTCTTTTAACAAAATTTTCCTTAGAAGCCCAGTTGCAACAGATATACACAGATGTTGTCAGGTTGATGTTGGATGGGAGGCCAGATTCCCACCCACTCACCCTCATTGTCCTCTGAGCTGGCCCGTGAGGCATCTCTAAGGGACTCACAGTGTTCCCTGAAATACAGTTTGAAAACCAGCCATAAACATAAACCTCCCAACCAACTTCCCTACTTCTGCTCTTTCCATCAACCATAATGCTACTAAAATTACCTTTCTAAAACATACATGTGATCAGATTTCTATTTTAAAAGCTTTAGTGGTGCACCATTAACTAGAGGAAGAAATACAAACTCCTTAACATGAACTTCTACCCTCCACAACCTGAGTATACCTCCAGTCACTCATCACACCTCAGTTCACACTTGAGCCACGCTGACCATTTCACTGTCTACTCTCACACCTCTTGCTTGGTGCATTCTGGTACTTTGGTCAATGAAAGTTTGATCTGGGTCTAAAATGGCAGTGGAGCTGTGGGGCTGGGATGTTACTTGCATCCTTAACTGCACTATTGCCTATCCAAACGTTATTATTACCTAGCAGGGGCAGGATCGCTCAGACTGAGGGGAGAGCACAGTGGTGAGCGGTACATGCTTAGTCTTCAATCACTGGATCACCTTTAGAGTGGCATTCACAAGCTTGTATAGCGGGCATCTGATATCACCTTGTTCATTAAATTGAACTGTCCCTATTACTGTCATTATTATCAGGCAGTGTTACCTAGCCTTCAATTGACCAAGACACTTCTAGTTATAGTATATGGACTATTCACTTTCAAAGACACAATCAATAAAGAAACGTTTTGGGAGTCTATTCTGTGCCCTGCGTAATTAAGACAACATAAAAGAATAATGCATTTTCTGTGGTCAAAAAATGTGACCTAGCTCAGAAAATGGAACTAAAATATCAAACAATTAATGAGCAGCCTGAAGCAATATGCAATTAAGAAATTACACTTTATAGATGATTAATGCTAAAGAAATTCAAGGGCCGTGTGTTCTAGAGATCTGGTAAGCCTCATGAAGGAGACTGTGTTAAGTTGGGGTTTGGAAGGCAGGGAAGAATTATACAAAAGGAGAAAAAGGTGCTGTAGGCTAAAGAAATAATATGAGCAAAGGTGCAAAGGTTAAAAACAACCTGGCTGGTGACTACACCAGAAAGAGAAGAATGGACTAGAATGTTGGATAATTGAAAGGACTTCAATTCCAGAAAGAGTTTCAACTTTTTATAGTAGGCTATGAAGCATCACTAAAGGTTATGTTGTGTGTGTTTTTGTGCATGTGTTTCTGGAGAAGGAAACAAAGGTGATATTTAAGGAAAATCAGTCTTGTAAACTGATAGAGTATGTAAAATGGATTACAGGAAGGAGAGAATGGAGTCAGAGAATCTGATTAAGAAAGCAGGAGTCTGTGCAATAATTGAGGTGCAACTGGTACCATCCTGAGCCAGAGCAGTGTTGGTGGTATGCCTTGGAGGGGATGTGCCTCCTGTGAAGGAAGAAACAACAGGGCTTTGGAAAGTCTGAATTTTATCAATAAAAGAAAGAATGAGCAGCACTAAATGACCACAAGATTTTCATCTTAAGTAATAGGACAATAGCGTTATTTTTGACAGACACAGGAGCTAAATTGAGCGATGAACAAATGTTCCCTTTCTTTTAAAAAACATTGAATTTGAAGGGCTCTCTTAACCTGGTTTCTTTGGAAAATAGAGCCTGAAGTGATGATTAACGTGCTGATGCATTATTTGCAGGTGCATACCTGAGCAGTGAGGGAGAAGTTACAGAGAAGTGAGGTGAGAAAGGAAGTGAGCCACGCAATGATGCTTTCCTGGACCAGCCATCCTCTCACAAGGAAACAAGGAGAGAGACAGGTGGCATACCAGATGTTTCACTAGCTCACAGGACATTTCCATACAGGGTGGGAGGAAAACCTGTGCTTTAGATTAGTCGGTGGGTGAGAGGAAGAAAGGAAATCAATCTCCTTGGCTCCCTTAGATTCCTGTTTCTCATTAGTCAGAATTCACTCCAAGGGGCATTAACTGCCTCATCACTTGGCTCTTAGGTAGGCACTTAGGCTGCCAGAACCTGCAGTGTGGGATTTCATCCAAGGCCTGACGTGGGTGGGGATCCCGAAATCCCAGGCATACATCTGGTCAACCAGGAGTGGCAGCCAAAGGGGAATTTTCAGGGAAAATGACAAGTGGTGTTGCTTGAAAGTGGTTGGTACATTTGAAAGGAAAAACACATCAGAGGGGCTCTGACATAAGACACAAATCTGATATGGGATATATCTCCTCCAAGGAGAATTAACTTGTACAAAGTTGGACATATGAAATAAAAGCCTGGAGGGAATCTGATAACAAAAGATACAGGGTTAGAGTTTATCATTTTCCCCCATAAAGTTATAACTGGAAGTTGGGAGACTAGGTAAACCCCTGCACACAGAGACAGGAGGGAAAAAATGAGACCCTAACACTGGGAACCAAGGAGCATAAGGGGAAAGCCAAGAAAGAAGAGAAATATGGCATAGTCACATAAAAAAACAAAGAGGAGTAAAAAAAAAATGGAAATCCAGGAAAGGTTTATGCCATGGAGCAGGAGTAGGAAAAATTTTAGAGGAGTAACTATGGAAATGTGTCCGGTACAGCAGAGGGGTCCAGAGGAATGAGGAGAGAACAAAGGAAGTTGAATCTGGCAACAGGTCACTTGTGCTGTTAAAAGAAATAAATATCTTTTATACCCCCAAATGAGAAGTGGGATAAAATATTTCTCTGTGAGCCAAAAGTCCCTGAAGGAGACATTCTCTGAGCACATAGAGGCCTCAGCTATGGATCTTTCCGTCACAGGTCTACAGGTTTGGACAGGCCAGCCTTCAGGGTCTTCCCTGACTCAGGGTCCTGGTCAGTTGTAAGCCCAGGTGCCCCCAGCTGGAGTCAGCGTTCTGAGGGAAGCTGGGAGAGTTGGCAGTGAGTGTGCCCGTTCAGAGAGCACGTTGGTAGTTGCTGGAAGCTCAGTCCCAGACAATCTGAAAATGTAGTTTGAATAGGAGACCAGAAGACCAGGTAGACCTAGGGAATACATGAAAATTAAAGAAAGGAAATCTGGGCATTCTGAGGGGACACGCAGGAGAGTCAGCTGTGGACCTCTTGTGAGGTCAGTCCATAGAGGCAAAAAAAAAAATTAAGATATATCTTGGTGTGTACAGAAGGTGGGACTAAAATTAAAGTGAAGACCAGCCTGGGGTTAGTCACAGAGAGATGAGCAGTATAGGCAGTATAGACTAGTGAGCTCCTGAAACAGACTGCCTGGGCCTAAAATCAAGCTCTACTACTTCCTGGTGGTGACCATGGCAAGTGTTTGGTCACTCCAGGTTTTGATTCTCTCACTTGAAAAATAGATTTAATAATATAATCTATCCTAGAGGAATGAGGTGATTAAAAATGGAGGTTAAACCATAATGTGCCTAACAGAATGCCTAGCATGTAATAACTGAATTGTCTACATGGATGTCTCAAACATAACATGCATAAAACTAATTTCATAATCCCCCACCCCACCTGATGATCCTCTACCTAGAATAATGGCACCACCATCCATTTGGCAAGCTGGATACCTAGAAGTCATCCTTGACATCTTCTCCATCATCCTCCACATCCAAACCGTCATCAATTTTATCAATTTTACTTTCAATATATCTATCAAATCCATACACTCCTGCATTTATACCTTACCATGCTAATCCAACTTAATGGCCCGTGCACAACCTCCTTGGCTTTTCTCCAATCCATTCTCCAAACCCAGAGCTCCCAGGCAATGACATGTAGGGGTTACAGGTGCCCAAGGAGCAAGGTGTACAACCCAAAGTCTGGCTTGTGGGGACTAGAAAATAAGGTGGATGGAAGCTTCTCTATGTGCAGCTCAAGACATGCCCCAAATCTCTGTGTCAAATAAACTTGTGTTTATTGATGTCTGAGGTCATTTCACTGATGTCTAAGTAAACTGCAAGATGATAATTCTAACAATGCATGTATGCAAGTGCATTTCATAAATTAGATCTGCAGCAGTATATTGGACATTTACAAGTTCGATTTTTAATATACATCCTAGAGCTTTGTATTTCATTTGACTTATTATAATTACACTATATGATGAACATCTAATTAATTATTTTTCATCAAATATCGTCTAAATACCCCCAAATCCCCTTTTACTTTCACCAGGGCATGCAAAAAATATCATCATTCTATGTGTGCCATGACATGGACAATTTGGGTAAGCAGGGCTCTAATCTATAGTCCAAGTAGACTTAAACAAAGTAAATCTGATCATATAACTCCTCTTAGAATGAAGGTCAAGATACAGAGAATGGACTCCAAGCCCTGCGTGTCTACCCATGCTTCCTTTCTAGTGTTATCTTAAGCCACTCCTCTTCTCACTTTTTGCATTCCAATTACCCTGACTGCTTCCATTTCCTTAAAAGCAGCATGCTCCCTTCATTCATAGACTTTGTGTATGCGGATCTCTCTGAAATGAGAATATCTCACCCTCACACTTCACCGTCACTCAGTTAATTTCATTTCATCCTTTAGCTTTCACTCCAGGACAACTTCCTCCAGGAAGCCTTCCCCATACACCTCCCCTTCCCAGTCCAATTCAGGACTCTTTAATTAACCTATCGAAGGGCATGGATACTTATGTTCACTAGTGTATCCCCAATACCTAACATGGTACTTGGCACTTAACAGGAACTCGGTAAGCAACTCTTGAAAAACAGATTGAGGGCTAAGTTCTAGCCAGTCCTGGGTCAGGCCTGAGGTTGAGCGCTGAGGCTATTTGGCCTGGACTCAGTTAGCCTGACTCTCACTGCACATAGTTCCACCAGTGTCTGATGGATTCATTCTTGAAGACTGGCCCTGATGGAGGCTCTGTTTCCTTTAGCTTAACTTTGAAACTGTAAAAAACATTGAAAGACTTTCATAGAACAGCAATCAATCATCATTAATCCTTTTAATATGACAAAACTGTCTCATTTTTGTGTAACAGCTTCTGTTCTTTGTCAAAATATGTTCATATTTTATATAAATGGTACACATATATTTGCTGATTTTTTCATTCAGCATAGTACTACATACATTTTCTTAAATTATTACATAGTCTTTACAGCTATCATTTTATACAACTATAAAGACTATTAGATCTTCGAAAATATTATTTGAGGAGGTGTAAGATGCAAAGCACCATGGAACCACTAGAGAAGCAAAGATTCATTCAATTTATATGAATAATATCGAACAAAGAAGTGGGGTAGAAATGAATGGGAGAGGAAATAGGGTCAAGAGGATTTTTTTTGTTTGTTTTAAGGAAAAAATACATATTTGTATGCTATGAGAATGATGTAGTAGAAAGAGGAAAATTGATGATATGAGAGAGAGAGCCTTGCTGGAGAGATATCCTGTGGTAAATAAGAGAGAAAGCATTTAGTTCACAGGACATGCAGAAGGCAGAATATATGGAACAGAGTGATTGCTTCAGTTTTCTTAATACCTGTAGAAAAGTAGAAAGCAAAGTGATCAGCAAAAAGTGGAGCTTTTGGAGAAGGTGATGAAGATTTGAGGAAAAAAGAAGGTAAAAATAGTGGTTTAGGCCAGTGATTGGACTAGGGAAGTTCTACTTGATTGCTGTGAGGATGAAAGGCCCTTTGGAGGTTTGTGGTCATAAAAAGAGACACCAACCAGTGTAGTTGTGATTTTTTCCATTTTTAACTGCATGAATTAAGGTGTGAAGGTGTTTCAAAGTTAGCTTTAACCAGTGTTGTGGTTTTGATAGTGATAGAAAAGCAAAGAACTGAGGGAATATCCAAGGGAGTGATTTAAATAATGTGTATTTATGATACACTCTTGTTCTCAGAAGGCTCACAGACTGATGAGGGAAAAGATAAGAAACAATCGTGTGGTAAAAAGTGCTAGAATAGATGCCATGAGAGCACAAAGGAAGAATTTGATGTACCATATTTACTAAATCATATAGAATATTGCTATCAATATCTATCAATATAGACAATGTCACAATAAACATTTTGAGACATATAACACATTTTAAATAATACACCTAGAAATAAGTCTGAATTCTTTCATCCCTCGTCTTATTGGCTTAACTAATATTTGGGTGTTTTTTTTCTCCACACCCAAATATTTCAGAGAATCATGAGAATGCTTAAAGTTTTAGGATTTTTGTTTGGGCTTCTAATGATGTGATTACCTTATTTCTGTAATAACTTTCTCTTATCGACCACAGAGGTTTTCTGGGGATGTTGGGGTCATGCACAGATCACCTTGAATTTGGAGTTGTCACTGCATGTGGCACCCAGCCTTGAGGATGACCTTCTTAATCAGAAATAGTTATCTCCAGAACCATGATTTTCCTTTTTGTAGTCTGGCTATTCTGAGGTCTTACCATCACTGACTAATTGCCCCGAGGAACTCAAGAGTGGGTTCAGAGGCATTTAACTGTTTAAGAGACGCAACCGCCTTGAACCAAACCAAGACCCACCACAAGAGCAACCCCTATGACCTTTGCCTCATTTTTAATGCTAAGATCTCCCCTCCTGGAGGAGCTCAGGCCTTATTACCATAATCTGCAGTGTATGTGGAAGCATGTTTTCCAACTGAGCCTGCGCAAGAGAATACCCACCTCTCCCTTTTGAATATTCATTCCCCATTCGAAATAAAAGGCCTCTGCTTTCCCGTGTTCAGGGACAGCCATGACTTTGGAAATGATTCCTTGTGGCCTCCTATTTGCTGCAAATATACCCTACTTTATATGAACACTACTTCTGGTGGAGAGTCTGATTTTAACTCACCAGGAGGTGAACCCACTTTGGTTCAGTAACATTACCAATATACGATATAAATCGGCCCTCACGGTTTACTAGAAATATATGCACAAAACTGAAGTCCAGCTGTGGAATATACCAAATTCTCTAGCATATAGAAGACATATAAGAGGAGGTGATACACATCTGATCCATATGGCCGTATCTATCCATGGTAACTTGATACACATATTTTGAATTATTTTCTAGAGTTTAGTTACCAGTGGGACTACTGAATTAATCAAAGTCTCTTAAAAATTGACATCACCTCAGCATTATATGTGTAGGGGTGGAAAAGTTTTCCCTTCTAGGTTCTTTGACTGGTCTAATAATTAAATTGATATAAGACAGATTAACAGGAGAAAAACAAACAAAAGTTTAATAACATGTATACCTCCTGTATGCATGGGAGAGACCCAGGAAAACTGAGTAACTCCCCATAATGGCCAAAGCCATCACCTTAAATACCATCTTCAGCTAAAAACATAAGAAGATGTTGGGGGTGGGGAGTCATTTATGGAAAGCTACCAGAAAAAGCACAGTAAACAAGAGTAAGCTTGCTAAGCAGATTTAAATCATTGCTTTCTCCATTCATAACAGTTTCTAGAGATTGAGTCATCCCCCTCTTCCTGGTGTAGCAAGAGAGACACCCTTACAAATGGAGATTTTCCTTATAAATGTAAATGTCTCTTACAAAAGGGTAACTTCTATTCAGTTTTCTGAGCTTCTCCTGTGTCTGCAATTTCGTAAAAATAACCAGCTCAAGGAGAGACGTAAGCATCATGACAGAGTGAGTTGTTCCCTTTGTCCCTCCTCTCTATGTTACAACCAGTCGGACATCCATTAATCAACAAAGGACTCCTTACACAGCACACCAGATTCATGCATTTATGCACCTGAAGGTGAGGGGACTGAACCTCTGGGAGGCAGTAGAAGTAGGGGAGCAGTCCCCTGCCCCTATCTCAGCAGCAGTGATCCAAAGAGCAAATCCTCATACTCACACACCCACCAGTGAACAGAGGCTACAGGGACAGACACAGCACTTGTGGCTTAGTACCTGCCCCCGGCCCCCAGTGGTGGTGGTTGGCACACACATCCTGACGATTCTGGACACAGAGTGGAGCCGGTGATCCAGCCCCCTCGACCTCCCCAAGCAGTGGTGCTGGTCTTTGCAGCAGTGGGAATAGCATCTAAAGTGTGGATTTTCCTGGCTGTGGAGGGACACCCCAACCTGAGATTTCAAAGCAAACTGGTACCAGCCAGTGACCAGAGGCTGCACGAGCAGCAACCACACTCACTTGCTGCTTACTCCTGCCCCCCCCATTGGTGGCAGGTGGCACACATGACCTGAGGATTCAGAGCACAGAGTGGAGCTGGTGACCCAGCCCTCCCCTCCCCTGGCAGTGGCTCTAGTCTTTCCAGCAGTGGGAACAATATCCAAAATGTGGATTTTCCCAGCTGGAGAGTGGTACCCTGACCTAGGCTTCCAGGATGCACAGCACATGCCAGTGACCACAGGCTGCACGAACAGCAGTGACACTCATTTGTGGCTTAGCCCTTGCCCCCCATTGGTGGCAAGTGGCACCTGTGACCTGAGGCTTCAGGAACCACAGCAGAACCTGTGACCTAGCCCCCACTGGTGGCACCCCAGACAATGGCTCTACCAGCAGTGGGGGCTGCTCACAAGACCCCAGGCCCCTGGCAGTGGTGACACCCGTGAACCCAGTGTCCCTGGCAGTGGTGCTGCAGCACCCCCAGATAACTTGGGAACAGCAGAGCAGATGGTGCACAGGGCAGCAGCACCTGAGCCTGTGGACAGCATGCAGAGAGCCAGTGGGGGAACAGGAGACCCAGGCAACCCCAGAAGCAAAAGTGCTCAAGCCTGGTGACCTTGGAGGCAACACCTGAGACTAAAGTGACACTGTAAGCAGCAAGGCACCAGCAACCGAGAAGGTACAGGCAGCACAAGGAGGACACTGATGATGCCTCTGGCAGAGGCAGGCGGGGGTGGAAAGTGCAGGCTCTCAAATATAACCAGAAGCAGCTCAGAACCAAAGTAACTAAAGCTATACCCAAATAAGAAAGGTGTTTGCTACCACAAACGTGCTGGCAGAGGATCAGCTCATCAAGTACCACGAAGAACTACAGTAAGACGGCAGAATAGAAAAAAAAAAGACAACTCTCCAGAAACCAAACTTAATGTCACAGAAGAATACAATCTGACAGAGAATTCAAAATAGCTGTCATGAAGAAATTTAACGAATTACAAGAAAACTCAGAAAGACAGTTCAATGAACTCAGGAGTAAAATTAATGAACAGAAAGCATACATTACCAAAGAGACTGAAACTCTTAAAAACAACTAAACAGAAATTATGGAGGTGAAGAACACAATTAATGAGATGAAAAATAAATTAGAAAGCATTGAAAATAGAGCTGACCATATGGAAGAGAGAATTAGTGAGCTCAAATATAGAAATTTAGAAATAATTCAGGTGGAAAAGGAGAGAGAACTAAGATTTATTTAAAAAACCAGGGGAATTGCAGGGAAGATGGGGGCATAAGAGGACTCTGAACTCACCTCATCCCATGGACACAACAAATTTACAACTACCTGTGGAACAATTACCTCTGAGAGAGAACTGGAAACTGGATTAAAAGAACCATCACAACAAGGGACAACACTGACTGAGGTGGAGGAGGCAGAAATACCTTTCTACTGAGGAAAAAAACACATTCTA
The DNA here is from genome assembly GCF_057802395.1 of Ceratotherium simum simum. Classification (NCBI taxonomy): domain Eukaryota; kingdom Metazoa; phylum Chordata; class Mammalia; order Perissodactyla; family Rhinocerotidae; genus Ceratotherium; species Ceratotherium simum. Next base: position 14,690,843 of record NC_141913.1, read on the forward strand.
GCCATGGTGTTTCATGGCTGGGAGCAAACTTAAGGTAGGAAGTTTTTCCTGGAGGAGTGGGGGAGCTGAGTGGGAGAGCTATGCCACAATAAGCAGCTTTTGAATTCAGTACAACCAAGATGAATGTCATAATACTTGGCTTTGCTGGCTATTAAAACGAACAGGGAATACCCCTAGGAAAACTATTGAACCCAAGAGAAAGAAAAGCCTGCTCTTAAAGGGCTCACAAAGAATTCACCTGTCCCGGAAACCAACACAAAATTACCAGAAAGAAAAGTGCACAGTGCTTCGGCAAAAAAGACTCATTTGATAAATTCTGAGTGCATATCAGAGAGGCAGGAGGTGGCTGGGACCACCTCTCTAGTGACTGAGACACTGGCGGTAGCCATTATTGTGACCCAGTACAAGTCTGCTGACACAGATGCTGGCAGACGCCATTGGATTTCATCCCCTGGCCTGTTAGTGCAGGGGTTTGCCCTGCCCACTAGATCACTGATTTAATCCAGTTCAGCCAGGGAAGGCAGCCTGCCCTAGGGACTGGCCACACCCAACAGCAAGCCCACAGGGAAGTTGTGGGCCCACATAGGTGGGGTGTGTGGGACCTTTGCAGCAGGGTGAATGGGTCAGCATCTGCTGCACGGAGTGTGTATGAGGGGCAGGCCTGCATTGGTGGAATGTGTAGGACCTCTGCAGCCAGGTGAATGGGCCTATTTCAGTGGGGTAGGGTATGTGCGTGAGGCAGGACTGCATTGATGGGGTGTGTGGGCCCATAGAAGGTGGGGCTTGTCAGCTGCTGCAGTCTTGTGGCACTGGCCTTCTCAAACAGTCACATAGGGGATCTGCCTACCTTCCAAGGCCTGAAGTGATTGTGTGCTGCCATGCCTAGGGCCAGCCCCACCCAGCTGCACTTATGAGAGAGCTAACAACAGCCTAACAGTCCAGAGGCCTACATAAATTGCAAGCCCCTGAGCCTAGCAATCAGCCATGCAGGGCTCCTGACTTACTTAACAGCAAAACAGCAGCAGGTGTGCACTATCAGACCATGCAGCCAGTTGTGCCGGGGCTCCCTCTGCCCAATAAAGTGACTAAAGTGACCATAGCGGTGAAACACAGCTGAGCCTTACAACCAGCTGGCCAGGAGGCCAGCCTGGCCTATCCGTACTCCTGCAGCAAAAGCAACCCCACAACAACAGAAGGGCACATGTAGCCCACACAGGGGACACTCCTGGAACATTTGGAACTGGTAACAAGAGGGAAGCACACTGCTGGACCTCATAAGGCATGTCACAGAAAGAGCCATATCTCTGAGATAGAGAGAGGTAGCTGATCTACCTAATACATAGATATAAGCACAGAGAAATAGGAAAAATGGGGAGACAAAGGAATATGTTCCAAAAAAGAGAACAGGACAAATCCTTAGAAAAAGAACTAAGTGAAACAGAGATAAAAAATCTACCTGATAAAGAGTACAAACCAATAGTCATAAGGATGCTCATTGAACTTGAGAGAAGAATAGATGAACACAGTGAGGACTTCAACTAAGAATTGGAAAATATAAAAAAAAAAACAATCAGAACTGAAGAATACAATAATGGAAATGAAAAATTAACTAGAGGGAATAAACAGCAGAGTAGATGACACAGAAGAACCGATCAGCGTGCTGCACAAAAGAGTAGAGGAAATCACCCAAGCTGAACAGAAAAAAGAAACAAGAATTAAAAAGAATGAGGACAGCCAAACGGATGTCTGGGACAATATCAAGCATACTAATGTCCACATTATAGGTATCCCAGAAGGAGAAGAGAGAGACAAAAGAGCAGAGAACCTATCTGAAGAAATAATAGCTGAAAACTTTCCTAATCTAAGGAAGGAAACAGACATCCAGGTACCGGAAGCACAGAGAGCACCAAACAAGATGAATCCAAAGGGTCCCACACCAAGATACATTATAATTAAAATGTCAAGAATTAAAGACAGAGAATTCTAAAAGCTGCAAGAGAAAAGCAACAAGTTACATACAAAGGAAACCACATAAGGCTATCAGCTGACTTCTCAGCAGAAACCTTACAGACTAGAAGGGAGTGGTGCAAAATATTTAAAGTGCTGAAAGGGAAAAACCTACAGCCAAGAATACTCTACCCAGCAAGGTTATCACTCAGAATGGAAGGAGAGATAAAGAGTTTTCCAGACAAGCAAAAACTAAAGGAGTTTATCACCAATAAACTGGCCTTACAAGAAATACTAAAGGGACTTATTTAAATGGTAAAGAAAAGACTACAAAGAGGAATAAGAAAATTATCAAAGAAAAAAAATCACTGGTAAAGGCAAATATACAATAAAGGTAGCAGATCAACCACCTATGAAGCTAATATGAAGGTCAAGAGACAAAAGTACTAAAATTACTTATTTCCATGATTAGAGGTTAAGGGATAGACACACACACAAAAGAGGTTAAATATGATATAAAAAACATAAAATGTGGGGGGATGAGAGTAAAAGATTAGGGTTTTTAGTAAGAGGTCAAACTTAAGAGACCATCAACTTAATATAGATTGCTATTTACATAGGTTACTACAGTTTAAAAACTGAGGAAATTCTATGAGAAATGAACAACTCAATTAGAAAAAGCAACATAAGGATAATAGATATCCCAGACAGATAAGAGAAGGAGAAAGGGCCAGAAAGCTAATTCTGAGAGATAATAGCTGAGAACTTGCCAAACCTAGGAAGGAACCGGATACAAGTACATAAAGCTAATAGAACTCCTAATTATCTCAATGCAGAAAAGACCTTTTCCAAGGCACATTATATTAAAACTATCATTAAAACTGTCAAAAGTCAATGACAAGGAAAGAACATTAAGGGCAGCCAGAGAGAAAAAATAACATACAAAGGAATCCCATCAGGCTATCAGCAGATTTCTCAGCAGAAACTCTGCAGCCTAAGAGAGAGTGGAATGATATATTCCAAATACTTAAAGAAAAAAACTATCAGCCATAAATAATCTATCCAACAAAGTTATCCTTCAGATATGAAGGAGAAATAAAAGCTTTCCCAGGCAAACAAAAAATGAGGAAGTTCATAGTCACTAGATGTGCATTACAAGAAATGTAGAAAGGAACCCTTATATCTGAAACAAAAAAAAGCAAAGGTTTATGAAGCTTTAAGCAAGGCGATAAATAGACAGACAGAAACAGAAATTACAACTCTATATCAGAATAGGTTAGTAAACAATTATAACATAAAGGCTAAAGGAAAAGAAAGCATCAAAAATGACTATAACCACTTCAATTTGATCACAAACTCACAACACAAAAAAGGATAATTTGTGATGACAAAAACTAGAAGGGGAAGAGGAAGAAGGCAGAACCTGCATAGGCTAATGGAGACAAGATGTTATCAGCAGAAAAAGGACTATATCTTCTGTGACATCTTTTATATAAACTTCATGGTAACCACCAAACAAAAAACCAAAGCAGACTCATAAATCATAAACAAAGAGAAAACAGAAAAACATCAAGAAAACAACAAAACTGAAATGGCAGAAAGAAACACAAGGATAAAGAAACAATGGTAATATAGAGAAACCAGAAAACAAAAGATATAATGGCAGTATTAAATCCTCATATATCAACAATCACCCTAAAAGTAAATGGATTGAAGTCACCAATCAAAAAACACAGAGTGGCTGGATGTATGAAAAAACAAGAGCCAAAAATATGCTGCCTCCAGGAGACCCCTCTCAGCTCTGAAAAGAAACATAGGCTCAGAGTGAAGGGATGCAAGATGATACTCCAAGGAAATGGCAACCAAAAGAAAGCAGGTGTAGCTATACTTATACCATACAAAATAGATTTCAAGCCAAAAAAGGTATCAAGAGACAAAGATGGACAATATGTAATGATATAAAGGACATTCCACCAAGAAGACATAGTACTTATTAATATATATACACCTCACATAGGAGCACCGAACTACATAAAGCAACTATTGATAGACCTAAAGGGATAAATTGATAGCAACACAATAATAGTAGGGAACTTTAACACCCCCCTTACAACAATAGATAGATCATCCAGAAAGTCAACAAGGAAACAGTGGCCTTAAACAAAATGCTAGGTATATATATAGAGAGAACATTCCACCCAAAAGCAGCAGAATACACATTCTTCTCAAGTGCACGTGGAACACTCTCAAAGATAGACAATATGTAGGGAAATAAAACAAGCCGCAATAAATTTAAGAAGATTGAAACCACATCAAGCAACCTTTCTGAACACAATGGTACGAAAATAGAAATCAACTACCAGAGGGAAGCTGGAAAAGTCATAATATTTGGAGACTAAACAACAAGCTACTGAACAACTATTGGATCAATGAAGAAATCAAAGGAGAAATCAAAAAATACTTGGATACAAATGAAAATGAAAACACAACATACCAAAACTTATGGGATGCAGCAAAAACAATGCTAAGAGAAATTTATAGTAATACATGCCTACCTCAAGAAACAAGAAAAAATTTCAAATAAACAAACTAACAGTATACCTAAAAGAACTAGGAAAAAAGAAGAAAAACAAAGCCCAAAGTTAGTTGAAGGAAGGAAATAAAAAAAATCAAAGCAGAAAAAAAAGAAACAGAGACCAAAAAAAAAAAAAGAAAAAAAGGATCAATAAAACTAAGACCTGGCTCTTTGAAAAGATAAACAAATTTCACAGATCCTTAGCAAGATTCACTAAGAAAAAAGAGAGAAGTCTCAAATAATAGAATCAGAAATGAAAGAGGATAAATTACAATGGATACCACAGAAATACAAAGAATTATAAGAGAATACTATGAAAAGCTATACACCAACAAGTTGGATAACCTAGAAGAAATGGTTAAATTCTTAGACTCATACAACCTCCCAAAACTGAATCAAGAAGAAATAGAGAATCTGAATAGACCAATCACAAGTAAAGAGATTGAAACAGTAATCAAAAACCTCCCAAAAAATAAAAGTCCAGGATGAGACGGCTTCTCCAGTGAATTCTACCAACCATTTAAAGAAGATTTAATTCCTATCCTTCTCAAACTCTGAAAAAATTGAACAGGATGGGATGCTTGCTAACTCACTCTACAAGGTCAGAATTACCCTGATACTAAAACCAAACAAAGATATCATAAAAAAGAAAAATTACAGGCCAATATCACTGATGAACATAGATGCAAAAATCCTCAACAAAATATGAGCAAATCGAATACATTGAAAGGATCCTATACCACGATCAAGTGGGATTTATTCCAGGGATGCAGGGATGGTTCAACATCTGCAAATCAATCAATGTGATACACCACATTAACAAAATGAAGAATAATCACATGATCATCTCAATAGACACAGAGAAAGCATTTGACAAGATTTAATATCTATTTATGATAAAAACTCTCAATAAAATGTGTATAGAAGGAAAGTACTTCAATATAATAAAGACCATTTATGAAAAGCCCATATCCAAAATCATACTCAATGGTGAAAAAATGAAGGCTAGTCCTCTGAGAACAGGAACAAGACAAGGATGCCCACTCTCACCACCCTCATTCAACATAGTATTGGAAGTCGTGGCTAGAGCAATCAGGCAAGAAAAAGAAATAAAAGGCATCTAAATTGGACTGGAAGAAGTAAAACTGTCACTATTTGTGGATGATGTGATTCTATATATAGAAAACCCTAAAGAATCCACCAAAAAACTATTAGAAATAATTAACGAATACAGTAAAGTTGCAGGGTACAAAATCAACATATAAAAATCAGTTGCATTTCCGTACACTAATAACGAACTCGCAGAAAGAGAAATCAAGAAGACAATCCCATGTATAATCACAACAAAGAGAATAAAATATCTAGGAATAAATTTAACCAAGGAGGTAAAAGACCTGTACACTGAGAACTATATGACATTATTGAAAGAAATTGAAGAAGATATAAAGAAATGGAAAGATATTTCATGTTCATGGATTGGAAGAATAAACATATTTAAAATGTCTATATTACCTACAGCGATCTACAGATTCAATGCAATCCCAATCAGAATCCCTATGACATTCTTCCTGGAAATAGAACAAAGAATCCTAAAATTTATATGGAATGACAAAAGACCCTGAATAGCCAAAGCAATTCTGAGAAAAAAAGACTAAGTTGGAGGTATCACACTCTCTGAATTCAAAGTATACTACAAAGCTATAGTAATCAAAACATGGTACTGGGCTGGCCCCGTGGCTTAGCAGTTCAGTGCGCGTGCTCTGCTGCTGGCGGCCCGGGTTCAGATCCCGGGCACACACCGACGCACTGCTTCTCCAGCCATGCTGAGGCCGCATCCCACATACAGCAACTAGAAGGATGTGCAGCTATGACATACAACTATCTGCTGGGGCTTTGAGGGAAAAATAAATAAATAAAATTAAAAAAACAAACAAACAGCATGGTACTGGCAAAAAAAACAGACACATACATCAATGGAACAAAACTGAGAGTCTAGAAACAAATCCACACATCTATGGACAGCTAATCTTTGACAAAGAGATCAAGAATATACAACATGGAAAGGAGAGTCTCTTCAGTAGTGTTGGGAAAACTGGACAACCACACATAAAAGAATAAAAGTAGATCACTGTCTTACACCATACAAAAAATTGACTCAAAATGGATTAAAGACTTGAATAAAACTCCTAGAAGAAAACATAGGCAGTACACTCTTTGACATCGGTCTTAGCAATATGTTTTTGAATACCATACCTCCTCAGGCAAGGGAAACAAAAGAAAAACAAATAGGACTACAACAAACTAAAAAGCATCTGCATGGCAAAAGAAACCATTAACAAAATGAAAAGACAATCTACTGATTGGGAGAAGATATTTGCAAATCATATATCTGATAAGGGGTTAATATCCAAAATATATAAATAACTCATACAACTCAGATACAACAAAAAAACAAACAACCTGATCAAAAAATGGGCAGAGGATATGAATAGACATTTTTCCAAAGAATATGTAGAGATGGCTAGCAGGCATATGAAAAGATGTTCAACATCACTAATTCTTAGGGAAATGCAAATTAAAACTATAACGAGATATCACCTCACATCCATCAGAATGGCTATTATTAAAAAGGCAGAAAGAACAAGTGTTGGAGAGGATGTGGAGAAAAGGGAACCCTCATACCCTACTGGTGGGAACGCAAACTGGTGCAGCTATTATGGAAAGCAGTATAGAAATTTCTCAAAAAAATAAAAATAGAAATACCATATGATCCAGCAATTCTACCTCTGGGTATTTATCCAAATAACATGAAAACATTACTTCAAGAAGATGTATGCACCCTTATGTTCATTGCAGCATTGCTCATAATAGCCTTGACTTTGAAGCAACCCCATCAATGGATGAATGGATAAAGAAGATGTGGTATATATATACAATAAACTACTACTCAGCCATAAAAAAAAAGAAAATGTGCCATCTTCGACAACATGGATGAACCTTGAGAGTATTATGCTAAGTGAAATAAGTCAGACAGAGAAAGACAAATACCATATGATTTCACCCATATGTAGAAGAGAAACAAGCACATAGATAAGGAGAATAGATTGGTGGTTACCAGAGGGGAAAGGGGTAGAGGGATGGCAAAAGGGGTAAAGTGCACATACATATGGTGATGGATGGAAACTATGTTACTGCACCAGGTCCGTTTTTGCCCACTGCCCAGAAAGCCAAACACCGAGACAACAAGATTGCAGCAGAGAGAAGTTTTAATAATTAGAAGGCAGCCAAGTGAGGAAATTGGAGGTGAGGAGAGATGAGGTAATTGATGATCTCTGTGCAAGTGTAGTCAGGCTGCATGCCTCTTCGTAGGACGCATGTTCACAGAATGGCAGTGTTAGCATGCCCTGAGGGTGGAGTTCCACCTGTTGACGTCAAACGGTCGCTTATTGGACATATGTCTGAGTGGGCCCAGTAGAAGGGTTGGTGGTCTCAGTCCAGCCTAAAGTAGACAAGGAGCTCCAATTCTTGAAAAAAATAGCTTAAACACCCATTACCATGGTGACCCAGGCTCCAGGGAGATGTCATCCATAGGAACCCAGTGGGACTCAGATAGCATATCGCCTGAACAGCACAGTTAACAATGGGCAAGTTTATCACGCAGGTTTAAGTCCTTGTCTTCCATTTTGATAAGTTTCCAGGTAAAGCCACAGCCCCCTTCCTCCTGGGACAGGGAAGAAGATACCCTTACAAATTGAGATTTCCTTCACAAATGTAAATGTCTCTTACAAAGGGTAACCAGAACTAAGAATGGGCTTAGCAAGGACCCTCCCAGCTACCTGGAGATGTCTATGGTAATGGCTTGTTCTGGGGGCAGGCCTCCCATCCCAAACTCTTTTGATCAGTTAGTGGGGTTGGGGGTCAAAATGTCTTTCAAGCCGAGACATATTTTGAGGTGGCTAATTCCGATCCTCTAGCTGCTTAATCATCAATGGCTGTTTGCCAGTTTCAACTAGACTTTTGTTGGTGAACACGAGGCAATCTATACAGAAGCTGAAATGTAATGATGTACATCTGAAATTTGCACAATATTATGAACCAATGTGACCTCAACAAAATAAATAAAAAAGAAAAAAACCAGCTCAAGATAATCCTTATGCCAAAGAGACATATTTTGGGGTGACAAATTCTGCTCCCCTATATGTCTACTGCAGTTTTACTGCAACCTCATCAGTATTGGGTGGTATACATATATTTTAACTTAATATTTCCTATGTTTGTTTTTGAAAAATATTTGGAGGTGGTACAGAAAAACTTTCTGCAATAGTGAAATTGTCAGTTTTTTCTTTTTAAGATTTTATTTATTTATTTTTTCCCCCCAAAGCCCCAGTAGATAGCTGTATGTCATAGCTGCACATCCTTCTAGTTGCTGCATGTGGGACGCAGCCACAGCTTGGCCAGAGAAGTGGTGCGTCGGTGCACGCCCAGGATCCAAACCCTGGCCGCCAGCAGTGGAGCGCGCAAACTTAACCGCTAAGCCACGGGGCTGGCCCGTCAGTTTTTTTTAAAACAACAAATGATTACATTGTCCTGAGATTACTAAGCACGTATACTTGAATTCTTTATCTTCAAATTAGTTTAACTTTCTATGCAACTGGCAAGCTACACCTTATAGATGCAAGATAGAGAACAATGGCTTCTCTCCATTCATATACAGCAAAGAAGCTGCTTCTTCCCTCTCTCTTTCCAAAAAGAGGAAGAGAAACCTTTGCTACTTGGAGACAGTATGGACAGGATCCTCAGTTCTGACTTTAACCGTTTAGAATGTCAATAAAATCTCTCTAAGAGTCAGATAGACCCTGCGTCTTGGATTTTTTTTTTGACCTAGAAATGCTTCCAAGATCTGGGTTTTATTCCTTTGACGTGTAAATACCTGAGGAGATGGCACTCCAGGCTTCATGTCACCTTGGGGCCTTTGGAGCCTCATTTGAGCTATAACATTTTGGCCCTCTCAGGGAGATAAGAAAAGTTGTATTGTCCTTATAGATAGAGTAGTTAAGTAGACAATGGCAACATACTCTTCTCGTGGTATGGAAAGAGTAAAATGTTTCTAGGGGAAAGGAAAGGAAACATTCCCTATCTGTCCATCATATTCATTTCCATGTCTCAGGAGTCTAGGCTTTTTTACAGGACCACTAAGAAATTCTGGGAAACTTTATTTTCCTACAGTAGGTAAGTTGTTCTTCATTAAAGCCAATTTGATAAGAATAAAAGAAGAGAATGAACTATTGATATATGCAACAATATTATGAATGTTGATGAATCTCAAAAACACCAGGTTGTGTGAAAGAAGCTGTACATACTACATGATTCCATATATAGATAAAGTTCAGGAACAGGCAAAAGTAAACTATTGCTATCGAAGTCAGAACAGTGTTTGCCCAAAGAAAGGTGGGGTAAACTGTGAGGGGTACAAGGGAACCTTCTTTGTGCATGAGGCCGTTCTATACCTTCATTCAAGTGGTAACATAGGGGAGCAAATTTGGCCACCCCAAAATGTGTCTTTTTGGCATGAAGATTATTTTAGGATGATTATTTTTAAGAAACAAAAGAGTCAGGAAGTTTTTCTTTTTATCTCCTCCTTAACTGCCTAATACAAACTAGGTGTGGTAGACACGGAGGAAACTAGCAAAGTCTGTTTGTTAAAATTCCTCTCTATGTCCCATTGTTTCTCCATGGCCCAGCAAACTTTTGTTTACCAAACATATGCTCTTTTCATCTTTCTGTGAGTTGTCTTCCTTCCCCTTGAAGTCCCAGATTCCTACCCCCTTATCCTTTAGCTCAGGACAGGCATATAAGCCTCAATTGCCTGACTGTGTTTGAGCCCCACATTCTTATGGAACCCCCATACATACAAAATTAAATTTAACTTTCTCCTATAATCTGTCTTGTTAGACCAGCCAGAAGAGCTTAGAAGCATAGAGGAAGATTTTTTTCCTCCCAGAAAGTTGGTGTAGTTCCAGCCATCTTCACTGGCTGGAAACCTGCTTTCTCCTTGGGACTGCTGCAGATGAGGAGACCCCAGGACCTCTGACAAAAGCTGGGGGAAGGTAAGCATTCTTACCATACCAGCCTCCTAGGTCTCTGCCTGCAAGGTCTGGTGGAAGTAAAAGTGGTGAGAATCCTTTTTCTCCCTTTCTAAATTTAGATTAGCAGGAGAAAATATTTGTGGAACTAGTTTCCTAGACATAGCAACTCTTGTAAAAATTTCGTAGATGAGTTCCCTTAATTTTTATTGATCCTTTCCTTCCATAGATGGTCAACGTTTTCCTTCGTCTCTGTATGTTGTGGGGTTTGTCATAAGAAGGAAGAACCATAGGGAAGAACACAGGCACAGACCCTATAAGCCTGCTGTTTGAGCTAGACTCACAGACTGGGGAGTTCACAGTTCTCACCAGACCAGCATATGTTTAGACAAACTTTGCTGTGGGTTTCCTATGTAGAAACTGGATGAGGTTTTCCTTATGTCTTGTTTTATGTCCTGAGAGCTTGGCTTTGTGATCACTGAGAATGTTCTCTCTGGTCCCCACCATACAGAAGGTGGCCAGTCGAATAGACTGGGGTTCCAAGACATGAAGTCACAAACAGCACTCTTTTTGCTTGGCCATGGCAGCTCTTAGTGGAGTTTGTCATAGGGCCCCCAGTCCATCAGAGGCTTTTGTCATCTTAACCTTTGCTACTATATTAGTGCTGGAAAAATCTCATTTCAGTAGAGCATACCTGGTGTCACAGATTAGGGGGTTTGCGACTGGAGGCATCTCTTGTTTCCATGAGAGACCAGAGACACCATTTTCATTACACTATTCTTAATGCCTTTACAATGAAGGACTTTGCTTTCTTAGAGTACCTTTGGGAATGAACTTTCTGGATCTTGAATGCATTTTTTGCTTTCTTCTATGGGATGCCTCTTGTGTTCTTGGTTAAGCCATAAGTAGGCTTATTGGTTTGCATCACTATTGAGATTAGATGCTATCCATCAATGGCCCGACAGTGGATCTTTAGAATTGGAAAAACTTCTGTATTTGAAAATTTTAGAGAGCTCTCATTCAAAACAACTGTATGGAAAGACTGAATTAAAAAGTGGATAGAAAGAAACATAACAACTAGCCTGAGGGACTCCTTTTAACAAGATGAAAGAACAGAAGTTAGGCTTAGAACAAACAAAAAAAAACTCTACATCCAACATAAATTCCCTCTTATTAAATTCTAAAGAGTCAAATGTGCCACCTTCTGGCACATCTCCTTAAGAATTGTGGTCCTACATTGAGGGTATTATGCAAAGTGAAGTAAGTCAGAGGGAGAAGGTCAAATACCATATGATTTCCCTCATTAAGTAGTAGATAATAACGAGAACAAACAAACACATAGAGACAGAGATTGGATTGGTGGTTACCAGAGGGTGTGGGGGGAGGGAGGAGGGCAAAAGGGATAATTCAGCACATGTGTGTGGTGATGGGTTGTAATCAGTATTTGGGTGGTGAACATGATGTAATCTATGCAGAAATAGAAGTATAATGATGTACACCTGAAATTTATACAATGTTATAAACCAATGTTACTGCAATAAACAAAAAATTGAAAATAAAAAAAAAAGAATTATGGTCCTAGAAGCCATATATATCTATAAAAATAGAAAAATCTTACTAAGCTCATTTTGTGTCCTTAGAACTTAGCTTGATAACTGTCAGGTTGGGGGCCCAAAAATATGGCCAGACATAAATGTGGGTTGCACCCCATTTGCAACTAGATATCACTGGGCAGAAAATGCAGGTTAAACTCCATTTGGTAGTTTAGGGTCCTACCAAACTGCTGCCAGCCCTCAGGGAAATTACAACCTAAAAGTCCAATGGCCATTATGAGAAATGTTCCAATTAGATAACATCATTTAAGAAGTACATTTGAAAGTAAGGGTTCCCAAATCAAACAAACAGAATGGGATACCTATTTTAATTGGTATGCAGAAGGCTGCAAAAGGATTCACAATTCCAAAATACCTTCATTGAAAGATTTGTGTAAAAAGGCTAATGAAAAATTAAATATATAAGAGGTGTCTAAAACAAAAAACTATAAGACTGGCATAACCCTTATGACTCCCCTTTAACCTCCTTTATTTGAATACTCATTCTAGTAATCTTTTGTATGATTTTTTTCCACTCTGAAGAGACTATTAAAGAGCTACCTTTTAAAATAAAACCACTCGAGGTTACAGGCAATCCTCCTCAAATATCCTTTACTCCTTGGTCAAAGGCCAAACTAAGGGCCATAGTTAAAGAATTTCTTAAACGCAGGAAGGATCTTTAAAAGTTTTTGTAAACAGATTACCTCTGAGATTAGTGGATAGAGAAAAAGGCAAAAAGTAAGATGGGAGGCCACCAGTCTGACTGAACTCATGACCACAGCTCATATTCAGAGCCTGATAGGAATTTCTTTTTAGGCCTTCTCCCCTAAGCTAAAATAAAACTATATACCCAGATGGAAAGAAGCAAATTTGAGGTAATGTAATTGGATGGGTGGATCTGCCCCGTGATATTATTTAGGTAAAAGGCTTTGGGGGAACTGAAAGCAACTGTCCTTATCTCACAAATCCTTGAAAACACAGAAATGCAACTCTAGAAACAATTACCATCCCCAAAACCTCCCCTATTCATCTCAAAATACTTGTGGGTATTATAAAAGACCAGAACATTGGAAATAAAATTGTTCTGCACTTAAAGAAAACATTTAAATAGTAATTACCCTAGACCTCTGGTAATAGACTAATATGCCCCCAAAACGCCACCTTGGAAAAAAAACTTGGATACTTTCTCTGTGCTTTTGTGATGTGGATTTTCTACCTCTACCTTCTCTAGAACCTAAGAACCATTCTTTGAAATGCAAACTTTAGGGAGAAATTTCTCATTAGAAGGAACTGCAAAAGAGGTATTTGGAAATTGGGCAAATAAAAAATCTTCTCTACAAATATTAGTTATATAAGGTCTCTGTTTGCATCTGTCTGTATGTCTATGTGTTTTTGTTGTAAATGTCTGATATTTTTCTACCTCTGGTTTGTACTGCCAAAATTAATTTGTAAAAGAGCTCTATGTAGTTGATTTGAAGGCAAGTGCTTGTAAGGACTGTGTATTCTAAAACTCTCAGAAATATAGAAACTAACCCAAATGATTTTCAAGTTCATGTGATCTAGGATAATTTTCAATAAATAAGAGCTAGTTTAAGTTTATTGATTTAATTAATACAGATGTGTCATTAGAGTTATCAATATTTTACTCTACCTAGGTTTAATAAAAGTCAAAATTACTCATGTTATCTCTGTTACACAATTGTCAGAAAAAAAACCTTAAAATGGTGGCTAACTGCTTTCATGTTTCATGAAATTTTCAGGAGTAACCCAAGTATGATTGTTAAGAACAAATGAATTAAATAGATGTAAGTGAAATAAGAGTTTTTAGGTGAACTTTTAGCAATGATTGTTTTATATGTTTACTTAAATAGTTTCCCACATCTCTTTGGTAACTTCCAACCATAGAAAATTGCCAAGTTAAATTAAATAACAAAAATTCATTAAATATCTAGATCAATTCCAAGTCAGATAAACTAATGAAACATTAATTACTAAACATAGGTCTATCTACTTTTGGCTTACTCTTGCAGAGAAACTAAAGATGTTTGGTTCTGTTAGCAAACATGTTCCATGCCACATTAAAAAAAAAAAGTACTATGAGGAAGCATGTGTCCCTAGAAATTATGAAATGTATTCATAAATTTGCCAATCTCAAGAATGCTAGTGTGCAAGACTTGGAAGCAACCTAAGTGCCAATCAAGGGACGAATGGATAAAGATGTGGTATATATACACAATGGAATACTACTCAGCCATAAGAAACGATGAAATCCAGCCATTTGTGACAACATGGATGGACATTGAGGGTATTATGCAAAGTGAAATAAGTCAGAGGGAGAAGGTCAAATACTGTACGATTTCCTTCATTAAGTAGTAGATAATAACAACAATAAACAAACACATAGAGACAGAGATTGGATTGGTGGTTACCAGAGGGGAAGGGGGGAGGGGGGAGGGTGAAAGGGATAATTCAGCACATGTGTGTGGTGATGGGTTCTAATTAGTATTTGGGTGGTGAACATGATGTAATCTATGCAGAAATAGAAGTATAATGATATGCACCTGAAATTTATACAATGTTATAAGCCAATGTTACTGCAATAAACAAAAAATTTAAAAAAAATAAAAAAAATAGAGAATGCTAGTGTTGCAGACAGTTCACAATTGCTTACTTCTTAGTTTTTACTGGAATTTAAAGTTTTTAAGGGTTGAAAATTCTAATTAATATATGTGGTTAAAACTACTGGGAATAACAAGGGAAATATCTCTGTATGCAAAGAAAGTAGGATGTGTTGCTTGCTAAGAAAAGGTATGAGAGGAGTGACATCAGCATCATGGCAGAGTGAGCTTTCCCTCGTAGACTCTCCCCTGCATATACAACAAAAAGGGCATTCATATACCAACAGAGGACATTCATACAACACAAAAGACATCTGAGTGACCCACGCAGCCTTACATCTGAAGGTAGAGGTGCTGGTACTCCCAGAGGAAGCGGAAGGAGGTAAGGAGAACTCCTCTCCTTCCCCAATGACAGTGACCCTGGGACTGGGACCACACAGCTCTTTGATGGGGGAGAGGAGCAGCCCTCTGCAGGAAAACCGTTGCACTCCAAGTTCTCTCACAGCCTGTGGGAAATTCCCATATGGAGGCGACTGATTTGTTGCAGGGGTGTCTTAATCAAGCTAGCATCCCAGGAGAGCAGATAGCAAGGGAAGAGTGAGAAGCCCCCAGGATTGGGTAGGTGAAAGAAAGAGCCCCTCCCCCTGCCCAGAGCACCAGCGCAGCCTGTTGGCCAGAGCACCCCCAGATCACAGCAGGCTCAGACTACACAGCTCTTGACCCCCACCCAGTGGTGGCAGGTGGAAGCTGCAACCAGATATTTTCAGAATGAGGAAAAATAAGCCCACGCCCTCAAGCAGGATGCAAAAATATATTAAATCTCCAGACCGGAAGAAAAATGATAAGCACCCAGAAATCAATCCTGATGGCACAGAAATTTATAACCTAAAAGACAGAGAATTCAAAATAGCTATCATTAAAAAGCTCAATGTACTACAAGAAAACACAGACAATTCAATGAAATCAGGAACTTTTTCACAAAATAGATTGAAACTATAAAGAAAAACCAATCAGAAATGTTGGAGATGAAAAACACAATGGAGGAGATAAAAAAAAATCTGGGATCTTTAAAGAACAGAGCTGACAATATGGAGGAAAGAATTAGCAATATTGAGTATGGGAATGCAGAAATGCTCCAGATGGAGGAGGAGAGAGAACTAAGACTAAAAAGAAATGAAGAAATTCTCCAAGAAATATCCAACTCAATTAGGAAACACAACATAAAGATTACAGGTATTCCAGAGGGAGAAGAAAGGGAAAAAGGAGCCGAGAGTTTGTTCAAAGAAATAATAGCTGAGAACTTCGCAAACCTGGGGAAGGAGCTGGAAATACAAGTGAATGAAGTCAATAGATCTAAATATATCAACATAAAAAGACCTTCTCCAAGGCATATAGTAGTAAAGCTGGCAAAAGTCAATGATAAAGAAAAAATATTAAAGGCAGCAAGACAAAAAAATAATAACATACAAAGGGATTCCTATCAGGCTCGCAGCCAATTTCTTGGCAGAAACTTTATAGGCTAGGAGAGAGTGGAATGATATATTCAAAATTCTGAAAGACAAAAGCTTTCAGCCAAGAATACTCTATCCATTGAAGATATCCTTCAGATATGATGGAGAAATAATAACTATCCCAGATAAACAAAAGCTAAGGGAGTTCATTGCCACAAGACCCCCATGATAAGAAATGCTCAAGAAAGACCTCATCTCTGGGGGAAAAAAAAAAAGGAGAAAGGGGATACAAATCTTTGAGCAAGGAGAAAAACAGACAAAATCAGAAAAAATTGCAGCTCTGTAGCAGAATAGGTAAGCAAACAGTTAATTATAACATCAAAGATTAAGGGAAGGAAAACACCAAAAATAGATATAGCCTCAGCACTTTAAACACAAACTCACAACACAAGATGGACTAACTTGTGACAATAATAACTTAGAAGGTGAAGAGGAAGGGGATAGAATTGACTTAGTCTAAGGAAATAAAAGGCCATCAGAAATTGGACTATCTTATCTACAACATTTTTTATACAAACATCATGGTAACCACTAAACAAATAATCAGAACAGAGACACATGCAATAAACAAAGAGAAAACTAAGAAAACCATCATATACAAATACCAAACTGAATTGATAGTCCGAAACATACAGGACGAGAAACAAAGGAAATACAAAAGAACTGAACAATGAGCGATAAAATAGCAATATTAAGCCCTCGTATATCAACAATCACTCTAAATGTAAATGGATTGAATTCTCCAATCAAAAGATACAGAGTGGTGGTATGGATTAAAAAACAAGATCCAACAATATGCTGCCTCCAGGAAACACATCTCAGCTCTAAAGACAAACACAGGCTCACGGTGAAAGGATGGAAGACAATATGCCAAGCTACTGGCAAACAAAAGAAAGCAGGTGTTGCCATACTTATATCAGACAAAGTAATTCAAGATAAAACAGGTAATGAGAGGCAAAGAGGGGCAATATATAATGATAAAAGGGACACTCCACCAAGAAGACATATCACTTATAAATATATATGCACCCAACACAGGAGCACCAAAGTACATAAAGCAACTATTAACAAACCTAAAAGGAGATATTAACAGCAACACAATAATAGTAAGGGATCTTAACACTCCAGTTACATCAATGGATAGATCATCCAGACAGAAAGCCAATAAGGAAATAGTGGACTTAAACAAAAAATTAGACGAGATGGACGTAATAGATGCATTTAGAGCACTCCATCCAAACATAGCAGATTACACATTCTTCTCAAGCACACATGGAACATTCTCAAGGATAGACCATATGCTAGGAAACAAGGCAAGCCTCTATAAATTTAAGAAGATTGAAATTATAACAAGCATCTTTTCTGACCATAATGTTGTGAAACTAGCAAACAACTACAAAAAAAAAAAAAAAACCAAGAAAGTGACAAAGATGTGGAGCCTAAACAACATGCTACTGAACAACCAATGGATCACTGAAGAAATGAAAGGAGAAATCAAAAAATATCTGGACACGAATGAAAATACACCATACCAACTCATAGGGGACGCGGCAAAAGAAGTCCTGAGAAGGAAACTCATAGCAATACAGGCCCACCTTAACAAACAAGAAAAATCCCAAATAAGTAACCTTTACTTACACATAACAGAATTAGAAAAAGAAGAACAAACAAAGCCCAAAGTCAGCAGAAGGAGGGAAATAATAAAAATTAGAGCAGAAATGAATGAAATTGAAATCAAAAAATAAACAAAAACCAACAGTAGAAAGGATCAATGAAACTAAGAACTGGTTCTTTGAGAAGATAAACAAAATTGACAAATCCTTAGCCAGACACACTAAGAAAAATAGAGACAAGGCTCAAATAAATAAAATTAGAATTAAAAGAGGAATAATTATAATGGATACCACAGAAATACAAAGGATTATAAGAGAATACTATGAAAAACTATATGCCAACAAATTGGACAATCTAGAAGAAATGGATAAATTCTTAGACTCATACAACCTCCCAAAACTAAATCAGGAAGAAATAGAGAATCTGAAAAGACGAATCACAAGGAAAGAAATTGAAACAGTAATCAAAAACCTCCCCCAAAATAAAAGTCCATGACCACACGGCTTCTCTGGAGAATTTTACCAATCATTCAAAGAAGATTTAATACCTATCCTTCTCAAACTATTCCAAAAAATAGAGGAAGATGGAACACACCCTAACACATTCTACAAGGCCAACATCACCCTGATACCAAAGCCAGACAAGGACAACATAAAGAAGGAAAATTACAGGCCAATATCACTGATGAACATAGATGCAAAAGTCCTCAACAAAATAGTGGCAAACCAAATACAGCAATACGTTAAAAAGATCATATACTCTGATCAAGTGGGATTTATACCAGGGATACAGGGATGGTTCACCATCCACAAATCAGTATGATACACCACATTAACAGAATACATCAATCAATATGATACACCACGTTAACATAATAAGGAATAAAAACCACATGATCATCTCAACAGATGCAGAGAAAGCATTTGACAAGATCCAACATCCATTTATGATAAAAACTCTCAACAAAATGCGTATAGAAGGAAAGTACCTCAACATAATAAGGCCATATATGACAAACCCACAGCCAACATCATACTCAATGGGGAAAAACTGAAAGCCATTCCTCAGAACAGGAACAAGACAAGTGTGCCTACTCTTGCCACTCTTATTCAACATAGTACTGGAGGTTTTGGCCAGAGCAATTAGACAAGAAAAAGGAACAAAAGGAATCCAAATAGGCAATGAAGAAGTGAAACACTCGCTGTTTGCAGATGACATGATTTTATACATAGAAAACCCTAACGAATCCATTGGAAAGCTATTAGAAGTAATCAACAACTACAGCAAAGTTGCAGGGTACAAAATCAACTTAAAAAATCCATTGCATTTCTATACTCTAATAATGAACCAACAGAAAGAGAACTCAAGAAGACAATCCCATTTACAATTGCAACAAAAATAATAAAATATCTAGGAATAAATTTAACCAAGGAAGTGAAAGACCTGTACAATGAAAACTATAAGACATTATTGAAAGGAACCGATGATGATGTAATGAAATGGAAAGACATCCCATGCATATGGATTGGAAGAATGAACATAGTTAAAATGTCCATACTACCTAAAGCAATCTACAGATTCATTGTAATCCCAATCAGAATCCCAATGACACTCTCCATGGAAACAGAATAAAGCATACTAAAATTCATGTGGGGCAAGAAAAGACCCAGAATAGCTAAAGCAATCCTGAAAAAAAAGAACAAAGCTGGAGGCATCCCAATCCCTGACTTCAAAATATATTACAAAGCTATAATAATTAAAACAGCATGGTACTGGTACAAAAACAGACACACAGATCAAGGGAACAGAATTGAAAGCCCAGAAATAAAACCACACACCTATGGACAGCTAATATTCAACAAAGGAGCTAAGAACACACAATGGAGAAAGGATAGTCTCTTCAATAAATTGTGCTGAGAAAACTGGACAGCCACATGGAAAAGAATGAAAGTAGAATATTTTCTTTCACCATACACAAAAATTAATTCAAAATTGATCAAAGACTTGAAGGTAAGACCTGAAACCATAAAACTCCTGGAAGAAAACATAGGCAGTACACTCTTTGACCTTGGTTGTAGAGAGATCTTTTTGAATTCCATGTCTACTTGCACAAGGGAAACAAAAGAAAAAATAAACAAGTGGGACTTCATCAGACTGAAGAGCTTTTGCAAGGCAAATGAAATCAGGATCAAAATGAAAAGACAACCCACCAGCAGGGAGAAAATATTTGCAAATTATATGTCTGACAAGCAGTTAATCTCCATACTCTATAAAGAACTCATACAACTGAACAACAAAAAAACAAACAACCCGATCAAAAAATGGGCAGAGGATATGAACAGATATTTTTCCAAGGAAGATATACAAATGGCCAATAGGCACATGAAAAAATGTTCAAAATCACTAATCATTGCAGAAATGCAAATCAAAACTACACTAAGGTATTGTCTTACACCTGTTAGAATGGTCATAACCACCAAGACAAAAAATAACAAATGTTAGAGAGGTTGTGGAGAAACAGGAACCCTACTTCACTGCTGGTTGGAATGCAAACTGGTGCAGCCTCTATGGAAAATAGTATGGAGATTCCTCAAAAAATTAAAAATAGAAATACCTTATGATGCAGCTATCCCACTACTTGGTATCAACAATCCAAAGAGGCTTATGCACCCCTATGTTCATTGCAGCGTTATTCACAACAGCAAAGACATGGAAGCAACTGAAGTGTCCCTCGACTGATGATTGGATAAAGAAGATGTAGATATATATACACACACACATACAATGGAATACTACTCAGCCATAAAAAGGACAAAGTCATCCCATTCCAACAATATGGATGGACCTGGAGTGTATTATGTTAAGTGAAATTAGCCAGACAGAGAAAGACAAACACCACATGATTTCACTCATATGTGGAAGATAAACTAACACACAGACAGAGAGAACAGTGTAGGGGTTACCAGAGTGGAAGGGGGTTGGGGGATGGGCACAAGGGGTGAAGGGACGCATTTATACGGTGACTGACAAACAATAATGTACAACTAAAATTTTACAATGTTATAAACTATTATGACATCAATAAAAAAAAGGTATGAGATAGGATGACACATTTTTTTGAGGGAAAAGAAAGTAAATTTGTCCCAAAGTAAAAACTGCTTATGGAAAACAAAAAGCACAAAATCTGAATGTAAAGAAGAAAGTTGTAGAAGATTTATGGAGAAGAAATTTTGGAAAGGAATTTTATGCATGGTTAGGACAAGCTAAGATTGGAATGAATGAATTTTAATATCAAATGTAAGCTGGTGGTGGTGTTGGGCTGGCCCCATGGCCTAGTGGTTAAGTTCATTGTGCTTCCCTTCATTGGCCCTGGGTTCAGTTCCCAGGTGTGGACCTACACCACTTGGTGGCCATGCTATGGTGGTGGCCCACATACAAAATACAGGAAGAGTAGCACAGATGTTAGCTGAGGTCAAATCTTCCTCCAGCAAAAAAAATAAAAGAGAGAGAGAGAAGATTGGCAACAAATGTTGCCAGGGTGAATCTTCCTCAGCAAAACAAAACCAAAAAAGTAAGCTGGTACAAAATTATAATCTGTTTTTTTCTCTCTGTCAAAAGAACATTTTCTTGGATTATTGGTCTGCTCTTGGTAAGAGATTATAAAGGGTTTTTATTTATCTTTTAAAGTAATATGCCTAGAAAACAAGTATTCTATGATTTATCAAAATAAATAAATTTGTTTATTGTTTGCTGTCTTTATCATCAAGTTTTTAACTACTTAAGAAAGCTAAAGTTTTTTTCTATTAAAAGAGCTATTTTAATTTTTCCTTTTCATAACCATTTAAGTGTATTTGCCTGCAATGTCTCTCATTGTCACTTTGGTCAAGTAGATAACCAAATATTGTTTAATAATGATCTGTGATCCTATTTAGGCAAGTGTCTAAAACCTTTTAATTTTAAATGAATTTCCCCAAATCAAATTCTAAATGAAGCCTTTTGACCTCAAAATAACTTTGAAATCTTCCTGTGGGCCTCTGGAACATTTCTTAAGCTTTTGTTTTATTTTGGTGAGGAAGACTGGCCCTGAGCTAACAGCTGTTGCCAATCCTCTTGTTTTTGCTGAGGAAGATTGGCCCTGAGCTAACATCTGTGCCCATCTTCCTCCATTTTGTATGTGGGATGCCTCCACAGCATGGCTTGATGAGCATGCATAAGTCTATGCCCGGGATTCGAACCTGCGAACCCTAGGCCACCAAAGCGGAGTGTGCGAATTTAACTACTATGCTACCAGTCCAGCCCTGACTCTGGAATATTTCAAAGGACTTGTTCTCTTTCCTTATAAAAAGGGAGATATTAAACTAATTAGACTTATTTGGTATGTTAAATTGCATGGAAAGCATTGTCAGATAAGTGATGATAAACCTTAGCTTATATTGTGTGGATGAATGTTATTGATATAAGTGTCTAAAAATTATATAAAACTCCTAAAATTCTGATATGTCCTATGTTATCAGTCATAATTCTCGTTATTATCTTAAAATGTTGTATGTCACAGAAATAACCAAATTTCCTTGTCAATAGCATTGTGATGAACTCTAATCAGATGTTTAACCATGCCATTTTTGAGTCTTTTATCATTTATAGACAGTTATTGTTTTACTCTGATGCTTGTGCAAATGTGTTTCATCTTCAGAGAAACTAATGGAAAGGACTATGATGGGTACAATAGAATACAGTTCTTTGATAACTTTCAGACCATGCCACTGAACTGGGTATGCATTTATAAAACTCTAATGGATAAACTGATGGCTTCATAAAATTTCTAACAAAAGAGCAAGATCAACAAAAATTGATTATATAGGACTGAATAAACTGATGAGGATTATTATAATTTTTTATAACTTTTCTGTTTGAAATATTGATGATATTTTTAATGTTTTGATTGTCCAGATTTAAGGAAACTTTTTTCTCTTTTCTCTTAAGCTATATCAACAATTTGGTAAGATATATCTTTGTGAACAAAGGTAAAACATTTACATTTTCTCCCTTCATGATCCCTCCAGAATTTGGAAACTCTCAGTAATTATTCTTATTTTCATGGTAATATATTTATTCACCTAAGTTGAATAAGAATCTATTCTTGTAACAGGACACACTGGAAACATTTTTATACAGTTTATACTTCCTACACTTTGGAATGTCATATTTGAGAGAGAGATACATAAACTCAGATACGACCAGGCAGCTTTAAAGGAACTATGACTGACTTTATAGAGCCAATAAAGCCCCTTGAAAAAACAGCCTGATACCTTGCTTACAGGTTCCCAATAGCCTAACCAGGTGAGTAAGGAAGGTGACTCCCTGGAGGGCCTAGGAACCTCAAGATATTTTGGGGACCTCGAGAAGAGAGGAATTCACCCAAATCTATAGGTATTGCAGGAAAAGTCTGATGGCAAGTCCAAACCAAAGGCTTGGCTTTCCTGGCCTCAGTAGGCCTTTAAAAGTTCAACCTGAGATTCCTTATGAAAAGTTCCAGCAAAACAGATTTTTAAAAGTCTATATGATCAATCACTGCTCTTGCTGTACTTATATAAATAATCAGGCCAAGCTTGTTGAAACTAGACTTATTTTGCAGACAATTTAATCTTATATTGCCTATCTGTCATAGAAATGAGGGTGATTTTAGAGCGAAAAATTATGTTTCAGTAATACACCTTTTTGAAAATTAGATTCTAGTGCTGTTCATTGTCTTTTAAGGTTTTGTTTTCTACCTATAAACTAGACTGGATCCTGAATTCTTCTACTTTCCTCCAATATTTGGCTACAACTCTCCAAACTAACACTTCTAACTTTTCTCTCACCCTTCTGACTTGAAATCATTAAGAACAAAAAGTGCCCTTTTCCCTTAAGCCTTGCAAAGTAAACATGAGCGACTTGATATAAACTTAAGAAAAATTGCCACAACAGCCCATGTTTAGACAATCTCTGTGCCTGTTGCTTTGTTAGCCACTCAAAAAGTCTACCTGAACACCCAATGACATCATCAGAGACATTTCAAAATACAAAAAAGACTTTAACTCTGACATCTAGAAATCTTCTCCCAACTGATTGCCCTCCAGACCCAGACTGGATTTAAAGTCTGCTCCAATCATTAACCTTTGTTTTTCTTTTATTTCTGTAGAAATGCTTCATTAAATACCAATTGCTTGCATCTTATAGGCCTAACTCTGGGAGCCCACCTGCATCATCACCTCCTGAAATGAATTTAACTGAACTGATCTATTGTCAAGACTAAGAGACTGGTTCAATAAGATGGGACAATCTACCAACTCAACTTCTGGACTGTGAAACTTCTTGGTGAAGTTTCAAAGGTGGGACTGTAGGGGAGCAAAATTTGCCACCCCAAAACATGTCTCTTTGGCATGAGGATTATTTTAGGGTGAATATTTTTAAGAAACAAAAACCTCAGGAAGTTTTTATTTTTACCTCCCCCTTAACCACCTAAAAGAATTTAGATAGAAGACCTGTTCCAGGAAAAGAGCTATCACCATATATAACTACAGTATAATATGAACAAGGTGTAGACAGGGAGGAACCTAGCAATGTCTGCTTGTTAAAATTCTCCTCTGAGTCCTATTGTTTCTGCACAGCCCATCAAACCATTGTTTACAAAACATTTGCTCTTTTCATCTTCCTGTGAATTATCTTCCTTCCCTTTGAAGTTCCAGACCCCTATGCCATTCTCCTTAGCTCAGGACAGACATACAAGCCTCAATTGCCTGACTGTGTTTCGGCCTCATATTCTTATGGAGCCCTATACATATGAAATTAAATTTGATTTTCTTCTGTAATCTGTCTCATGTCAATTTAATTCTTAGACCAGCCAGAAGAACTTAGGATAGAGGAGAAATTTTTCTTCCCTGACAGTAGTTATACAGGTGTACACAGTTAACGAAATTAAAAAAATTGTACACTTAAATCTGACATTTCACTGTTAGTAAAATTTGCCTCAATTTAAAGTATATTTTTTCTTTGCATGCTGACTTACATTAAAATCCTTCATCTCTAAGTAAAATTCTCTCCTCCTCTATTAATTCTTTATTCTCAAAATGAAAACAACAATCCAACAACAAAAGGATGTTGAATCCTTTCTCTATCTTCACCTGCTGTAGGGCTGCTGAGCAAGAGTCAATGCCATTGCCTCCAAGACAGACCAACATGAACTCTATTTTATAGAGTGACACTGCCCAAAGTGATACAATAATAAAACCATGACTATACTCCTGAAATTCTGATTCTTAAATCAGTCTTGGTCTTTTTGACACAAACTTTCCTGCTAAGTAAAAATTATCATCATAGTGATAAAGTGGAAGGGACATAATGATATCCTAAATATGAAGTTGTCACCAAGGGGATAGGATGACTAGTGACTAGCAAATAAATGACAAATGGCTGAGAAACTAACGAAACTAGAACACCATCTACAAAATATCAGCCATGGAACTAGAGTTTTTGAGGCCTCGAGTTGGAAAAAAACTTCAGAGGATATTTTAACAAATGGGTACTGAAATGGTGGCAGTATAACCTAGAAATTCCTCACCCAGAAAAGTATAGCTTATTATCTATTTTTGAAGTTTATCCATTTTAAAATTTAAATTTTTTTGCAAGTATATTCATTTTCTATGGCTGTTGTAACAAACTATCACAAACTTGGAGACTTAAAACAAAAAAAAACTTAATATCTTACAGTTCTGTAGGTCAGAAGTCTGATGGGTCTCATTGGACTAAGTGGAAGTGTCAGAGGGCTGTGTTCTTTTCTGGAGTCTCTAGAAGAGAATTGATCTTATTTTTTTTTTCTTTTTTCCTGTTGCCAATCTCCCTCTTTTTGCTTGAGGAATATTTTCCCTTAGCTAACATCTGTGCCAATCTTCCTCTATTTTGTATGTGGGATGCTGCCACAGTATGTCTGCCGATGGGTGGTGTGGGTCTGCGCCTGAAACTGAACCCAGGCTGCCAAAGTGGAGTACACCAAACTTAACCACTGGGCCATGGGGCCAGCCCCTGAGAATTGATCTTCTTTCCTTTTCTAGATTCTAGAGGCCATCTGCATTTTTTGGTGTGTGGCCCCCTTCTTCCATCTTCAAAACCAGAGCAAGCAAGGGCAGATCAATCCTTCTCGTTCTGTCATCTCTTTGGTCTTTGCAGCTAGGAAAGTCCTTCACTTTTAAGCATTTGTGATTTGATTGAGCCCACCTTAATTATCTAGGATAATCTCCCCTTTTCAAGGTTCTTAACCTTAATCACATCTGCAAAGTCTCTTTTCCTATGTAAAGTAACATATCCACAGATTCTGAGGATCAGAGAGTGGATACTACTAAGGGGCACTATTTTGCCTACTACAGTGGTTATCAAAGAATTCTTCACAGAAAGGGGTGATACTTAAATGGGGTATTAAAGACTGAGTAAAGAGGAGTTTTGCTTGTGACCAGGATGGAGGGAGTCTTTTTACATTTTTTAGCTGAAACAAGAACAAAAGGAGACAAAATATAGGGCTTTCAGGCATTGGAAATCAGTCATCACAGGGCAGTGATCCCTGAGAGTGAGGAAACAAGGTGAGCATTAAGATTGTTCCAGCTTATTGCCTGGAGAGAGAGTCCAGGTTGTAGCTCACGGAGGGAGAACCTAGGGAGAATCCCAGAGATCTCCCTCAGTTGAGGAGAAAAACTTGGGAGTGCAGAGGCCAGGGCTACTGTACACCATAGAGAAGATTACCAGAAAGGAGAGAGACCTACAGAGCTCCAGAGACCTACAGAGAGTCCCCAGGAGTCATCAGCTGAGCACTGATTAGCACACATATGTGTGTAAACTCCCTGAGGCCAGGGAAGAAGCTACCCAAAAGGAGTAGAGAAAACAACATTCAGAACTCCTACAGGGCTTAGAATAGTTTAAAACAATACCATTTTACAGTAGCATCAAAAATATGAAATACTCAGGGACAAATCTAATACTCTGATAAAAGAAGTGCAATATTTGTACACTGAAAACTGTAAAACACTACTGAGAGAAGTTAAAGAAGACATAAATAAATGGAGAGATATACCATATTCCTGGATCAGAAGAGTTAATATTTTTAAGATGTCATTTCTCCCCAAAATGAATCTATAGATGTAACGCAATCCCAAGGAAAATCCCAGAGGTAATATTTTTGCTAGAAATTGACAAGATGATTCTAAAATTTTTATGGAAATGCAAAAGGCCTAAGATAGCCAAAACAAACTTTGAAAAAGAAGAATAAAGTTGGAGGACCTATACTATGTTATAATAAGATTTTGTGTATAGCTACTGTAATTAAGACATAAAGGTAAACAAATAAATCAATGGAATAGAACAGAAAGTCTAGAAATAGACTGACATAGACACAGTCAACTGATTTTTGACAAAAATGCCAAGGACATTAAATAGAAAAAAGAGTACCATCTTTTCAACAAATGGTGCTGAAACAATTGGATTGTCATACGCACAAAAATAAAATAAAATGAAACTTGACTCTCACCTAACACCACATACAAAAATTAACTCAAAATCATTCATAGACAGAAATGTGAGAGATAAAACTATAAAACTTCTAGAAGAAAACATAAGATAACATCTTAACAACCTCAGGTTTGGCAAAGATTTCTTAGTACACAAGAAATGTAAACTCTAAAAGGAAAAAATTAATAAGCTGTATTTCACAATGATTAAAAAATTTTGTTCTTTAAAAGCATCGTTAAGAAAATGAAAAGGTAGATATATGCACCCCCATGTTCCTTGCAGTATTATTTACAACAGCCAAAACACGGAAGCAACCTAAGTGTCCATAAATGGATGAATGGATAAAGAAAATGTAGTATATATATATGCAATGGAATATTAATCAGCCATAAAAAAGAAGGAAATCTTGCCATTTGCAACAACATGGATGGACCTTGAGGGCAATATGCTAAGTGAAATAAGCCAGACAGAGAAAGACAAATATCATATGATCACACTTATATTTGGAATCTAAAACAAACAACTGAGCTCATAGATAAAGAGAACAGATTGGTGGTTGCCAGAGGCAGGGTTGGGGGTGGGCAAAATGAGCGAAAGTAGTCAAAAGGTACAAATTTCCAGTTATAAAATAGATAAGCCATGGGGATATAATTTATAGCATGGTGACTATAGTTAATAATACTGTACTGCATATTTGAAAGTTACTAAGAGAGTAGATCTTAAAAGTTCTCATCACAAGAAAAAATTTCTAACTACGTAGGGTGACAGACATTAACTAGACTTATTGTGGTGATCATTTCGATACACACAAATATCAAATAATTATGTTGTAAACCTGAAACCAATGCAATGTTGTACCTCAATTACATTTCAGTTAAAAAAAAAAAAGAAAATGAAAAGGTAAGCCACAGACTGGGGGGAGATATTTGCAAAACATATCCAACAAAGGACTGTATTTAGGATATACAAAAAATACAACTCAATAATAAGAAAAACAACTCGAGTGGTCAAAAAATGTGAACAGACACTTCACCAGCAAAGAGATATAGATGGCATATAAGAATATGAAGATAAACTCAACATAATTAGTCATTAGAAAAACGTAAATTAAAACCATAATAAGATACCACTACACATCCAGTAGAATGCCTAAAGTTAGAAGGAATAAATATACCAAATATTGATGAGAAGGTGGAAGCAACAGGAACACTTACACACTGCCATTTGGGATGCAAATTGTTATAACTGCTGTGGAAGAGTCTGGCAGTTTATTAAAAAGTAAACATACTCCTACCATATGAACCAGATATTCCACTGTTAGGTATTTACCCAGAGAAATAAAAGCATATGTCCAAGTAAAGATTTGAATGTGATTGTTCGTAGCAGTTTCATTTATAACAGCCTCAAATTGGAAACAATTCAAATGTCCATTAGCAAATAAATATGCAAACAAATTGTGGTATTCTCATACGATGGAATACATTCAACTCTTTGTTCCCTTTCATGCTACTATTAATCCATCCGTTTTAATTCTCCTTTATTTTTGTCTATGTTGCTTTTTCACAGGCCAATATACGAGTCCATAACTGGAAGGACAGAAACAATAAATGGATGCAAAATTATACACAAACAAATAATTGAGATATGATTTTTCTGATTCTGAATATATTCATGCTTATTGTAGGAAAAGAACAAGAAATAAGAAAAGAATCATGCACATAGTAGCATATCTAAAAGAAATTGCTATTTGCAGTTTACATGATTTATTCTTATTATTCAACTTTGATTTCCACAGTTGTATTTACTATTAAATTACAAGAATTATTAATATTATCCAAAAAGTATGTCCTTTATCAATGCATCATCCTTTCTTCACCTAGACACTAACAAAAATTACAGCAAAGAGGGGCTCGAAGTGTTCCATACAATTCTAGTGAGATTACCACTCCGTTTCCCCGTATACACTCCCCAACTCACTAAAATCACTTGACTAGGAATCCAGCCTCAGTAACTAGACTACAAATGCATACATTTCTCTGAGAAACCTCAGGGCATACGGTAGCATTTTTTGTGCAAGGGTTCAGAATGAGCCTCCCTAAAATGTAACACTTTGGCATGTGGATTATTTTGAGCCGAAGGCAATCAAGACCCAGCAAACTCAAGAAAAACTTTCACCTCTCCCTTAACTACCTATAAGAATTTAGATAGGGGACCTGGCCCAGAAAGAGAGCTATTACCAGAGATAACTTTTATCTGAATGACCTATCTGTATGGCAGGACAAACATCTAAACATGTGCTCTTCTTGTCATCCTGTGAATTACCCTCTTGTCCTTTGAAGCCCCAGGCCCCTATCCCATTCCTCACCTCAAGATGGCATATAAACCTCAACTTCCTATTCGTCCTTGAGTATCATTGTCTTTGTGGGAGGACTCCTGTACACATGTAAATTAAATTTGTTTCTCTCCTCTTAATCTGCTTTATGTCATTCTCATTGTTTGACCAGACACAGAACCTAAAAGGGTAGAAGGAAATTTTTTTCCTCCCCTAAACCTGTATCAGGTTTAACCTCAGCATCTCAAGATGTCCAAGTCTCATTTCTAAACACTTTCCCCAGTCAACTTGAAGCATCTTCCAATCAGTTCTAGAACTCCTAGTCTGTCATCATCAAAATCCTCCTCACCTTCTCTGGATGTTTTTCTAACCTTTTAGCTTTAATTCAACCTGGACTCACCCCTGAGGACAATCCTTCTCCAGTATCACTTACAAGCAGGGGCTATTTTGTTTTCTGCCTTATCCCACATGATGCTGGACTTCCAGGGTTTCATTGCCACATCTAGTCTATTTTCTCTCTTTGTTCTCTAAAAAGGAAATGCCACTGACTTTGAGCATTTTGCCATTAAGTTCTGTCACTCCACCCCTCTGTATCACAGTTGTCTTTTGACCAAATAGACCCTCAATACTGCCTGGCCATCTTATCTGTTCTTCTATTGTCAATCCACATTCCCACTCTCCAAAAAACTCTTTAACGTTTCTCCTCAAATCTCCAACACCTCTTCCCTCTCTAGACACTCAGCTGACAACCTTATTTCTTATCTCATAAGGAAATAGAAACAATAAGAGGAGATATTCATTCTTTTCCCATCATAAAATTTGCCAACCATATGAATGCATGTGCTCTGCCTTTCCTTCTGTTATAATAGGTTAACTGTCTAGGACCCAATCTAAGGTCAACCCCTAGGCAATGCCCATCTTCTCTCACCTACTCAAGGACATCACTTTTGCAATTAACCTCTTTCTAAAAATATTGATTTTCCCTCCCTATAGCAATCCTATAAATTAACACGTTGCAGTGTCTTTTTTCTTAAATGAATGGACAAAAAACTCTTCCTTGACCTATCATTACCTTCCACTCACTGATCTCCTTTATAACAAAACTCAGAGAAAGCATTATTTTTATTTGTTTTCTCCAATTTTTCAGTTTGTCTTTCTCCCCAAGCCACTCCAACAAGTTTTTGTAATCATCACTCTTGATGAAACAGTTATAAGGTCAACAATCACCTCTACATTGCCAAATTCAAGTCTCAATCCATATTTACTCAATTTCTCAATAGCATTTGACCTGGTTGATCATGCCTTCTTTCTTAAATATTTTCTTTGCTTGACTTCCCAGACTCCCTGTCCTCCCACCTCAGCAGCTACAACTTCTCAGTCTCCTTTTCTGGTTTCCGTCTTCTCCCTAACCTTAACATTGAAGGTTTGAGGAGTCAACTTTTGAACCTCTTCTTTATCCCACTCACTCCCTAGCTGACTGCATTCAATGCCTCAGATTTTATATGCCATGTTGAAGACTCTCAAGTATTTTATCTCTAGCTCTGACCTCTTGCCTAATCTCCAGATATATATATATATATATATATATATATATATATATATATATATATATATCTGGAGTATATATGTATATATATACTCCAAGGACCTAGAAAATGCCCATCAAATGATACTTCCTCAATAAATATTTGTTTTAGGTATAAATCACAAATAAATACCACTAAAATAATTTAGGATATAATTTTCTATCACATGTAACTCTAAAATTTTCATATCTATACTTAATATTGAGAATTTAGGCAGTTTCTAAATTCCATGCAACAAATAATATTGGATTCCCATTCCTTCTACCAGCCTAGTAGCCATAGACTTGTTATTTCATCTTTTTTACTATTACTGCATGTCTTCTTAAGCCTCAGTTGCTTTATCTAAATGACAGGGAGAACAGTACCTTTCTCATATGGGAGGAATGCAAACTAAATGAAATGATGTAGAGCACTTACTATGTGCCCGACATTGTGCTATGTGCCCAATAAACAGGAGTTATTAATACTGTCTTTGTGCATGAATCCTTCATCATATCCCTGATTCTTACCTCAGTATGGATTCCTAGAATCTAATTACACTGTTAACGCATATAAACATTTTTACTGCTCTCAGTAGATACTTACAAGTGACTTTTCAGAAATATTCTGCCAGTTGATACTTCTGCCAAAAATTTATGTGAGTACCTGCCACATAACACTTTCACAAGAACTATTATCACCTTATATAAATGTTATTAGTAGTGTTTAACTAGAATATAATATAAATACACTTCTTTTGTCAAATGTAATCCTAGTTATGGTGCCAACTTGTCATATGACTTAAATTGACTTTGCCTCGGTTTCTCCATCTATGAAATGGAGACAAATTTGTGAGTTGGAAAGGGAGATATATAATTGGACTAATCAACAAGCATAGTGCTTTTGAAAAGGTAGAATGCTATGGGACCATGTGATTTTACCACATGATATATTCAGAATGGCCCAATCAAAATCAAGGATGCATTGAAAGAGAGTTGTGAGCACAATTCAGCTGATAAAGGCTGTCAGGAAAGCAGCCTTGTTTTCTTTTCAGAGCAGCTGGCTTGTCTGAATTGCTTAAGCTGTACAGTAGCCTTGCAATTATGATGTGTATGCCTGCGTGCTTTATTCTTACAAAATCATCTCCATGTTCATCTGCTTAGTCATTAAATTTTATGGTGGAAGTTGAATGCCTAATGAAATTGCAGTTTTGAACTGTTTTATGGCCTCTAAGAAAATCTCATTTACCACAGAATAGCTATGAAAAGATGTGAATGACAGACGAAAGTGTATAGCATTATTATAAATGGAAGAGGGAAATTAGTTCCAAGGATACACAGAGAAACAAAGCTGACATCGTTTTTCACCATTTCCTCCACCACTTAATCACTTCCACCAACCTTTCACCTGTTCATTCATTCATTCATTCACCTAACCAACAATCATTTACTACACACCCACTGAAGTAACCAGGACCTGGTCTATTTTTACAAAAATCCCATAATACAGATGTGGAAACAAGAGTTGTATTTTATTCTGCACAGTTTAGACGGTATCCCAGGTAAGATGTTCAGTTATAGGTTTTTAAAGAAGACTTTGAGGGTCTGTTAGTGCGAGTCCTCATAAGTTAACCAAAGTATTTTGCCAGGAAGCAAGAAGACTTTGAAAATAAAGCCAATCACCCCCTAACATGTGAGACTGATTAATCTTTGTAGTCCCAGAGATTCAAAATTACAGCAAGTGGATAGAAGTTGTAGGTAGAAGGAGTTCAGCCACATATAATAAAGAGCATATTTACAATCAGACCTATCCATTTGTTATAAAATCCTAAACTCCTTATCACTAGAATTTTTTAAGTAGGAGCTGAAAACTCCTGTGTCAGTGATGAAATAGAAGGAATTTCCACATTGGCAGGAAAGAAGGAGTAGACCACTTTGCAAAGCCATTCTTGGATTAATTTGCCACAAACACAACTTTCACTGTCAGTTCTCTTTCTACAAAACCTTACCTGGCTCCATGTTTTCCACTGCGACAATTATGAACTCATCTGCCTGGCTCTCAATGGCTTTCATAGTTATACCTATGGAGTGAATCTCTTTTCCCACAAATTCACAGTATTTATCTTTAAAAGTAGTAAGATCTGTCTCATTCCTCAGCAACATACCAAAGTCTTGGGGTTAGTATTGGTAAAATAACAATAAGTCCTTTGAGGTTTGCTTTTTTAAACACAATATTCATCAGCGTACAGGGTTCATCTTATTGTAGATAAACTACAAAGGGAAACATTTTGTGTTAAGATTGAGCACTTTCCATTTCCTATGGCTGTTATATCTTTTTACATGAGGTCAACACCATTCACCATTTATTTAACAAATATTTATTGTTACATAAAAGCACCATGCTAAATAATTGGTGTATGAAAATAAAACATGATTTCATCTCTCATTGTGATTGGACATAGTGGAAAAGACAGACAGGAAAGCAAATCATTACAGTTCAAGGATAAGTGCTAGAGCAGAGAGCAGAGAAGACAAAATTCCTAAGGGGGAGTTGAGAGGGGAAGGGAAGGGGTCACCAGTGATGTAAAAGTTGAAGTCAGTTTGGAGACATGAACCGAAGCCTAGCCAAGGCAAGTAGGGAAAGACGTAACTGCCTGAGAAAACTGAAAACTTTTCCATAGACCTAAGAGAACAGAATGAAATAGGGGTCTCCAAAGAGTTTTGAACAGCTCCAGCTCTATTTGAGGAGATAATAGAAGATGAGGCTGAGAGGTGAACAGGGTTTAAATCTCAGAGTCCCTTGACAAGGAATTGAGACGTTATCTGAATCCTCTTCCACCATGATAGGAAATAGGACTCATCCAGAGGAAGAGGAATCCGAAAGGTGTGTTGGTTTTGTAATTAATTTATTTTTTTACTTGAAGTTTTGGTGGTTTTAAATGGGGAGGGGGATGCATAGGTCGGGATGGAGGCCCTGTGTTCTGAATCCCAAGAGGTCAAGGCCTGGCCTAAGGCAGCTTCCCCTATGGCACCCAGAGAGAAGTGTGTGTCGCCTCTGGGCACAGTCGCATTCTGAGGCTCTGTGCATCATCTTTCATCTCAAGTCCAAAGGGACCTGACTCAGAGAGGTTATATGAGGAGAAAAATCATTCTGGACAAGGGCACTCAAGGGACACATTGCTGCAAATTCCACCCATTGAGTCAAATTCTGTCGACGGCGGAGCAGTGGTGCACCGGAGCTCTCTGCCAGGCAGGAAGTCGGGGGCTCAGCGCAGAGGCCATGTGCGGGCACAGCTGTGCTGCGCTTGTATTGCCTGCAAAGCAGTGACAAAGAAAACACTCTTCCCTGCGCGGAAGAATGATCTCTGATTGCTTGGGGAATAGAGATAGAAGAACACGCGGCAGATATTTTAGGTCCTTGGACTTTGAGGAATTATCTTGAGTGCTCCGTTAGGCTATTCTTGGGGAAATGCTAACCCTGCAATATAGGGTATGAAAAAGCCTATCACTTAGGAAGACGGCAGGGCATAAGATGTTTCCAAATATTGGTCCTATACCTCAGCTCTTTAGTTTTAATCTCTCTCTCTTTCTTTTTCCTCACCTCCCCCAACATTTTCTTTCCCAGCATCAAAGTTAGCAGAAAGGAAGAAGGGGAGAAAGGAAAGTGCATTAGTTTATATAATAAGCCTCAGTGAAGAGATTCAGGATTTTTGGAACCTAATTTCATTTCCAATTGTGCTCTATGCTTTCAACAGCAAAGAGAAGTGTATCCATATCCTTCCATGTACTATTTGTGTCTCCTCAGGGTCTGAGAGACAATGGGGTCAACCCCTACGTGGCATGCAAAGGTCTGCAAAGCCGACATAAGAGAGGAGCCCCATGGATTTCCTGGCCACTCAAGAGAATCGTTGAACTTGAGCATGATGTCTGCACATAGAGTCCCTCCAAATGATATTTGTTGCATAAATTTTCATTAGAATATTTTCCTAAGTCAGTGTTCTAGCACTTCTCTCCTTGATTGCTCAAAGATCACTGACAGCACTTCAGCATTCTTCTTTATAAGTATTCTTCCTACCATCAATGATATTCATCAGGCAAATACTCATTGATGCATTCAGAGTAGGTAAGTGATTCTATATTATTCCTTCACCCACCTAGGCTCTCCATTTCCCCCTCCACAGCTGCTCTTTTCAGTTTGAAGATCATTCCCCTTCACAGCACTTTAATAAGAAGTTAGAAACAAAATAAGAGATAGAGATTTGTTTTCCCTTTACTGGCCCCAAACCTCTGGCTTGTACCTTGCATTAAACTGTAAGCTATCTAAAGGCAGGCAGGAAAAGTGACCTACTCATCTCGGGATCCTAATACTGAACCTGGTGCATCCTGTGTGCTTAACAAATGTTCTACTGAACAGAACCAGGTCTTCTGTCTCCAAATGTGGCAAACAGACCCTGGGTGACCCCTAATGAGTCACACCCTTGTGTAATCTCATACCATTGAGAGTGGATGGAAACTGTGACCTGCTTCTAACCAATAAAATATGGCAAAAGAACCCAGCATTCTACTTTGGTGGCCTGGAGTTTGCACGTTCAGATCCTGGGCAGAGACCTACACACTGCTCATCAAGCCATGCTGTGGCAGCATCCCACATACAAAATAGATGAAGATGGGCACAGATGTTAGCTCAGGAACAATCTTCCTCAGCAAAAAGAGGAAGATTGGCAACAGATGTTAGCTCAGGGCCAATCTTCCTCACCAAAAAAAAAAAAGAAGAAGAAGAAGAAGAAATACTGCCCTGGGTAGGCCCAGCCGAATCCATGGAGCCTTTTAAAAGAGGGTTTATGTCTTGCCTGAGTTCAGAGACTCAAAGCAGCAGAGACTCTCTCTCTCCCACTGGCCCTGAAAAAGCAAGCCATGGTGAGTTTTGCAGTTGCAAGAAAGTGAACTCTACCAACAACCACATGAGTTTGGAAGAGGACTTCAGCCTGAGATGAGATTGCAGCCCAGCCAACACCTTGATTGCAGCTTTGTGAGACCCCAAGTAGAGGACCCAGCTACGCCGTGCCCAGACTCCTAACCCATGGAAAATGTGAAATAATAAATGGGTGATTGAAGTACATTTTTGTGTAGTTGTAGAAAACGAATACACTGAAGATAAATAAAATTGCCCTTTGTGGTTATTCCTGGACTTCTTTGCAAACCTTAGCCATTTTTGCTGCATATTCTCCCTGACATAATATTTTTAAGTTTTACTTGTCTTCGGTTATTTTACTTTCTTTTTTCTATTATACATGTAATTTACAAATTTGTGCTCATTTGAGGAACTCCCTGACTCACCAGGCTGGGTGGGTTCTTTAGCCTCCATGCCCCTTTCTTCCTTGCTGAGGTCAAAAGCAAGAACACATAGAATTTAATCTTTGAAAGCTGACTCTTTTCGGCTCTCTTCTCCTTCTGGGGTTTTGTGGCATAGAATCAAGGAGTCTTTTCTTTGAAACTTTGGAAAACTTACCACGTAGGGTTGTTGTGAGGACAAACCAAAATATAGAGCATTAGAATGTCCCCTATCACTTTATTGGCTTTAACATTTTATAAAGCTCCCTTGCAACATATTTAGAGCCTCCAAATTACCTCATGAGATAGAAGATAAAGTATTCTGGTCCTGTTTCTGGAGAGGTCCTTGATTTACAGATGAAGAAACTAAAGCCCTTAAGGTTAAGGTTGTTTCCCAAGGTAGTAGGCAATAGAGGTAGATGAACCCAAGATAGTCAATCCCAAATACCTTCTTCTTTACATTTCCTCACAGGTTCTAGCAAGTGTTTCTTATACTATATTGCTCAAAGTCAAAGTCTGTCCTCTGATTACCTGCCTGGTGTGCCTGATAATGCAGAATCTGAAATACCGCCTCAGAGTCTGAGGATCTCTGAGAAGTAGAAACCAGCAATGTGTATTTTAAACACACTGCTGACGCTCTTTTCACTTCCTAAAGATGGAGACTCATTGCTTTAAGATAACATGATCATGTTTCCTCAGGTTTCTGTCTTATCCTTCTCATTCACAAATAAATTCCTTCTTTGGATCAAAATTATGGCCAAAGTAGCCAGTTCTTAGTTGCCTCATCCACCCCCTGAGAGACGTAGCTGTTAGGAAGCTGGGTGAGCTACAAGCTATCTATGGCTATGAAGACTTTAGACAGATGCCTGGGTGGTGGGAACTCTAACGCTTCACTATCACCTCTGAAACAAGACATGAATTCATATAAGAACTGCATCTCCAACTGTTCTTCCTGCTTAGGAACATGGGGATGCAGTAAAGAATAGTCTTCTAGGAAGGATTTAGAAAAAAGTGAGGTGGGGGGAGGCTAATGCCAAAGCACACACGCTCTCCTAAACATTGCACTGTAAGGATGACTGTACCACACAGGGAAGATGGAAGACATTGGCAGCTTGGTTTAGTGAAGAGTAAACTGAATCTAGAGTCAAAGGCATGGGTGTGAGTATCAGCTGCTATTTACTAGCCAATCATTTTCCTTCTCTTCATCTTTAAAATATGGAAAACTGAAATTTGCCCTATCTACCTCATAGGGCCGCTGTGAGGACAAACTTTAAAAAAGGAAATAATGTGGGTCACAAAGTGCTATAAAAAAGTAAAATGCTGTCTACATGTGAATAGGGACATGTCTATTTGCTATACAGGCAAAGCCCAGCACAACTCAGACATAAACAAGGTGCTGGATAATCATTTTCTATCTATTTATTGACTAACTGAAAATATGTTACTTTGAAAATGTGAAAAAATTACTCAGGGAGATTCCTTGTTTGTGGCTAGCCCTGGAGAGTGAAGTCCTAAGAGAATATTCCATAGGCCAGAGACACTTGTGTGGAAAAATGGGTCACAGGAGCCCAGAGCTGCTCTGACCTCGGGTAAGACGTGTGGCATTGGAAGGGTAGAGGGAGCTCAGTGTTCACAGCCTGAGGAGGAAAGCTCAGAGGGACAGAGGAGGGAGGGAGAGACAGAATGCTAGAATCCTGGGAAGCCGGATGCCACAGGGAACATGTTCATTCTTTCACTCATTCACTCACTCATTTACTCATTCACGTCACTTGACAAACATGTATTGAACAATTCCCATGTGCCAGGTATTGAGCAACGTGCTGGGGAGATTAAGACGAAAACATGATTTCTAGCTTCAAGGAACTGTCAGTTTCAAGGAGACAAATTAATCCCAGATATTTAATGTAAAGCATGGTAGGGACTGGGGTGGAAATAAATACAGAGTGCTAGAAGAGCAAGTAGGTGGGTCTCTCAACTCAGCTTGTGAAACAAAGAATGTCTCTCAGAGGAAGTGATACCTAAGAGGAATCTTGAAGGATAAGTAAGAGTTCTCTAGGAGAAGAAGGGAGTAAGAGTGAACTGGGAAGAGGGAACAGAGTATAAAAGCATAAGACAGAATGAGAGAGAGAAGGACCATTTGTGTATAATGCAAGTAAAGAAGCCCATACGACTGGACAGAAAGATGTATGAGAGAAGGTGGAGATCAAACAAGTTAGAGAGACAGGCCCAGGACATATCATGAACGACCTTACATGACATGTTGAAGAGTTTAGTTTTTATCCTAGAGTCACTGGGAGCCATTGAAAAGGTCTAAGTGGGAGAGTGACATGATCAAATTTACTACATAATTAAATATTTCTTACTTAAAGATTTTGCCCACTAATCAAGCTTTATACTACTCAAACATGGGAAGGCTGTGACCCAGGAAAAGATGGAAAAATGGGTTCATAGCAAGGTCAGAGGTAAAAATTCAAAGAGTTGGACAGGACGACCTCACATTAGCTCAACCAAGATGAATATCATGACTGTAATTATAGTTAGGGTTGGGAGAGCATCTGTTTCTTACAAAATCCTCCCACCTTTAAAAGCACCGAGAACATAGTAGGGACTTACTAACTGTTTGAACAGTAAAGGAATGAGTATCTACATGTCTGAGCTTATGGTAATATTTCTAGTTGGACTGTTTCATTACAATATGCCTAAATGTACCTCAGTGACAATGATATATGAAACAACAGAATGAAATGTAGAGTGTGGGTCATACCCTCAAGCATGATGCTGCTAAATGGCATTATTCAGTATTTGTCAGTGGGTTTCCACAATCCTACAAATTTCATATGTGATTGCTTTGGAAACAACCTGTGCAAAATGTTTTGAAATAGAGCTATGAAAACAAACAAATAAATATTCTCCAATGAGACAGAGAAAACATTTGCTATAAAACAAGAATGCAATAGAAAGTATTATGAGTTGTATTTCTAGTAGACATATTAACATTAAAAAAATTAATACTGAGAAGCCAGAGGCCCTTCCAGGAATTCAAGCAAGTACTGACAGTGAGAAATATTCAATTGAAGCCAAGTAGTTTTGTAATTACAATAGTTTCATGTGTTCATCTATAGCCTTGACTTTTCCACTGAATATCTGCCCATCTTTCCAATCAACTACTAGATATTTCTATCACACTGTGTCCCACAAATATGTCTAGCTTAGCCTGCCACCACTGATCTTATGCTCTCCCTCCATCAACATCTACTGATCTTGTGATCTTTATTTTAACTGGTTGCACCATCATCAACACAGTCACCCAACCCAGAAACTCTGCAGTTATCCTAAAATCTTTCCTTCTCTTATTACTCCAAATCTA
The DNA here is from genome assembly GCF_057802395.1 of Ceratotherium simum simum. NCBI lineage: Eukaryota > Metazoa > Chordata > Mammalia > Perissodactyla > Rhinocerotidae > Ceratotherium > Ceratotherium simum. The sequence goes on from NC_141913.1 coordinate 14,730,911, forward strand.
ATCACCAGTCCTACTGATTCTGACTTCTAAATACTTTTCAAATCTATTGCCCCTTCTGTTTTCTTGTGGTCCCCGCCTCAGATGAGGCTCTTAGCACTCTCACTTAGGGGACGGATTATCTTAGTCAACGAAGTGATCTCTGTGTCCACACTCTCTCCCTTACTAGTTATCTACCACAGTCCCACAAAAAATGACCTTTAAGAAGGAAAATCACTCTCTAGTCTTAAAACAATTCAGCTAACCGTCACATGAGCATAGCATATGACTAGGGTGATCATTTGTTTCTGTTTACCCAATATTGGCCATTGTTCCAGCATAATTATCAAATAACTCCCTTTCACTATCAGAAGTGCCCCAGTTCGGACAATAAATTATTAGGTAACATTGTTAATGATGTCCTTCATGATCTGGTTTCCACCCACTTCTTTTTGCTGTCTACCTGGTGAACACCTTTTTATCCTCCTAAGTCACCTGCTTCTCTAGGACAACCTGTTCTCTGGCAGCAGCTCACCCTGGTCTTGGAGCTTCCTCTGACATTGCCCAGGGGTCTGTTATTGTACATGGATAACTTGCATGCCTTATAATAGGAGTGGTGGGGCAGATACCAGGCCACAGTTATCTCTGCAACACTAGAACCTAGGAGAGGATCAGACATGCAAGTGCATCTTACAGAGACAGATCAAACATTGCTTTGGCAGCGGTTCAGGAGACTGTAATCCTTAAGCTACCACTTGGTCACATATATCTATCTACATTATTTATAAATAATGTCTATGTTTTAGTGTTTTAACAATTGACTAATCTGACATTATGCAATCTTTCACATATCTGTTAATTTTTACCATAATAGTAAAAATAATAAAAATTATTTTTAAAACAATTTTAGCAAATATAATAACATATTTGGTGATCAATTAAAAATCAATTCTTTTAAAGGACTATCAATCTTCATTCAGGTCAGAGACTGTATCTTTCCCACACTCCGTATGGCGTCTTACACGCTGTCAACACTCCACGGAGTGTAAAACAGCAGTGATAATTAGGCTTTTATATTTGTGCTCATTATCCAGAACAAAGGGTGTACAGGCTACTAAAGCACAATGACTTTTCTCATTTGAATATTTACAGTCCTGACAACTTGAAAAGCATATTATGTAGTGTTAATCAAATGAAGAGTTTCACATTCTTCTCACAAGCAAAGGTTACAACTTTTAGGTAAAAATTAGAATCCACAAGCATTTGACCTTAAAAATACAAAAAACCTTTCAATATAAATCAAGGTCACCTGAATATGTGAGCCAACTCACAGCATGCATTTTGATAAATTCTTTATTTTTGTGAATATTAAGTCTTAGAAGGAGCCAGAGAGTAGTGATAGTTTGCAGGGCTTGAGTTTTGGTGATCTCTGACTTAGCATTTGTTTACTTCTTCCACTTCAATAGCATTCCCTGCAATCACCATAGAGGAATTTCCTCCATTCATGGGGCCCCTTTAGAGTATTGTACCAACACTACGGTTAAGACCATGTGAGCACACATCTTCAGTCTTCATGGAACAATGGTGACGGTGGACACTAACTCATTCTAATCGAAGCTCCTACTGCAAAGGCAATGTCTTTTGTTTTCTCCCCACAGAACTAAGATTAATGCTCAGCACCTGGGGGATCAAAGAGCCTGCCAAATGACTGGAGACCTCTGAAAGCTCATAATTATCATTCATAGCAACCAAAGCTTTTCATGATAAGTGGGTAGGTAAACATAGCAATGATATAGTCCAATATGAAAATAATACTGGATTTGGAATCCAAAAGCTTTAGCTCTAGGTCAAGGTTGCTAATAGTAATTATAATAACAGTAACGACAATAACAAGAGCTATCAATTATTGAACACCAAATTTACAACAAACACTAGAAAGAACCCACACAGGGGATAGTTTGTCAGTGGGGGAGAGAAAGAAACGGCCAGTGAAAGCTTCCTAGAGGAGGTAGGTGGAAGGTGACATCTGCTGGGTGGTTAAAAGTTAGTGAGATGAATTTGGGAGGGATAAGGGAAAGAGACTCCTGGAAGAAGGAAATGCATATGCAAAAGCATGTGCCAGTAAGCATGATGCATTTACAGAGCAGTCCATTGTTTACTCTGACTGAATCACAACATTTCAGGAAGAGAGGAATAAAACATTATTAATCCACAAAGTGAAGCAGAGGCAAGATTATGCAGTGCCTTGTATATATCAATAATGCAAAATGGAATAAATAGAGTTTTAATCAGGGGGAGTGAAATGTTCACATTGGTGTTTGGGTTTCAGAAAGATTGTTGTGAGTGCCAAAAGGGGAATGGATTGGAGAGTGGCCAGGCCCAAGGCAGGGAGGGGAGGTCAGAGGCAGATGTGGCAGCACCTCAATGAGAGATGATGAGAAGAATTAGTGGGAGATATGAAGAGGTCAAAGCTCTAGGACTCAGATGTTGTCTTGATATGTTGGTGGGAAAGAGAAGATCTTGAGTTACCACCCAGGTTTTTGGTTTTGGCAAGTGAATGAAAGGTAGGGCCCCTCACTGGGATAGGATAAAAAGGTGAGGAAACAGTTTGGGAAAAGATGTGAGTTTTATGTATAAACACATTGAGCTTGAAGAGCTGAGGAGACATTTAAGGAAAGTTATCTACTGGGCAGAAGTCTGTTGAGGCTTAGAATTCAGAGTGAAAGCTGGACTGGGGTCATAGTTTTAGGCTTCCCTATTGGAAGTTGTTGCAATCATCCAGGAAGAAGGTGTAGAATTGAGGACGGATGGAATCCCAGGATAGAAGCTGGGGGAATACCACATTACAGGAATGTAACTAGGAAGAGGAACTCACAAAGGGTGCTGAGAACGTGGAGGCAAAGATGTAGGAGAAAAATCAAAGAGAGTGTGAAACCGCAAAAACTGAGGGAAAGAATATTTTAACTAGGAGGGAGTGCTTATGGATATAAATGTTTCAGAGAAGCTAAATGAGGTAAAGACCTGGAAGTGACCACTGGGTTTTAAAACAAGATAATCATAGATGATCTTGGCAAAAATAGTTTCCATGAAGATGTAGAGAGGCAGTCAGATTACAGTGAGTTGAAGAGTGAATAAAAGTGAAGCAGGAAACAGGATTCTTCTGAGAAGCTTGGCAGGGAAGAGAAGGGAAGAACATAGGCTGCCAGCCATGTCAACATAGAGCCCAGATCTAGGGAGGGTTTCTTTTGTTAAGATGAAAATATTGAATGTAATCAAGTGTCATGGCAAAGATGCCATTAAAGAGGGAAATGATAACAGAGAATGAAGAGAGTGGATGATGAATAGACTAGGTCTTAAGGAGGTGAAAGTAGATGGGATCCAGAGCAAAAGAGAGAGGATTAGCCTTGAACAGGGGGTCTCATTATTCTATAATGAGCATCAAGAAGGGGGAAAAGATGAACTAGAATGCTGATTAGTTTAAGCATAGGGCTGTAGAAAGTTGAGAGAATTTCCGTTATATTGTTCTCTTCCTCTTTCTCTCTTTTCTTGGTACAGCAAGAGTCAAAGTCATTTTCTGAGAATTGAGATTAAATCATAGCATAGTGGATTCAAATTCTTTTTTTTAAAAGAAGATCATGAGCAGAGACAAGAGAGAACTGATTAGGAAAACAGAAAGGTTGCCAGGAAGCCCAGGGGACACAGCTTTGGTTGGATAGCATAAATGCATGAATTGGCAGAGGCACCAAAATGTGGGCTTTCAAGTTTTCTCCAGTGAGTATCCTCAGCAAGGTGTAGACATTGAGAAATCAGGCTATTGGTTTGACTGCAAGCTAGGCATTGTTGAGCAGGTGCCACGGAAGGGTATTGAGCGAAGGGAGACGAAGTGCTACCTCATTTCATTTGATCGTCCTCACATCTCTACACAGAAAAGTATCCTTACGACCCTTCTACAGAGGAGGAAATGATCACTTATAGAGATTTGTGTTTGCCCAGCCTCTCCCAGCCTACACAGGCTGAGTTGAGAGAATTAGCTGGGCCTTGGGATCGACGCCTGCTCTCTTCACTGTACTACACTGCCTCGCCATGAGCCATACGCTACTAACCTAAACAAAGAAGGGGTAAGTGCTTTTTCCTGTTCCCCTTCTAGGACAACTCTGCTCTCTATGTTCTGTAATATAAAGCCAGGTTATACACACGAAGCATTTTAGTCCCTGGAAGAAAAGCACTATGCTAATTTAGAGGCTATATAAATGGTGTATCAAATTGCTCAGAGCAATGTTCACACAGCGATAAGCTCATTTACTATATATGATTATTAAAACTCAATCTCTGTTTTTTTGGTTCCAACTGATTTTCATTTGCCTTAGCAGCAGATGCTCTATGCTGGGAAAATGAGAAACGATCTGCAGAGAGGGCACTATAAGGCTTTACAGCAGAAGCTGGAAACCAGAATCACACACTCATCCAAGCATAGTTTTCATTTCCTCATCCCTTTGGTGGTGATTTACACCATTGTACTAAAGCTACTCTCAAAACACCAGGAAGAAGGGAAAATAACATTTTATGATTCGGCATGCAATTATAGCCAAGGAATTTAAAATGTTTTAACAAGACTGTTTCAATTCCCACTTTATAGATAGGCAACTCAACAGAGACAGACAGCAGCTCCTCATCTTTTACGTGTGAGGCTCTCAGGAAAATCCTCAGAAGCCCTCAGAGCTCAGAGAGCTAGCTCGACTAGCTCCAAAGCTTAATAAATTTTGAATGCTGAACTCTTTGAAGGAGTGGGCCTATGTAAATCCAATAAATGCATTAACTTCTTTTTATTAAAGGAAACTTATTAGTGCCTTCTTTCAGGGTCCCCAAATACGACCTGATCTTTAGAAGTCCAGGAGAAACGAGGCAGGAAGCTGGTGTCCTAGCTATGCACTGAGCCCTCCTTCTCCCAGGGCTGCCTCTTCCTTGTCTCCCTTCCTCCTTTTGCTGAGGAACGACAGCTGGTCAGAGGTCCTGATGATGCTGTCCTGCACGTCCTAATGGGACATGCAGGGCCATGGACACCCAGAAGGAAGGCAGCCCAAGATGGAGGCCAGCAAGCCAATCCCAGTCAGAACAGGCTCACGAAATGGGAAGTGCTCAATTCCACCTTGTCCCTTGTTAAATCCAATGGCAAGCAGCCTTATGCAAGAATTAAGTTACCTCTGACTTGGTCCCATGATAACTGTCTGATACAGAATTTATCCACAAAATTGCTACCAAAATGCTTATGTCATTAGATGATGAATGCATACATAGAAAGAAAACATAGTCAAATATAGTTTTTAAAGGCAATGTATAACTCATCCATCAATTTTATTAAAATAATCTTTAAAGCTATTAGGTTACAAGTTTTGGGTTTTTTCTTATGTAGATACTGAGGAAACTGCTACAGTCTTTACAACATAAGACTAACAGAATTAGCATCAGTTCTTTTTTTTTTTTTAAAGATTTTTATTTATTTTTTGCCCCCAAAGCCCCAGTACATAGTTGTCTGTCACAGCTGCACATCCTTCTAGTTGCTGTATGTGGGACTTGGCCTCAGGCTGGACAGAGAAGTGGTGCCTTGATGCACACCCGGGATCCGAACCCGGGCCGCCAGCATCGCAGCGTGTGCACTTAACCACCAAGCCACAGGGCCGGCCCTTAGCATCAGTTCTTGCTGGAACTTTGTACCTTGTTAACATTGTTAGGTTGGACACTATTGTCTGCTACATAGCAGCTCATTATTTCACATGAAATACTTACAATAGACATCTATAATGAGACAATCATGGGACATGAATGTTTGAACAACTCTATCCCATGTCAGCACATTTTAAAATTCCTCAAATTTACTAATGCCTGTAGAAGAATCTGTGTAATCTAAGACAGTCCTCTTTGATTTCTGCTCTTTCCCCACTCATCTCTTATAGCCAATTAAAATGTTTTCCTAACCATGTATTTCTAATTGGCCCATGGGACTCTATCTTACTTAAATGGTTGGTTAGACAGCAAGCAGTTTTTTGACATGAAAAGAAAATGGTATTTCCTATTAACTGAGATGGTCGGGTAAGCTGACATCAGGCACCATCAGATATGATGTGGTATGAGATACCCAGCATCACCTATAAATAATTGTTTCCAAATATGTTCATTCTGAATGCAGTCGGGACCTTAGACCTGCACTGTCCAATTTGGTAGCTACTAGTGGGCCCTTGGAGCACTTCAAATGTGACTAGTCCAAACTGATGTGTGGTGTAAGGGAAAAATACACACTGGATTTCTAAGACAGAATGAAAATTAAAAGAAAAGAAAATAGCTCATTAATGATTATATTGATATGTTAAAATCATTATATTTTGGCTCTTAAGTTAAATAAAATATTATTAAAATTAATTTTACCTGTTTCTTTTTACATATTTAATGTGGCAACTAGAAAATTTAAAATCAGATTTTGGCTCTCATTTGGGGCTTACATTACACTTATATTGGAGAGTGCTGCCTTACACTCAACTTCTAGTTTATAGGGAATAGAGGAGAAAGAAGTTAAAAGCCACCAAGTGGAAACCAAATCAAATATGGGGAATGTACTACAACAGAGCTCCATAAAGCGTGAGTCACAGGCTGCTGCTGATTTGCATCACTATTTGTTATCAGGCCACAAGACTAGGAGCTTCCATAAGAATCTAAATTAACTATGTCACATCCTACACACGCTGCTGCATGGTTCATTTGACATCATTTTCATGGCAATACTTAGTCAACAAAGAGAACTTCTTCCTTCATTTTGGGCGGAGAGGAGGACATCTGTAAAAGACATTTGGGGACAACTGGGGGATATGAAAATGTAATGGAGAGAGAAGCAGATTAACTGCGCCTTCTCACTCCAGGCCATTCTCTTGAACTTCCTGAGGCAGGATTTGCAAGAGAAGCCAGTGAACTCTTCCTGGGCTGGGTTCTAGACTCAAAGACTATGAGCCACCTGACAAGATATCTTAACTTGTTACTAGCCCATGGAGTGCAAAAGTAGAAGTAGATCAAAGCCTACTTAATTTCTAATGAAATCATATTGCCCGAGAGATCCCAAGCCTAGCCACAATTGCTATGTGTTTGCTAAATCCCTAAAGCAATGTCTAGACTCTGAAGCCATGTCAACAGAAAGTAGGTAACTAAAAATACAGCCCCCGAAAGGGATATCTCCTAGATTACTCATCTCAAGTAATCATCAAGGTGACCATCAAGAGAAATCCTTCTTGATTTCAGAGCCAAGAAGAGCCAGTCACTTGACTCCCTAGTCAAAGGATGGAATTTCCATCCTTCGCCAGGGCAGGAAATCCTTCCTAATTTTGCCCAAATTGATATTAGATAGACAAGTGACCCTATTTGTTCTTATCCACACTCCCACTTTCCAATGTGTGAGGTGTTTTTTAACCTTTACTACGAAAAATTTTAAATATACACAAAAGTAGAAAAAATCATATAATGAATACTTTATCACTCAATTCAACAATCATCATTTTGCCAAAGTGTTTTCATCTCTTTCCCTCATTTTCTTTACTGCAGTATTTTAAAGCCAATACCAGAGATCATGTTATGTCATGCATAAATTAAGTGGGAGTTTTTAACTTTTTCTATCCCACTGATTTTCTTTCTCTGTCTGCCATTGCATATTGAATTGTTTGCAATGATGGAGCTTTTCATTTAATGTATGCAACCAGATCATTAGAAGCTACATGCCATTTGCATAAGACATAGAGGTCCTGGAACCTGCAGCTGACCACAATAACTGTATGTGCCTTTAGTATGCCTCTCCTTGATGAAAAGGTGACTGCATTTCCAGTTGTATGCAGTTTGGGCATTTTTGAAGGTGCATATTTATATGTGAAAATGATATGACCACCACATTGCTCTCTTTAGGTTTCAATCTCCCATATCTCTTTGGTAAGAAATATCTTTCCAAGTCAAATGTAAAACTCAACTGATTCAAAAACTAATAATGTTATATTATTGTTTGTTTGTTTAGGGCTTAAAATGCACTTTCACACGAGGAAACTTTTTTTTAAGACGAAATGGCTTTTGAATAAGTCAAAGGCACAAAATCTAAAAGTAGGCAGTCATCGTAGGCTCTGAGCCAGATAAGGTGAACTATCTTTCTCTAAGTCAAGCTGAGGGGGAAAAAAAAATCTTGATTTGCATTACCCTCAAGAAATTTAAATGAAAATGGAGGTGTTAGAGGAGGTGTCTGTGAAAGACTATAGCAAGAGGTGGAGGAAGGAAGGCAGAGATTGCTGAAAGCAACAAGGACAGCAGTGCAGCCTGTTCCTCAATCATCTTCACTCAGAGGGACAAGCTTCTCTTGGCACTGAGCTTACGAGGCTACACGTTGTCAGCCAGAATGTTGAGGGTGCTAAGATCTCACACAGTTTAAAACTTCCATTTACCGGCTGCAGTGAATATTCCAAAGGTTTCTTTTAGTTTGTGCCTTCGAGGTTTCCTGGCTTCTTAGTCACACAGTACTCTTGTCAAGGGTGCAAAAGTCTAAAATGGGTCACCTTTCTCCTGTAAAGAGGTTTAGTTCACACCTGGTAAAAACCACTTATTCATTGTAAACAGCCTGGAGGAGAAACGGCAGGGACATTGAGGAGAAGATGTCCTAGGAGATTTTAGAGAGATAAAAATGGATTTTTCTTTAGAACTTCTTTGAGATCATTATTTTCTGGCTGAATATTTGTTTGGATTTCTTTTACAGCACTAATTTTTAAAAATGGGTACACTTTTAACTAAAATGTTTTACATACTTTGTTATCTGTGTGAAGCAAATAAGTTTGTCATTGTGGTCATCTATTTAATCATGACATTGAAAATGTACCTCAATAGCATAAGAAGAAAAAAAATGATATTCTAGAGTTCTGTACATAACTGTAAGAGACTGACTATACAGACGGACCAAGGTCAGACCGTATATGACAATAGAACTCCGACCCACAACCTCTGCAGCAATACGCCCAGAAAATTAGTACTTTACCAAAGACTGCCAGCTTCCCTATTTTGTGTCCCTGCTTCCAACTCAGAACCAACCACAGAAAGGCAAATATGCCAGTCTCAGAAGAGGTCCTCTTCTAGTTAGCCCACCTCCAGCTTCCCCAGCAACAACCTCCAATCAAGGCACACCTGAGTCTTCCTTTTTTCCCACTACTATAAAGCTTTCCCGCTCTTCTGCCTGCCTTTGAGTCTCTGCCAAATGCAAGTGATGGTGGCTGACTTCCTTTCTATAGCAAGCTCGACATAAATAGCCTCCATTTGTTCCAGTATGGGTGCTCTTGACCTATTTTCACAGTTTCCTGAAGGTCTCACCATGACAGTCTTCTCTATCTGGTGCCGCAGACCCCAGTCTTTGCCCAGGTATGGTACCCACAGAATCTCCTTGTCATTTGCTAGGGTCAGCTTTTGGAGGCCTTGCCAAAGTGGTAAGTCAGCACCGGGTCTGAACTCCACTCCCTGTGCATTGCGATCCTCGATCCTCGGCTATTTATTCTCAGTTTGGTAACAGGGTTTCGTTATTGATGCTCACTTGTATGGCATCTTTGGTGGAATGAGTCCACTTCTTTCACCTTGTTTTTGTTTTTGTGCTACTATCTTGTGTTGTGCTGTTTAAAAGCATTGTTTGTTATAAGAAGGAGAATCACCAGTTAGAACCCAGGCTTATAGGGTCTTATAGGCTTAGACCCTATAAATCTACTGTTTCAGCTAGGCTCACAGCAGACTGGGAGTTTGTGGCTCTCATGGAATCCATGTCCACATGGACAAACTTTGCTGCAGGTCACCAATAAAATCAGATGACATTTCTTCCTTTCTCATTTTTTTGTCCTGAGAGCTTGGCTTGGATCCAAAGAGAGCATTCTCTCTGCTTTTCCGCGTGCCGGGGTTGGGGTGGGGAGTACAGATTGTCAGGTCTGTGCTCAGAGGCAGCCAATCACCAGGTTAGGTTGGGGGCCCAAGACCAGAGGTGCACAAGCATTATGTTCCTGTGTACTATGGCCAGCTCTCACAGAGTCATCTAAGTCTGAATCCTCTTCCCTACCTGCAAAAATGCCTGCCTCTTCTATGTACTCTCATTACAATTGAGATTTTTATGCCTATCTTTCGAAATGGCATAACTTCACCAAGGGTCTTCAATGACCACTCTGGGGAACACTTGACTTGAACAACAGTCTTCATTTGAGAGGTACCTTAGGAAAGAAAGGAAATAAGATTTCACAAGCTCAATAGGCAGCGTCTTTTGGTAGGCAGAGGACTCCAAAGGAAATTCTGACTTAAACTTTGTTTCAATAAAAGATTCTTTAGCCAAAGCGAATGAGCCAGTTGACAAACCTAAGCAAGAACAAACTAGACTCATTTTCCTAGTGAATATTCCCCCTTCTCCTCCAGTTGCCTCCCTCCATCCAGTTGTCCCACTTACCCCTTACCCTTCTGATCTCTCTCCTTCTGTGCCTCCTTTGTTCTCCCCCTTATCCAGACTTCCTATCTTTCCCCCCAAATTCTCCTAATACCCCAAAATGCCACTTGCCTATAAGGATATATTCCTCCCATGAGCCAGGTATGCAGGCAACTATAGAATTTAAACCTTGGACTCAAGGTGAAGAGATATTAAGAAGGATTTACCTAAACTAAGACAAGATCAGCAGCTATTCATAGAAGAATTTAGAATCCTTTTTGGGTAGCCCAAGTTAACATATATCAATTTGTATCATGCGTATCAACTTGTACACATGTTGGTTAGAACCTCAGATGTTAAATGCTGCATGGCAAAAGCTGATTAGACTCACCTGCAAAGGGACCTACAGGATTCTTCTTTCCACAATAAACCTGAGAGTCAAAAAGGGGCCTGAAAAGTAGGGCCAAGTCTCCTAAAAAACTATACCCAAGGGGCCGGCCTGGTGGTGTAGTGGTTAAGTTTGCATGCTCTGCTTCAGCAGCACAGTGTTCGAGGGTTTGGATCCTGGGGTGCTGTCCTACACCACTCCTCAAGCCATGTTGTGATGGCATCCCACATACTAAATAGAGGAAGACTGGCACAGATGTTAGCTCAGGGACAATCTTCCTCAAAAAAAAAAAAAAAAAAAAAACTATACCCAAAATGTTTTCAATAAAAATTGTACCATAATTTTCTCTGCAAATAGAGAAATGATTAAACCATTGGAGATATTTGTAATAGACTAGCCAATACCTCCTAAAATTTGGAAGTTAAAGAAGGTGCCAATGTAATAGCAGCCCTTTCCTCTCAATTTTGTCAATGGAGTTAAACCTGAAATTGGAGACCTAATTCAAAAACAGAAATTAAAATGAGAAATAGGACCTTTACCTGAATTACAACACCTAGTAAAACATTCTGAAAGAGCTTTAGAACAAATTAGACAGGACCCAAAATAAACTTATGGTCCTGCAGATCAAACAGCTATGTGACTCATTTTCCAATTGACCACCTTTTGGCAAGGGTAATTGTAGATATTATAAAGAGAAGAGACATGGAAGAAGGATTGTCCCATCTTACAAAAGAAAAACCAAGACACAGAAATATTCCAAAATTCAGATCAATGAGGGTGCTCTGAGGAAGGAAAAGACACCCAATATTCGGCCTTACCCTTGAGTGTTTACTCGAGGTAAATTAACTATAAATATAGATGGTTACTCTCATCAATTGCTATTAGCAAAAAGCAATATCCTTTCTACACTAAACACTGCCACCTTTGCTCAACCTCTTTATTCTTCTCAGAGCCAACATACGACAACAGGTGATAGGTATTTCAAATAACCCACGTATTTTCCCTATCTCCTAGCCCTTACCTGTAACACTTGGACGCTTCACTAAAAACATTTCTTCCTGCTCCACAACATCACTCCTGCAAATTTAATATGAACATACTTTGCAAATGGAATTGTAATATTAAATATACAACAGAGAGACCATTTCTTGTGGTTCTAAAGGACTCCTACAGTCAAAATCAAATTGTTTCTGCTCTGGATATACTTTTTCCTTCTCTGTGATATTTAACGCATACTCCAGATTCAGATCTTGATACCATACTTGTGGGCTAATATTCCACTGGCATAGGAAAAATAATTTGATCAGAATCTACTACAGTTCACATAGATCCCACTGTAACCTAAACTTCCCCAATATCTTTGAATCCAGAAGCAAAGGAAGGGCTCAAACCTATAATCGAAACCCTTTTATGCAAAAGTCTTCTCATAATCTATACTAGCCTTGTAACACTTCCATCCCGCTGGTATATAAACCAAACAGATGAAAATTTCAGTTTTTTCCTAGACTTCAGGGCCATCAGCAAAATTGTTACCCCTTACTTCCCATCAGTACCTAACCCATATATCATCTTGTCATCAATTCCACCTCAAGCCACTTGCTTCACTGTAATGGATCTCTGCTCTGCCTTTTTTAGTACACCTCTAGACCAGGGCAGTCTGTATCTTTTGCTAGTCTCTGCTAAACATAAGTGATGATGGTTATATTCCTCATAAATAATAAAAGTGATCTACACAGGAGTTCTAATTCTGATAATATCAAAGTAGTTTATGTCTTACTAACCTATTCACATTTATAACATCTATAAAGTTTGGACAAAAATGTTTAAGTACAATAACAGTCAAAGGCACTCAAGAAGGAGTTCACCAAAATCACCGTTAGAGATTTAAATATTCTTCTCTCAGTAACTGATAGAACACGTAGTCAAAAAATCAGTAAGGATATACAAAACTTGAATTGCACAATCAACCAAATTAATTTAATTGAAATTTATAGAACATGATACTCAAGAATGACAGAATATGCATTCTTTTAAAATGCCCTTGGAACGTATACAGAGATGAACTAGACACTGGGCCATAAATCAAGTCTGGATGAATATGAAAAGATTAAAGTTATTCAATCTATTTAAAAAACTAAAATCATAATTTATAACCACCTAGCAAAGAAACTGTAGGCGTAAATGCCTTCACTCATGAATTCTAACAAGTATTAAAGAAAAATATAAAGCCAATCTCACAGAAAATCTTTCAGAAAATATGAAATGAAAAAATAGTTCCCAAAACATTGTATGAGGCCAGCATCATCTGATACCAAGGCCAGAAAAATATATTACAAGAGAAGAAAACTACAAGTGAATATCTCTCATGAATATAGAGACAAAAATCCTTAACAAGATATTAGTAGGTAAAATGAGCAATACGTAAAGGATAGCAAATTATGATCAGCTAGATCCATCCTAGGAATGAAAAGTTAGGTTGATGTTTGAAAAATAGATCCAGGTAGTTCTCTAAATTAACAGACTTAAAATGAAAAACAATCCCCTATGATCATGTAAATCAATGCAGAAAAATAATTCAGACACAATTCAACACCAATGCATGATTCATGCAAATAAGGAATGGAAGGAACTGTCAACTTGATTTTTTTAAAAGTCCACAAAAAACCTATGGCTAACATTATACATAATAAAAAAAGATTGAATATTTTTCCACTAAGATTGGAAACAATGAAGGGATGTCCACTAATTAATATCACTTCTATAAAATATTGTACTGGAGATCCTAGTCAATGCAATAAAACAAGAAAAAGAATGCAGAGTTACCTAAATTGGAGAGGAAAGTGTAAAGCTGTTTTTACTCTTAGATAACATGGTTGATAAAAAGATAAATCCTAAGAAATCTAAAACAAAACTACTATTAAAACTAACAAGTGAATTAGCAAGGTCAAAAAATACAATCATCTCATAAAAATAAATTGTATTAATAAATTATAACAATAAACAATTATAAAATAAAATCAAATTACAATAGCAGCAAAACGATGAAATACTTAGAAATAAATTTAATAAAATATTTCAAGATTGTACAGTGACATCTGTAAAACATATACAAAAAAATATAAAGAAAATCTGAATAAAAAGAAATATACCATGCTCATGTATTGGAAGAGTCAATATTGTTATCAGTTGTTTCCAAATTGCTCTAAGGATTCAAAGTAATTCCAATCAAAATCCCGACACACTTTTTCTTAGTAGGAATTGGCAAGCTGATTCCAAAACTTATGGAAATTCAGAGTACCTAGAATAGCCATAACAATCTTGAAAAATTAATAATAAAATTGGAGGACTTTCACTGTATGATTTCAATGCAGTTACAATAATTAATACGACAGTACTTGCATAAAAATAGCTATACAGACCAAGGAAAAAACTAGAGAGTCCAGATATACATATGGCAAATTGTTTTTCAACAAAGTTGCCAAGATAAATAAATGGGAAAAGAGTTGACTTAAAACAAAAAAACATGCTGAGAATAACTGATATTTTGTATGTCAAACATGAACCTCAACTATTACCACTATATCATTACTCAAAACAAATCATAACCTAATCATAATAGCTAAAACTATAAAATTTCTAGACGAAAACATAAAATAAAACTTTTGTGACCTTGAGTTACACAAAGAGTTCTTAAAGAGAACACTATCGGTACTCAATATAAAAGAAAGAAAATTTGATAAATTTGGATTAATCAAAATTAAAAGCTTCTGCTTTTCAAGTGACACTATTGAGATAATGAAAATAGAAGCCACATAATGACAGAAAATATTTTCAGCACATCTACCTGACAAAATTATTCAGAATATTTAAAGGAACTCTTACAATTCAATAATAAAAATGTAAACAAGTCAAATAAAAATGGGCAAAATACTTGAAAAGACAAATCACAAAAGAAGATCTATGAATTTCCAATAAGCAATAGAGAAGGTTTTCCTCATCATTAGTATTAAAAGAATTTCAAATTAATACCACAATGGCAGACTGATTAGAAAAGCTTAAACTAAAAAGGCTGACATCATCAAGTGTTGGTAAGAATGTGGAGCAACTAGAACTCTGACTCATTGCTAGCTGGAGTGTAAACTGTTAAAAACCACTTTGGAGAACAGTTTGGCAGCTTCTTATAAAGTTAAATTTAACATACACTTATGATATAACCCAATAATTCTAATAGTAGATATTTACTAAGGGAAATGAAATCATATTTCCACATAAAAATTGCACAAACAGTTCATAGAAACTTTTCTCATAGTAGCCAAAACCTGGGAAAAATCCATATATCCAGCCACAGATAAATGCATAAACAAGTGGTGGCATACAGGTACAATGGACTTCTACCCAGCAATTAAAATAACTACTGATACAATCAATGACATGGATGAGTCTCTAAAACATTACGCTGAACGAAAGAAGCCAGACACAAAAGAGTACATACTGTATGATTTCATGTACAGAATAGCAAAATGAATCTATGGTAACAGAAAACTTATCTGTGATGGCCTGCAACCTGAGGAAGGGGATTGATTGTGAAGGTACATGAGGAAACATTTTGAGGTGATGGAAATATTATATATATATATTGGTTGTTGTGGTGGCATATATGGGTGCATATAATTGCTAAGATTCGTCAAAGAGCAGACTCAAAATAGTGTATGTTTATGAGTTTTGTTAAGAACTGTGAAGGGTCTGAGATGTTATTCCACTTCCACAAGTTCTGTACCATAGAGGAGGATAATGATGAAGGTAGCTAGATGAAAAATGAAGCAGTGCATATAGCAGGGAAATGAGTTCTTTGTGATATTCATAACCATAAAATTAACTTGTGTAATATTAGTCCCCACATCTAGAATTGAAGGTGATGTGATGAGAATTGATGGAAATTTTTTATGCAAATGACAAGTTATGACTTGTACATGAGGGACAGAACAATTTCTTCTCTCCTTTTATATACAGCAAAGGATATAAAAGGAGGGAGAGAAACCTCTGATCCTTGGAGACAGGGTGGAAAGGATCCTGCAGTCTGACCTTAACCTGTTAGAATGTCAATAAAATCTGTCCAAGAGACCACAATGAGATATCACTTCACATCGGTTAGAATGGTGATTATCAAAAAAACAAGAGATAACAAGCATTGGTGAGGATGTGGAGAAAAGGGAACTCTTGTCCACTGTTGGAGGAATGTAAATTGGTGCAGTCACTACATAAGACAGTATGGAAGTGCCTCAAAAAATTCAAAGTAGAACTACCATATGATCTAGCAATTCCACTTCTGGGTATTTATCCAAAGAAAATGAAAACACTAATTTGAGCAGATATATGCACTCCCATGTTCACTGTAGCATTATCTACTATAGCCAAGATATGGCGACAACCTAAGTGTCCATCAATGGATAAATGGACAAAGAAGATGTGAGATACAAACATACACACACACACACACACACACACACACACAAGAACGCTGTTCAGCCATAAAAAGAATTAAAGCTTTTCATTTATGACAACAAAGATGGACCTTGAGGGCAGTATGCTAAGTGAAATGTCAGAGAAAAATAAATACCGTATGAACTCATTTATATGTAGAATTTAGAAGTAAACAAAAAACAAAAAAACAAGCTCACAGATACAGAGGACAGATTGGTGCTTGCCGGAGGTGGGGGGTGGGTGAGATGAGTGAAGCAAGTCAAAAAATATAAACTTCCAGTTATAAAATAAGTTATGGGGATGTAATGTATAGCATGGTAAATATAGTTAATAATATGTATTGCATACTTGAAAGTTGCTAAAAGAGTATATCTTAAAAGTTTTTACCACCAGATAAAAAAAATTTTTTGTGGTGATCATTTCACAATACATAGAAATATTGAATGAAAAAAAAGACAAAAGCAGAGATCTGAGAGGTACTCGTATATCGGGGCTTGCTCTTTCTGGTCAATGGAAACTTTTATTCCACCAGGTAAAGGAGCCCAGGATAGCTTTCTGGAGGATGAGAGACCACGTGTGGAGAGGCTTCAGTCGTCTCTTCCCTTCCTGCCATCTCATCTGAGTCACCAGACATGTGAGCGAGGCTCTCCTAGGCCATCCAGTATCCATCAAGCTGATGGAGACCAGAAAGATCACCTACCCAACCCAGTACTGGGAGAAATAAATAATAAATTTATGCTTTAAGCAAGAAAAAAAAAAAGAAATCTGGAGCTGGCCTGGTGGTGTAGTGGTTAAGTTCACGGGCTCCACTTCGGCAGCCTCGGGTTTGCGGGTTTGGATCCCAGGTAGACACCTACACACTCCTCGTCAAGCCATGCTATGGCAGCATCCCATATACAAAATAGAGGAAGATTGGCACAGATGTTAGCTCAGGGCCAATCTTCTTCACCAAAAAAAAAAAAAAATCCAAGTCATTTATATTTGATTTTGGAATATATTTTAAAATGTATTTTCATATTAATTTGTCTAGTATTTCAGAAATATGTAGCACTTTAAAGACAAAATGAATCCAAACAATGAACCTAAAAACAAAAGATGTTATATTTAATTGCCTTTTCAATATTCATTCCTGCTCCTCAATCCAAACTCCCAGCAATCCATCTTTCAGACTAACACAAAGTATTAGCAGAGATTTGCCTTTGAACCTGACACACTCCTTGGTTTGGGGGTAATGATTAAATGTTTTGATTTAAAAGGCTTCTCACTAGACAATTGATTGTATTATGGTGTGAACATAGATATAAAACATTGAATTTTGTCTACTTTAGGTATTATGCTCTGCTGAACTGTATTAATAGAAATTGGAAAGCAATATTTGGTTTATGTTCTTCACAGTGGTCTGTGAATTGCACTGAAAAATGGGAAGCTTAATTTGATTCTTGGATTTGAAAATAACTTTGTGATTAGGGCCAAAAGTCTTAGTTTCGTGGTGGCTTAGCTTCCCAATCCATAAAAATTTATGCATTCACATCTTATTGTTTTCAAAACAGCTAAGAAACTCTGAGTGCTTAGGGGAAAAGCGAGCCTGGTTCTCCACTTTGTTTACAATGGTGAAAATATGCTTTCCCAATGACTCTCCTTCCCTCAGATTTATCAAGAAACTGTCACTGCCTTAAAACTCCTGGTGGTTTTGTGGGCTTGAGAAAGCCACGAGTTTATTTTCACTGACATAACAATGCTCTTGGTGGTTTTCTCGTCTTTCATTCCTTCTAAAATAGCTAGGTAACCCTTGGAACATAGATCTAAAAGTGAGGAAATTAAAACAATTTCTCATTTCAGTCCAGATTAGTGCAAATACCTTTCCTTTTGATGAAAGGTCCAGAGCAATTCATCATTCCTTTAACTGTTCATTCACTTACTCAACAAATAGATATTTTGAGCTAATGATGCTTAGATCAAGGTGCTTTTGAGGAAATTAAAAAGAATTAGACATGACTTGTGACAATAAAGCACTTATGACCCAAGAAGTGATAAAATAAAAGTAACAAAGTTTGCTAAAACCCAAGGCAGAATATGGAAAGTTTCTCTGGGAAATTACAAGCAAACAATTGTAGATATTTAGAGGGGGAGAGAGTACAATCAAGTTGTGCCAGGGAAAGCTTATGCCATGTCTGAGGTAGGCCTGGATGGGTGTGTAGGGTCACAAGAGGCTCAGAGGAGGACATGTTGCCTCTTTGAGATTGTTCTCTTTACTATAAGAAAGCAAACTATAGCAAAAGGCTTTGGAAACCTCAAATACTGTACAAGTGCTAGATAATCATAATTATTACATATTAATTTTTAAAAGTAATATTTCCAAAAATAAGTCATCATTAAAATACTTATTTTTAAATGTCTTCATGAAACATTTAATGTTTACAGAAATCGGTAGTAAAGAGCAGATAGTTTTGGCATAGCTGCTCCAATGGACAGGGAAAATGATCACCCATCATTCTCAAGCTATTCTGTACTCTCGACTCTGCAAATGTCTACATTCATGGTTTCCAAACTGCACTAAGGCACCCAGGATGTCACAATGAACTCACAGGGGTGCTGTGGGATATTTTACATTTTTCAGGGGAACTCGACAACTCTTGGATCTACGCAAACTACTAGTTCAAGGTAGTTCACAGTTGCAATATAAGGTCACACTACATGCCTTTTGATGACAGCCGTCTTCGCCAACCTGGATTTTTGGCAATTGCTGTGATAGGAAGCAAGCACTGCCCACAAATCAATGTGAAATGGAAACTGAGGGTGGTGGCGTCCAGTCTGGTCTACGGCTTCAGAAATTGTGCAGTGCCCAACAGGTGACCAATATCCCATTAGTAAGTAACAGTAGTCATTTAAACATTTTTTAAACTATATTTTTTCTTGCAATTTTTTTTCAAATGGCTACTAAGGCATTCGTACATAAATAATTATTAAGTTATTGGAGCTAACCACTTACTAAGTAGAGCTGTCAGGTATTTCTTTTGGTCTAGGGGATCCAGGAGAAAATGAAGGAACATACTGTGAATAGAGAAACTTTGGGACCCTGTGGCCCATGTCGCTGACAAGAAGTCCACTCGAAAAAATAGCTGTATTTGCATCCAGGTTTGTTTAGAGGTGAAGCTTCTTAGCTTCACCTGAGGGAACACTGATCACAAAAACAATCACTGGATAGTAGATCTCGTGGTTTGAACTAGCCTTAAAAAAATTTTTTTGTTCTTTTTTAAAATTATAAACCTATTTTGTCAAATTCTTTATTTCTGCTTTCTAAAACAAATAAGGAACACCATGTCCTAAAGTATATTCTTTTATGACCCAAGCACCTTTCCTGAGGAAAAGTAAGAAAGGAGAGTAAAAACATCTTCAAATTCATACTACAGTTCGGGACTATGTTTCAAGTCCAAGTTTCAAGTTTGAGGTCTGGGGAAAGAGTATGGGGGCCTTCATCCCGGACATCTAAATATTTAAAAGTTATAAATCAAGTTATCAAACTATTAAATAAAATATGTCCTATCCACTTACCATGAAAAATAATACCTTCATAGTGACCTGGAAGGCCACGTCCTAAATTCTAAGTGTCCTTGAAGCCCCACTCAGGAACACGGCAGTGTTGGAAGAGCCAGCCAACAGAGCCAAGCTTCTTTCCCAGCTTACTGCTATCCTACACCTACTGCACTACACGCGGTCTCCCATAAGGCAAGGGGCCTCGCAGGCCGACGAGGACATGCAGATGGCACATCCACTCTCAGTTCTCACCACAAGAACAGCCACCCTTGGCCACCTCTCACACCTAGGCATACACAGCATGGCATGAAATCCCTTAAGAGGATGCATCCTGGGGAGGTATTGTGCAGGTCCTGGAAATGATGTTGGGGCTGTCTGGCAGGGAACGCCAGGTTCCTGGGTATCCATGGTGTAGTCTAGAAGGGAGAGAACAAAGACTATTGGTGGAAACAACCCTTGGCCCTACAGACTCGTCGTCCCATGAGGACGGTTGTGCCTGGTGATGAGCGAGAGTGGGGTTCTCTAAAGCCAGGGTTCAGGGCAGGTGCCTCTTGTGCCAGGTCTAAGGATGATGCTAAAATTAGCATATTTCCTGGTCCTTCTTAGGATTTTAAAAAATTTTGTTCCCAGACACAAAAACCTTCCTTCCTAATCACTTCCTGTCGAAAGAATGAGTGTCCTTGGTTGCGTGGGTTTTCATTTCTAACATGCAGAAAATACAAAATAAACTTGGCAACAGGCAGAACTTGCCCTTCTGTTCTTGTGATATTTCTAGCGTCACTCGGGCGGAAGATACGTGCCAGATCAGCACTTTAGTCAGCATGCCTCATACACAGGGCAGCTCACCATGTCTACCTTCCCAGATGCTCTGAGCCTCCAACACAGTCCTGGATACAGGCAAAGACTAAAATCCAAGAAAACCCTTAGACCCCAGGGGGACGATGTGAGCCAAGGCATTCCCACCTAGGACTGAAAATTCCAGTAGGACTGGTTTGTCTCCTTGAGCAATATCCTCCTTAATTTATTCATTTAGTCATCCCTTAGGACATTTAATGAGTATCTAATGTGAGCCTGCCACATGGCTACACATTGTGTGTCAGACATCATCTAAAATCATCTCATGTGTCTTCCTAAAACTATAAGCTGGCATTACTTATCCTGTTTTAAGATAACTTTCTACTAATTACCCTGATTATCATTGTGAAGTTATTGCCTAATGATACAATTTCATAGTTTCTTTTATGGTTTAGATACACCCAAATGAACATTGTAGACTCTTTAGCCACAATTTCATTTCATATTATAAAAAGATGTCACACAAATAAATTTCTTCCTATGGCTAACGTACCAAGGTCACATTATTTATTATTCTCCTGGCAAAAAAGCAATAGTTAAACATAGCCTATTATACTATGGATTGCATATGCTTATTGATGACCCTTCTTTTTTTGTTGTTTGTTTTGTATAGTTTTAGAACAGTTCTAAAACAGTTTGGAAAGTAAAAAGAGGCAATAGCCAAATCAATAGCATTCTAATCTATTTTGCAAAAAGTTTGGAAAAAAGAAAGATGTTTCGAATGTAGACTAAACAAGATGAGTCAAATAGCAAGAACTGTTCTTTGAGCCTTGACTCTGCCAACACTGATTGGCTGACAGATCCTAAGTCTCTTTGTTAGACATAAACGTAAGGAAGTGATGGGCATCATGCTGGATACGAACATCAGCGCACTATTCGGAACAATGGTAGCTCGTAATGGTATTTTCTCCTCTAAGGGGGAGTATGCGGGGATAAGTCACCCCGACTTTATACTCTACCTGGTAGTTTTGTTTCTCAGTTTAAATTAATAGTCTGGGATGCTTATTTCTATTCCAGACTCTGTATGTTTTGATATAGTGAGTCTGGCCAACTAGAAGTAGAAACAAGCCTGCATGTACCTATTTTCAGACTCTAAACCATGATGACCAGGACTAGCCAACGTGAGCTTGAGCCTTGATAAAATTTTTTTCTGCCCATAGCAAGAGAAGATCCACTAAAAGTCTTAACAGGAGATTTGTATTTAGATGCAATGTAAGTGAGTTCTAGGCCACTTCCTGACCGCTCAGTAGGGTAATGTACACAGGCTGCCCCTCCTGTGACCCTATGAAGACCCTACACAGATGCAGTCAGTCTGGAAGGACCTCCCTGAACATTCTGCAGGCCTGCATCCATGATGCCTCTGCCTCAAACTTCAGCCTTGCTACAAGGTTATCAAAATTTTTGTTGGTCTTTGATCTTTGTATTGTTATTTAGTGCTTTTTGTAAATGCATTTCTCTTGAGAGTAGGATCTAGAATCTAAATCCTAATTTAGCATCTGAAATAAGCATACCACATTTATGAGGCTGTGATGTTTTTTTAATAATTCTGGTCCCAAAAAAAAGAGGAGGCAGGTTGGAAAAAAACCCTCTCCAAGTGTCACCAACATGAATTCCAATGATGTCAGAAAGTTGGCAGAAGAATGCTTCTCCCATGCTAAATGTCAGGAAGATACATCGCGGTATTAAAAACCAAAAAGGCACAGACCTGATTTGCACAGCAGTATGACTGAATGAACACTGGCACCATTTATTCACCATTTATTATATAAAGTCCTGAAAATTCTACCTTGAGTTTATAGGCACCAGTCTTACCAGAATTTTGAAAGTTCCAGATTGTTCTTACTATGATAGTGGTAGTCTGCCAATGTGAAATCATGCAGAGAATCCAATCTTATTTTTCCTCCTGAAAGCTGAAGTTGAGAGGGGAGTGGTGAAAACATGAGACTTAAATTAGCACTAGTTTCTGTGAGTCTTTAAACATTTTGTGAGTTTACTACAGATTTTACTATAAAACTTGAGTGTTCCTATCACTCATAAAAGCGCACACAGGTGCCACTTGAGGGTGTATTTGGATCTTAAGACATGGGAACATAGGGTGCTTGGGAGATGGAGGACAGAGGTGTAGAGGATGCCATGGTGTCCCACCCAGACCCTCTCCAGGATAGGAGCCCTCATTCCTCCAGTCTCTGGCAGTGTTGACAGACACAGCGCTCAGCTGACATTCCCTCTGAGACTTAATGCTTGGCCCAAGAGAGCTCCCTCCCTTGAGGTCATGACCCCTTCCACGGGCAGCTGCCAAGGACTGGCATATGCAGAAGTATAAAGGTCCCCCACCCTCACCTTATCAGGAGGACCATCTCAGCTCAGGAGCTCCTCAGAGGATCAGCTGAGGCCTTTGGGGCAACTGCATCTCAGCTTAGCCTCTGCCTCTGCCTGGTCCTGCTTCCCACACTCAGCAAGGGCACTCCCCAATAAACCTCCTGCATCCTAGAGAACAGGCTAGTTCTCTAGAGGTAAGGGCTCCATGCCCAGGAGAGAACGTCTGTGACCTAGCATCTCTTTTCAGAAAGTGATCCTGTCTTAGTCTTCCTGGGCTGCTATAACAAAATACCATAGACTGGGTGTCTTAAACAACAAACATTTGTTTCTCATGGTTCCAGAGGCTGGAAGTCCCAGATCAGGGTCAGCATGGTCAGTTTCTGGTGAGAGCTCTCTTCCTGGCTTGCCAGAGGGCCATCTTCTTACTGTTTCTTCATATGGCCTTTCTTAGGTGCATGCATGTGGAGAGAGATAGGAAGCAAGCTCTCCAATGTCTCTCCTTGTAAGGACATTAATCTCATCATGAGGGTCCCACCCTTATGATGTCATCTAAACTTAATTACCTCCCAAAGGTGCCACCCCCAAATACCATGACATTGGGGGTTAGAGCTTCAACACATGAATGGGGGGGGAGCTCACAAACATTCAGTCAATAACAGATCCTGACTTCCTATCCCTTCAGATAGTGTTAATCTCCCCTCACTGAGGTATAGACTGGAAGCATTTCAAGCAGTGGTTTAAAGCTACAACTCTGGAGTTCCATGACATTCTGTGTCAATGTGTACATGTGCACGTGTGTGCGTGTGTGTGTGTATGTGTGCGTGCATGTGTGTATGTGTAATCCTGAGTCAACCAGGTTTGAATGCTGTAACCTTGGGCAAGCTACTTAACTCCCTGAGGCCAATTTCCTTATCAGTAAAACGAGGATGGTAATAACAGCACCTGCTAAAAAGATCACCGTGAAGATGTAAAGCAGTAGGCACAGGGCCTGAGCAGAGTAAAAAAATCAATAAATGTAATTATGACTGTTATGTAGTCCTATGTTTGAGCATTTAAAACTTTGGGTGTGCCCTGAAAATTGTCTTCCATCTCTCTTGTCCCAGTGTGAACCTTCTGGGGCAGAGACTGAGGGTTCAGATGGCTCTGCGTCCCCACTGCCTGGTACCATGCCTAATACAGAAGGAGCACTCAGCAACTGTTTGTGGCATTGATTCAAGGAGGCCTGGGGAAACTTAGCAGGAACAAAGGCTATGAATGGATTTTAGGATTTTGCTGAATGCCTAATGAAATAGGCAGTTAATTGTAATAGGCCATTGGTCAGAAACGACTGAAATATATATTTTTGCCCATTGATTTCCATCAGCTAACACTTCTTTTAGTCATAACCCATTTACATTATAGGTCTGTCTGTTTAGTTGGTATGCAAACCCTTTAAAATCTGAGTGCCCTAGAGAACAATGTTGTTCCAACACGGGCAAAGTACAGCAAACTCGCTGTGTCTCCAACAACACGAATCACGAACACTAATCAGTTTTAATAACACGTTTTAGGTAAGTAAATCACATAGTTCCGTGAGTGCTCATTACAGCAGTCATAGCGCAAATGGGAACACCAGGATTTCGAAATATGATTTGTCATGAGTCCCCTTCCCACATCCACCTCCACCCTGCACTGTCTGTTCTACCTTCTGGTCTGAAACTTTCCAAGTTTTAATCTCACTTTCAGACGTTTCCATGACTCGTATTTTATCATCATCCAATGTCTTTTTATTATGTCTGCTGTAGATCTTTACTTAAGATCTTTACTTAAGTCTGGGCTATGGGTGCTCTGGGTCCTACTGGCTACAAGTAGACCTCAGGGAGCTTTATGTCACACTTGGAAGAAATTGGCAGCAAAATCAACTTAGGCATTCTTAACCTCACATTTGAATATTTGTCATTTGTAAAGAAGACAAAAGTCATGCAAATCCCTTCACTCACTGTTAACATTTCTATACGCATCCTTTTAGTCTGCAAGCAGCAACAATCCTTGCTTATATAAACCATACCCAGGACTTAATATACAGGTGATGGAGTCATTCAGAGAATCAAAAGAAATGCGGAGCTGCCATGCTTCAAGGCAGCGAGCATCCACACAACTTGGCCTGGACAGTGAGAGAATATGGAGTCTCTGGGGGCTGCCATGAACATGGCTCAATTCCAACAACTTCCAGGCTGTAGGTTGGCTTGCAGTTTCAGTTTCTGGGACAGAGAGTTTGACTGGTCAGCGTGGGCCAGATGCTCTCCCCTGGACAAACCAGCTCAGGTCAGGAAGGCAGGGTGATTGACGGTCCTGGAGAGGGGAAGTGCCTGCCAGGGTCACTGCCCCCTCTGTGGCTAGTGGATCAAGATCCCCAGCTGGGTGTTCTGCTTGGAAACCACCCCCCAATAGAGTTGCAAGGTAAAGTGGAAGATGGAAAGCTCAGGGCTATTTCCAAATAAAAGACGGAATGCTGGGAATACAAAGAAATACCCAGTATCCACACTTCATTGCATATGTAATTCTAAAGATGTATTTATATTTTTTATAGTGAAAGCATTGCAGTTAGGGAATCTGCCTTTTTTCACTGGGTGTCATAAGGTGAACATATTTCCATTTATATCAACTGATTAAAGATGTGGACTCTGGAGCCTGATTTCCTAGATTAAAATCCATGCTCTGCCATTTAATAGCTTGGGCAGGACACTTAACCTCTCCATGCCTCAGCTTCCCCATCTGTGAAATAGGGATGATATCTCTCTCATGGAACAGTCATGAAGATTAAATGAACTAATATGTGCAAAGTGCTTGAAATAACGTCTGGCATACAGTAAGTGCTCAAAAAAGCTAGCTGCCCTTAGTGCACACTCTTGTACACACACACACACACCCTTAGACATTTTTTCTGATAATGTTCTTAAAGCAAACACTTAAAAGCAGAGTTGCCAGGTCAAAGGCTGACCATATTTTCAAGACTTTCATCGACAACACATGTCAGATCGTGGCTCTCCTTTGCTAAAAAATGGTCCAATGGCTTCTGATGTCACTCAGAAAGAAATGAAATGTTCTCATCCTTGCCCATAATTCCCCACACAACTTGGGCTCTGACACCTCTGTGACATTACCTCCTCCCATTCTTCTCTCATTTCCTGACCTTCCTCGAGGAAGGTCCTACCCTTTCCTTCCCAGAACTCTTACCCTTTCCTCTCCGCAGAACATTCCTCCCCAAGAATTTCACACAGCTTGCTATTCACGTCTCTGCTCAAATGTAGCTGCTCCAGAACAGCCTTCCCCTCCCACTCCACCTAAAATGGCAATCTCCCCACTCTCTGCCCATTTCCCTGCTTGTTTTTCTCATTAGTCCTTGTGACTAGTAAGCACTGATATCCTTGACATATGATATATTCATATCACACTTATTTTCTATACCCCTTTCTCGAATGAAATGGTGACTGAATACATATTGCCAAATTCCCCTTCAGGAAAGCTGTACCCATTTATACCCCAGCAGTGTGTGCATGTTAATCTCTGCACTGTATGTATTACCAGTATTTTAAATCTTTGCCAGTCTTACGGGCAAAATATTTCTAATTGTTTTTGCTACAGCATTTCTGACAGAAGTCATCTAGTTCCTGCTGAATGCTCCCAGCCACAGAGAGCTCTTTCCATCCATTAAGGGACAACTCCCACAGTTAGAAAGCCAGTCCTCCCCCATATTGAGCCAAAATCGGCGTGCCGAACTTTCCTGTGAAACCCTGTTCCAAGATAATTTGTCCTTTTGCCTCTCTCACAGTCCAGATTCATGCAGGGACATGGCTATTTCATATAGTGAGTTGGTTACATGGTGTTAAAGAGAGCGGGGGGAACAAGAAGTAGTAGGTGTGGTTTCAGGAACTTTGGATCCCGTAGGAGGGGCTCCATGCTGCTGTTGCTAGGACTGTAAGGAGCTGTACCAGTGCTTCTGAGAGGGAGGAATGAAGCTGATTCTAGTAGTGCTAAAACCAAATGGCTGCCAGAGCCAACTGCCAGTGCTAGAGTGATGACCGTAGGAACCGGAAAACCCAGGAGGGAAGTCCGTTCCTCGCTTCTTCCACCTTCCAATTTCCCTTTAGTGCCTTCTACGGCAGACCTCGAGGTCAACTAGCAAGGGTGTTCGGGAAATAGAATTTGTAGAGACCCAACATTGGCATCACAGAGAAGAGTAGGGAAGGGTGAGTTTTGGAACTGAGAGATAACAAATAAAAACAAGCACACCCACTATTTCTCCTTCCTTGCTAAAAATTGTTCCAGAATTAATAGCAATAATTTAACCCTGCTATTTTCATTATCATTATAGAGTCAAGACAGATTACAAACCTTAGGATATAAAACCAAGTAAAATGAAAATGCCTTTTGCCCTCAATTCTCCAGTTATAAGGCTCAAAGGCCAATTTTAGACACACTATATCCCACATAGGCGGTATTAAGGTGCTGCATGCAAATATTCCACTATGCTTTCTCTTCCTTATCATAGCACCTGCTTGCTTCTGCAACTCACTAGTTGAGGAGATAACTGACAAGTGCATTGAAATAGTTTGGAAGTAATCACAGACTTTTAAATCTTACAGAACAAGCCTCCCTCTCTTAACATCTGCTAGCTCTACTGCTTTACTCTTCTGCATAATTTCTTTCTTAAAAAAAAAAAAATTATACAATGTTATAAATCAGTTACCACAATAAAAAAATAAATAAATAAACAGAGGACATTGCTATAACAAGCATGAGAGGGAATATATGATGTTATTACAACAAGTACAAGAGGAAATATATGATGTTATCAACCAGGAGGTGTGACTGTCTCCTTGAAAGTTTTAGAATGGAAGAAGTTTCAGTTTCTAGAGGTCTGATCTTGGAAAGGAGTGAATATTTGATCTAGAGAGTCAATCATCCTCAGTCACATTTCCTTCGAGACCTTAGTTTTTCCATCCATCACCAGGACGATTTTTTTCTAGGAAATTCCTTTGAGAATCTGGGAAAAACTAGAGTGAGCCCCAAAGATTCTTCATCAATGTGTGTTTAAAGTATTCCTGCTGACAGTCTGGATAAAATGACAAAGGCTGCTTTTGTCACCCTGGTTCCTGTCAATTCCTTCCCCATTTTTGATGAATAATCAAAAGAACCTAATGCCAAGTGATAGAAAACATTCTTCCTGCATTACCACCATCTGTTTCCTTGGCATCCACTGCAGGCAGCTGTGTTGCCAGCTTTTAAGCTGTATTTTGGTGTGTCATGTGGAGAAGTTATTGATGGACTGACTGGATCTCCTGAAAACTGCGCATTTTCGTTTCTCTCTGACGTGTTTATTCAAGATCTTCTCATTCTTACAGGATGTTCAACAGACATTTATTCAATGATTCTACTGACCCCTGACAATAGGGTGGTGTCATAATTGTGAATGGATATCTTGTAAAAAAATATTACACGTATGTCAACTCTCAAGCAAGCTATATATGGAACTAGAAAAGGATCAGAAAAAGGAAAATGAAATGGTCAAGTGGGAAGAAGGATCATCCTGTGAGTAGAGACTGAGAAGACTTGCACTCAAGTGTGCAACGATGGAAGTGGAGAGACATAATAAAAATTTCTATTATCACAAACTTTGTGATAGAAGGATTATGCTAGGATTATGGGTCCTTCTATTTAAGGTGGAAAGAAGTAAATTCTGAATAAATAAAGTGGAGTCTGTCTTTGCATAATGGTAATAAACCTAAGATTTCTGTTATCTAAAATATCTATAGACAGATAGAAGCTGAATTCTAAATGATACATTAATGATGTGTGTGTGTGTATGTGTATACATATAATTAGAGAAGAGAATTCCAAGCTATTTGGGGAAACTTCTGATCTCAAAGGTCAACATCAAGAAGATCAAAAATTCTTTTACAAAATGCCCTTCAAGTTCACCATATCGGGCAGAGCATCAGACCAGATGCAACACAGGTACAAAAGATTAGGATTTTTTATTTGATTCAACCCTTTGTTAAGCAAGGCCATGTTGCCAAATACTGTTGAAAATACAGAGATCAGGTAAATAAGTAAGTTTCCAGTCCTCAAGGAGTTTATAATCAATTAGAAATGATCAGATCTAAAGATATACATACGCATTATATATAAACACATACATATATACATATATTTACTATTAAATACTATCTAGATGGATGCTACCAAAAAAGGTTACAAAGCAAGTCAAGTGATTCAGAGAATCATTATGATCATGGTTCAGAGAAGGCGGCTATTATCACCAGTTGGAGGGATGAGGAAATGCTTCTTGGAAGAGGTATCAGTTGAGCTGCATCTTAATGGATAAGTTGAGCTTGATCACCTTAGTGATCAGATAAAGGAGTATTTCATCCCCAAAGAACTGTGAATGAAGCATGAAGACAGGAAAATTAGAATCATGTCTGGGAATAGTGAAATGTCCCGATTGCCTAGAACTTGGAGTGCTTTGAGGGTGAGTAGTGCCACTTTGATGTCCATTCATGAAGGATTTTTCAATGGCATTCTAAAGAGTTTAAACCTGAAAGCTTTTCAGCAACAAAGTGATGCGATCAGATCTGCAAGATAAATTGAAAGAGAGACTGGAGGCAGGAAGACCAGTTTAGGGCAATGATGCTAGTCTCTAAAAGATGTTGCTGCTGGAAGGGACTCAAGAATCTCTACTAGTCCATCTGTTTGTTTTACAATTTAAAACCTAAAGTCTAGATGGAGACAATGATTCACCCAAGTTCACTGAACTAATGATGATAGATCAGAACTAGAACCCAACTTATGCTTCTAATTCCAAAGAAGACATATCAAGGGCTTAAAATCTTAAAATGAGGAAGTGGATGGAAGAAGCTCTGTGACAGCAGAAGTAATTGGCCTTCAGGACTAATTGCGTATGATCTGAGAATGACAGATGGAGAACTCCAAAGGGACTCACATGTTTCAAGCCCTCCACCTGCCTCCCTGGACTCTCTGCCTACCTGAGGGCCCTTGCCTCCATCACCAGACCTGCGTGTGCTGTCCTCAAGCCATCCCCCACTCACCACCTCAACCCACCTGTCCTCTCCTGGTCTGAAACTCAAAGGTCCCTCTGGCTCCTCCTCTTCCACACTCCTGTATAAGTTTTCTATTGCCGTGTAACAAATTACCACAAACTTAGTGCCTTACGACAGCACCCACTTTTTTGGGTCACATAGGTTGGAAGTCCAGCACAGCATGGCTGGGTTCCCTGCTCAGGGCATCACAAGGCCAAAATCAAGGTGTCAGCCTGCTTTAATTCTGATCTGAAGGTTCTGAGGAAAACTCTGCTTCCAAGCTCATTCTTGTTGTTGGGAGAATTCAGTCCCTTGTGATTGTAGGACTCAAGTCACCATTGCCTGGGTGCCTCTCAGCTCCTGGAGATCACCCGCATCCTTGCCACATGGCCCCTTCATCTCCTGGCCAGCAAGGTGCATTGAATCCTCATGCTTTGAATCTCTGACTTCCTCCAACTCTGACCTCTGGACCCGGATTTAAGGGGCTCCTATGATTAGGTCAGGCCCTCCTTGATGATCTCCCTAACTTAAGTTCAACTGTGTCATACAGCATAACCTAATCACAAGAGTAAAATCCATTACATTCCCCGCGCTGGGGATCAAGCAGAGCGTGCATGTCAGGGGAGCAGGAAATTTTGGGGACCATCTCAGAATTTTGCCTACCACACCCTGTCCACTTACTACATTTCATTTCTCTCAGCCAGGATTGGGAACACAATTTAATTCACTACAGACTAATAGTGTGAATACTACAGCTTCTCTTGAAAACCTTGGTCTTCAGAGATATCTTCTCATTAACTTAAAATGATTTCCTGACAGAATTTCAGGCAGCATTTTGAAGAGATTTGCAGATAGTTGTGTTGGTAGGTAGAGCTTACATTAAAGCCATGAGTAACTGTTGACTCCATTGTTCACACCACCCTATACTCCTGGGGATGTGAGTTCTTACATCTGAGCAGGGAAAACACGCAGGATCAGTCACCCTGGGTGAAAATTCCCAAGTCTAAGAAAATTACCCTCTTTTCTCCATCCTCAGAGGCATACTCTGCTGTCCTAGCCTCAGCATCCTCTTCAGTAATCAGGAAGTTATCAGGAAAAAAATTTAAACCGGTTACAATCTAATTCTCATGCAAAGAAAACAACCAATCAGCCCAATGCAACATTCAGCATACTCTACATAGCAGGAGGACCATCAAGTTGCCAGCTACTCTATATTCAGCCTTCCTTCCTCCAGCAATCATTTCTATAATTAGTACTGGCACATTGTGCCTAATTAGTTGTTTCTGTGGCATATGGGCATGAAATGTATGTGTTCCTTAGTCACCCTACTTTACTGTTTAATTGCCTGTAGAGATTTTTCAAAAAATGAATAATTAAGCTTATTTCTTTGTCTCTTGTTTTTCAGTTCCCTTAGATTCTATTCAGGTGATATAATTATACTGTATCCACGGCAACATTCATTATCTACATCTATAGGTGAAATCTTTGGGGGCTGCTGGTGAAATAATTTTTTTTCCCTTAATCTGGCTTCAATCTGTGGACCATGAATAAGGGAACAGTTAAAAATCACTGGTGCTAATATGGATTTACCCTTAGTTAGCATGGCACGTTAATGTTCACATTCAATCCCCAACTGCATTTCCGTTTTTTTTCAAGTTTGACAGAGAAAAACATATACCCTTTATCCACATCACAGTTTTGTTCTAATGAATTGCTAAGTTGTAATGAATACCCAGACTATGTACGCTACTAAAATGATTGTGATAATTTTAGACAAGGTATAAACAGGAGTTTAAAATTTAAATAATGAATTCCACAAAACACTTCAAAACAGATTAACTTCAAAGTATCAAAGAATTTAATAAAAGTAACTACTCTGATGTATTATAGTACTAATCTTATAGACATAAACCTCATGCCCTATTCTTAACTACTTTGCTGGTTGCAGTGGTGCACCGTTGATGAGCAAAGAGCAAAAGATTTGGAGTCAGAAGACATGGGTTTGAATTCCAATCCTACCACTTTCCAGCTGTGAGACTGTCACCAAGTCTCTGAATTTGTTCCCAGTCTTAGTTTCTTTATTTGAATAATTAGAAAAATAATAATAACCTTATGGGATTCTTGTGATTAAAGATAATAAAGGGCACATAGTGAACGACCAATAATAAATGGTGCTGCCACTGTTACTACTAGAATGATCATGATATGGAGCTTTGTGGGAAGGCAGACTCTTAGGCCATGCCCCAGAATTTCTGAAGCAGAATCTGCTGTTTCACAAGATCCTCAGATGACACCTGTGCACATTGAAGTTCGGGAAGCATTGGTGCTGAAGATAGCAAACTGATTGAACACAGACATTTCATTCCAGCCAATTTCATGTTGCCATGGGTTATTTTGTGATACACGATTTGAGACTAGATTCTTTCAAATTGTTTGCGTGTGTTGACAAAGTCTAAGTGATAGAATTCCTCCTCTTTAGACTCCCAGGCTGACAGAAAAATAAAATAAAATAATACATCTAGAGAGGCCTTAAAGATCTATAATCCGAGCCCTATTTACACAGATTAAGGTGCCAAGACCCAAGGACACGATTGGATTAGTGGTCAATCTGGCATCACACTCTTCTTACTGGCTTAAGGCAAATATCCTCTACACCACAGATTTAATTTAGCACAATTAGGCGAAAGCTTTATGTTCTCAGATGAATGTACCATAAGCCTAGCTAGTTTAATTAATTGATGTACTCATTATTTAGCAATCATTCCCATCGTGCCTACTCTAAAAAGGCAGTACACTAGGTATCTAATAGGAGCAGGGAGTGAAGAATTAGGGTACAAATATGAAGTAGACAAATTAATAGAATGCTGAAGAGCTTACACTTTGGAGTCAGGTTCAAATCCCAGTCTTGGCATCGGGCAGATACTTAACTCCCTTTATCCTTAACTCTCTGAGCCTTGGTTTCTTCATCTGTGACATGGGGCTAATATAATTTGTTTTATAAAGTTATGAAGAATAAATGAGACCACATGTAAAGCTTTTAGCCAAGCACATAACTGCTCAATAAATGATGATCATATTATTTACAATATTATTTGGTATGGCTGGTGAGCTCACAAATAAGTAGGAAAGAAAATATGAACGTGGATAATTCACTCAGTGTCCTAAAAGGAGACAGAAATCACATCAGTTATTTTAACAGTGAGAATTTGCTAAAAAGCACTATTAACTATGTATATAAGAACAGAAAAGGCAAAAAGAGAACATCAGAGTATCCCAGAGTTAGTAGCTGCAGGAAGCAGGACAAGAGCTGTGAGAAGAGTGGAGAGGATGAAATTATTAAAACTTAGAAGCCTGGGGCCGGCCCTGTGGCTTAGCAGTTAAGTGCGTGCGCTCTGCTGCTGGCGGCCCGGGTTCGGATCCCGGGCGTGTACAGACGCATCGCTTCTCCGGCCATGCTGAGGCCGTGTCCCACATACAGCAACTAGAAGGCTGTGCAACTGTGACATACAACTATCTACTGGGGCTTTGGGGGAAAAAAATAAATAAATAAAAATTAAAAAAAAATTAAAATTAAAAAAAACTAAAACTTAGAAGCCTGGAGGAGGAGGCCTGTGAAACCAGGTCAGACCTCTGAGAAGAGAATGCTGCTTGGCTGGTGTCTCTGACATGGGCATCACGAGGATGGTTCTGCAGATTTGGGGAAAATTGCACACTGCCTTCAACCACTGCAACTGGACCGAACTACTTGTAGCTCACAGCTACAGGAAACAGACAGGAAGCTAACAGGACAGAGCAATCTCTTCTCTCTCGTCCAGCTTCCTGTCTCCTGCTTTGTTCCCTATTTAGACAGCCTAACAGGGAGCAGCTGGCAAAGAGAGATGTGGCTTACAGAGCGGCAGCCACAGCAGCATCCCAAAGTAGAGTACTGAAGGGTGGATTTGGAGCTGAGAGACAATAGCTTTCTAAGTGGCGCTACAGTTGTAATGCAAAACTGAGCGCTAAGGACCATAAGAGAGTTTACACTTTGAGGGGTATGGGAGTCCAGAGGAGGAAAATAATTACTTCCAGCTGGGGAAGCTATGCCTTAAAGAGGAGATAAGAATTTGCTCCATGCAGCTTCTTCCTCCTCCCTTTCCCTTCCCCAACTCTATTACAATAAACATGGAAAAACAGGGAGCTGGGAACTTGTGCATCATTACTCCAGACTTCTATAAACCTGGCAGAGAAATGATCCCCTGAAGCAAAGGAAAGAAGGAAGCACCATGAACCCAATCTTTACAAAGCAGTTCTTTCCCATTTTGTCTGTGGTTTGCCTCTGATTGCTTAGGGTTTTTGAAAGCTTCTTGTGATTTTGTCTCTGGGTAGAATAATGGGGATCCAGATAGAATGACAGTAACTATCAGCTGTATGGAATGGAAGACACTGGGTGGGAGGTGCAATTCCCCACCCGTGGCTCCAGCCTCGCACCACAAGATGGAGAGTTCTCAATTCACATGCTACTGAATACGGGCATACATCAGCAAACCAAATGCCAAATGCTTAACTTAAAAAAGGTAAAACCTCTTCTGGCTCATAGATGGAACTCAGACAGCATCATGACACTAGCCTTTACTTTCAAAAAAAAGAAATCCCTCTCAGAAAGTACTCTGGAAAAAAACCCATTAGGATGTAAACAGGGACCAAGGAAAATTGTGATACAGCATCAAAGGTGGGGAGAGGGTAGAAGTTGCAATAAATATGTTTCCATTTTTCTCTTTCTAGACTAATGCCACCAATCTTCTGTATTATGCATTTTATTTATATCAAAAACAAGAACTAAGAAGCAAATTATGTATCTATTTTTCAAGGAAGAAAAGGCATGTGGATCCTTGGTTCTTTGTTTGAACATTTTTAAGGTGCTATTCACATTTAACAAGTGTGTTAAGCTCCTTGGATTCTTTCTCTTTCTTTTTCTAGAATAGATGATACGCAGCACACTTCTTAAGGCAACAATGAGACTTAATCAAAAGATGCCAGATTCCAAACACATCCTTTGAACTGAGATCCCATTTATATCTATTTGCTAAAAGGATAATTTTACAATTATCCTTTATTTATAATTTTTATAATTATCCTTTAATTATAAAAGGATAGTTTTATAAGAAGAATAATACATTAGGTAATGTATTAGTTTACTAGGTTTGCCGTAACAAAATACCACAGAATCAGTGGCTTAAACAACAGAAATTTATTTCTCATGGTTCTGGGGGCTGGAAGTCCAAGATCAAGGTGCCAGCAGGGTTAGTTTCTCTCCAAGGAGCCCTCTCTCCTTGGTTTGCAGACAGCTGCCTTCCCATTGTGTCCTCACATGGCCTTTTCTCTGTGTATGCCCATCCCTGGTGTCTCTTCCTCTTCTTATAAGGACACCGGTCATATTGGATTAGGGCCCCACCTTAACAGCCTCATTTTAACTTAATTACATCTTAAAGACCATAGCTCCAAATATGCTTACCTTCTAAAGTACTGGAGATTGGGACTTCAACACATGAATTTTGGAGGGACACAATTCATCCCATAACATGTAGTAATAATTGTAAATGTATTAACATAATAAGATATGAATTCCTCCTAGTCAAAAGTATCAGATTTCTATATCATTCAACTCCTATAAAGTTAAAATGCTAGGGGAGAACTAAACTAATGAGGTCTATTTTGCTGCCTACCGAAAAGCATTCTTCTTTGCCAATTAGCTACCCACTGTGGACAAGCACTGCAGTCTCCATAGTGACAGAAAGGGTCAGTATTTCAAAGGAACCAATATCTTCAACTGAACAGAACCAATTGAATACAAATTTATTGAATACAATCTCCAAATGAAATAGCCATATTCATAATTCTCAAAACAAAAATAGAGTACCATGTCTTTGTCCTGAAGTAAATCCTACTTAAAGTGATATCAACTCCCGTTAAACCCATGTTAGTCCTGAGAAATTATGAAAGACCTATTTCCTGACTGAGATTCTTTTCTCTAATTAATCTCAGCCCCAAAGTTTTTCTTCTTTTGTTTTGAGCAAAATGTAGAATCAGCTCTTGAGGAAATATAAAAGTTGGCAATATTGTAATAATTTATGACCTTTAATATGCTTTGTATAGAGAGCAACCTGAAAAAGTGATATTTATAGCATTTTCATTTATGATCCCAGTGGGCTAGTCACCCAATTCTTAATCTAAAAATGAACACTGAAATCTTCACATAACTTTACATCATCTTGAACATTGTAGATATGAAATATTTAAGGAAAATCATTCTGGAGAGATACTTTTCTCTCAGTCAGCAGTTTCTCTCACTTTTCCTGCTGGAGTTCCTTGACAAGATATAATAAACTCTAACGCTCAAATGCATACATTGATGCATTTGCAATGAGGTTTTATTTTGAAGTTTAGCTGTGCTCCAACGACTATGCCATAGGTAACAATAGTCATACGAAGTTCTTAAGGGGACATAAAAAATTGCATTATGAAAGTGTTTTGGACATGGGACTTCATGAAATTTGAGAGTTTCATGCACATTTTGAGTTATGTAATTATTCCACTGACTCTAGGTTTTAAAGAGTACACTTGATAGTTTTGAAGCTGTGGTTTCATGCTGCTCCCTTGCTGCAGAGGTGGATAGCTATGTACAGACTCTGTTCTTCCCACCTTCTTATTTAAAAATAAACCTCTAAAGAACTTGAATGCAAAAGCATTAGGTTAACATTTCATTAATAATTTCAATGCAAAAAAAGCAAAGGAAATATGAAATCACCCACATGGAATGTGTTATGTTCTTGAGTTCCTGTTATATTTGTAAAATGGTTCTTAATTTAGAAAGAAAAGATTTAGATTATCAAAGTAGTATTCATTAAAAAAAGAAAATTAAGTTAACTTTTGTTTGAAAATTTCTGGAATGTACATACTTTTAAAGACAATAAGACCAGAACGGATTTCCCATCAATTTGTATTCCTATGCTTGATATGATCTAAATGCATATATTGTAATTTTGCAACCAATGCTATAATGAAACTATTGTTTTCTAAATTTTTGTTATTATATTATAATATAACATTACTATATATTATTTTATTAATGACAACATTTTTTGTTTGAGATTTATGTACGAAACAAAACATAAATGGAATATGAATATAAATATAAAAAGTGAAGAAATGAATCAGAGCAATTTCTCAAAAGAAGACAGGAGGTCCTAAACAATGACAAAAATCATTTATATGGAAATGTTCTCTTGATAAAAGTTGTTCCTCAAACTTCTTAACTTTTCCCAGGCTCCATTTCAGCACTCAAGGTATAAATGAACTATGAGGAAAAATACTGCAGTGAAAGGTATTCAAATGCACTATTCAAAAGTATGGATGTTGCTTGTAAGAATTGTCTGTGTTTCTTGTTCCCATAGTTATCCATCAGCATCAAAAGGAAAGACATTAAAAACATAGTTTGGATTATTTAAAACTAACTCAGTCTTATCCTAGGAGCGAAGGAACACAGGATAGGCTGAAAACATTGTTAGGTGGAGTCTAAAGGCAGATGGAGGCAGGAAGAAAGACACTCAGAGAGTTTCAATTTTATTTGGAGTCTGTTTAGCTGAATTAGGATGAGAGGTGAGAAGAAAATGGCTTCTTTCATCCCATATAAACTGGAGACAACCAAACCCACAAGTAGACACACGTTAGCTGGCCATCAGCTCTAGTTTGGGGTCCTTTGGCAGGAATGTTAGGGCAGGAGGGCAGTAGTGCAGAAAGCGGAGGCCTGGGTGCCCACACTCCACATACTTGACCCAGAGGTCTGGCCTAGGGAGTAGGCATGTCACAGGTCCATGGAGGATGCATGATACACAGCTTTACAGATGAATTAGATATGTGATGCTCTTCTTGTTTGTTTTTTCAATCCACGTTTCTCTGAAGGTGAAATTCATGACTGCTTACTATTACAGCCGTGACTTATTAATACTAAATCGACAAGGAAGCACACAGCAATGATAAACTAAGCAAGAGAAAGACAGAAAGGAAACAAATGACCAACTGTTTGGTAAAATATTCAACCTCACTAGAAATCAAAGAAATCTAAATTTTAACACAGTTATATCTTTACCATTCTCACCTGTCATACTGACAAATATTTTTAATAGAAATAAGTGATGTTAGAGAAGGTTCAAGCACTAACTTTTCTCTCATGTACTGCTGGCATCAGTAAGAGTGCAACCACCTTGGAATGCAATGTGGTGATGTGTTTCAAAGGACTTAATTATGCTCACCATCTCTGTGCCAGCAAGTCCACCTTGAAGATTGTAAACTTAGGAAATAACTAGGAAAACAGTGAAGAATTGTGTACATAGATGATCCCCACAGAATCATTCACAGTAGCAAAGAAATGGGAACAACTTACATGTCCTACAGAAAGCCAATCTCCAACAAATATTGTGCAGTTCTGCTTCTGCTTAGGAGTCAGAAACTGCAAGAAAATGTCTCTCCCACTCTAAATCACAACTTTCCTTGAATCTGTCAGAGACCTGAAGTTGCAAGGCAAACAAATGAATCGAACTCTGAAGAGTGACAAATCCCACCCAGGAAGCTGGGACACAGGAACAGGGGTTCCTTTGAAAACACAGGCAGAAGAGATGGCCACCTTACAAGCAGACATGGAGAAGGCAGCGGACATTTAAACCTATTC
The DNA here is from genome assembly GCF_057802395.1 of Ceratotherium simum simum. Lineage (NCBI taxonomy): Eukaryota > Metazoa > Chordata > Mammalia > Perissodactyla > Rhinocerotidae > Ceratotherium > Ceratotherium simum. The sequence goes on from NC_141913.1 coordinate 14,769,700, forward strand.
TTAAAGGCCCAGTATGGGCTAACATCAAGTTCAACACACCCGAGAGCCCCTGACATGAGGTAGTCCTCACTCATTCACAAACTCTTTTCTGCAGGCCTCTGCTGGATGCTCATGAAAAAGACAGGGAGTAGAGCAGGAGAAAAAGAGAGGGCCCCTCAGTGGGGCACATGAAATCTACTCACTTCCCAGACTTCTCACTCATAGGAAACAAAAGCCTAAAGCCACTGGAGAAGAGGTAAGAAATATTTTCATTCTCGGGTCCCAGGCAAAGGTCCACTACTTTTGAGGGAGAGGTAGGAGCAAAAAGTCCTGCCTCTGGGGAAAGGGTAGGAAGACTCCTCAGTCCCAGGATCCTGCACCTATGCAAAACAGGTGTCATCTATTGTTGGGCGAGGCAAAGGGAACACTCTCCTACCCAATGACCCCCCACAAATACAAAGCAGAATTTGGTTGCCATTCGGCAGAGAAACAAGAATGCTGAGAAAGCCCCACCCTGAACACTCAGCTGTGCAGGCTGTCCCTAAGACTGGAGCTGGACCAGGCAAACCAAGGACTCTCCTTCTCCCACCATGAGCTGATCACTGAATAAGGACTTCCTGCTGAGAGAAGAGCTAGAGTGTGGAGAGAAATCCCCCTGGATGTACAGATGTGCAGGGACTACTGAAAGCTGAGAGTGGAGCAGAAGTCTGAAAAACACCTGCCCAACCTCCAGGAGGAGGAACTTGAAATCGAGGGTGCACTGAAGGTAACTATAGCAACAGAAAAACCCAAACCCAGCTCACCTGATGGACTCAACCTGCCATACCAAGGGCCTGAAAGAAAAAAAAAAAAAAAAGTGTGCTCATCTCCATTAGGGTTCTATATAAATTGTCCAGCTTTCAATCAAAAATTGCTAGACATGCAAAAAGGCCAAAAAAAGAAATTAAACCACTGTCAACAGAAAAAGCAATAAATTATGGCCCACATTATGCAGCCATTATAAATAATATTTAGAATACAGAAATATTCCCACAATATGGTCATTGCCTTAGGAAAAAATTTCAGACACATCTCTCCTCATACTCACATAAATAAATACAACACATTCCTGGAAGGATTACACCAAAAATAGTGCTTGTACTCAGTTGGTGAGATTATCTTTTTAAAAATGTGGTTTTCTTTCTATTTTTATATTTCAGATTTAATGCATTACAGTCACACATTTTATATAATAATAATAAGTTCCCTCTAGTAAAAGCATGTATGACTATAAAAGAAACTTCGTAGTATGCTACTGTCTAAAAGGAGCTAAGACTACCAGACTGCTCAGTGAAGAAGAGACCACCCAGTAGTGGCCAAAATGTCCTGCAACTGACAGGCTGGGCAAAAAATTACTCAAAAACATGATTGTTAATCAGTCAAGTAATAGCAATGTTGTTGCTATAATCAACATTATCTACTTAGAATTTACTAAGTGATATGAACACTACATATACTAGCTCATTTAATACTCATAACACCATGAAATAAATTCCAATATGATACTTATTTACCAATGAGAAAACTGACATCTAAACCTTGAATACATTTAATGCATCAGCAGTTATCAAATCCAATTAATAGGTAAACAATGATGATGATGACTAAAAATAGCTGTAGTTTACCAATCTCTGCTAAATTCTAGACTCTGTCCTAAGTGCTTTAGACATGGTTTCAAAATAACTCTTCAACTAAGGCTTAAAGAGTTTAATCGACTTGCCCATGGACATACAGTTAGTAAGGGAAGGTGCCCAGATTCAAACAGGGATCTATCATGCTTCAAAGTACAGACTCTTAACCCCTGTGCTTTATAGACATGACATCGAAGGTCTTGGAATCAGAATATTCTGCCAAGCTCCTTCCTGTAACATAACATGATGTATTTTATAGGATAGTTCTGATTTTTGCCATGCGTGGATTCTGGTTTGGTGACTCTTCTTTGCTTGCCAGTTTTGACTCATTCCTACCCAGGCCAGTGCAGCCCCTTGACTTGCCAGGGAGGTGTTTCTCTCTGCTTTTTATAGACTACCAACCAATATGCCCCGTGTGCACTAAGACTTTCAGAAGGAGCCCATGTGTCTGATTCCTAACCAGCCTGCTTCCAGGCCTCCCGCACTTCCATCATAGGCCTTAGCTTTTTCTGGAAATGAAGCCATTCATTTTTTCATTGTAGTAAGAACACTTAATAGGATATCTACCCTTTTAACAAATTTTTAAGTGTACAATAGAGTACTGTTAACTGTAGCTGCAATGCTGTACAGCAGATCTCTAGAACTTACTCATCTTGCATAACTGAAACTGTATACCCTTTGAATAGCAACTCCCCATTTCCCTTCTCCCCAACACCCAGAAACCACCATTTCACTCTGCTATTTTAGATACCTCATGTGTATTAGTCAGGGTTCTCTAGAGAAACAGAACCAATGGGACACACACACACACACACACACACACACACACGCACACACACACACACACACATATATACACAGAGAGAGAGAATTTATTGTAGGAATTGGCTCACGCGTTTATGGAAGCTGAGAAATGCCACAATTAGCCATCTGCAAGCTGTAGAACCAGGGAAGCTGGTACTATAATTCAGTCCAAGTCTGAAGGGCTGAGAACCAGGGAGCCACTGGTATAAGTCCGGGAATTCGAAGGCCTGAGAACCGGGAGCTCTGATGTCCAAGAGCAGGAAAAGACGGACCTCCCAGCTCAAGATGAGAGCAAATTTACCCTTCCTTTGCCTTTTTGTTCTATTCAGGCCCTCAAAGGATTGGATGATGCCCACCCACATCAGTGAGGGTGGATCTGTTTACTCAGTCTACTGAATCAAATGTTAATCTCTTTCAGAAACACCCTCACAGACACACCCACAAATAATGTTTTACCAACTATCTAGGCATCCCTTAGCCAGTCAAGTCAACACATAAAATTAACCATCACATCATATAAGTGGAATGCAGTATTTGTCTCTCTGGACTGGCTTATTTCACTTAGCGTAATGTCCTCCAGTTTCATTCATGCTACCACATATTGCATACTGTATATTCCATGTTCTTCATCCATTCATCTGTTGACGGACATTTAGGTCGTTTCCACGTCTTGTCTATTGCTGCAATGGACATGAGAGTGCAAATATCTCTTCAAGATTCTGCTTTCAACTCTTCTGGATAAATACCCAGAAGTAGGATTGCTGGATCATATGGTAGTACTATTTTTAATATTTTGAGAAACCTCCATAGTGTTTTCCATAGCGACTGCACCATTTTGCATGCCCATCCTCAGTATGCAAGGGTTCCAATTTTTCCATATCCTCTCCAACACTTATCTTTTGTTGTTTTGGTTTTTTTTATAATGGCCATCCTAACAGATGCAAGTTGATATCTCATTGTCATTTTGATTGCATCTCCCCGATGATTATTTATGTTGAGAATGTTTTTATATACCAACTGGCCATTTGTATTTCTTCTTTGGAAAAATATCTAAGTCCTTTGCCCATTTTTAAATCAGGTTATTTGTTTTTTTGCTGTTGAATTATAGGAATTCCTTATATATTTTGGATATTAACCCCTCATCAGATATATGGTTTGCAAATATTTTCTCTCAGTCCATACGTTGTCTTTTCACTCTGTTGATTGTTTCCATTGCTGTGCAGAAGCGTTTAAGTTTGATGTTGTCCCACTTCTTTATTTTTGCTTTTGTTGCCTGTGCTTTTGGTGTCATATCCAAGAAATCATTGCCAACTCCAATGTCATGAAACTTTCCCTTCACTTTTCCATCTGCTTCTTAGTTTCCAAAATAATGCCTCTCTTTTTGCTGTTGATATCCCTTTATTAAGGAGAAAGTGGCAGTAAACATGTGTATGCAATCTGCCCAGCTCTGCTGCAAGTCCTAATGTTTGTTTTGAATGTCACATATATCTGGATTCACAGAAAAGTCAAACTATTATATTTCAGTTGCATGATATTAGTAAGAATAATAAAAAAGAGCTATTATTATTGAACACTACTATGTGTTGGGTACTATCTTAAGAACTTTACACTCATTATCTTATTTAAGTCCCACAACAACCCTAAGAGATTGGTACAATGATTACCCCCATTTTACAGATAAGGAAACTGGGGCATGGAGGTTAGACATCCATCTAGCATCATAATTCTTTTAACTGTGTAATTTTCCACAAGGAGCAGAGTGAGGATTGAAACTCAGGTACTTTCATTTCAGAGCCCAAGTTTTAGCCACAATAATATAATACTTTTATCATAGCTTAAAGGGATATACATACATCTCCAATAACGTTAGTAGAAATTGGTTTCTCTACTGTAGAAACTGGTAACGTATACCGCATATTTCTCAATAGAGGTGATCCAGAGCAAAAATTGGAAGGCTGTAAATTATATCTTAAGTAACAATAGTTTCCCCATTATTTATCCCCATATTTTCAATGTAATCCAGAAGAGATAGTAAACATCCCTTCTTTCCTGGAGTCCTCATACTTTCTGGAAAGGACTAGAAAATTATTTATGCTAAGGTAAAATGATTTTTAACCTTCCCAAGGTATTATCCTTTAACCAGAACTAAAAAATATCAAACTAAATAACAGTGGTAGATAGATAACAAAATGGCCACAATGCTCTACTCCTCCCCGTTTCCAGGTCTTTGCAATGTGACTTTGTAGCTCCTCCAGCCAAGAGGTGGAGTCTATTTTCCTACACCTAACTCTTGTCTGGGTTTGTGACTCACTCCTGCTGATAGAATGTGCCAGAAGTTATGGTGCACCAGTTCCAGCCCTGGCACACATCCTCTCTCTCACTTGGACTGCTGCCTCTGCCTGGCTAGCCTGCTAGAGGGTGAGAGCCCATGGAGAGCAGAGCCAAATCACCCAGTTCTCCTAGGCAAGGCCCAGGCCTGGGAGCGAGCCCAGCCAAGAGCAAAAGAGCAGCCTACCGGACCCACATCTGACTGCTGAGGCATGAGAGAGCCCTGGGGATCCCAGCCAACATTTATGACTCACAGAACTGTGAGATAAATAAGTGGTTGTTGTTTTGAGCCATTAAGTTTTGAAGTGGCTTATAATATGGCATTATTGTGGTAATGGTAAATGGAGGCAAAGCCCAAGGTGGCATCTCTGGAATTTCAAGCACTACTGTCTATATGGCCTAGAATTGGGGAACCTTAGTCTCTAGAGTAAAAAAATCTTGGGACTAATCCAAAATGCTTCCTAAAGCAGCTCTGAGCCTTCCCTACTACTGTGCCAGTACCAGTGCAGCTTGACACCCAGCCTGGGACAGGAAGGCATTTGTGTCACTTCTACAAAGAGGATCCCTTCTCTCTCCCTCACGTCTGGAATCTAATATTGAGGACCTTTACTTTAACAAGCAATATAAAATATTCACAGTAACCATATATTTTAAGATTTCAATCTAAAATAAATACACTGTCCAGAGCTAGGACATTTCAAGAAATAGATTACTGTACACATTTACTTCCTCCTTGTTAATTTAGACACCAGGAAAGAAAGCTGGAAACCAGTTGTGGCAGAGATTACCAATTTTACTCCAATATTCATTGTCCTTCTTTTATCAGAGACTCCTTATTTTACCAGATACATGACCATCCAGGAAAAACACCACATCTCTTCATCTCTATTGCAGCCCTGTCTGGTCACACAGGGATGTACAGGCCATTGGGATGTGAGCAGAAGGAAGGTGTGCTACTTCTCCATGCTTCTCTCCTCCTTTTGCTGGCCAGATTGAGGATGTGGGACTGAGCCATCTTGGTCAGTCATGACCATGGTGACAACAAAGGCAACAGCCCAGATATGTGAAGCAACAAGATAGAAAGAATCCTGGTCCATGGATAGCCTGGGGGAGAGGAACCTAGAGACCAGCCCTCAGCTTTGTACTCTAGGTCAGTAGGTAAAAGGGAAATAAAGATTTTGCTTATTTGAAACAAAGCCTACCTTGAGTTTCTGTTTCCTGCGGCTGAACATATATCCTAATACTCTGGTTGTTACCTTAGCTTCTCACAGACATTCCTTCACTGAATTATAGTTTAATATTATTTCCTCCACGCATTTCTTTCCAAGGCCCCTTCATTTAAATAGTGTTTCTCCAAACTTTTGACAAATGGTGAGCGGGGCCGGCCCCACGGCTTAGCGGTTGGGTGCACACGCTCCACTACTAGCAACCCGGGTTCAGATCCCGGATGCACACCGCGCACCACTTGTTGGGCCATGCTGAGGCGGCATCCCACATACAGCAACTAGAAGGATGTGCAACTATGACATACAACTATCTACTGGGGCTTTGGGGAGAAAAAGGGGAAAAAAGGAGGAGGATTGGCAATAGATGTTAGCTCAGGGCCGGTCTTCCTCAGCAAAAAGACGAGGATTGGCATGGATGTTAGCTCAGGGCTGATCTTCCTCACAAAAAAAATAAAAGAAAAAGAAAAATGGTGAGCAAAGATATTTTGTGATTTATTTCTCAATGTCCCTTACACAAGAATACTTGTGTCATATTCTTGCTTGGATTTTGTTTTAGGAAAAATAATTTTAAATTACTTTATATTCTTGTGAGAAATTAACAGCTCTATAACAGAGTTATTTTTACATGTATTTCCAGGAAACTAAAGGCAATTATATTATCTAAGTAGCATAATCTGTGATTCTAGTCACTAAAATTTTGTATTTCTTTCATTTTCACTTTATTTAAATCCATATTAAATGTTTTATCATGTACTTTGATTTGATCAATAAGGTATCACAAATCCTTTGGGAAATAGGTAGTGAAACATATTTAGTAACTAAATAAATGAGTGCTACATAGTATACTACAGACTATAATTTCTACAGGAACTCAGAGGAGTGAGAAATCAAATAAAAAGCAAACCTGCCAATATATGTCCAGAGAACATTCTATTCATTTATTGACGATTCAAAACATCCACTGGTATAAAAAAAGTATTCTCAGAAGATCTGCACATTGGATCCTATTTACTAAAATATTTTCATTTTTGTCTGTAATGCCTTGTTAGCATCTCCCAGAAGTCATGTTTCTATGAACACGTTTTGGAATCAAGTTGAGATAAAGAAGTTTTCATGAGAAAGGTCAAATCTGAGCCTGGATTTTAAAGGATGAGTAAGATTTACATGAGAGGTAGCATCAGCAGAAGCAAGAGGAAATCACAATTATCCTTTGGGCATCTGTAGTAGACTTAGCATGCATGGTGAATCATGTAGTCCTAATGCTTGGGGACGGCTATGCAATAGAAACCTGAGTGGCAGGCAGTCTTCTAAGCCCTGAGAATACAATGGTGAAAAGTAGGAACATAGAAGAAGCATGGCACATCCGTTAACAAGGACGCAGCCAGCATGACTGATGCTGAAAGTCAGGTTTAGCGAGAAATGAGGTCTAAATTGTAGAGGCCCACTAATTCAAGGAGATAACATTGCCAGTGAAGACTAGGGAAACAAAGACTTTCATCAGGGAAATAGAATCCTAGAAGAAAAATTTAACGGAGTTTAGTGTTTGTTTAAATAGTGGCATTTTCTTCCGATTACAAAGTTCAGAATTTCTTATGCACAACAGTATATTGTAAAATATTCTATATGTTATGGACCACGTGTTTGTGTCCCCCCAAAACTCATATGTTGAAATCCTAATCCCCAATGTGATGGTATAAGGAGGTGAGGCCTTTGGGCGGTAACTAGGGCATGAGAATGAAGCTTTCACGAATGGGGTTAGCACACTTATTAGAAGAGACATAAGACAGCTTGTTGCTTTCTCTTCCCTCTGTCACGTGAGGATACAATGACAAGACAGTTGTCCTCAAACCCTGAAGTAGGCCTTCACCAAGAACCGAATCTGCTAGCACCTTGAACTTGGACATTCCAGCCTCCCGAATTGTGAGAAATAAATATTTGTTATTTAAGCCACCCAGCCTATGGTAACCTGTTATAGCTGCTCAAACTACTAAGACACTATGGTTAGGTAAAATTAATACATTTTGAATGTAATATATACTAAATTATAATGGGATATCTTGTTCAACAAAGGTAATTAGTTCTAGTGCATGTCACGGTTTAAAAAATGGCTACAGATTAGTAGAAATCATTAATTGCTTTATAAACCCATAATCTTCTCCCATGTAAAATTATAAATCCTCAGTGACAGAGGGGTTTTTGATAGGACTAAAGCAGCTGAAAGATATATAAAAGAAAGAAGAGGCCTACTCAAGATGGAGATAAAGACACACATTGTTGAGGTCTTTGTCACCTTTCTAGACACCATTCTCCTTTCTAAGCATGTCCCCATTATGGCTCAGCAGTGGGAAGGATGCCTTCTTGCTACCCAAGACACCTCAGTCAGGTCACACATTGACCTTTATATAGTTATGCTTCTCCTTCACACTTTCTCATCAAATCACATGTACTGAAGTTTTGATAAACCAGTTGGCTTAAGAAATTAATTAGAGAAAAGATATTATTGGTTAGTAACAGCTAAATGTCTACCCTTTTGGACAGGGTAACATTTTCATAAGAGCCTTGAATATCTCCTGCTTAATTGAAAGGGAAATGGTGGAATTCTAGGCCCTTTGGAGAGGACACAATAGACATCAGGGAGCAGAGGGCCTTTCCATATCTTTAAAGGTCATTCAGGTGGACAGCTACCTCTTCAGACCTTTTGCACAGACAGCTGGTTGCTCTTTCCCGATCAGCAAACAACTGAAGAGAACACTGGGAACTGCCTTTCCACCTCACCCTGGCTGTTCAATAGAAACAGACGACCATGGTTGGTTGATAGCAACAGAACAGCTATTTCTGTCAGTGCCCTTTAAATCCCACTCACAGGAGCCAGCCCAAGAAAATTCAATTCAACAGATACGCACTTAACACCTGCTGGGAACAGGCAATGGACTAGATGCTGTGGGGGTGCAAATATGAGAAGTCCAAAGACTCCCTCCAAGGTACTCGTGCAAATAAAGGCGGCTTGCAGATCACTGTCCCTTGTACACATTTCCCTAAGTATGTCCGTGCAGTTCAGCATGTTCACCAAGCACACAGACTCACAAGTCCAACTGCTTTGGTTCCAATCTTGGCAAGTTGCTCAGCAGCTTCCTAGCTTTTACCAAATTTTCTGTGCTTCAGTTATCTCATCTGTAGAATATGGATAGAAAACAATACCCTTTCATAGGGTGGTTATGATAACTAAATGTGTTAATACATATAAGGCATTTAGAACCATGCCTGTCACATACAAGTGTTTGCTGGTATTATTGTTGTTGTTGTTTTATTATCATTGAAATAAGCTGACAGTTCATCTTTGCAGCTAGGAATTTACATGTTTTCTCTCACCATCATTCTGTGAGTTCCTTAGGGACAAAGCAGTGATTACTCTCAACCTAGCACAGTGTCTGGCATACAGTAAGTGCTCAATACGTGTTTATTGAAAGAAGAATGAGGAAAGGAATTTACAAAGTGCTGTAGGAGCTGAGAGGAGGAACAAATTATCTTGAGATGATTAGGATAAAACAAGTCTTTTTGTTGCAGCTCATCTGGCCTAGATCTCATCTCTTGGCTTAATTTAGAGGGCAAGGAATAAGAAGGTAGAGGGAAAATGGGAGACAGAATTAAGTTTGGGTTTCTAATGCTTGGCAAAGTTCCTCAGTAAATATTTTCTGAATGAATTAATAATTAAGGAAATAAAGAATCAATGAATGAGGTTGAAAATAGAGATCAAAAGTTTATGTCAATATCTATTGGCAATATGGTAGTTTAAATATTCTGAAAATCATGCATGAAAAAATTCTTAAAATGCAGCTTAACTTATGAAAGATATACTTCTAAATGCATAACTAACTTTACAAGAAAGTCAGGAGAAACCTCAGAGGTCTCCAACTAAACAGGAACATGAACCTAGACTAGAAAGCAAGAGCTAATGTTGACTGCACCCCCGAGGGGCACTTCTACTTCCAGAAAACCTAGAGCTTTGGGTTTTAATACCTGTGGGGAGTTGAGGTGTCTTGTAGGCATAAGGAGTGCTGTGGGCATGAAGAACTCCATGTAATGCAGGGAACTGTGAGAGCCATAACCTTCATGAAACGGTGAATTAGGAAATAATGACAACAAGAATCCTCTCCTGCAGAAGGAGATGGGAAGAACACCCATAGCATTGGCCATGATGGAGCAGGATTCCTCCCTGTCTGTTAGTAACCCCAGGCAGCCCTTACACTGCATTGGGATAAAATGCACACTGCTGCATGGTGCAAGAAAACCCAGATCAGGAAATTACACACACTTAAGGTGGTCTTCTACTGAAGAGAAAGCATCATGTGTACAATCTCAACAGGTGGCCTGAAACAAATCATAAGGAAACATTAGACAAACCCAGCAGGGGGACATCAATAAGTAAGTGGCCTGTACTCTTCAAAAATACCAATAAAATAAAACTGTTCAGAGTTAAAGGAGACTAAAGGGACATGAAAACTAAAGCAAGATTAGAAACATTTTCTTGCTAAAAAGAACATTATTGGAACTACTGGCAAATGTGAATATGGACTCTATTTTAGATATTAATAGTATAAATGATAAATTTCCTGCATTTGATAACAGACTATTCAAAATATCCTTTTTCTTTGAAAAATATGTTAAAATACTCAAGAATTAAGGGGCGTAACGAATGCAATCTACCCTTAAATGGTTCAGAAAATAAGAATAAATAAGCAAATGGGGGGGAATGTTAAGATTTGGTGGTCTGGGTGATGGGTATGTGGGAATTCTTTGTACTATTTTTGAAACTTTTATGTAAATTTTAAACTATTTTAGACTAAAAAGTTAAAAACAATTAAGTGGTTCTGGATTGGTAGCATCCCCAGGTGACTGACTGAAGGAAACTCAAATTCTTTCTATTAAATCTTCTCTCCAATCAGGCCTCAGAGACTCTCACAGATAAAGTCTCATAGAACCTGAGAGCATCATCATAATAATTATTTTTAAAAATTAGGAAACAAGTCATCAGTAGGGAAAGGCAGCAGAAACAACAAATAGCAGAACCAGATCTGTTAGACTGTGAGATATTAGGGTGACCAACTGCCCCAGTTTGCCCAGGACTGAGGAGTTTTCCAGGACACTGAACTTTCAGTGCTAAAATCAGGACAATGCTGGGAAAACTGAGATAATTGTTTATCCTAAAATGCAAAATATGAATTAAGTATATTTTAACATAGTTAAGAAAATAAAAAGTGTGTCAAAAACAAGAGCAAGGAAAAGGCTATCAAAGACAAGAAGGTATATTTGAAAGGGAACAAAACAGAATTTCTAGAAATGACAAAATAATAATAATTAAAAACAAAACAGAATAGTTAATTGATAGATTAGAAATTTATGAAGAGAGATCTAGTATATCAGATGATTAATCTGAAGATGTCACCTAGAATGGAGCATAGGTATTAAAGAGATGGGAAATACGAAGGAAAAAAAACAAACAGGGAGCGAGATCATGAGAAAAGAAGAATAGGGTGAGAGGTCTAATATACATCTAGCAGAAAATGAGTGTTAGGCAAAGAAATCAGTCAAAATACCTACAAAGAAACAAAAATTTTAATGAGAGCTGACTTTGTCAAAAACAACAGTAAAAGGGGCCAGCCCAGTGGTGTAGCAGTTAAGTTCGTGTGCTCCGCTTTGGCGGCCCGGGGGTTAGCCGGTTTGGATCCTGGGCGTGGACATACACACTGCTCATCAAGCCATGCTGCGGCAGGGTCCCACATACAAAATAGAGGAAGATTGGCCCTGAGCAATCATCTATTGCCAATCTTCCTCTTTTTGCTTGAGGAAGATTGTTGTTGAGCTAACATCTGTGCCAATCTTCTTCACCAAAAAAAAAAAAAGTAAAAGAAAATCAATGCAATAAGATTTTCAGAGTGCTGAAAGAAAATTACTGAAAACCCCAAACTACATACCTAAAGTGACTATCTTTTGTTTATATGGAAATGTCTTTATTACTAACAGTTCATCACAAAAAGAAATTCCAAAATATATGCTTTAGGAAGTGAAAAATAATCCCAGAAAGAAGGTCTGAAAGCAAGAAGGAATGGCAATCAAAGAAATTTCTGAATATATGATGAATCTAAAAACTTTTGATTGGAAAAAGAATGAGAATTATGTCACCATTCGATGGTCTTTAAAAAGACAAGATAGAACTGATGAACTAGACAACCATAACGTATTCTGAAGGCAGGGGTGATCAGAGATAAACAGTTCTTTGGATTATTATAATATGTTATTCACAATAATACTGTGTGGAAACAGCACATAAATAGGAGAATGATAAGTAGAATACAAAGTCCAGAAATAAACCTATATACATAAAGGAATTTAGTACATGACATAGTGCGGTATCTCAAAAACTGACAGAAAGACTTTTTAATGAATGGTGCTGGGACAATTAGAAATGATGGAGAAAAAGAGGAGTGAATTCTCACACTCAGAATAAATTCCAAGTAGATCAAATATTTAAATATAAAAAATGAAACCATGAAAATGCTAGAAGAAAACAGGAGATAATTCATTCCAATCTTGAGATATAGAAAGACTTTCTACCCATGACCCAAAATCCAGAAACTATTTTTAAAAAAAAGAGGCTGATGAATTGAATTCCATAAATATAAAATGCTGCATGGTGAAAAAAGTCAAAAGAAAAATAAAATATTGAAGAAATATACGTGTAACATACACCAAAGACAAAGGGGAAAAAAACTTTTTAATATATTAAAAATTTACTTACAAACAATAAGAAAAAGATGAAGAACCCAACTGAAAATTAGACCAAGGATATGAAAAGTTAGTTCACAGGACAGAAAATATAAATAGTCCTTAAATGTGAGAAATGCTCAACTGCTCTAATAATAAAGAAAATGAAAATATAGAACTATACCACGACACAATTTTTCAACCATCTGATCAATATCCAAAAGTTTGTTAACATACTCTCTTGATGAGTTTAGGCAAAAACAGGCATTCTCATACATTGCTTATGAAAGTGTAAATTGGTACTATTCCTATTAAGGAAAATTTGTCAAAGCTGTCAATATTTAAAAGATATATGACTTGTAACACTTTACTACTATTTCTGGGACTTTAGAAAGTATATATTTGTACTTGTACAAAATGCATAAGCATAACATTTTTCATTTCAGCATTATCTTAATGACAAAAGAATGGGAGAAATTTGGATATACATGTATAGGTGTCTGGTTAAATGGAATTTATAGAATGAAATATCATGCAGCAGTAAAATAAATTAAGTTCTCTATGCACCAATGTGGAAAGTGTTCAAAGATTTTTGTTGTAAAATCTGTTGATTTGTTGTCTGTTGTGCATAAAGAAAGTCTGTAAGAATACTCAAGGGAATTATAATAACGATTACCTACTTTGGAGAGAAAGGAGAGAGGAGTGAGAAAGGAGAGAGGAGAGCGTAATAGGGAAAAAGAAGTGGGATAAATTAAAAATGAAAATAGAGTTGTTATATTGTTGAATGCCTTGCATATTTGAAGAAATCCTATTTTAAAAGACTTTTGTGGCACTGATTTAGAAAAATATATAATTTAGCATAAGTCCTATTTACAAGTGATATGCATATTACAAAAAATGCAGAAAGGTTAAATATAAAGAAGAGGAAAAGAAAACTAAATTTTAAAAGATTGAGATAATATAGAACATATTCTTAGATCACAAACAACTTAAGTTAAAGCAATAAAAATAAAAATATATTTTAAAAAGCTCAAATATTTAATATTAAACAATATACTCCTAAGTAACCCACGGTTTAAAGAAGAAATCACGTCAGTTTACAAAATATTTTAAATGTAATAAAAATGAATATTTAATATATCAAAATTTGTGGGATACAAATAAAGCATCTCTAAAAGAGAAATAATAACAGCATATGTTTATAGGACAAAATGCAAAATTAGAACTTTACCATGATATAATTTTCCAAATATCAATCAATGAATTAAGCAGCCAAGGAATAACAAATTAAACACAAAACAAGCAGAGAAATGGAAATAATAAAGATAAAAACAGATATCAGTGAAATAGAAAAACAACAACAAAAAATGATAAAGAAAATCAATGAAACAAAAAGCTGATTATTTGAAAAGATCAATGAAATTGATTAATCTCTGGCTAGACTGAGAGATGGACAGAAAGAGAGAGAGAGATTAAAGAGAGACAGAAACAGAGACAGAGAGAGAAGTAGAGAGGTAGAGAGAGAGATTTAACAATATTAGGTACAAAAGAAGGGTCATCAATAAAGATTTCACATAATTCCAGTTCTGGGTAAAGTGGAGTAAGCACACAGTCTTTACTACAGACTGTTAACTATAAAAACTGGACACTGTATGAAGTAGCTATTTGAGGACTCTGAAAATTGACTACTAACAGGCAGATATGGGAAGAAGACCAGAATTTGAAGTACCACTGAATCATCAGTGAGTTTAACATTTACCTTCTTCATGTATCCTCAAGACTGAATGCATCACAGTCTGAAACTTGGAAGTAGGAATTAGCTGAATAGAAGTAGATCAAGGAGGAACTCTCTAGTTATGGCTCAAAGAACAGGAAAGGAAACTCCTAATGCTCACATAGGGTGAGGAAATCTTCAAGTTGTTTTTCTTTTCTGCATTCTTTCACAACCCAGCTCCCAGCAACCCTCTGGTGGTGGTAGCAGAGGCCCCACTGGGAGTCTGCAGGAAACAAAACTCCAAGAGAAGGGAAACCTCCTCTCTGATAGGTGGAGCTATGATTCCAAGATGGCAGGGCAAACTATCATTGCATTTTTTTCTGTTTCTCTGTTCTCCCATTGCTTTTGCCCTTGTCACTTGGGAACAATCACATAATCGCTTGGCAGAGCAGGATAACTAAATCTCCAGCTTTCTGGCCAGTTACCTGAAAAGGTAAATCCCAGATAAGCAGAAAATATTAAGGAGATCATAGAAAGGGAGGAATTTTTTAAAAGCAACACCATAAAGTTGTTTATGAATTCTCATTCTCACCCACAAGCTACGAATGAATGCATCTGATCTTAGCATACCAAAGTCTTTGAGAACTGAATTAACAGACAGAACACCATCCAAGTTCCAGACTAGCCATCAGGTGGCACACACAAGAGACAGATCCAACTAATGCTGCAAATGTTTTGAAAACTGAATTGACAATGAATCATAGCCCAGAGAAGGCATGAACTCGCGGCATGACTCTAACCAGATTGATTGCCCATTAAACATTATCATGTTCCAAAGGGTTCAAATAACAACCAGCATCTCATGACACAATTTTCAAAGTGTCTAAGGTAAAATCAACATACAATGAACCCACAAAATCTCAACTCACATTGGAAAAGGTGATGGAAATCAAGGCTGAGATGACACAGATGTTGGAATTATCTAACAAAGATTTTGCAGCAGCTACTATACAAACGCTCCAATAGTCGATCACAAACACTCTTGAAATAAATGGAAAAAGAGAGAATCTCAGGAAAGAAATAGAAGATATAGAAAAAAACAAATAGAAGCTTACAAAAACCAAAATAAAAAAATTCTCATGATGGGGTTAATAGAAGATTGGAAATGACAGAATAGTCAGTGAACTTGAAAGTAGATCAATGGAAATTATCCAATCTAAACAAAAGAGAAAAAAGACTTTAAAGTAAACAGAGCCTCAGAAACCTATAGGACAATAACATTCATGTCTAAAATTCAAGCCGTCAGATTCCATTAAGGAGAGGAGAAAAACTGTCGTGCTGAAAAACCATGTAAAGAAATAATGGCTGGAAACATCCCACGTATGAAGCAGGACAAAACCCTAAAGATTCAAAAAGCTCAGTGAACCCCAAACAGGATAATACCAAAGAAATCCACAAATCATAATATAGTCAGACTACCCAAAACTAAAAACATAGTAAAAACATTGAAAGAAGCCAGAGATAAACAATACATTACCCTTAGATGAAGAGCAACTTAAATTACTGTGGAATTCTCATACGAAACTATGGAGGCCAGAGGATTTGGCACAACATTTTTTAATTCTGAAAGACAACTGTCAACCCAGAATTTTATTTCCAGTGAAAAAATCTTTCAGAAATGAAGATGGAAAAAAAGACTGCATTAGTTTGCTGGGCTGCTATAATCATGTCCCACAAACTAGGTGACTTGAAAGAAATTTATTGTATCACAGTTCTGAGGCTACAAGTCTGAAATCGAAGTGACATTAGGTATGTTCCTTCTGAGAGATGTGAGGAAAGGATCTGATCCAGGAGTCTCCCTTTGGTGTGTAGATGGCCATGTTCTCCCCATGTTTCTTCACATTATCTTCCGTCTATGTGTGTCTGTCTCTGTCCAAATTTCCCATTTTTATGAGAACATCAGTCATACTGGATTAGGGTTCACCCTAATGATCTCATTTTAACTTGATTATCTTTGTAAAGTTCCTATCTTCATATAATGATACATTCTGATGTACTGAAGGTTAGGATTCCAATGTATCTTTTGGTTTGGGGGGAGGGGGGCCACAAACCTTTTGTCAGAAAAAGGTAAATTAAGAGTATTCATTGCTAGACCTGCTCTAAAAGAATTGCTAAAGGAAGTTCTTCAGACAAAAGGTAAATTACATCAGAAGGAAACTTGGGATATGAGGAATGAAGAAATAGCAGCAGAAGTCATAAACATCTGGGTAAATATAAGAGACTATTCCTCTCCTCTCTAGTTCTTTAAAATATATTTGATAGTTCACACACAAAAGTGTGACATTTTCTGTTGTAATTTTATATATATATATATATGTAAAATATACGACAACTATAACATAAAGGGGAGAAGGTAAAGGGAACTATGTGTGACACTGTTTCTAAATTCCACTTAAGTGGTAAACTATTCTAAATTGACTATGAAAAGTTAAGAATATATACTGTAATCCCCAGAACAACTGCCATACAAACCAGAGAGGTATAGTCAAAATTACAATAGATATATTAAAATATAATACTTAAAAATGTTTAAATAACCCAAAAGAAGGTAGGAAATGAGAAACAGAGGAAGTAAAAAAATGGTACAAACAAAAATAAATAATAAACTGGTAGACCTGAAACCAAACATATTAATTTTATCAAGGGTAAATACACCAATTTAAAGACATGGATTATCTTTATTGAGAATGGATTTTTTTAAATTATCAAGTTATATGATGTCTACAATAAACTAACGTTAAATATGAGTAATTTAAAGCAGGAGTATGGAAAAAAATATACCATGAAAACACTAATCAAAAGGAAACTGGAAGAGTGACATCGACAAAATGGTGGACTAGGAAGATCCAAGTTCTTGCTTCCCCACAGAAACATTGAAAGAACAACCAGAAGCTGAATGAACCAATATTGTAGGATTTCTGGAAAACAGTCAAAATTTACCACAACCAAAACAATCCCCAATAAAGAAAAAGCCATCTTTAAAGTGGAAGGAAAGTTTTGTGGTGTACTTACTCACCCTTGTCCCACCCTCTCCCCAGCATGATGGTGGAACTGGTCTGGCACAAGCAGCAGCCTGATTCCTAGTCCCCCTTCTCCCTGCAAAATCAAAGGTTATAGAGCAGACCATATTGGCAAATTATTGTGTAC
This sequence comes from Ceratotherium simum simum, assembly GCF_057802395.1. NCBI lineage: Eukaryota > Metazoa > Chordata > Mammalia > Perissodactyla > Rhinocerotidae > Ceratotherium > Ceratotherium simum. The sequence continues at coordinate 14,787,390 of NC_141913.1, forward strand.
GTCTTTTCTAACCTGCCTGAGGGATACTTGAAGTACTGATGCAAGCCACTCATTAAGCATAACTAGGAATATAAGCAGTAAAAGTGGCAGGAATTACTTGTAAAAGCTACAAGGCAGACTACAAACCTACAGATACCTAAGGCAAAAGATTACCGGTAGAGACATACAATAGGCCATCTAAGGCCTGTAGGAGAAGCTGGAGTGAGACCTTTTAGGAAATTAGGACACTCAAAAGCAATGGGGTATACAGAGAATTTTAAAAGCCAGACATATGCCTAGGCAAAATGTACACTCAGAAAAATCCTGAGAAGACCTTAAACTTTCATGTCAGGCTGATCTCTGGGTTTAGAACAAGCCTAGGAAGGTGGTGAAGGAGTTCCCCAGCACAGAGCCAAACTGCAAAGACTGGGAGAGGTGATTATTTTCTCTCTTTTTTTGCTGTTTATTTGTTTGTTATTTTGTTCATTACAGCTTTCGACATTCAAGTGAATTTATGTCAAAACATTAGCTGAACACAAGCTTATGGAATAGATACTTTAGTGATTACACATTACAAGCAATAGTCTGCGCAAAATAGTTTAGAAAAGTCTCAAAATAAATGGACTACTACAGCCTTCAACAATCAAAAAAAAAAAATTAGCCAACCCTGGGGAGGGAGGAGAATCTGACTTCCAGGTTACCACATTATAATAGTTAAATGCCCAATTTTCACAACAAAAAAAAAATCACAAGAAACAGAAAAATATAGCTCACTCAAAGGAACAAAATAAATCAACAGAAACCATCCCTGAAGAATCCCAGACATCAGACTTACTGCACCAGGGCTTTCAAACAAATGTTGTAAATATGCTCAAAGAGCTAAGGAAAACCGTGCACAGGCAACTAAAGGAAATTAGGAAACTGATATATGAACAAAATTAGAATATCAACAAAGAGATAGAAATTATTAAAAGGAGCCAAATAGAAATTCTGGAGCTGAAAAGTGAAATAACTGAAATAAAAAATTCATTAGGGGCCGGCCCTGTGGCATAGAGGTTAAGTGTGCATGCTCCGCTGCTGGCGGCCCGGGTTTGGATCCTGGGAGCACACCAACTCACCACTTGTCAGGCCATGCTGTGGTGGTGTCCCACATAAAGTGGAGGAAGATGGTCATGGCTATTAGCTCAGGGCCAATCTTCCTGAGCAAAAAAGAGAAGGATTGGCATGGATGTTATCTCAGGGCTGATCTTCTTCACACACACACAAAAAAATTCATTAGAAGGGTTTAACAGCAGATTTGACTAGGCAGAAGGGAGAATCAGCAAAATTGAAGATAGGACAATTGAAATTGAATCTGAAGAGCAAAAAAAAGAAAAGTGAAAGAGCCTAAGGGACTTGTAGAACACCATCAAGTAAACCAACATACAAATTGTGGAGTTGCAGAGGAGAAGGGAGAGGAAAAGGGGTAGAAAGACTATTTGAAGAAATAACAGCTGAGAATATCCCAAATTTCATGAATCTATAAATACTATAAATACAAGAAGTACAACAAACTCCAAGTAGGATAAACCAAAGAGATCCACACAAAGACGTATTATAATGAAACTGTTGAAAGACAAAGACAAAAAGAGAATCTTGAAAGCAGCAAGAGAATAGTTACTCACCACATACAAGGGAAGCTCAATAAGATAATCAGCTGATTTCTCATCAGAAACAGATGCCAGAAGGCAGTGGAATGATATATTTAAATTACTGAAAGAAAAAAACTGTCAATCAACAATTCTATATCCAGCAAAACTATCCTTCAAAAAATGAGGGCGAAATTAAAACATCCCAAGATAAACAAAAGCTAAGGGATTTCTAGAACTTCTCTCCAAGAAATGTTAAATGGAGTCCCTCAGACTGAAATAAAGAACCAGATGGCTTCACTGGTGAATTCTACTAAACCTTTAAAAGAGAATAAACACCAATCCTTCTCAAACTCTTCCAAAAAATTGAATAGGAGGGAACACTTCCTAACTCATTCTACGAGCCCAGAATTTCCATGATACCAAAGCCAGAGACAGATACTACAAGAAAAGAAAACTACAAATATCTCTTATGAATATTGATACAAAAATCCTCAACAAAATACCAGCAAACTGATTCATCAACTAAAGTATTACACACTATGACAAAGTGGGACTTATTCTTGAAATGCAAAGATGGTTCAACACCCAAAAAGCAATCAATGTAACATGCCCCATTAACAAAATGAAGGGGAAAAACACTTGATCACATCAATTGATGCAGAAAAAGCACTTGAAAAAATTCAATACCCTTCTTGGTTAAAAAAAAATAAACAATAAACTAAGAATATAAGGAAACTTCCAAAACATGATACAGGCCGTATCGGAGAAATCCACAGCTAACATCATGTTTAATGGTGAAAGACTGAAAACTTCTTCCCTAAGATCAAGAACAAGACACGGATGCCTGCTTTTACCACTTCTAATCAACATAGTATTAGAAATTCTAGCAAAAGCAATTAGGCAAAAAAATAAATAAATAAAGACATGAAAACTGGAAAGAGCTAATATAAGAATTCAGCAAAGTTGCAGGATACAAAATCAATACATAAATATTGCATTTCTAGATACTAGTAAGTACAAGCCCAAAAGAAATTAAGAAGACAGGGCCGGCCCAGTGGCTTAGTGGTTAAGTGTGTGCGCTCCGCTGCTGGCAGCCCAGGTTCGGATCCTGGGTGCGCAGCGATGCACCGCTTCTCAGGCCATGCTGAGGCCGTATCCCATGTACAGCAACTAGAAGGATGTGCAGCTATGACATAAACTATCTACTGGGGCTTTGGAGGGAAAATAAATAAATAAAATCTTTAAAAAAAAAAAGAAATTAAGAAGACAATTTTATTTACAATAGCATCAAAAAAATACTTGGGGATAAATTTAACTGAGGAGAATACATGTAACCAAGCATACAAAGTATTCATATCCTGAAAACTACAAAATATTGCTTAAAGAAATTTAAAAAGATATAAATAAATGGAAAGACAGTCAATGTTCATGAGTTAGAATATTAATATTGTTAAGAAGAAAACACTACCCAAAGTAATATACAGATTCAATGCAATCCCTATCTATATCCTAACAGTTATTTTTGCATAAATAGAAAATCCAACCTAAAATTCATATGACATCTTAAGGGACCCCAAACAAATAGCCAAAACAGTTTTGCAAAAGGAGAGCAAAGTTGGAGGATTCACATTCTGATTTCAAAATTTACCACAAAGCTATGGTAATCAAAACAGTGTGTTACTGGCTTAGAGACAGATATATACAGACCAATGGAATAGAATAGAGAGCCTCAAAAAACAAAACTTTTCTTATATGGTCAATTGACTTTTGACAAGGATGCTAGACCATTCAATGGGGGAAAGGATAGTCTTTTCAACAAATGGTGCAGTGAAAACTATATATCCACATGAAAAAAAAATGAAATTGAACACTTTCCTTACACCATATACAAAATTAACTCAAAATGGATCAAATATCTAAATGTAAGAGCTAAAACTATAAAATTCTTAGAAGAAAACATAGGGGAAAATCTTCATGACATTGGATTTCACAATGATTTCTTGGATATAACACCACAAGCAGCCAGCAAAAGAAAAAATAGACAAATTGGACTTCATCAAAATTAAAAACTTTTGTGCCTGAAAGGCCCATTATTGACAGAGTGAAAAAACAACCCATGGAATGAAAGAAAATATTTGCAAAGCATATATCTGTTAGGGGATTAATATCCACAATTTATAAAGAACTCATACAATTGAAAAAAAAACTCAATTAAAAGTGGGCAAAGGACTTGAATAGACATATCGCCAAAGAAGATACACAAATGGCTAATAAGCACGTGAAAAGATGTTCAACATCACTAGTCATTAGGGAGATGCAAATCAAAACCACAATGAGATACCAGTGCATACTCATGACTTAGGCTGGATATTTTAAAAATCAAAAACAAAAACAGAAAACAACTAGTGCTGGGAAGGATGTGAAGTAATTGGACCCTTTGTGCCTTGCTAGTGGGAAAGTAAAATGATGTAACCAATATGGAAAACAATATGGTGATTTCTCAAAAAATTAAAAATAGAATTACCTTATGATCAGCAATTCCATCTCTACATATATACCAAAAGAATTGAAGTAGCAACTCTAACAGCTATCTGTAAACTCACGTTCACAGCAGCATCATTTACTATAGCCAAAATGTAGAAACAACTGAAATGTCCATTAACAGACGAAAGCATAAACAAAATGTGGTCTGTGATATATATATATATATATATACACACACACACACACACACACAATGGAATAGTATTCAGTCTTAAAGAGGAATGGAATTCTGCTACGTGCTATAACATGAATAAATCTTATGCTAAGTGAAACAAGCTAGACATAAAAGGACAAGTAACGTATGATTCCACTTAAACGAGATACCCAGAGTAGTCAAATTCATAGAGACAGAAGGTACAATAGAGGTTATCAGGCACTGAGGGGAGAGGGAATGAGGAGCTATTGTTTAATGGGATTCAAAGTTTTGGATATAAAACTGTTTGGGATATGAAAAAGTTCTGGAGATGGATAGTGGTGATAGTTGCACAATATGAATGCACTTAATGCCACTGAATTGTATACTTAAAAATGGTTAAAATGGTAAATCTTATGTTATGTATATATTACCACCATTAAAAAAAGGTGAAAGAAGAGAAAACTCAAGTGGTAGTATATTATTAACAGACAAGTAGACTTCAGCATAAAGATAATTATAAATGATAAAGAGGGACTTTACATTAGGATAAAAGGGTCTATTCACCAAGAAAACATAGGAAATCTAAATGTGTATATGTCTGATAACAGATACCAAATACATGAAGGCAAATCTGACAAAACTAAAGTAGAAATAAATAAATCATCAATTATAGTTGGAGACTTTAACATTCCTTCCTCAGTAATAGACTCAGTAGCCAGAAATTCAGCCAATATATAGAAGAACTAAACAACACCATCAACTAACAGACATTTATAGAACAATTGCCCGACAACATCCAGAAGTCAGAAAACATCAAGGGTCAAACAGCTCAAGATCCTTAATAGACATATTGTAAAGGGAAAAAGAGGGACAGAGACAGAACTTATAGATTAAAAGATACTTAAATCATGGTGCAAAAAATAGACAAGACTGAACTATGACATGAAATATTGTACACTTGTATGAAAAAAATCCTCAAGTAACAAAAGGAGTAAAATTTAGGATAACGGCTATCTTGAGGGAAGGATTGAGAAGGCTGTGATTGGGATGAAGCCTATCGAGTGGATCTTGAGGTATCTGGAAAAGTTCCATTTCTTTACATAATGGTTATATGTGTTTACCTTATTATAGTTCTCTAAGCTGTACATTTTGATTTAGTATGTTTTTTCTGTATTTGTGTTTTATTTTAAAACAAGATTTTAAAAATCAACTGCAAATTTTATTCCTGAATACAATAAAATAGCTTGCAGCAAACCAGCACTCCTACAAAGAACAACTAAGAAAACTAGCTAAAATGCAAACAAAAACAAATCCAGTAAGAAGACTTCTGCTTGAAGGCATTATACAATTTCTAAGGACGTCAGGGGCCAACATCCTGTAGAGAAAGAAACCATACAGAGATGAGCTGACATTCTGCAGCCATTTTTTTTCCAGTACATTTGCCCATTTTTAGCATGAATTCAAAAAGAACTTCCAATCAGAGGCCACTGATAGGATGCAGAAGAGTCAGCAGAAATGTTGGCAATCCTAATTTGCTAGAGAGATAAAAATTAGAGCTCAGGGCTGCCAAAGCAACCACATAGGGTGCAGGACCCTAGTGGAAGAGAAGTACACGAAAGTGAGCCTGACGTTCTAATGCTTCCAAATTCTTGAATCGCTCAAAGCAGGAAGATAAGAAGCAAGGTAAAAAACTGCTGAACGGCTGAGAAGTGTTTTACACAAAAGAGACAAAAATTCTGAGTCTTCCAAGGTGGACTAGATCTAGTAAAAGCACCCAGATCCCAGTTTCAAAAACTGGAGAACCTAATAGCAAAGATGTACCATTGGTTAACAAAGCATTACAAAAATCGCAACACACTTCTAGTCAGCTGAAATCCTGATCACATTAGAGTAACCTGTGGTGAACTTTCTCTGAAAGAAGATAACATTACCTAGATGTTATCCAAAGGACCCAACTCCTTCACAATTGATCACACAGTGTCCAGCATTCAGTCATAAGTCATAAAACTACCTAGAAACAAACTGAAAAGTCAGGCAACAAAACACATACAGAAGACCTAGGAACTTGAACTGTGAGACATGAAGTTTTAAATAGCTATGATTAATATAGTCAAAAATAGATGACAACTTTAAGATTTCATCAGAGAACTGGAATTTACAAAAAGAATCAAGTAGAAATTTTAAATTTGAAAAATGCAATAACTGAAATTAAGAAGTAGTTGGGTTTACCATCAGATTGGACAGCATAAGAAAGAATTAATGAACTGGTAGGGAAATCAACAGAAAACATCCAGATTGAAGCACAGAAAGCAAAAAGCATAGAAAATAAGGAAAAGAGTGTAAAAAACATATAGAATATGGAGAAAAGTTCTAATATACTTGCAAATGGAGTTCCAGAAGTGAAGCAGAGAGTAAGGAGAACAGAAACATTACTTGAACAGATAATTGTCTAGAATTTTTCAAAGCTGACTGAAGATATCAAGCCACTAATTAAGAATTCCTACAGACCTCAAGCAAGATAGATAAAAAGAAAACCATACCTAGAAACATCAGAAAACTAGAATATTATAAATATGTCAATGAGACACACAAAAAAAATTCTTAGATAAATGGTAAGATACACTATTTTCATGGACAAGAAGTTTCACTATTACGATAATATAGACTTCCCAAAATAACCTACAAATTCAAAGTAATTTCAAACAAAACCTCAACAGAATATTTCAGGCAATTTGACAAGCTGTTTCTAAGATATATATGAAAAAGAAAAGGGTCATGAAGTATGAAAACACTCCTGAAAAAGAATGAAGTGAGATACTTGCCCTACAATAGATTGAGGCTTTTTATAACACAGTGTGGTGTAAGTGCAGAAATAGAGGAATGACCCAACTGTACAGAAAAGAGTCTAAAATTAGATCCATGCATAAATTAAAACCTATTCCATTTCAGTGCTACCATGGTAGATCATAAGAAAAGGAAGAAATTCTAAAATGCTCCTGGGTAATAGATTATCCATATGAAAAAAGGGAATAAAATGGGAATTTCAACACTAAATTATACATGGAAACAAATCTCCAGTGGATTACATTCTGTGAAAAGCAGGATTTAAGGATTTAGAAAAAAAGCAAGACTATTACATAAATTAGGATTAGTAAAGGATTTCTTAATTAAAATGTAAAAAACACAAATTGTAACGGGATAGTCATATTCAGCTGCATAATAATCTAAAAACTTTCAGTTATTAAAAGACAGTAGTTAAAAGGTTCCAGAACAAGACAAAAAACTGGGACAAATATTTGCCCCACGTTAACCAGAAAAAGGGTTGTTATTCAGAATATATATTTCTAAGGTGATGAGAAAAATGAACAAAAGGTATAAATAGGCATTTTGTGGATACATAAATGGCCCAAACAACAACAACAAAGTGCTTACTCTTATGTATAATTACGGGACAGCTAGAATGAGATACCATTTTAAACCCATATAAGTAAAACTGAAAAAAAAATTCTAAGTCTTATTGTCTCAATTGTTGCATGAATGTACAGGAAAGAGGACACTCATGCACTGCTGTCAACTGGCGGAACGACTCTGGAAGACAGTTTAGTAATAATTAGTAAAATTGAAGATGCATATTTCATAGGATCCAGCAATTCAACTTTTTGATATATACACTCTAGAATAGGTCTTGCACATGCATAGCAGGATAAATGCATACAAGATTCATGGTAGCATTGTTTAAAATAGAAGGAAATTGGAAAAAAAAATATCCTTCATCAGTAGAATGACTACCAAAAAAAAAAAATGTATAGTATAGTCATACAATGAAATTCTACGTACCAATGCATAGGAACAAATGGGAGCTACACATATCAACATCAATGAATATTACCAAGAGAATATTAAGAAAGTACAGGAAATGCAAAAATGTGCATACAGTACATTTGTATAAAGTTTAAAGTGTCTATATTGTTTAGGACAAGTTGAATATACAGAAAAACTATAAATACAATCAAAGGAATGATAAGTAAGAATTCAAGATAGTAATTACTTCTGAATAGAGGGAGGGAGGGATATTCCAATAGTGAAGGAACACACAGCAGGCTTCATAGGTGTAAGTAATGTTCTACCTCTTAATGTGGGCATTTACTCCAGGAAATGTGCATTATATTTTTCTTCACATATTCTATATTTGCCTTACACCTTCTGGTGTATATATGAAATATTTTATAAAAGTTTATAAAACAATGTTAACACTTCATTGTATAAAATATGAAAAAATTCAAAAATGTTTTAAATTGTTGCATATATGCAATTATTACTGTACGCAGATAATTCTACCATGGCCAAACTACGTAAGTCAAAAGACAGATGATTGTTGTAAACACTCTATGTTGCCTACACAACATCAATTCCTTCCTACTTTATTAGAACCTTGATTTTTTTTCTGTCTGTATTTAATATCCAGATACAATTTCCAGAAACAGAGAGGAATTCTGAATAAACCCCAGTAACAGTTATTTGAACAGGAGGATATAGGTGACATATGTTGGCCAACTTAATTTTCCTCAATCAGACTGAAGGTAAGGAATTACATTCCGCGATTGAAGAGAAGATTCTTTCCCCTCTTAACACATACAAACAAGGAATCACATAGCACCAACTGCTGCTAACAGCTGTCTTGTGACCAGAGGGGAACCTGGCATAGGTTAAAGACAGTTTAGAAAAGCTCCATGGAGAGAAAGGACCCATATCCTTGAAGACAACATTGAGTTGGCCCTAACTCTAAATCTCCACGTATATGAGATAATAACCTTATAATTTAAAGGCAATTTGAGTCAAATTTCTGTATTTGCAACTGAAATTAGTCTGACTAATAAAAGAACTTGATGGAAAAGGTGGATATTGAGCTAGGAATTGAAAACAAGTAGGTTTGGAAGGACAAGGACTAACGGGTAGGGCATTTGTTGGACAAAAAATATTTTTTGAGTTGAACTGATCTTTTGTGACATTGATTCCGGATGGCTAGCTCCCTTTTCTCTACTTTAGTTATCCATCCCCAGTGTGGGGCCCCACTTGGTCACTTAGATGCCAATACGATTAAGGTGCTTAATGTGGGCATCCTCCCTCCTCGTCTGAGGGTAGCACACACTTTGTAGGAGTACAAAGAGGCATGAAGTAAAGAGGCTTTCTTCCTTTCCCCATACCCATTTATCCTCATTCATTTCCTGTGATGCCCATACGTGAAAATTATTCTGAAAACTCAGGTATTTGGATGTGCAAATGAGAAAGTTGTCAACTTTAATTTTATACTTTTTAAAAGTAGATTTAGGACTCCTACTTTGAGAGGCAGTCTTAGCTAGTAGTCATATAGCTAAAAGTTTGAATTCTAGCTCGACTACTTATTAGACATGTGATGAGAATTGGTTTCTTAATCTAAGTCTATAATTCTCCATCTGTAGAATGAGAATGTTGTAATAAGACTTAAGATTTAAGTGTGTCAGTATATGTAAAGTACCTACAAATAGGGGGCTCCATAGAAATGCTATTCCCCTTTCTCCTCCTCCTCCAGTTATGCAGGATGTCCCTGGCAAATCTGCTTTGTAGCACTACCATTTATAAACACGACATCAACTTTGAAGAAGTTGAATGTCATATATCATTTGTATGAGGTCGTTATGTTGACCCATTTGTACATGCAATTATCACTAAAATGATTACAGGTAATATGTGTTAACTAAATGAGCCATCATATTTGCATTCTTCAAGTTGTGTGAATATCTAAGAGTCTCTACTAAAGTCTCTATTAAAGAAAAAATGTTATTTTTTCTGACTTTAGAAAATAAATTTAAAATTTTTCTTTTAACTCAAATGTGAACAATTCAAAGCATTCAAATAGAATTCAAATAGAGCATTCAGATAGAATGTTTCTATAGAAAACTAAAACTCAAAAATCCCTATGATGAGATTTCAAATAAACCTTTCTTCCTCATACACCAAATAAGAATTCTTTTGTTTTTATCACATCTACTGTGATGGTTAATTTGGTGTGTCAAATTGACTAGGGCTACAGTGCCCAGTTGTTTGTTCTAATACGAATCTAGATGTTGTTGTGAAGGTATTTTTCAGATGCGACTAACATTTAAGTCAGTGGACTTTAAGTAAAGCAGATGACCCTCTCATCCATTCAGCTGAAGGCCTTAAGAGCAAAGACTGAGGTTTCCTAAATAAGAAGAAGTAAATACTGCTACAATGAACATAGAGGCATAGATATCTGTTTGAGATATATATTTCCTTCTGATTTATATACTCAGAAGTGGAATGTGAAATCTAAAAAAATTAAATTCATAGGAACAGAACAGATTGGTGGTTGCCAGGGGTGGAGGTTGGGAGGTGGGAGAAATGGGTGAAGGTGGTCAAAGGGTACAAACATCCAGTTAGAAGATGAATAAGTTCTCGGGATGTAATGTACAGCATGGTGACTATAGTCAACAATACTGTATTATATATTTGAAAGTTGCTAAGAGAGTAGCTTTTAAAAGTTCTCACCACACACAGACAAAAATTGTAACTACATAGTGATGGATATGTTAACTAACCTTATTGTGGTAATCACATGTCAATTATATCTCAATAAAGTTGAAAAAAAAAGAAGAAGAAGGAGCAGTTCTGCCTCAAACTGCAATATGAAAACCCCATCTGAATGTTCAGCCTGCAGATTTTGCACTCAAGACTGAAACATCAACTCTTACCTGAATTTCCAATCTGCCAGCCTGCTCCACAGATTTTAGACTTATCAACTCCCACAATCACATGAGCCAATTCTATATATAGATATAGGTGTAGATAAAGATACAGATACAGATATAGATCTCCTATTAGTTCTGGTTCTCTTGAGAATCATGACTAATACATCTACTGACTCACAATGAGAAAAAATCTCAAAAGTTAAAGCTGGACTTCATTGAATAACTTCAAACCAGATTCTAATTTTATGTGATTAAATATAAATTTTTATGGATACTATTACAATTCTCACAAATTGACATCACAGGATACTTATTATTTATTTTATACACTCTAATATAGTTTTTAAAAAATCAGTACCAAAGAAAAGCTACCCATCAAATTTACATTACATTTGTTTCTTTCTTAAATATCTTTTATTAAATATGACTTCTGCAGTGATAATGTACCACAAGTTTTTTGTAGCCAATAGTATCCCGTTAGCATATTATTACACTAGTAGTAGGATAGTGTTAATGCTTTTCAGATAAGTGATGGTCCTCAGATGATTATAATTTTGCCTACTCTTTTTAGTAAAATCATTGCTAATCCATGAAACAATAACATTCGACCTCTATCAAGAAAAAATAAATCTTAATTTTTTGGAGTATACATATAAATGAGATTTGTATTTCAGGGTGTTTGTTGGATGAAGATTCTAAATAATCATACCCCAAGCCCCACAAAAATGAACCATTTGTGAAGTCATCATAAGAATTTACAACTGCTCATAGATCCACTGCGAAATACATAGTGTTTTTTTCCCCCCAAATTTGCTGAATTTTGTCAGAGGAAATGATGAAATAATTAACCTTTTACATTTGTAAATATTATAATAATAATTTAAAAGGTGTTAGAAATTACAAACCACTTCTGAATAATGAAATTTCCAGAGATAGCAATTTTTATATATGATCTCAACAATTTTTATTTCACTCTAAATTTAAAGTAGGTTTCATCTATTTAAAAATACCTATAAATAGGGAGCTGGCCCGGTGGCGCAAGCAGTTAAGTGCATGCACTTCGCTTCGGCAGCCCGGGGTTCTCAGGTTTGGATCCTGGGCGTGTGCGAACATACCACTTGTCAAGCCATGCTGTGGTGGCATCCCATATAAAGTGGAGGAAGATGGGCATGGATGTTAGCTCAGGGCCAATCTTCCTCAGCAAAAAAAAAGAGGAAGATTGGCATTGGATGTTAGCTCAGGGCTGATCTTCCTCACTAAAAAAAAAAAAAAAACACACCAATAGATAGAGAATGACTTCAATTAGCTTTATATCTTAGTCATGTTAATAGTCTATATGGTGGTTAGTAGAGAAATAATAATTCCTTTATTGCTAGTGTCAAATTAAAAGTTTTGGCTGTTTGAGTAATTCAAGTGAGAATAGCTATTGCCAATAGCCACTAACAAGTGACAAAATTCCAATATAACGTCTGTGGATGTTTTTGAGTTTCTAAGCCTAGATAGTGATCACATCTCTCTCAAACTTCTTCCTCTCCTCCACTGTTAATGTCTTTTTTTTTAATCAACTATTTTAATTTTTCTTTATTTTTTAACAGCTTTATTGAGATATTATTGACAAAGCCCTCACATCTTGGCTGAATGATTCAAATAAATCCTGTTCAAATTACTTACCTCCAGATTTTCCCTTGCCTATCCATCTTCCACCCTCTAGCAGAGTTACTTGTTCTTCTCTAATCTCAGATAGACCCATATCATTTGTTTCCTGATCAACTTTCCTCAGTTTCCATTGCCTACGGGATGAATTCCTAACTTAGTGTGGCAAGGCTCTTCATAATCTTTCCCCTGCTTACTGGGAACACTGTGCCATTGCACCCCAAGACACTTTATTATCCATGACTATGAATGTATTCTTTTCCCAATATGGCAAGCTTTCTCATGCCTCTGTGCCTTTGCATATGATATTCCCTCTCTCTCCCCACCAAAACCTTCCTCATTTTCTCTGCTGACAAAATACTATTCATATTAAAAAACCAAGCTTTCCTTGATATACATCTCCTGAGCATTGGTCAGTCTTCTGTGTGTCAACTGCATTTTTGTCCATGTCTCTCTGATAGCATTTATCAAATTCTACTGTAATTAATGTGTGCATGCCTCTTTCTGCCAGGAGGTAGGGCACTCCTGATGAACAGGAACCATGTGATTCCTCTTTGTGTGCCACCCACCAGCAATGACAACCACAGGGCTGGCGCAGAGTAGGTGTTCAACTCCTACTGTGTATAAATTAATGAAATAACTTTCTCTGAAGTAAGTCAAAGGTTGCCTCAAGCAAAGGATTTTTTAAAAAGAGAATATATCTACTCTAGATTTTAGCATATTTGTTAAAATTTCAAAGCTAAACACAATTTAAGACCCAAAGTGTTCTTTCATTTCATCCACCAGGCCAACCTTTCACCACATCAGAGATGACCTGGCCCTCTCTGTGGTCAGCCTGATCTACTTCACATCCTCTCTTTTAACCACATTGTGATCTACTGTTTTTTCTTACCGGAAGTTCTCCCTTTGTCTCTAGCATCATAAACTGCCCGTTTTTAGAGGGCTATCTCAAGATCCATTTTTGAAAGGCACAACTCTTTTTCTTAACTCATTATTTATAATTGTTACCCAACATGTATATAATTTATCATTTTCTAATTATTGCATGTAAACTTGCTTTTTTTCTAAACAAGCTCAGATGATCCTTCAGAAATGTCTCATACTCTGTACTTCTTTAGGAAACCCTATTCTCTTAATCCATATTAAGTCTAGAATATGCCAGACATGGAGGTTTTCTCAAATGATTTTTGATAGTTTGGGTACTAAGTGAATGGATACTTCTTTAAAAAAAAAACACAGCACTTTGAGAAATGCTGGACAAAGGATCTTTGCCCGGAACTGTTGTCATAGTTCTGCTTAAACAAATCTATAAAGTTAAAAGAATAGAGGAAAGTATGTAGTTGTCATAAAAATCTGAATTCTGATTCTATGCTTCCTGAACTAGCTTATTTTCTAGTTGATGAAGCCTGCTTGTAAGAAGTAAATACAATTTATAGAATGGAATTTTCTGTTACATAACCCAATATGCTGTGATTGCAATGGAAAAGTCACATAGAGGCCTAAAATGTAATTTACAATAAATATAAAGGCTTCTATGGGGAGTAAGAATTCTTGGATACTTTTCTATGAATCTAAAATAGTCTTCAGTGATAGCACATACAATACATTTCTGTGAAATCACCATTTATTTCTCTTTGCCATTATAGTCCGATAACATCTATAAGAAGCAAACTCAGAAAACTAAGTTCACACTGGTATTGTCTTATATGTTTATTATGTGTTTCTATCTTAATGGAGGCATTCCTCAAATAAGTGGGAGAAAACCAATATAAACAATAAGCCAATTGGCTTTTATTAGTGTAGATATTTTCCAATAGAGCTTTCTGGTTATGTGACGTATACCACTGCGGCTCTTTGAGAGAAAGAAAAAGAAAATCTTTTTTTTTCTTTTGAATGATCTGCTTGGGCAGATCATCTGGCATCACTGTGCCTTAGTTTTCTTTTTTGTTTGTTTTTTGTGAGGAAGATCAGCCCTGAGCTAACATCCATGCCAATCTTCCTCTTTTTGCTGAGAAAGACCAGCCCTGAGCTAACATCTATTGCCAATCTTCCTCCTTTTTTCCCCCTTTTTCTCTCCAAAGCCCCAGTAGATAGTTGTATGTCATAGTTGCACATCCTTCTAGTTGCTGTATGTGGGATGCCGCCTCAGCATGGCCAGACAAGTGGTGCCTCGGTGCGCGCCCGGGATCCGAACCTGGACCTCCAGTAGCAGAGTACGCGCACTTAACCGCTAAGCCATGGGGCTGACCCCTTAGTTTTCTTTTTATAGCAAAAGATAAATGGACTTCCACTATATTATTTACAAAATTATTATAAGAATATAGTATTAGAATATAAGGAGATAATATGTAAACATTCTTATAAAATGTGAAACTAATGAATGCAAATGAATGTAAATTATTATTACCTAGGCATCTCAACATCTTAACTTAATTTATGTAATTTTTAGAAGTATTAAAGAAGTGACTTTTGATGAATGTTTCTGGAAGATGAGTGTTTCAAACTTGATTAATGTGCTGAGGGTTGGTTTACATTCTAAAAGGCCTGTGAGGAGGTCAAAAATGATGAATCAATTAGAGATAATTTGGTCTCCTCCTACCAGACTTGTCCAGTGGCTACAAAGTCAAGTCTAAACACTATTTCTCTAGGGAGCAATTCCTCATTAATTATCGTCAGGGAATACAGCCATGCACCACATAATGACGTTTCCATTGACAGTGGACAGCGTATGTGATGGTGGTCCCATAAGATTAGTACCATATAGCCTAGGTATGTAGTAGACTATACCATCTAGGTGTGTGTAACTACACTCTATGATGTTTGCACAACGACAAAATTGCCTAACGATGTATTTCTTGGAACATATCCCCATTGTTAAGTGATGCATGACTGTATGTATGGGGCCTACCCATGACAGTGGCGCCACAGCTGGCATCCTTAAAGTGGTTCATTAATCTATGACACATTTGACCTAGGCAGGTAGTTGTTTCTGATGATGTTTTGGTTTGAAAAAAACAGGTTTGTGAATTTGGGTTGTTGACTTCTTGCTTTTGTGATCATCAAATGCTTGTTTTTTAACAGGCAGTTCTCAAGGTTCCCTAAACAGAGGTGTTTCTGTTGACTGTAGAGCCAATGGGAGACCACAGACTGGTGAAGGGAGTTAACTGTATGAAAAATTTTATGTGAATCTGGATACATTTCTAGGCAAAGGGCTCAGGGCTGCCAACAGATTCTCTTGTAAACACATGACTTCCGTGATAATACATCCTCATCCTACAGAAAGGTGTTTTGGGGGACCCCAATGTGTGTGATGTGGGAGAATGCTCCCCACAATAGATGTTCTGAATGTCAAGTCAACATGAGAAGCTCTTTTCACTGATTTTTCTCTTTTCTCAGAAGAAACTTCTTTTTTATTACTTTTGAATTCTTCATTTATCATTTTCCTTATTACTTCAAGTGCTTTGACAATATTTTTAGAAGTCTAAACTGTGTTATGTTTAGAATATCTGTAAAATAGTTAGCTGAATGATTCATGTCTAACATATAACCACTTCCACACATGTATTCCCAGTTATTAAAAAGTAATTTAGAATTGCCCTTCCTATTAGATTATCAACTCTCTAGTCAAAATCTTTGTCTAATGTTCGGGATGTTTATCTAAAAATCTCAATGTGACACTACATTTCTTAGTATGAAAATAAATATTTTACAATTATTACTGATTATGACACAATCCTAGATAGTTACTACTATCACAGCTTAAAAGATTAAACTCGACACTATTTTGTGTTGTAGTCTTTATTTCAAAGTCCTAGCAAATAAATCCATAACCCTTAATAGGTGGATTTTGCTCCAGAAATAATGCAATGGTAAAATATTTTGTTTCAACTTATTTTTCCAAACTGAGTCACTTGACTGCTGCCTTTCTATTGGCATAAAACCAGTGATTATTGGTTGTCTTGGAACTATAAGACCAAAAATGCTTTTTATATGTCATGTTAATGGCTATTTGAAAATTACATCTGTGCCTGTTTCAGTGGGGTTACTTTCTTAGCAGTCATTAGTAACAGCTGCTATTTATGTGTGTGAGAATCTGAGTATATCCTACTTCGTCTTTGTGATGTATGAGAACATTTTAATGAATACTAAGAAGAAAGCAGTTATGAGAGGCCAGAAGATAAGAGTTGGGACATTTGATCTGGTTTACACTGCACAACTTTAGGATTTATTTCAAATTGCAATTACATGAATGGAAGTTTGCAGCATTCAGGAGAATTCTGAATTCAGAAGTTTCTTTATAGAACACGAAAACACTAACTCAAAAAGATATATGCAACTCTATGCTTATTACAGCATTATTCACAATAGCCAAGACTTGGAAGCAACCTAAAAGCTCATCAACAGACGAATGGATAAAGAAGATGTGGTATATATATGCACATACACACAAAGGAATACTACTCCTTTGTCAGCCATAAAAAAGATGAAATCATGCCATTTACAACAACATGGATGGATGTTGAGGATATTATGCTAAGTGAAATAAGTCAGACAGAGAAAGACAATTACCATATGACTCCACGCATGTGGAAGATACACAAACAAACAAACACATAGATACAGAGAACAGATTGGTGGTTGCCAGAAGTGAAGGGAGTTGGGGGAGGGCGAAAGGAATAAAGGGGCACATATGTATGGTGACGATGGCAACTAGACTTTTAGTGGTGAACACGATGCAGTCTATACAGAAGTCAAAATATAATGATGTACACCTGAAATTTATATAATGTTATAAACCAATGTGACCTCAATAAAATAAATAAATAAAAAATAAAATAGAAGGCTCTTTATAAAGATAAGGATTGGGTTTAGGCCCTGTAACTGTCATGTGCTACACAGGACCCTGACATCATGACCTACACAACGCCATTCCAGGTGTTGCAGATTGTAATGAAGATTAGACAACAGTATTTCCTCAAAAAGCTAATATTATAAACGATAAACTGATGAAAATAATCGAGGAGAAAGTGCTAAAGAAGAAGTTTGCTTATTTAGGTAAACTATACGGGATACTCAGGTTAAAGGGCAGAGATTTGAAATCTGTATATTTCCAGTACTTTCTTTGATTATTCAGATAAAGAACTCTTATAGATTTATTTTATTTATTAGGACAGAACAATTTGGTAGTAACTTACATTTGGTTTCGTCTTAAAAAATTTATAACGTTAAAGCTGGAATCTTTCACATTTCCGTTATTTGATATGGACGAATAGCATGATACGAGTGAATCGTGTGATATTTAACCATTGATATTAGAAATAGGAGAGGAGATTCATAGACTTAAACCAACATCTTTGGGGCTAGATCCTGAAAAATGCCTTAGATAACTCTGGATCCTTTTCCAAATCACAAAGCAGGTGATACATTTGCACAAAGTCCAAAAGAAACAGTGTGTGTGTGCATGTGTGTGTGTTTTTACTTGAGTCCTCTAGGGAAAAAGTTTTTTAATTAGAGCCATTTGCCAGTCCACTTATCTCTCTGGATAAGATTCCAAATTCTTATCAAGGAATGTTTCTTGCTATGGTAGTGGAGAAGACAGGATAAATTTGCAAAAAGTATTTCAATGGATTGACGGTGTTTAATCTCTTATCCAGACTATTCTACTGGCTCCTCAAAACTTGCCATACTGTAAATGGCATTTGTCATCTCTGCATACTGTAATGATTCAAACTTGGATGCTTGAAAAAATAATGATATCTTAACAAAAGAAGAAAGTCATTAAGAGAACTGATTTAGGATAGGAAAGATTAATGTCATTTAAAGTATGTTAAATTCAAAGCATAGGCTGGATATTTACCTAGAGGAAGACGCCCAATGGGAATTGTGAATGGGGGACAGAAGCTTATGACCAGACAGGGATAATAATATATTCAAAAATTATACCTGAGACTATGGGAGTGAACGAGATCACCCAGAGGGAAGGATTATTAACCTGGGGTCAGTGAATCCCCTATGGGTATCCGTGAACCCTGAATTTATATCTAAAATGCTGTAAGTTTCTATTTCTTTAAAAAGAGCCCATAACTTTAAATAAATTCTCAAAAAAGGCTATGATCTAAATATTGCTTTTCAAAGTTGGACCAGGAAAAGGACAAATGAGCATATAAAGAGAGGACTTGAATAATGTGGAGAGTGAAGAGACAATTGATAAAAAGTATTAAACCAGCATTTTTTGAAATCCAATGATGTGCTAGGCAATGTCTTAGGGAATATCATATAGAATGTCTCATTTAATCTTCTCAACAGTGCTGTGAGGTAGAGATCACTAACATGATTTTACACATGTGGTAAATGAAGCTCAGAGATTAAAAGGATTTTTTAAAATCCAACAGTAACTAAGCAACTGGGAAATTCCTGTTCAGAGCACATGATCCCAAGTTCGGTGCTCAGTATCACAGCTACCGAGAAGAACTAGAGAAAAAAGGGGTAGAGAAACAAAACAAAAGTGTGAGAATATCAGGATACACAACAACAAGTTGGAAACAGCAACAAAGATAATTCTATGCAGCCTAAATTAGATCTGACAGGATAGATGTCCATGGAATATTACAGCAACAAAATCCACTACAAGTATCCTTAACAGTGAAGTCAGGGAAACCTCAGGAATATTGAAATCTATTGATAAGTTAAAAAAATAATTTCCTTAAATGTTAATTAAAGTTAATTAATTTCCTAAGTTAAAAATCATCATTGAGATATTATTCAAAAACTTTTAATAATAGTTTCATTGATCCTTCCAGCGTACTTGGTGCTGGGTGCTACGTTATATAGCAGTTGAAACAACTTCAAAAAATTTTTCGTTATTGTTGTGTCATTTTTGAGCACTGACTGCTTTCAAGAAAATCATTGCACAATATACCCAATGAACAATATTGAAATGTTTGAAATATATTGTTACATCTTCAATTCACTGAAATGATGTGATCTAGAAAATGAGCTTGGAAATAACTTCCTAATTTAAGTGTAACAGTAATATTTGATAAAAGCATCTTTATTGTGTTAAATGCAGGTTAACTGATAGTATAAAAGGAGTTTTTGTGCAGGAAAATGTAATTTCTATAGTATGAGACACAAAAACCATATATTACTGTTTTCTTTAATATTTTTAAAAATTGTAATTATTCTTTCAGTGAGATCAGGCTACCATCACTTAAATCTCTTGACCAATATCCGTATCAGTAAAATCAAGAAAGCCAGACATTATATGCATTGAAACATAACACACTAGAAAGTACACAACAACACCTATGAAATATTTTGACCTAAAAAATTAAACCTGAATCTCGTAACACCATTAGATCTAACTATTAATTTATAGAGGATAGAGGAATAAGTTAAATAACACCACAAGGAAGCAGTTAGCCAAACCTGGAATGTGGGACAAATAGCCAAATTCCCCCCAACAAACCAATAGCATTAAAAAAAAATGACTGAAAAAAGAAAAAGAAAAGGATAATTATGATGGTATAAAGGAGACTTAAGCAACAGAAAACTCAACCCAATATAGAGAACTTTTGGGATCCTGATTTGAACATGTGGAATTTCTTGAATCTGGAGATTCACTTCTTTTGTTAATTCTGAAAAATTCATAGCCATTATCACCTTATGTATTGCCTCTTCCACAATTTTTCTATTCTCTCCTTCTGGAACTCTTACTGGATATATGCTGGAATTCATCAATCTCTCCAGCCTGTCTATTAACAACCTCCATGTCTTTTCAGTGTCTTAATCTGTATGCTGCATTGTGGGTATTCTTCTTAGTTTTCTCTTCCTGTTTACTAATACTCTCTTCAGGTGTTTCTGATCTGTTATTTAACTCATCCATAGAAGTTTTTATTTGACAATATTTTGTTATTTATAGAAGTTCTTTTGGGTTATTTTCTAATCTGCCATTTTTAGAGTGTCAGTTTGTTTGCTTGAGGCTTTTGATTCTATTTTATATTTTTAAATGCTTAGTTAATACTTATTTCCTAGGCTGTGTCTGATCTTTGTGGGGTTTAAATACATTTGTCGTCACATTGCTGACTCAGACTCATGTTGTTTCATGCCTTTGATAATTTAGGATAATAAACTCATCTTCAGTAGCTCCTAATTGAGGGGAAATTTATATCTGGAGTTACAGTCATAACATTCCAGAGAGGTTTTGCATTTGCTTCTGCCCAGAGACCTTGCATTGTTGTTTGGGGACTATTCTGACTGTTAATTTGTCGACTTACTGATCCCTATATCTTATAGTAGTGTGTTATGGCATAGGACCTTCACTAGACATTCTTAGGGTGTACTCTAGTTGCCTCCTAAGCCCAAAACAAGACAATCAAGATTCTTATTATTCATTCTAGCAAGTAGGCAGACTTTTCACTCAATATCTCTTTGAGATTTCTATTTTACGTCACATTTCTAGGTGATTGAGGAAAAAGGGCTCTCATTTTATTTGAAAGTATAAGATTCTGCTTATTAGTCTTCAAATTTTAAAATGAAAAAGTCAACAAAGATTTATCATAGTCATCAAAAAAGAGAATTTCAGTGTTACCAGTTTGGCAATACAAAAGTGCAGTCTTCAAAATCTGAGAGATGGAGGAAGATAGGGAGAGTGGATTAGGTTCTCTATTATTATCACATTATGATGGGAGTTAAGAGAGAATAATCCATAGTTGATGTAACAAGAATCTGAGATTTTAATACATTATTCATAATTGTATATATAATCAAAAAAGAAACTAAAAATAGATATGTAACTACTTAGAGGAGAGAGAGGGGAACGTGAAGGTTATTTGAGCTAATTCCCAGAAATCACAGCAAGTCAAAAGATATCTAAATCAGGTAAATTCAGACATAGTACTATAAGCATGTTCTCTTACGATAAAATGAAACATTCCAGGAGTAAATGTGTGAAAACTGATGCTCATAAAAATGCAAGTGTTTGCTTTGAGGACTAGAGTTGGTGAAGGCAAGGAATTGCTGCTTTCTTCATAATAATTCTGTATTAGTTTTCTTTTGCTGCTGTAATAAATTACCACATATTTAGTACCTTAAAACAACACCCACTTATGAGTTCACAGTTCTGTAGGTCAGAAGCCCAGGCATGGTGTGACTGGATTCCCTGCTGAGGGTCTCAGTGGGCTGAAATCAAGGCTTTCATGAGGCCTGTGGCTCTGATCTGGCTCAGGGTCTTTTTTCAAGCTCACTATATGTTCGCAGAATTCACTGCCTTTTGATTGTGGGACTGAGGTCCTTGCCAGCTGTCGGCTGGAGCTGCTTTTTTCTTGGAGTGTGTCTAAATATCTGGCTAACAGGTGAGGGGGTTGGAAGGTGGGTTATTTCTTTATTAATCAACATATAAAGTCCAAAAATTTTAAATATCTAAATTAACTGATGAAGTGATAGTGAGAAAAAGAATAAAGAAATAGGAGGTTCTGATCAGAAGGTGGGACAATGAAGGGTAAGAGTTTTCATGCAAGAAATTCACGGGGATGATAAGATTTAGTTAGGATGTGACCATGGGCTTGGATAGGATGTGATAAGACTAGGATGTGACCATGACCATGACCATGAAGTAAAGCCGGAGGTGCAGCTCACTGGAGTTGAGGAAGTCAAGGATGCGTTGTTGACTCAAACACTGAAATTAAGAAAGAACACATAGTAGGAAGAAAGACCTGAACAGAACAGAAAAGAGGGAGCACAAGGAAGGATATACATGTGAGGAAAAGAAAGACACTGGGGATTATTAAGTACTTTTGTTCACCTTCTCTCAACGCTATAAGGTAAATAAGGTATGAAGATATTAACTACAATTTTGCAAATGAACAGTGATGCTCAGAGACTTTAAGCAAATTCACCAAAGTTACAAATTTATTAAATGACAGATCTAGGGCTGCACAAAACATTCTGATTACAGATTAGTAGAAAATCAGCACCAATTTTATTTAAAAGCTCTTTTATCCTGAATGAGAATATAGGTAAAGGAATGAAAGCTAAGAATTTTTTTCTGGAAACATGAGAAAAATAAACTATTCTAAAAATAATGAGGCCTACAGTATACATGTGTTTTGTCTTTTAATTGAAAGCTGCCTCAATTCATGCTTCTCTAATGAGGTGCAATCTAGCCATGCCTGAAATAACTAGGGTAATGAGACGGCTTCCATTAATCTACTTATGAAAGAGTTTGTTCATTAATTAGGCTGGACAGCACAAAAGCAAAAACAGTGACTCTCCTGTTTCAGAGTGTCAGCCAGAATCTAATTAGAAATTAGTGGCTGAAAGGACTCAAATATTTCCACTTACATTGATTGTGGCCTAGAGGTACTCAGCCGTGATGATAAACCATTTCGCGGGTGAGATGGTTTGGGCAGGGGGAGCACCAAGTGGGGGCGGGGGTAGAGAGCAGATGGCACATCAAGGTTGGGGCTAGCTTTCGGTCTTCTTTAAACTCGCCAAAGATAAGAGGGTTATTCGGAAAGTAGAGTAACAAAATCATCACTTCACCCTTCTTCTCTCTCTATGCTCCTTTCCCTCTCCACCCTCATTTACACACACATACACACTCCACCACCACCACCACACACAGGATCTGGAAGCTGTTTACAAAACTACACTTAAGTAATCATAAGTGAAGATATTAACTACAATTTAAATCATAAGCAACCATGGTTGCTTATATTCTTATTTAGGCGGTCTTTTATTCCGTCCAAATTCTAGATTGACAAATTAGTCAATTTCAATCTGTCTCTCTTTTTCTCTCCTTCACCTACGATTAAAAAAATTGCCCAAAGCAACTTTTCAATGAAATTCCCTAAACAGTCATTCTTTCAAAATCCTAGAAAGAAAAAGTCTATTCTGAGGCAAGGGACAATTGTTGAGTGATTTTAGAGATCCAGTGAATCCATTCACATTCAAGAGTAATATCTTGAGGAAAAAGCAATCCAATATTTTCGATTACTTTTAAATAATTTTACATAAGTCGAATTGCCCCTTCATTATAAATATGTTGTATAATATTTCTTTGCCTCTCAGCTCTGTATGGGCTCACATTTGCCTCATAATATTGTTTTCTAAAGCAGCTCAACTGGGTCTAGTTCTCAGCTTTTCATCTTGAAATCACAAAATAATATATTATCCCTTAACCTATATCCCATTAGAGAATCTCTATAAACTGAATTAGGTAGTATGTCTTAGGCAAGAAAATGAATTATTCCATAACAATTTACTACAATGAAAGAAATGTGGCATACAAAATATCTAACTTTTTTCAGGATAAATGTTTATTGAGTGAATGAAATAATAACTGAATTGGGAGTTTCATTATTGTCATGAAATAGAGACTTAACTACTCAAAGGAATACCCAGTGATCCTTTTCCACCATTAGTCTGGACCAAGCTTCCTCTTTGCTCAGAAAGCTAGAAGATGTCTCTTGCAAGTAGGGGTAGTAGAAGGAGAAAGGCAGGTTATAAAAGGAAGGAGATCAACACTACCCAAAAACATACAGGAAGAAGTTGCCCATCGCAACAGAATAAGATGAATGAGAAAAAATGTGTGAAGCAAAATGAACTCAAAACAGAATTTAAAAAACCAAGTCCAGGGAAGAGTATTAAATTTATAGGCCCTATAGAGTTTATTTCATCCATCTCTCTGCAAATAAAGAACTGAATCCTAGAGAGAGGCGTAACTGGGTCAAAATTACGTATTCAAGAGGAGCCTGGTTCCCCCAGCATGATCTTTACCCTGGAATGATCCTGTCATTGATTTCTGGGCTTGCTCTAAGGCAGGCCTTATCCTGCTGTGATGTAACTGTTGGTCTACTGATCAGTCTTTGTCATAGGCTCTGAGCTCTTGAAAAGTAAGGAATGTCTTTAGACTCTTCATTTCCAGATACATGACTGGCATGGAGAGGGTATGTAATCATCATATTCATTCATACTCATCCCATGTGAAATATAAGCATCCAACTTTTAATTTACAATACCTAGGAACTCAGGCCTACCTATATTCCAATTCCTATTTATTCTGCTTGAACTGAGTCCTTCCCACCTCTTGAGTCCAATCTCTCATCTTACCATCTCATGCATGCTATGCACCAGCCACAATGATCTTGAATTAGCCTGGCTCAATTGGTTTTCATGTTCCCTTCCCTTGTTCACCAAATATGTGCTCACCAAATCCTCTTTCTATTTCCTCCTGGGCGTATAGCTAGCCTACGTCTCTCAGCCTTCCTTGCAACTACATAAGGCTACATGGTTGAGTTCTGGCCAATGGAGGGTAGTGGAAGTGATACATGTCTCTTCCAAGCCTGACCCCTTAATGACTTCCAGCACGATACTTCAAGATGAATGGAAAGGATTCTGGAGAATATAGAGAATAGAGCCATTGAAGGAACTTGGATCTCTGAATTATTGGCCCTGGAGGAGACTTGACCAGGAGAGTCATTAAGCCAGGAAAACTGTGGCTTAAGCCAGGAAAACTGTGGAATTGATGCACAAATGAGAAATAACTTTCATTGTCTTAACCCACCGAAATTTTGGGGTTGTTTGTGAAAGCAGTTAACCTATATGATTAATATTCTCAAGTTGTTCCTTCTTCCTGGAATGTCCATTCAAACCTTTTCCACTTGACAAAGACCTCCTCAGCTTTCAAGATTTACTCTAAGGGCTAACCTCTACATGAAAATTTCCTGACAATCCCTTCTTTCCCCTCCTTGCCCTTTGCAAATCTACTGTATCCTCACTTTATCTATGCTCCTATCTCTCCCTGAAGCCAATATTTGCAGATCTCATGCACAAAGCAGAATGCCTAGCTCATAATAAGTATTCAGAAAATGTTGAATCCATGAATTAAAGAATGAATTCTTCCCACAATTTTCCCCCCAATGCTCTTGAATTGGATTCATGAAAACTCCTTTAGTTTACTTCTTTTTTTCATTGTCATGCTATTTACCCAGTGCTCTTACACTAAGGATGCTCTTCCTCTCCTTGTTTGCCAAGTTGACACACACTCCCTCTTAGGCTGTGGGGGAAATGACGCTACTACAGTCTTACAGGTGGAAATAACTTATGGCTGCAGGAAGTATACATTTGCTAAAAAATTTTTACAAAACTTCTTTTTTCCAAATCAAGTAAAATCTAGATCCGTATTTCCACTCATCAAACGTGGCAAGGTATGCAACATCAGTGATTCCTGGGGAGGTTCTCTCCTCCCTTTGGTTATAAAAGTGTGCCAGGGTCCTAAAAAATCCCCCGAGTTGAGAAGTCCTTTATGCCAATGTGACCGCTAAATTGGTCATTGCACAATCTTATTAAGGCAATAGAAAGCAGGGCTCCAATCCCCTTGTCCTCACACTCAATAAACTTGAGGCCAGTGATACTAAGCCTGGTTCCTGACTGGGCATTAGGAAGAGAAAAATATCTCACCTGTTTTGTGGATTTTTTTCCTAAAAGTTAGCTAACCTGAAAACAGGACACAATTCATTTTACTAATTAGTTTTTCACAAAAAATTTATAACATATAACAAATTTTAAACAGCAGACATACTAACATTGCTGCTTAGGAAAATCACATTACCTCTAAATTTTATAATTTATTAAAAACGGAGAAATAAAGGAAGAATTGGAATGGAGGGGTTGTAGTAACCCATAAACTTACTAGTAGCAAATTTAAACTATTTAACTGACAGAAAGTTGAAGTGAGTTACCTTTGGTTAAATACAAGTAAAAAGTAACTGTAAAACTAAATTATAGGGCCAGCCCCGTGGCTTGGTGGTTGTGTGCGCGCGCTCCACTACTGGTGGCCCCGGTTGGGATCCCAGGCGCGCACCAACGCACCACGTCTCCGGCCATGCTGAGGCCACGTCCCCCATACAGCAACTAGAAGGATGTGCAACTACGACATACAACTATCTACTGGGACTTTGGGGGAAAAAAAAAAAGGAGGAGGATTGGCAATAGATGTTAGCTCAGAGCCGGTCTTCCTCAGCAAAAAGTGGAGGATTAGCACGGATGTTAGCTCAGGGCTGATCTTCCTCACAAAAAAAAACAAAAAAACCCCAAAAAACTAAATTATAGTCCAGAACTTTTATTATTATATCATATATATTTAGAAAAATTCTAAATGAAATAAAGCAATACTTGTTCTATCTTGAGATGTAACCTCCTCCTCAAGGCAGAATAAGCATGAATTAAAGCACAAACAAAAGCAAACAAAAGGCAACCCTGCAAATTGCCTTTTTGTATAAAACTCACCATCTTCTGGTGCCCTGTTTGACCTACCAAGTCCTACTCTACGTGCTGGGATGCAAAGATAAATAACAGATAATTCCAGCTCACGATGAGTTCCAAGGCCAGCTGTGAAGATAAGAGATGCACACAAATACCTATATAACAATGAAAGTGATACAATCACAGAAGAGAGAAATCACAAGTAAATTATAAAAATGCTGTAGAAAAGATTCATCATCTTTGGATGAAAGGAATGAAATATCATGATGGTTCTTTCACCACTGCTGCCTGCAGAGTATATTCCTTTGCATTTACTGTAAACTCATCAGACTCATATTGCTTTATATCATTCACTTCTTCTGGAATTAGAATTTATGATATTTTATATCTGGAATTCACATATGGCATATGAGTAAACATCATATTTACAAATTTAGTAATAAACACTACTTGCTATCTGATATTTTTAAAGGTACATTTAACACCATTCATAATAAAATTATATTAGTTCTTGCACACTAGCTTGAGTAACTTTCCGCTAAGAAAACTCAACATTTGCAACCCACGTGTGCAGTTTATTTTTTAACTGTTGTCTTCAACTACCAAAGAAACACACTTGTCATAACATTAAAATAATACAGAAGTGTTTGAAATAAAAAATAATATTTTACTCCAATAGATATTAGTAGCTATGAGATATTAAACATGAAATGATCATATGAGAAGAGAACCATTGGCAGAATAAAAAAATCAGCAAACTTTAAAATGTATCAATTAAGATTATCTGGCTTGAGAAATATGTGAAAACAGAATGAAAAAGAAGGAACAGAGCCTGAGAGACCTGTGGGACACTGTCAAGCATACCAACATCTACATAATGAGTGTTCCAATAGGAGAGGAGACAGATAATAAGACAGAAATCATATATGTAGAGATAATGACCCAAAACTTCCCAAATTTGATGAAAAACATTAATTTACACATTCAAGAAGGTCTATCAACACCAAGTAGTATAAACTCAAAAAGATCTACACCATAAGTAAACTGTTGAAAGACAAAGAGAGAGCATTGAAAGCAGCAAGAAAAGTGATTTGTCATGTACAAGGGGTTCTCAAAATGATTAACAACTGATTTCACATCAGATACCATGGAGGCCAGAAGGCAGTAAAATGATATATTCAAAGTGCTGGAAGAAAGACTGTAAACCAAGAATTCTACACCAGCAAAACGGTCCTTAAAATATGATAGAGAAATTAAGACATTCCCAGATGTCTTTTTTGAAAAACAAAAAATTTGTCACTAGCAACCTACCCAACAAGAAATACTAAAGGGAATCTTTCAGGCCGAAATAAAAGGACGCTAGATAGCAACTCAAAACCACATAAAAAATAAAGAGCTCTGGCAAAGATAACAATATAGATAAATATAAAAGACAGTAGAAATGTATTTTTATTTGTACCTCTTCTCCCCTTCTACCTGATTTAAAAGACAATTGCATGAAACAATAATTATACAACTGTGTTGATAGGCTTATGATATATAAAGATGAAAGTACATGACAATAATGGCACAAAAGAGGGGGAGGAAACAAAGCTATATAAGAACAAAGCTTTGCATACTGTTGAACTATATTGTCTGAACTATATATAATAAACTGAACTATATTGTTATAAGGCAATATGTTCGCTGTAATGCCCAAGGCAGCCACTGAGAAAATAACTCAAAAAAATTTAGTAAGAGAAACAACAAGAGAATTAAAATGGTACAATACAAAATATTTATTTTAAAGAAGGCAACTGTGAAGGAAGAGAGGAACAAAAAATAGGACAAAAAAACAAATAGCAAATGGCAGACAAAACTCCTATCTTATTAGTAATTATTAAATGTAAATGGATTAAACACTCTCAAAAAGTGGAAAAGACTGTCAGACTAAATTTTAAAAAAAACATAGGCTGTGTATAAGAGACGCACTTTAGATCCAAAGGCATAAATAGATTGAAAGTAAAAGGAAGGAAAGATGTATACATGTAAATAGTAATCAAAAGAGGGCTTCAGTAGCTATACTAACAACAGACAAAACAAGAGATGTTAAAATAAAAATTAACTGAAACAAAGAAGGATGTTTAAACATGAGAAAAGGGTTAACTCATCAAGAAGAATGACAATTATAAACATACATACACCTAACAACAGAGCCCCAAAGTACATGAAGTAAAAACTAACAGAATTGAGGGAGAAATAGACAATTCAAAAATAATAGTTGGAGACTTCCATATTCTACTTTCAATAATAGATAAAACTAGGGGCCGGCCCAGTGGTGTAGTGGTTAAGTTCACGTGCTCCACTTCGGTGACCCGGGGTTCGTAGGTTCAGATCCTGGGTGTGGACATATGCACCACCTATCAAGCCATGCCATGGCAGGCGCTCCACCTATAAAGTGGAGGAAGATGCGCATGGATGTTAGCCCAGGGCCAATCTTCCTCAGCAAAAAGAGGAGGATTGGCAACAGATATTAGCTCAGGGCTAACCTTCCTCACCAAAAAAAAAAAAAAAAACCCAATAAAATTAAAAAGCAACTAGCTACAGATCAATGAACAAAAAGAAGACTTGAACAACATTATAAACCAACTAGGCCTACCAGATATCCTTAGAAAGCTTAACAACAGCAGAATACACATCTTCTCAAGTGCACGTGGAACATTCTATGGTAGAGAACTCTTACAATTCAACAATAAAAACACAAATAACCCGAGAGATCTTACAGAAGTTGGTGGCGTAAGCAGACTCGGAACTCACCTCCTCCCGTGGACACAGCCAATTTACAACTACTCGTGGAAAAATTACCCCTGAGACAGAACTGAAAACTGGATAAGAGGAACTCCTGCAACAACGGACAATCCTAACTGGGGTGGAAGAGGCAGAGACTCCCTTCTGGAGAGGAAAAACGCCGCCTTCACAAGCCGCCAGCTTCACGGCCGCTGGGAGCAGCTCACAGGTACGCAGCCTCCCTGGAGGCGCGGGGCCCTGAGCCGGGGAGCGGCCCCGCTGTGGGCATTTTGTGGACCCAGCACAATTGAGACCAGCGGCATAATATCTGACTTTGCCTGCTACTAAAACACTGGGGAGCACCCCCAGAAAACCCCGTTCACAAAGAAACTAAAACCGGCTCTTAAAGGGCCCGCGCGCAAACTCACCCGTTTCAGAAAGCATCCTAAAATCACCAGAAAGAAAGCTGCACAGTGCTTTGGTGACAAGAGACTCACCTAATAGGCCCTGAGTGCATCTCGGTGAAGGGTGAGACCTCTCCAGGGACTGGGACATTGGTGGCGGCCATTGTTGTGGCCTGGTGTGGGCTTGCTGACACAGACGCCATTGGAGTTCTCCCTGAGGCCTGCTAGCCCAGGGTCTGCCCCACCCACTAGAGCACCGATTTAATCCAGCTCAGCCAGGGCAGGCAGCCCACCCTAGAGACTGGCCCCACCCAACAACAAGCCCTCAGGCAACTTGTGGGCCTGCATAGATTGGTGACTGGATTCTCTGCAGCCTGGCAACTGAGCTGACTTGAGCGGGGCAGGGTGTGCACAAGGAGCGGGTGGAGAGTGTGGGGCAGTGGCGGAGTGTGTGGGGCTCCCGCCGTGGAGAGACTGGGTCCACTTGGGGAGGTTGGGGCTCTCACACGAGGCAGGACTGTGTTGACTGTGTGTGTGGACCTGTGGGTGGCAGGGCTTGTCAGCTGCAGAAGACTTGTGCTTCTCAAAGACCCACATATGGGGTTTGCCCCACCTTCCAAAGCCTGAAACAATTGGGTGCTCCTGTGCCTGAGGCCAGCCCCACCCAGCTGCAATCCTCAGAGAGCTGACAAGAGACCTAATAGGCTAGAGGCTTACAGCAATTGTAAGGCCCTGAGCCTAACAACCTGCCACGCTGGGGGCCTACTCACTTAAAAGAAATACTGCAACACAAATGTGGTATTGGAACTTGCAGCCAACTGTGCTGGTGCTCCCCAAACCTGATAAAGAGACTGAAGGGCCCACAACAACTACAAGCAACTGAGCATTACAACAGCTGGCCAGCAGCATAACTTGGCCTCCCTGGGCGCCTACAGGGAGAGGAAACAGGCCACAACAGAAGGACACATGTAGCCCACATAGGGGTCACCCCTGGAACATTGAGAACTGAGGGAAGCACACTGGAAGCCTTCCAGGGCATCACTTACAAAAGATCACCTATCCAAGAGCAGGAGACGGAGCTGACCTACCTAATACGTAGACACAAGCACAGGGAAAGAGGCAAAATGAGGAGACAAAAGAATACATTCCAAGTAAGGGCACAGGACAAAACCCCAGAAAAGGAACTAAGTGAAACAGAAATGAGCAACCTACCTGACAGAGAGTATAAACTAAGAGTGTTAAGGATGCTCACTGATCTGGGGAGAAGAATAGATGAACTCAGTGAGAATGTCAACAAAGAAATGGAAGATATAAAAAAGAACCCATCAGAAATGAAGAATACAATACAGGAAATGAAAAATTCATTAGAGGGACTCAAAAGCAGAGTAGAGGATACAGAAGAACGGATCTGTGAGCTGGACGAAAGACTAGAAGAAATTACCCAAGGTGAACAGGTAAAAGAGAAAAGAATTAAAAAGAGTGAGGACAGTCTAAGGGACCTCTGGGACAACATCAAGCGCACTAACATCCGTGTTATAGGTGTCCCGGAAGGAGAAGAGTGAGACAAGGGGGCAGAGAATCTATTTCAAGAAATAATAGATGAAAACTTCCCTAACCTAAGGAAGGAGATAGACATCCAGGTACAGGAATCACAGAGAGCCCCAAACAAGATAAACCCAAAGAGGCCCACACCAAGACACATCATAATCAAAATGTCCAGAATTAAAGATAAAGAGAGAATCCTAAAAGCCGCAAGAGAATGTCAAGTTACATACAAAGGAAACCCCATAAGGCTATCAGCTGACTTCTCAGCAGAAACCTTACAGGCTAGAAGAGAATGGCACGATATATTTAAAGTGCTAAAAGGAAAAAACTTACAGCCAAGAATACTCTACCTAGCAAGGTTATCATTCAAAATGGAAGGGGAGATCAAAATTTTCCCAGACAAGCAAAAATTAAAGGAGTTTGTCATCAAGAAACCAGTGTTACAAGAAATGTTAAAGGGACTGATTTAAGGGGAAAAGATAAGACCACAAATAGGAAAAATTATCTATTCCCTGATAAGAACATAATGGATACAAATGCACAAAAAAGAGGTTAGATATGATATCAAAAACATACAGGGAGGGAGGAGGGGAGTTAAAGAGTACAGCTTTCAGACAGAGGTCAAACTAAAGTGACCATCAATTCTGTATAGAAGAAGAAAGGAACAGAGAAGAACTACTAAAACACTGAGAAAAAAAAAAAGTTAAAAAATGGCAGTAAGTACATACTTATCAATAGCTACTTTAAACGTCAATGGACTAAATGCTCCAATTAAAAGGCATAGGGTGGTTGACTGGATAAAAAAACAAGACCTATATATATGCTGCATACAAGAGACACACTTCAGACCTAAAGACGCTCACAAACTGAAAGTGAATGGATGGAAAAAGATACTCCACGCAAATGGCAATGAAAAGAAAGCTGGGGTAGCAGTACTCATATAGACAAAATAGACTTTAAAACAAAAACTGTAAAAAGAGACAAAGAAGGGCATTACATAATGATCAAGGGAACAATCCAACAAGAGGATATAACACTTGTAAATATCTACGCACCCAATGTAGGTGCAGCTAAATATATAAAGCAATTATTAACAGACATAAAAACAGAAATAGACAGTAACACAATAATAGTAGGGGACTTTAACACTCCACTTACACCAACGGATAGATCATCCAAACAGAAGATCAATAAGGAAACATTGGCCTTAAACGACACACTAAAACAGATGGACCTAGTAGATATATACAGAGCATTCCATCCAAAAACAGAAGAATACATGTTCTTTTCAAATACACATGGAACATTCTCCAGGATTGATCACATATTAGGCCACAAAACAAGTCTCCATAAATTTAAGAAAATTGAAATAATACCAAGCATCTTTTCTGACCAGAACAGTATGAACCTAGAAATCAACTATAGGAAGAAAATCAGAAAAGCCACAAATACGTGGAGATTAAACAAAATGCTACTGAACAACGACTGGGTTAACGAAGAAATCAAAGAAGAAATCAAAAAATGCCTGGAGACAAATGAAAATGAAAATACGACATGCCAGAATTTATGGGATACAGCAAAAGCGGTTCTAAGAGGGAAGTTTATAGCGATACAGGCCTATCTCAACAAACAAGAAAAATCTCAAATAAACAATCTAACAATGCACCTAAAGGAACTGGAAAAAGAAGAACAAACAAATCCCAAAATCAGTAGAAGAAGGGAAATAATAAAAATCAGAGCAGAAATAAATGAAATAGAGACCAAAAAAACAATAGAAAAAATTAACAAAACCAAGAGCTGGTTCTTTGAAAAGATCAACAAAATTGACAAACCTTTAGCTAGACTCACCAAGAAAAAAAGAGAGAAGGCACAAATAAGTAAAATCAGAAATGAAAGAGGAGAGGTTACAACAGACACCTCAGAAATACAAAAGATTATAAGAAAATACTATGAAAAGCTATATGCCAACCAATTCGACAATCTGGAAGAAATGGATAAATTCTTAGAATCATACAACCTTCCAAAACTGGATCAAGAAGAAGTAGAGAATTTGAATAGACCAATCACCAGTAAGGAGATCGAAACAGTAATCACAAACCTCCCCAAAAATAAAAGTCCAGGACCAGACGGCTTCCCTGGTGAATTCTACCAAACATTCAAAGAAGACTTAATACCTATCCTTCTCAAACTCTTCCAAAAAATTGAGGAGGGGGGGAAGCTCCCTAACTCATTCTAGGAAGCTGACATTACCCTGATACCAAAACCAGACAAGGACAACACAAAAAAAGAAAATTACAGGCCAATATCACTGATGAACATCGATGCAAAAATCCTCAACAAAATACTAGCAAATCGCATACAACAATACGTTAAAAAGATTATACACCATGATCAAGTGGGATTTATTCCAGGGATGCAGGGATGGTTTAACATACGCAAATCAATCAATGTGATATACCACATTAATAAAATGAATAATAAAAATCACATGATCATCTCAATAGATGCAGAGAAAGCATTTGACAAGATACAGCATCCATTTATGATAAAAACTCTGAATAAAATGGGTATAGAAGAAAAGTACCTCAACATAATAAAGACCATATATGAGAAACCCACAGCTAATATCATCCTCAATGGTGAAAAACTGAAAGCTATCCCTCTAAGAACAGGAACCAGACAAGGATGCCCACTGTCACCACTCCTATTTAACATAGTACTGGAAGTCCTAGCCAGAGCAATCAGGCAAGAGAAAGAAATAAAAGGGATCCACATTGGAAAGGAAGAAGTGAAACTGTCACTATTTGCAGATGACATGATTTTATATATAGAAAACCCTAAAGAATCCACCAGAAAACTTTTAGAAGTAATAAACGAATATGGTAAAGTTGCAGGATACAATATCAACATACCAAAATCAGTTGCATTTCTGTACACTAACAACGAAGTAGCAGAAAGAGAAATTAAGAATACCATCCCATTTACAATTGCAACAAAAAGAATAAAATACCTAGGAATAAACTTAACTAAAGAGGTGAAAGATCTGTACACTGAAAACTATAAAACATTTCTGAAAGAAATTGAAGAAGACACAAAGAAATGGAAAGATATTCCGTGCTCTTGGATTGGAAGAATTAACATAGTTAAGATGTCTATACTTCCTAAAGCCGTCTATAGATTCAATGCAATCCCTATCAAAGTTCCAACAACATTTTTCACAGAAATAGAACAAAGAATCCTAAAATTTATATGGAACAGCAAAAGACCCCGAATAGCTAAAGGAATCCTGAGAAAAAAGAACAAAGCTGGAGGTATCACACTCCCTGATTTCAAAATATACTACAAAGCTATAGTAACCAAAACAGCATGGTACTGGCACAAAAACAGACACACAGATCAATGGAATAGAATCGAAAGCCCAGAAATAAACCCACACATCTATGGACAGCTAATCTTTGACAAAGGAGCCAAGAACATACAATGGGGAAAAGAAAGTCTCTTCAACAAATGGTGTTGGGAAAACTGGATAGCCATATGCAAAAAAATGAAAGTAGACCCTTACTTTACACCATACACAAAAATTAACTCCAAATGGATTAAAGACTTGAATGTAAGACCTGAAACTGTGAAACTTCTAGAAGAAAACATAGGCAGTACGCTCTTCCACATCGGTCTTAGCAACATCTTTTCAAACACCACGTCTGACCGGGCAAGAGAAACAATAGAAAAAATAAACGACTGGGACTACATCAAACTAAAAAGCTTCTGCACAGCAAAGGAAACCATCAACAAAATGAAAAGACAACCTAACAATTGGGAGGAGATATTTGCAAACCATACATCTGATAAGGGCTTAATCTCCAAAATATATAAAGAACTCATGCATCTCAACAACAAAAAAACTAACAACCCAATTAAAAAATAGGCAAAAGACCTGAACAGATATTTCTCCAAAGAAGATATACAGATGGCCAACAGACACATGAAAAGATGTTCAAAATCACTAACTATCAGGGAAATGCAAATCAAAACTACAATGAGATATCACCTCACGCCCGTCAGAATGGCTATAATTAACAAGACAGGAAACAACATGTGTTGGAGAGGATGTGGAGAGAAGGGAACTCTCATACACTGCTGGTGGGAGTGCAAACTGGTGCAGCCCCTATGGAAAACAGTATGGAGATTCCTCAAAAAATCAAGGATTGAACTACCATATGATCCAGCTATTCCACTGTTGGGTATTTATCCAAAGAACTTGAAAACACCAATTTGTAAAGGTACATGCACGCCTGTGTTCATTGCAGTGTTATGCACAATAGCCAAGACTTGGAAGCAACCTAAGTGCCCATCAAGGGACGAATGGATAAAGAAGCTGTGGTATATATACACCATGGAATACTACTCAGCCATAAGAAACGATGAAATCCAGCCATTTGTGACAACATGGATGGACATTGAGGGTATAATGCAGAGTGAAATAAGTCAGAGGGAGAAGGTCAAATACCACATGATTTCCTTCATTAAGTAGTAGATAATAACAACAATAAACAAACACAGAGAGACAGAGATTGGATTGGTGGTTACCAGAGGGGAAGGGGGGAGGGAGGAGGGTGAAAGGGATAATTCAGTACATGTGTGTGGTGATGGGTTGTAATTAGTCTTTTGGTGGTGAGCATGATGTAATCTATGCAGAAATAGAAGTATAATGATGTACTCCTGAAATTTTTACAATGTTATAAACCAATGTTACTGCAATAAACAAAACATTTAAAAAATATTTAAAATAAAAATAAAAAATAAATAAAAACAAATAACCCAATTTTTTAAAGAGCTACAAGCTTTAATAGATTCTTTTCCAAGGAAGACATACGAATAGCCAATAAGCACACAACGAGATGCTCAACATCATCAGTTATTAGAGAAATGCAAATCAAAACCATAAAGAGATACCACTTCACACCCTCTAGGATGTCTATAATAAAAAAGACAAAAAAATAACAAGTGTGTGAGGATATAGATAAATTGGAATGCTTATATATTGGTGATGGGAATGTAAAATGGTGCAGCAGCTGTGGAAAACAGTTCAGCAGTCCCTCAAAAATCTAAGCATAGAGTTATCAAATGACTCAACAGTTCTCCTCCTAAGTATTTACCCAAAAGAAATGAAAACATGTCCACACAAAAATTTGTGTATGAATGTTCATAGTAGCATTATTCATAATAATCAAAAAGTGGAAACAACTCAAATGTCCATCAGTTGATGAATGGATAAACCAAATGTGGTATACTCATACAATGGAATATTATCCAACCATAAAAAGAATAAAGTACATGGATAAACCTCAAAAACATTATGTTAAGTGAAAGAAGCCAGACACAAATGGTCACATATGACCATTTATATAACATATTTATATGAATATATATATATTTTTATATATATTACATAAAATATTTAAAATATATAAATATATAAAATATATAAAATAAAGGCCGGCCCAGTGGCGTAATGGTTAAGTTCGCACTCTCCGCTTTGGCAGCCCAGGGTTTGCAGGTTCAGATCCCGGGCGCAGACCTACTCATCGCTTGTCAAGCCATGCTGTGGCAGGCGGCCCACATAAAATAGAGGCAGATGGGCACAGATGTTAGCCCAGGGCCTATCTTCCTCAGCAAAAAGAGGAGGATTGACAACAGATGTTAGCTCAGGGTTAATCTTCCTCATACACACATATAGACACACAAATATATATATATATATAATAAAATAATATAAATAAATGAAATATATTAAAAGTATATAAAATATTTGTATAAAATATCTAGAATAAGTAAATCTATAGAGACAGAAAGCAAATTAGTGGTTGCCAGGGGCTGGTTGGTACAGGGGAGCAAGGGGAATTGAGAGTGACTGCTTAATGGATATGGGAGTCTTTGGGCATGATGAAATATTCCAGATTAGTTTGTGTTGATGGTCATACAACTTTTGTTGATGGTTTTGTGAATATACTAAAACCATTGGATCATATACTTTAAAAGGGAATTTCATGTTATATGGATTATATCTCAATTTAAAAGTACCCATAGTTCTGCTACCAACAAATACTACTAACAAAATTCTGGAAATTTGAAATTGCTGTATGCAGAGGAAACTACCACATATTGGGTACCTAGTAAATGCCTAACATTTCACATGCCTCCATCAGCCCTCACCTCATTACTCTTGCATAAGTAATTGGTGTCTCAAGAGGTAAAATAACTTGTCCTGAGTCATATTATGAATACAGGAAAAGATGAATTTGAACTTAGGTCTACTGATTCAAAATTCTCTATTGTATGCTTAATTCTCTATTGTATTGCATAACTTGTGCGGTTATTAGGGAGCAAATATGCTAACATCCCTATTTAGGACCATGGTAAAAGGTCTATTTATTTGACAACTGTGAAAACAGAGGTAGAGTGGTAAACAGCAAGGAAGTGGCAAGCCAAGACAGAGATGCCCAGTCTGTTTGCCTTTGCATCTCTGTCAAAGCTGATGGCTTTGGCTGATGACTACGAAGGGAAGTGAAACAATGAGTTGGGATGGGGAGCAGGACAAGAACATATGCCATACAGAGTTTAAAATGATTTTGCATTTGTCTACTTTATTTCAACTTCTCCTGAATGAGTCATTCTCATTAATAAAAGTTTCCTCTGACACCTTGAACTCCTAAATGTTTTACAATTGTCTTTCATTATTGCAGTACTTTGCTTTGGCAAATGAACACGTTGTTTACTTCAACTGTTCCATCTGATGAACCAAATAAGTCTTGAAAAAGTCATAGAAAAGCAAGGCCAGATGTGGGTACAGAAACAGTCAGAAGTTATTCAGAGAAGGTGAAATTGATTGGTATAGATGTTAAAAGGGAACTAGATACCAACTATGTTTTACGTTTTTCCATTTGGCTGTCTCTGGATGGTGAAACTGAGTAGCTGGGGATAGGAGTGGGAAGACCCTTCACGTCCCCTTCAAATCCATTGAATTTTGAACCACGTGAATGCACTACCTAGTCAGTTAATCATTATTCAAAATTAAATTTTTTTTCTGAGTTAAGTGCTTTTTATTAAACCATTAAGAGATTTTTTTTATTGATGTTTTAATGGTTTCTAACATTGTGAAATTTTGGGTTGTACATTTTTGTTTGTCCATCACCATATATATGACTCCCTTCACCCCTTGTGCCCACCCCCACCCCCACTGCCCCTGGTAACCACAGTCCAGTTTTCTCTGTCCATGTGTTTGTTTATATTCCACATATGAGTGAGATCATACAGTGTTTGTCTTTCTCTTTCTGGCTTATTTCACTTAACATAATACACTCCAGGCCCATCCATGTTGTTGCAAATGGGATGATTTTGTCTTTTTTTATGGCTGAGTAGTATTCCATTGTATATATATACCACATTTTCTTAATCCAATTGTCAGTCGAGGGACACTTAGGTTGCTTCCACTTCTTGGCTATGGTGAATAATGCTGCAATGAATATAGGGGTGCATAAGCCTCTTTGGATTGTTGATTTCGGTGCATTGGATAGATTCCCAGTAGTGGGATGGCTGGATCATAGGGCATCTCTATTTTTAATTCTTTGAGGAATCTCCATACCGTTTTCCATAGAGGCTGCACCAATTTGCATTCCCACCAGCTGTGTATGAGGGTTCCTGTTTCTCCACATCCTCTCCAACATTTGTTGTTTTTTGTCTTGGTGATTATAGCCATTCTAACAGGCGTGAGGTGGTATTAGTGTTGTTTTGATTTGCATTTCCCTGATGATTAGTGATGTTGAGCATCTTTTCATGTGCCTATTGGCCATCTGTATATCTTCCTTGGAGAAGTGTCTGTTCATTTCCTCTGCCCATTTTTTGATCGGGTTGTTTGTTTTTTTTTTGTTCAATTGTGTGAGTTCTTTATATATTATGGAGATCAACCCCTTGTCAGATGTATGTTTTGCACATATTCTCTCCCAGCTGGTTGGTTGTCTGTTCATCTTGATTCTGGTTTCATTTGTCTTGTAGAAGCTCTTTAATCTGATAAAGTCCCACTTGTTTATTTTTTCTTTAGTTTCCCTAGTCTGGGAAGGCATGTCATCCGAAAAGATTCCTTCAAAACCAATGTCAAATAGTGTGTTGCCTATATTTTCTTCTATGAGTTTTATAGTTTCAGGTCTCACCTTCAGGTCTTTGATCCATTTTGAGTTAATTTTTGTGAATGGCGATAGCACATGGTCCACTTTCATTCTTTTGCATGTGGCTGTCCAGTTTTCCCAACACCATTTATTGAAGAGACTTTCCTTTCTCCATTGCATGTTCTTAGCACCTTTGTCGAAAATTAGCTGTCCGTATATGTGTGGTTTTATTTCTGGGCTTTCAATTCTGTTCCATTGATCTGTGTGTCTGTTTTTGTAACAGTACCATGCTGTTTTGATTACTATTGCTTTGTAGTATGTTTTGAAGTCAGGGATTGTGATGCCTCCTGCTTTGTTCTTTTTCTTTAGGGTTTCTTTAGCTATTCGGGGTCTTTTGTTGCCCCATATAAATTTTAGTATTCTTTTTCCTATTTCTATGAAGAATGTCATTGGGATTCTGACTGGGATTGCATTGAATCTGTAGATTGCTTTAGGTAATATAGACATTTTAACTATGTTTATTCTTCCAATCCACGTGCATGGGATATCTTTCCATTTCTTTATCTCATCATGGATTTCTTTCAATAATGTCTTGTAGTTCTCATTGTATAGGTCCTTCACCTCCTTGGTAAGATTTATTCCTAGGTATTTTATTCTTTTTGATGCAATTGTAAATGGTATTATCTTTTTGAGCTCTCTTTCTGTTAGTTCATTATTAGCATATAGAAATGCAACTGATTTTTGTAGATTGATTTTGTACCCTGCAACTTTGCTGTAGTTGTTGATTGCTTCTAATAGTTTTCCAACAGATTCTTTAGGGTTTTCTATATATACAATCATGTCATCTGCAAATAGTGAGTTTCACTTCTTCATTACCTATTTGGATTCCTTTTATTCCTTTTTCTTGCCTAATTGCTCTGGCCAAAACCTCCAGTACTATGTTGAACAGGAGTGGTGAGAGTGGGCAGCCCTGCCTCATTCCTGTTCTCAGAGGAATGGCTTTCAGTCTTTCCCCATTGAGTATGATGTTGGCTGTGGGTTTGTCATATGTGGCCTTTATTATGTTGAGGTACTTTCCTTCTATTCCCATTTTATTGAGAGTTTTTATCATAAATGGATGTTGTATCTTGTCAAATGCCTTCTCTGCGTCTATTGAGATGATCATGTGGTTTTTATTCTTTGTTTTGTTGATGTGATGTATCACGTTGATTGATTTGCGGATGTTGAACCATCCCTGCGTCCCTGGTATAAATCCCACTTGATCATGGTGTATGATCTTTTTAATGTATTGTTGTATTCGGTTTGCCAATATTTTGTTGAGAATTTTTGTATCAATGTTCATCAGCGATATTGGCCTGTAATTTTCTTTCTTTGTATTGTCTTTGTCTGGTTTTGGTATCAGGGTGATGTTGGCCTCGTAGAATGATTTAGGAAGTGTTCCATCTTCCTCTATTTTTTGGAATAGTTTGAGAAGGATGGGTATTAAATCTTCTTTGAATGTTTGGTAAAATTCACTGGAGAAGCCATCTGGTCCTGGACTTTTATTTTTTGGGAGCTTTTTGATTACTATTTCAATCTCTTTACTTGTTCTTGGTCTATTCAGATTCTCCATTTCTTCTTGGTTCAATTTTGGGAGGTTGTATAAGTCTAAGAATTTATCCATTTCTTCTAGATTGTCCAATTTGTTGGCATATAATTTCTCATAGTATTCTCTTATAATCCTCTGTATTTCCATGGTATCCGTTGTAATTTCTCCTCTTTCATTTCTAATTTTATTTACTTGAGCCTTTTCTCTTTTTTTCTTAGTAAGCCTGGCTAAGGGTTTGTCAATTTTGTTTATCTTCTCAAAGAACAAAC
This sequence comes from Ceratotherium simum simum, assembly GCF_057802395.1. Taxonomy (NCBI): domain Eukaryota; kingdom Metazoa; phylum Chordata; class Mammalia; order Perissodactyla; family Rhinocerotidae; genus Ceratotherium; species Ceratotherium simum. The sequence goes on from NC_141913.1 coordinate 14,829,078, forward strand.
TCTTTGTTTCATTAATTCTTTCTACTGTTTTTTTGGTCTCAATTTCATTTATTTCTGCTCTGATTTTTATTATTTCTCTCCTTCTGCTGGCTTTGGACTTTGTTTGTTCTTCTTTTTCTAGTTCTGTTAGGTGTAATTTAAGGTTGCCTATTAGGGCTTTTTCTTGTTTGTTAAGGTGGGCTTGTATCACTATGAGTTTCCCTCTCAGGACCGCTTTTGCTGCATCCCATATGGTTTGATATGGCATGTTATCATTTTCGTTTGTTTCCAGATAGTTTTTGATTTCTCCTTTAATTTCATCAATGATCCTTTGGTATTCAGTAGCATGTTGTTTAATCTCCACATTTTTGTCACTTTCCCAGTTTTTTTCATGGTTCATTTCCAGTTTCATAGCCTTATGGTCTGAAAAGATGCTTGTTATGATTTCAATCTTCTTAAATTTATTGAGGCTTGCTTTGTTTCCCAACATATGGTCTATCCTAGAGAATGTTCCATGCATGCTTGAGAAGAATGTGTAGTCAGCTGTTTTTGGATGGAGTGCTCTGTATATGTCTACTAGGTCCATCTCGTCCAGTTTTTCATTTAAGTCTACTATTTCTTTATTGACTTTTTGTCTGGATGATCTATCCATTGCTGTAAGTGGGGTGTTAAGATCCCCTACTATTATTGTGTTGTTGTTGATTTCTCCTTTTAGGTTTGTTAATAGTTGCTTTATGTACATTGGTGCCCCTATGTTGGGTGCATATGTATTTATAAGTGATATGTCTTCTTGATGGAGTGTCCCTTTTATCATTATATATTTCCCTTCTTTGTCTTTCTTAACCTGTTTTATCTTGAAGTCTACTTTGTCTGATATGAGTATGGCAACACCTGCTTTCTTTTGTTTGCCATTAGCTTGGAGTATTGTCTTCCATCCTTTCACTCTGAGCCTGTGCTTGTCTTTAGTGCTAAGATGTGTTTCCTGAAGGCAGCATATTGTTGGGTCTTGCTTTTTAATCCCTCCTGCCACTCTGTATCTTTGACTGGAGAGTTCAATCCATTTACATTTAGGGTAATTATTGATATATGAGGGCTTAATGTTGCTGTTTTATCACTTATTTTCTGGTTCTTTTGCATTTCCTTTGTTTCTTGTCCCATTTGTTTTGGACTGCTAATTCAGTTTGGTTGTTCTGTCTTATGATTCTTCTAGTTTTCTCTTTGTTTATCATATGTGGTTTTGCTTTGATTATTTGTTTAGTGGTTACCTTGAGGTTTGGGCAGAAAATCTTGTGTATGAGATAGTCCATTATCTGATGGCCTCCTATTTCCTTATACTAAGTCAATTCAGTCACTTTCCTCTTCCCCTTCTAAGTTGCTCTTGTTATACCTTATTCTATCTTGTGTTGTGGCTGTGTGTTTACAGTGATGAGGTTAAATTTATTTTTGGTGAATTTCTTCCTTTGATCTTTGAATTTAGTATTTAAGTGGTTGCTAACCTATTCCGGTAAAGATCTACTATTTCTCTGATTTTGTCTACCTACTTTTCTCCTTCCTCCAAGCTTTGTGTTCCCTTTCTCTTCTTTTTTTCAGGCCTGAGGGCCTTCTTGAGTATTTCTTGTAGTGGGGGTCTCGTGGCCATGAACTCCCTTAGCTTTTGTTTATCTGGGAGAGTTACTATTTCTCCATCATAGTTGAAGGATATTTTTGCTGGATAGAGTATTCTTGGCTGAAAGTTTTTGTCTTTCAGTACTTTGAATATATCATTCCAGTCTCTTCTAGCCTGAAAAGCTTCTGTTGAGAAATCCGCTGAGAGCCTGATGGGAGTTCCTTTGTACGTTATTTTTTGTTTTTGTCTAGCTGCCCTTAATATTGTTTCTTTGTCATTGACCCTGGCTAGCCTTACCACTAGGTGTCGTGGTGAAGGCCTTTGTCTGTTAATATATATAGGTGTCCTGTTGGCTTCGCTTACTGGTATTTCCTGCTCCTTCCCCAGATTTGGGAAATTCTCAGCTATTATTTCCTTGAATAGGCTCTCTGTTCCTCTTTCCCTCTCCTCTCCCTCAGGAATACCTATAATTCTTATGTTACATTTTCTAATAGAGTCAGATATTTCTCGGAGTCTTTCTTCATTTCTTTTTAGTCTTAGTTCTCTCTCCTCTTCCATCTGGAGTATATTTGTATTCCTATCCTCTAAAGTACTAATTCTTTCCTCCATATTGTCAGCTCTGTTCTTTAAAGATTCCAGATTCTCCTTTATCTCCTCCATTGTGTTATTCATCTCCATCAGCACTGATTGGTTTTTCTTTATGATTTCAATCTCTTTTGTGAAGAAACTCCTAATCTCATTAAATTGTTTGTCTGTGTTGTCGTATTTCATTGAGTGTTTTTATGATAGCTATTTTAAAATCTCTGTCATTTAGTTTATGGATTTCTGTGTCTTCGGGGTTGATTTCTGGGTGCTTGTCATTTTGTTTCTGGTCTGGTGATTTCATATATTTTTGCATTGTGGTTCCTGTGTTGGTTTTGTTTTTCCTCATCCTGGAAGTCTCTGGTTGCAATTTCCACCTGCCGCCACTGTCTGGTGGTAAAGGGCTGTGTAGTCTAAGCCCCCTGCACTCTGCCCTGGTTTTTCTGCTGCAATCCGCAGTTTTTGTTTTTGTTTTTTTTTTCCCGCTGCGATCCACGGGTCCAGTCGTTTGATCAGGTCTGCCGCGGATCACTAGGTCTGGTCTGGTCGGTTGAGCTGCAGAGTCCAGGTTGCGGGGAGGGGGGAGCTCTCTCTTTTGCCCTCTGGGTCCCTGACGTGGGAGGCTTCTCGTTTGCCCCTCTTTATCCGCTCTCTGGGGTGCTCAGATGTTGATGGTAGCCCTGTGGCTCCTCTGAGTCCTCTGTGCAGGAGTTTCCCACTGGCTGAGAGAGTCCGAAGAGCCACGGTTTCCCCGCCGAGGGCCGCCCCTCCCCCCTCTCTGGGAGCCCCGCGGACCGGGATCGCTGATCTGATGGAGAGGGAGAGGAGTTCTCCTTACCTCTCCCCACTTCCTCCGGGGGCCCAGCACGTTCCGCTCTCAGATGTGCGGCAGTGTGGATCCCTCCGCTCTAGCTTTTCACTGTCTGGGATTCCGTTGTTGGTCTGTGACTGTTGCTTTTGTTGTATCTTGTTGGGGGAAGAGTTCACGGGAAAGCTCACTCTGCCATGATGCTGACGTCACTCAAAATTAAATTTTTTAATGGAAAAAAATTAATAAAATGCTACATTCCAGAAAAGGCATTAAAATTCCTTTGAGTATGGCTGTTTTTGTTCTAAGCCAGGCTGTGGGTGCGTGTAATGGGTGAGAGCAAGCAGCAGATGGCACTGAGAATCACCCTGGCTCTGATTCTGAAGGGCAAAGCGCTGAGACGAGTCAGTTAGATCAAGGAAAAGAATTTCCCTAACTGGGGACAGGGGAGCCCCTGAGGAGTCATATGGAAAATGTAGGGTGTGAAAAGCTGTGATCTTTCCTCTTCTGCTCTTTACTCTATAAAAGGAAGCATATAGAATCCTTGACTGCTCAGAGCATGAAAGGAGGTGGGAAGAGGATATATAAAAAAGTCTCCAAAGAATTTTCCTGGGAATAGCAGAAAGTCAGACTGAGAACTCTCCTTCTAGGGCCAATAAAATTATAGTAAAAACTTTTAAAAGAAAGAAAGGTATCATAGTGACTTAATAGTTGATGAAGTTGTTGAAAGATGTCAACAGGCCCCAGAAGAGTATAACTTCCCAAAAAAGGTAGCTAAGGCTGTGAAATCTGAAGGCAAAAGCCTGGGTTGGAGTCCTAGTGCTGCCACATGCTAGCTGGGCAACCTCAGGACAATTGTTTAAGCTCTCTGTGTTTCAGTTTCCTCATCTGTAAAATAGGAAAGATAATAATATTACCTACAACTTTAAGCTGTTGTGAGGGCAATTACCACATTCTATATTGAATAAATAAATTTAACGGAGGAGTTAGACAAGAGCAGTGGCTCTCGACTTTTTTCAGCTACAGAATACCACGCACAAATGAAATTTGACTAAAAGACTCAACTTGTGGAACAGATAAAAGGAGAGTTGTCCTAGTTGAGCTGGGGTTGGAGAGGCAACTAGATTACCACTAGGACTCTGAGGCACAGTTTGAAAATCACCATCAGATTAGGAGATTCCTAAAGCCCTTTCTAGCACACAAACTACTATACATGTATTTCCTTGGGTTGACTTGTTGAGTCCTACCCAGGCTGCATTTAAGCCACACTTTAGATTTAACAGTGATTGAGAACATTAAAGATTATTGCTCTAATGTTTATCAATCTTTTAAAAAATATATTGTCTAATAGCAAATTAAGATTAATAACTATATTTAACAGAAAAAAAAACATAATAATCAAGTGAACTATGAGTCTCACTCAGTTTACTCTATGTCCTTATCCCATGGAACCCAGCTCACCCAGGTATCTGAGTCCCACATAATTCCAAAAGGGATGGCTAAGGTGACAAAGTCTGAAGGCAAAAATGCTTGGGTGGGGTCTGAAGGAAACTAGCCAGCCTCACACAGGCTACTCCTTGAGAACCCCAATCACAGTTGATGACAATATTCACAAAAGCCTATAGGTCAAGTGGCTTTTTTATGATCACGCGCCTACAACTACATCGGCAACATTCAAGGCAGCAAATTATGTGAGTTAAACAAATTATTGTGTTTAACAACCAAAATATCTGCTTCAAATAGAAAAAGAGCTTTGTTTAGTATTACTAAAGGCAATTCCATGTGGGTTTTTTTTTAATTAATATTTTTTCTTTGGGTCTGTAGAGACACACATTCTGAATGATGATCCCTAGGAGAAGCCAATGCAAATGTTCTGGAAGTTAAAATTATTTGAATGCCTTGGCATTTTCTTTGGAAAAATAAATAAATGTAGTTATCAAGGCTTTAAAAATACATATACACATTTAACAATGTATATGTGGCAATTTGTGTGTCTAAATATATATACATGAAAGAGAGAGAGAATCAGAGCTCTCCAAATTCTGGTCCCTTAGAAAAATCTAGTACTCCAAGTGTTGAATAAAACTACACCTAATAAATGGGAAATGGCTGAAGATTGGATTTATCTAGGCTTAGCTTTTGCACAAATAACATATATTTGAATATACACGTCAAAAAACTACTTTTCAAGAAATAAAAGAAAATAACTTTAAGCAGTTTTCACTGTTATTTGTTTGCCACGTTTTGCTTTTATGGTTAGAAAATTGTTTGTTTGTTTGTTGTTGCCAGAGAGGTCTTGAATTACTGTCATATTTCATCTGTGAGAATATTTATTGACTTCAATAAGTCTCTAGTTGGCAGGACATTTCCTGCAGTGTCAGAAGCAGAATTAGCAACTGCTTCTGGAAATCAGGTGCCTGGATGTCCATCACGTGGGGAGAGGACCTCACTGTAGCAGCTGCTTCTCCTGACCTTGACATTCATGGACAGAAGTCCCAAGGGAGTTCTACTCTTTAATTTGCCTTGCAACCAAAGCGATTCGTGGCTTTCATTATTAATAAAGCCATTAGTCATAGCACAGATGCATCTTGGAGAGATGAATTTTAAATGGTAGACCCTGAATCCAGTGGACTACACGTGTCCCTGTGAGGAGAGAAGCACACTTATAGCTCATGAATATTTTCTTCTAGCTATAATGACCAAAAATAAGAAAGAGAAGAAATGTGCTATATCACAGCTATGTTCTAAATAAGGTAATACTAGCAGGTGAAGACACTTTTTTCCCAGGTTATAATGCCCTCAGAACTTTTCTTCTTGTTTTAGATAGTTTAATTACTATTTTAGTCCATCACGTGGGGAGAGGACCTCACTGTAGCAGCTGCTTCTCCTGACCTTGACATTCATGGACAGAAGTCCCGACCCTTACCAATTTCAGTAAGATATTGGTAAAGAACAAAAAAAAAATCAGAACTGACCTGAGGAATGGATTTTGTGACTTAATTTTGGACAATAGGGTAGCCCTAAATGGTGACTAGCAGTGTGAAGTCAGCCTCCAAAAGCCACCCTAAAAAAATAGAAACAATATGTTTTCTATCCAGACATAACCCTGAGCAAGACTTGTTGCCCTCACTTCCAACCATATTGCCCCCAGCCTCCTATCCCCCAGCAGCTATCCCAGAGCTACCATTGCTAACATGCTAACCCAGGAATATAATTTCTCATTTTCTAACATCACTTTCTAACATCTTATAGGGAAATAGAAGAAGGTAAAGTCCTGTCTATAATGAAAGAACTGTGAAATACCACCAGAAAATTCAGGGGCAAAACACAGCTGGGGCTCCAATTTGACTGACTCAGAGTTCAGAAATATATCCTAAATTAGGACTTCTTTTCAGTCAGATGAGGTATGCATTGTTTCCCAGAATTCTACTCCTTTGTCTTTTTTTTCATACAATTTTTCCACCTAAAACGTGCAAAATAATCTCTTGGCATTTTATATAATTAATCCGTCTTCATATAATCCTTTTAAAGAATTCTTAACTATTATCCTCTACAGCTCAAAGAGCAGTTGCTTGCTCAAGAAAAAAAAAAAAAAAAGCTTAAATTTCACCAATGAAGAATTGAAAGTAGAAAATACCCATTCTTTATAAATAATAATAAAAATAATAACACCTAACATTTATTCAATGCTTCCTATATGTTGGGTAATGTGCTCAGCAGTGAGGCTATCATGATAAAGGCAGATTTCCCAAGGACATGATGGGGTGCGGAGGATGACGAGGCAGGACATTCCAATGATAACATCAAGTGCAAAGCCATGGAGGCTTTAACGCCTACGGCACAGTGGAGCGTGCAAGCAGTTCATATGTCTGCGCTGCAGCATGTTGCAGAGGAAGTGACAGACGAAAAGGAAATATATACACATTTATGCTTACATATGCATCAAGTATATTTGGAAGGATTGTAAGAAACTTAACACTGGGTTGCCTGAGGAAAGAACAGTGCTCATCTAGGGTGGACAGGATTCTTTGTTTGTGTCATTTAACATGTTACCACATATTTTTCAATTAAAAAACTAATAATACAAGTACTCAAGGAGATGTTTCATTAATATTACTTCTGCAATATCATAAAAAATAAATTTTCTAGGGAAGGGGAAGAGTCATATGCCGGGCAAAAGGGGAACAGGTCAAGAAGGATAGGAATAAGTGTATGGGCAACTGGAAATGGGGTAACCAGAAATACGTTCAGAAATTGCTGACTCACACTTAGGGCCCAGCTGGGTTTAGCACCCACGAATTTGCAGAGAATTTTCTCCATCATTGACTGGCAACCTTGGTACGACCGCTAGTAAGCAAGTGGTTAGGAAGTGAACTTATCAGATATGAATCAAAGACAAGAAGGCACAGCAGTTGCGGGGACCAGAAAGAAAGAGGATGCAGCAATTCACCATAGGATGTTTATTGCTTAGGGAAGGGAAGCCAGGAGGGGAGTAGATGAATTGAGTAGGCAAAGACTGCAAATTCTAAGGATGCCAAAGGACAGATGTAGTGGAAATAAATGAGAAAAAGAGCTAAAAGAAGAGAAGTTTTGGTCAGCAAGAGAGACAAGGTTTAATACTTCAGAGAGGAGCATGGGTATGGCCAAGGGAGATGGTGTCTGAAGTGCCATGAAGGTAAAACTTGGTAGAATTGAGTTGGTCAAGGAACTTTGAGTCTATGACGGCCACAGTGCCATGGACAGGTGAGTTGCCTAGAATGATAGGATCTGGGATCATGACCATGAAGAGATATTCTTCACACTGAGCTGGAATACATTCATCTGTGGATGGGTTAACTCTGAGAAGGTATCTATGGTTTTGTGGAGAAAATAAATCTTTTTAATGGAATACAAATGCGTAACTAGTTGTGGAGGTCTCAGGGAAGATTTGCAAAAGAGGTGATATTTGAAGCAGGTCTTGAAGTTTAAGTAGGAATTGAACTGGCAGAAAAAGCCTGCGGAAAGCATTACAGCCAGAGGGAAAGGTATAAACAGAATCTCAGCTTTCTGTTTCTGTCCAGTGAGTTACTTAGCTGGAGATTTGACTCCTGAAAACTGCTATTTCACTCTGGTGCACAAGCCATTCTTGTCTTTTCATTTAGGCAAATTTACCCCTTCCTTTGTGTGACACATACTAATGTAAATAAATAGGCACTTATGCAATTTATTTGGTTCATGTTCCCATTATTTTTGTGTTTCTTTCTCACATAAGCAAGACCTGAGGAGAAATTCCTTAAAGTGGCTGCAAATTATATAATGAGTATATTGTAAATGTAACTCAAATAATTAGAATTTGAGTTAAGGTTGCTTTTTTGAAATTCAATATCCAAGAAGTGTCTATAGCTCTTGGAGGAGGAAGTTGTTCAAAAGCCCCTAGGGTGAGACTTTAAAAGATATAATTCAAGAGAAACTGGTGTATATAGTTTAGGGACTTGCTGCTGAGTTGGCAGGTCAAAATAATTAGTAATATGCACTTACAACAACTCTATAAATCAAAATAAATCACAGAGAGATTGGGGTTCCTACTCTAATATGGAAGAATATGAAATATCTGCTGAGACCTTTTTAAAATTCTGATATAGCATACAATTCTTAGCCATTCTATTCAACAGCTAAAGCTTTAAATAATATGTAGCCATAAACATATAATTGTCAATCACAAATAACTACTCCATCTGTGGAATTATCAGATACAGGTTTTGCTCTTGGCTGATCTCACTGATCCTTAAGCAATATGTTAATAATAAAATAAATAAATTGAGTTTTCTTTGCCACTTACACAATACAAATTGTTCCTCACTTTTGACAAGTAACTAATAATAACTTTCTTTTAAATAATTATTAATAATTCTCAGATATTTTGCGCAGATTAATTTCCTTCACTTTAAGCTAAATTAACCTCAGCCTCATGCTCTTTGTTTCTCCACTCCAAAACAAGGAATCCCATTCCCAGATGACTTCCAAGTCAGCAACTAATGTGACAGAAGGAAGGAGACTGAGGAGATGAAGAAGATCGAGTTTCTGCCTCACTGCACTTAGAGTCTAATCAGGAGAAGATAAGCATGAACAACGTAGTCAGTAAGGATAACACAAGTGCTATCACAGGCAATGTGTGTGGGAACATGGAGGAAGGAGTACTGAGCCTGATGACTAAGGATCACAAGAAGCTTCACGGAGGAAAGATTTTTCTGAGTCACACTTGAGGACAGGTATCTTTTCAGCATATGAAAAAGGAGAAGAGAATAATCCAGGCTGTCAGGATAACTTGATTTAAGGAGAGACCTAAAAGTGTAGGCAATATTGAGAAGATAGTGGGTAGTCCAATCCCAGTCCAAGACTATATGCACCTAAAAGGCTATATATGTTTGTGTGAGTGTGTGTATAATTGAAATTTAGCTTCATAATATGTTTGGAAGGACTTTGAATAAATTTCTAAGGAGTTTGGACGTTAATGTGAAAGTCCTAAATAAACTGTATAAACTTGGAACGCAATAATGATCTGGCAGCTGGTAACTTATCTTCTACGAAAAAGTTTGTGCTTTGTGATTTAGAAGGTGATATAAGTAAAGAACCTGAAAACAAATTCAATGTTCCAATAACTGACTATAACAAGCAGGTGTGTTATGGGGTTTTAAGGGCAGTTATAAGGTAATAAAAGCTTAAGAAAGTTCACAGAGATAAACTCTACATTGACATTTTTATTTATGGATCTCATATTTTCTCCCACAAGGAGTCATATCCTTAAAAGGTACTTTGAGAGGTCATTTGTTCATGAGGTTTAATGAAATCTGTGGTTTCAGATGTATGGATGAATGCAGGAATGTAAATTTAAGGATATAATAATCAGAAATAGGTAAACTTTCCTTCCTTTTAGAAGAAATTAATATACATGCTGCAAAACTTTGATGTAGATAGATTCAACTATTCCTTTCTCTTAGAATTTTTCTGACATATATCTATTAGAAAATGAATACCAATTGAAAAGGGGTGGAAAGAATAGCAGCTGCTTCACCATCCTAGTTCTAACCTAATCCAGCACCGATGGCAAAAACTGTATATTTTATGTAATATTTGGATTGCAAGTAACAGAAATGCAACACAAAATTGCATAATTTTAAAAGGGCTCAGTGACAAAACCAAAGAAAGGGTACAGATGGAGCTAGGTTCTGGAAGGACTGGATCCAGGATATTAGGCACCATGAGTACTCACTTTTTCTCCTTTTACACACCTCTTATATCTGCTTTTCTCTATTGGTTTAGATTTGCTATTCCTCCCTGATTGGAATCATGACCACAGACAATTCTGAGTTAATACCCTTACATCAGGCTTCCTCAGTCTCAGGACTGGTGACATTTTAGGCTGGATAATTCTTTGTTTTTGAGATCTGTTCTATGCAATGTAGGATGTTTAGCAGCCTCTCTGGCCTCTGCTCACTAAATACAAGTAGCACCCCCCACTCCAGCTGTAACAACCAAAAACCAGACATTGCCAAATGTCCCCCAGGGGGAACACGTGTCCCTGCTTGAAAATCCTTCCCTTATAGGATTAATGTCAGAGAAGAAGGAGAGCTTATCCACACAACCCTCATTTAGAAAAATCCAACAGAAAGGTTTTGGTCCTGTGTGGACTACATGCCCATCCTGAATCACACTTTTTGACAAGGAAAGTGAGGTATCATGAATGGTCCAGCCTGATCCAATGCTTTATCAACCAGGGCTCATAGCAAGGCCACCTGCTTGCAAAACTCCAGGAGGCCCCATTCACTTAACAATGCATGTACATTGTCATAGACTGTTAATTAGTAACTAGCAGAATATTTAAGATTGAGGAGGTGCTTCATGGAGGTTAAAAAAAAATGACAAAGTAGGATGAAGAACTAGAAGAACGCTATTTAATGACAGGTTTCACAATAATCACAAGGCAGAGGGAGTCCACTATCGGAGGAATTTGAAGCCTATGGTTCAGTAAAAGTAACAATAGTAAGAACAAAACATAAACCCAGCTCAACTACTGACTACATTGCCATAATTCCCACAGAAATGGCCTGAGAACAGAAGAAGCACCCCTATTTCTAATCAAAATTATAATTTGCCTTAGTCTCTAGTATTCTTTTACTAGAATTTTTACTGAAACCATTGTCAAAAAATAAAATAAGTAGCAAAATTAGACAGAGAGGTGACAGATGTTGGAATTATCATGGCTTGCAAACTTGCACTATAATAAAGGTTAAACAAAGTTCTTCAGATACAAGGAGTATTAAACACAATGGAAAATTTATCTATTCAAAGGAATGAAGATTAACAAAAATGATAAAAACTTGGATAAATATAAAAGTAAATTTCTTATTTTTAATCTCCTTAACATATGGAAAAAAACATTAAAAATACAAAACCAAAAATAAAAATACAAGGCATATAGATATAATCAACAGTCTAAGGCAAAAATATAACTGTATTTTGAGGTTCATAATATACATAGAAGTAAAATGCATGACAACAAAAGACAGGAGGGAAAATATGGAAATATACAGTTTTGAGGTTCTTTCACTATGCATGAAGTGGTATAATATCATTTAAAAGCAGATTTTGATGTGTTAAAAATTTATATTATAAAATATAGAGAAACTAGTGAAGTATAATACAGACTAAAAGCCATTAGTGATAATAAAATGGAATCATTAAGAAATAATTAATCCAAAAGAAAGGAAGAAAAGAAGCAAAGAATAGATGGAACAAATAGAAAAGAAAGAGCCAAAAGTAGATATTATCCCAAGTATATCAATAATTACATTAAACAAATGATCTAAAAATTCCAATTAATGGCAGGGATTGTCGGATTGGATTTAAAAAAAATACCAACTATATTCTCTATATAAAAAATCCATTTTATATATAAAGATATAGATAAAGTAAAAGAATAGGGAAACAGATAGCATGAAAAGACAAATCACAAGAAAACTGGAGAGGTTATATTACTACCAGATAAAGCAGACTTAAGAACAATAAAGATTACCAGAGACATAGAAAAACATTACATAAAGATAAAGCAAGAAATTCATTTTAATATCTTTAATATCTATCTAAAGTGTCTATGTATGCATCTAATAGGAAAGCTTCAAAATATATAAAGGAAAAATTGAGTAAATTGAAAAGAGAAATAAACAAATCAATAATTACAGTTGGAGAATTCATTCTCTCTATATTATTGATAGAACAAGTAGGTCAAAATAATCAGTAACATAATTCAATATTCATTTGTGATAAAAACTCACAACAAACCGGGCATAGAGGGAATGTACCTCAACATAATATAGGCCATATATGACAAGCCCACAGCTAACATCATACTCAATGGTAAAAAAGCTGAAAGTGTTTCCTCTAAGATCAGGAACAAGAAAGGATGCTCACTCTCACTCTCTTTTCTTCAACACAGTACTGGAAGTCCTAGCCAGAGCAATTAGGCAAGAAAAGAAATAAAAGTCATCTAAATCAGAAAGGAAAAGTAAAATTGTCACTATTTGCAGATGACATGATATTATACACATAAAACCCTAAAGACTCCACCAGAAAACTGTTAGAACTGATAAAAGAGGTCAGTAATGTTGCAGTATACAAAATTAATATACAAAAATCTGTTGCATTTCTTTACAACAATAATAAACTCTCAGAAAGAGAATTAAGACAACAATCCCATTTACAGTTGCATCATAAAGAACAAAATACCTAGGAATAAATTTAACCAAGGAGGTGAAAGACTTCTACACTGAAAACTATAAGACATTGATGAAGGAAATTGAAGAAGACACAAACAAATGGAAAGATAATTCATGCTAATGGATTGGAAGAATTAATATTGCTGCTACCCAAAGCAATCTACAGATTCATGCAATCCCTGTCAAAATTCCAGTGTCATTTTTCACAGAAATAGAACAAACAATCCTAAAATTTATATGGAACCACAAAAGAGCCCAAATAGCCAAAGCAATCTTGAGGAAGAAGAACAAAGATGGAAGCATCATGCTCCCTGATTTCAAACTATATTACATTGCTACAGTAATCAAAACAGTATAGTATTGGCATAAAAATGGACACATAGATCAATGGAACAAACTAGAGAGCCCAGAAATTAACCCATGCATACTGGTCAATTAATTTATGACAAAGGAGCCAAGAATATACAATGGGGAAAGGACAATCTCTTTAATAAATAGTGTTGGGAAAACTGGACAGTCACATGCAAAAGAATGAACTGGACCCCTATCTTACACCATACACAAAAATTAACTAAAAGGATTAAAGACTTGAGTGTAAGACTTGAAACCATCAAACTCCTAGAAGAAAACAGAGGCAGCAAGCTCCCTGACATTGGGCTTGGTGATGATTTTTTTGATCTGATTCCAAAAGGAAAGGCAACAAAAGCAAAAATAAACAAGTGGGACTACATCAAACTAAAAAGCTTCTGCACAGCAAAGAGAATCATCAACAAAATGAAAAGGCAACCTAGTGAATGGGAGAAAATATTTTCAAATCATATATCTGATAAGAGGTTAATACTCAAAATATATAAAGAACACATACAACTCAATAGAACAAAAACAAACAATCTAATTAAAAATGGGCAGAAGATCTGAATAGACATTTTTCCAAAGAAGACATACAGATGGCCAACAGGTACATGAAAAGACTCTCAACATCACTAATCATTAGGGCAATGCAAATCAAAACCACAATGAGAAGTCATCTCACACTTGTTAAAATGGCTATTATCAAAAAGACCAGAAATAAGTTTTGGCGAGGATGTGGAGAAAAGGGAACCCTCGTGCACGCTTGGTGGGAATGTAAATTGGTAAAGCCACTATGGAAAACAGTATAGAGGTTCCTCAAAAAATTAAAAATAGAACTACCATATGATCCAGCAATTCCACTTTTGGGTATTTATCCAAAGAAATGAAAACACTACCTCGAAAAGATATATGCTCCACGTGTTCATTGCAGCATTATTCAAAATAGCTGAGATATGGAAACAACCTGTGTCCATTGATGGATGAATGGAAAAAGAAAATGTGCTTTATATATGCAATGGAATATTATTCAGCCATTTAAAAAAGAAGGAAATCCTGCCATTTGTGACAACATGGATAGACCTTGAGGGCATTATGCTAAGTGAAATAAGTCATACAGAGAAAGACAAATATCACACGATCTCATTTATATATGGAATCTGAAAAAAAAAAATCAAGCTCATAGATACAGAGAACAGATTGGTGGTTGCCAGAAGCAGGGGCTGGAGATGGGCAAAATGGGTGAGGGGGTTAAAATGTACAAAGTTGCAGTTATAAAATAAATAAGTCATGGGGATGTAATGTACAGCATGGTGACTATAGTTAATAATACTGTTTTGCACATCTGAAAGTTGCTAAGAGAGTAGATCTTATAAGTCCTCACGGCAAGAAAAAAATTTGTAACTATTATGGTGACGGATGTTAACTAGACTTATTGTGTTGACTATTTCGAAATATACATAAATATTGAATCAATATGTTGTACATCTGAAACTAACAATGTTATATTTCAATTATACCTCAAGAAAAAATTTTAAACATTTCTGAAAGAAATTGAAGAAGACACAAAGAAATGGAAAGATATTCTGTGCTCTTGGATTGGAAGAATTAACATAGTTAAGATGTCCATACTTCCTAAAGCCATCTATAGATTCAATGCAACCCCTATCAAAGTTCCAACAACATTTTTCACAGAAATAGAACAAAGAATCCTAAAAGTTATATGGAACAACAAAAGACCCCGAATAGCTAAAGGAATCCTGAGAAAAAAGAACAAAGCTGGAGGTATCACACGCCCTGATTTCAAAATATACTACAAAGCTGTAGTAACCAAAACAGCATGGTACTGGCACAAAAACAGACACACAGATCAATGGAATAGAATGGAAAGCCCAGAAATAAACCCGCACATCTATGGACAGCTAATCTTTGACAAAGGAGCCAAGAACATACAATGGGGAAAAGAAAGTCTCTTCAACAAATGGTGTTGGGAAAACTGGATAGCCTTGTGCAAAAAAATGAAAGTAGACCCTTACCTTACACCATACACAAAAATTAACTCCAAATGGATTAAAGACTTGAATGTAAGACCTGAAACTGTGAAACTTCTAGAAGAAAACATAGGCAGTACGCTTTTGACATCGGTCTTAGCAACATCTTTTCAAACACCATGTCTGACCGGGCAAGAGAAACAATAGAAAAAATAAACGACTGGGACTACATCAAACTAAAAAGCTTCTGCACAGCAAAGGAAACCATCAACAAAATGAAAAGACAACCTAACAATTGGGAGAAGATATTTGCAAACCATACATCTGATAAGGGCTTAATCTCCAAAATATATAAAGAACTCATGCATCTCAACAACAAAAAAACTAACAACCCAATTAAAAAATGGGCAAAAGACCTGAACAGACATTTCTCCAAAGAAGATATACAGATGGCCAACAGACACATGAAAAGATGTTCAAAATCACTAACTATCAGGGAAATGCAAATCAAAACTACAATGAGATATTACCTCATGCCCGTCAGAATGGCTATAATTAACAAGACAGGAAACAACATGTGTTGGAGAGGATGTGGAGAGAAGGGAACTCTCATACACTGCTGGTGGGAGTGCAAACTGGTGCAGCCACTACGGAAAACAGTATGGAGAGTCCTCAAAAAATCAAGGAGAGAACTACCATATGATCCAGCTATTCCACTGCTGGGTATTTATCCAAAGAACTTGAAAACACCAATGTGTAAAGGTACATGCACCCCTGTGTTCATTGCAGCATTATGCACAATAGCCAAGACTTGGAAGCAACCTAAGTGCCCATCAAGGGACGAATGGATAAAGAAGCTGTGGTATATATACACAATGGAATACTACTCAGCCATAAGAAATGATGAAATCCAGCCATTTGTGACAACATGGATGGACATTGAGGGTATTATGCAAAGTGAAATAAGTCAGAGGGAGAAGGTCAAATACCGTATGATTTCCTTCATTAAGTAGTAGATAGTAACAACAATAAACAAACACAGAGAGACAGAGATTGGATTGGTGGTTACCAGAGGGGAAGGGGGGAGGGAGGAGGGTGAAAGGGATAATTAGGCACATGTGTGTGGTGATGGGTTGTAAATAGTATTTGGGTGGTGAACATGATGTAATCTATGCAGAAATAGAAGTATAATGATGTACACCTGAAATTTTTACAATGTTATAAACCAATGTTACTGCAATAAACAAAAATTAAAATACAAAAAAACAAATAAATAAAAAATAAAAAATTTTAAATAATAATCAGTAACAATATAGGAGATAGCAGAATGCACATTATTTTTAAATCTCTATGTAATATTCACCAATACAGACCATAATCTAAGTAATAATGTAACTCTCAATAAATATAAAAAGATTAAAATAATACAAATATGTCTTCTGATAACAACAGAATTAAACTAGAAATGCAAAACAGAAAAAAATCCTCAAATAAACATATTTCTAAATAATTAATGCATCAAAGAAGAAATTATGAGAGAAATGGGCAATATTTTGAATTGAATGAAAATAAAAACACAACACAAAAATTTGTGAGTTGTAGCTACATTTGTATTAAGAGAAAATTTATAAACTTAAATATTTATATTTTAAAGAAAAATCTCAAAATAACAATCTAAGATTCCCACTTTAGAAACCAGAATAAAAAGACCAAAGTAAACAGAAAGAAGGAAATCATAGAGATAAAAGCAAAAAAGCAAGAAAATAGAAAATAAAAAATCAATGGAGAAAACTTAATGAAAACAAAAACTGATTCCTTGGAAAGATTAATAAAATTGATAAAATTCTAGTCTGCATGATCAAAAAAAAGAAGAAAACACACTAAAGACCAATATCAGGAACGAAAGAAGGAACATTACTAGAGGATAACAAATAAATATGACCAAAAACATTTGCTAATAAAATTTTCAACTTGGGTGAATAATAAAACTTTTTTAGAAGACATTGGTCACCAAAGCTCACCCAATAAGCATAGGGACACGAAGAGCCCCATATCTATTAAGAGAATAATTAGAAACTTTCTCACAAAGAAAATTCCAGGCTAAGATGACTTCATTAATAAATTCTACCAAACTTTTAAGAAAATAATGATACCAAATCTACATACTCTTCCAAGAAATAGAGAGGAAGAAACACATTCCAAATTATTGTATGAGGGCAGCATTATCCTTATACCAAAACCATCCAAAGACATCACAAGGAAAAAAAAAACTATAATATCCCTCATAAACAGACATACAGAAAAATCGAATAACATATTTTGCAAAAAGAATCCAGCAATATATAAAAATGATAATACATCATGACCAAATAAAGTTAATCCTTGGCATGCAAGTTGTTCTAATATTCAAAAATCAATGTAACTCACGTCAACAGATAAAAATAGAAAATTCATATGATTGTCTCAAGAGATGCTGCAAAAGCATTAGAAAAAACTTCAATGTCCATTTGAACACAACTCTCAGTAAACTAGGACTAGAAGGACCACTTCATCATGATGGACAGTATCTATGAAAATTTTACATATAGCATTATAGTTCACGGTGAAATAATGTGGGTTGTTCCCCTAAAATCAGGAACATGATAAGGGTGTCTGAATTTACCACTTCTTTTCAACAATGTACTGACAGTCCAGTCCAGGTCAATAAAGCAGGAAAAATAAATAAAAAGCATACGGATTATAAAGGACAAAGTAAAATAATCTTTATTCACAGATGGTATGAATAGTTTCTACGTAGAAAATATTAATGAATCTACCACAAAAAGATTTTAAAACTAATAAGCGAGTTTAGCAAGGTCACAAGATACAAGGTCACTATACAAAAAAATAAAGACACACATTTAGAATTTATGTATAATAGCAATGAGTAATTGGAAATTGAAATTGAAATTTCAATAGTACTATATATAATAACTTTGTAAAAATACAAATATGAACAAACTTGACAAGAAGTGTGCAAGGCCTGGATACTAAAAACCACTAAACATGGCTGAGAAAAAATTTAAAGAAAACCCAAATAAATGGAGAGATATCCCATGTTAACATGTCGGAAGACTCAATATTAAGATATTAATTCTCACCAAATTCATTTATTGATCTACAGATCAACAAAATCCCAGTCACATTTTCAGCTTGATTTTTGGGAGAAATTGACAAGCTGAATTTAAAATGTATATGGAAATCTAAAGGACATAGAATATCCTAAGCATTGTTGAAAAACAAATTGGTGGATATGTACTACTTGATTTCCAGACTTACTCTCTAGCTACACTACAAGACAGCTGATTGATAAAAGGATAGATAATGAAAAAGAATGGAAAGTCCAGAAATAGGTCCATATATATACGACCAATTGAGTCTCAGCAAAGATGCAAATACAATTCATTAGAGAGAGAAAAAAAGTTCTCAATAAACAGTACCAGAACAATTCGATAAATGCAAAAAAAAAAGTGAATGAACCTTCATCCTTACCTCCCACCATATGCAAAAACTAACTTGAAATGGATCATGGACTCAAATATAAAAGCTAAAACTTCTAGAAAAAAAATGAGAAAATCTTTATGACTTGGAGTTCGGTCTTAGGAAACATGAAGCACAAATTATAAAATAAAAAAGCGATAAATTGATAATCAAAATTAAAATTTCAGTCTTTGAAAGGCATTACTAAGAAAAGGAAAAGCCACATGCTGGCAAAACAAATATCTGATAAAGGAATTCTATCCAGAATATATAATGAACTCCTACAACTCATTTAAAAGAAGACAGGCAACTCAATAAAACATTGGCAAAAGATTTGGACTCCTCACAAAACAAGATATGCAAATGAAAAATAAGCATAAGAAACGATGCTTATTATCATTAATCATTAGAAAAATGCACATTAAAACCACAATGAGCTACACCCACTAAATTGGCTAAAATTAAAAATACCAACTGTTGATGAAGATGTTCAGGATTTGGAACTGTCATATATTGTTGGCGGGAGTGTATAAAGATACAGCCACTTTGGAAATGTTTGGCAGTCTCTTATCAAGTTAAACGTATACTTACCTTAACGTCCATCAATTCCACTTCCAGGCATTTAACCAACAGAAATAAAGCATATGTCTACACAAAGACTCATATGCAAATGTTCACATAAGCTTTATTCATAATTGCCAAAATCTGGAAACAATCCATCAACAGATGAATAGATAAATTGTACTTCCTTAAAATGGAATGTATGTCCTTAAAATGGAATACAGCAATAAAAAGAAACAAAATATTAATATATGCAACAATATAGATGATCCTCAAAAGAATTACGCTAAATGAAAGAAGCATAACACAATACACTATATATTGTATAATTCCATTGATTTAATATTCTGAAAAGATAATGTTAAAAGGACAGAAATCAAATCCAGAGTCTAAGAGTGGACAGAAAGAATTGACTGTGAATAAGCAGGAGGAATCTTTTTGAGGTGATGAAAATGTTCTATATCTTGATTGCAGTGGTGGTTACATGACTCTGTAGATGTGTCAAATTTCACCAAACTGTGCACTTTAAAGGGGCGAATTTTATTGAAAATTTATGTAACTTATGCCTCAGTAAATCTGATTTAAAACCAGATGTAATTTTTTTACAATTTGTTTTATTTATAAATTTAAATTTTCAACTGTAAATTTAACGCACCCAACCACTTTCTTCACGAAGTAGGAAGTTTTGGTGGGCTCCAAAGTAGTCATTAATGGCAACATACAATGACTTAACTTATTTGTTCATTCATTCATTCATTTAACAATTGTCTATGTCATATCTACTATTTGCCAGGAGCTGATCTAGGTTTTTGGGATTCATCTTGAATATAACCAAAGATTCCCACCTTTAGGGAACTTACCTTCCAGACGGAGGGAAACAGATTAAAAATAATTTCTATAATAAAAAAAAGAAATTATATCATATACTAGGTGATACAGGAAAAAAAACAAAATGTAGGGAGAAACGATTAGGAGTTTTGGAATGGGCAGCACAGTGCAGGACTAAACAGGGTCTGTGAGTTTAGGCCTGTTGAGAAGGCAAGCTGTGAGCAAACACTGGAAGGAGATTAGAAATTTAACAAAGGAAAAATCTGGCAGAACCTTTCAGGCAGACAGAACTCTTAAAGCAAAGGCCTCATAAACAGGAGTGTGGTGATGCATTTGAGGAATAATATGAAGATCAGTGTGGCTAGAAAGGAGAAAGGGAGGAGTGGGAGAGTGTTTTAAAATGTAGGTTTTATTATCGTTCAAGTATGGTGAGGCCAACAGACCAGGAGATGACTGCCACTGAGAAGATAGTTTGTTACTCACAATTCCCAAGAGGAGGGGGCATGCCACACTATTCAGGGCCACAAAAGGAAGCACCAGGGTCAGTCAGGAGGCAGAAGGAGTGCGAAGAAAACACAGGCAGGAGTCTTTCTTGGGGCTTCCAAGGAAAGAAACAAGTGAGCAGGGTAAGCAGGCCTAGGATTGGCTAGTTTGAATAATTTCAGTGGACTTGAGGTCTAGGGGCTTCCTGAGTTGTCTGGCCCCTGGCCCTGGGGTGATTAGGACAGACTGATAGTAGCACAGTAAGGTAGGTAGTTGGGGTGTGGGCTCTGAGGGCTAGTTTGTACATGAAAGGCATGCTCCCAGGTGAGTCATTTGCTATCTCTAAGAATTGACTAGCCCTAAGAAGAGTAGTCTCTCCATGGTCATCAAGGCCCCAGAAGCCAGAGCATCAAGGATAAAGAAAATTTAAAAATATAGTTAATACAGAAGCAGGTCAGAGAGATAACGGATGGGGCAGAGTAAAATGAGGAGCCGCAAGAAGGTTTTGATCTGACTTAAGTTTTAAAAATATCATTCTGATTGCTTTGTTGAGAATGGACCATAGTGAACAAGAGTACAAAGAAGGAGACATGTTCTAGGCTGTGGCATAATTGTGGTTAATAGTTAACAGTAGAGATGGTTAGAAGTGTCAGGTTTTTACAAATATTTTGAAGGTAGAGAAAACAGGATTTGCCGAGAGATTAGATTTTGAGTGTGAGATTATTTGAGAATGAATCCAAGTTTTGTGATCTAAGCATAGGAAATGATGGAGTTGCCAACTGTGATGAAGGAGGCTGCAGGTGGCACAAGTGTGTATTCATTTGGATCCCCCAAAAGCAGATTCTGAGACAAGGACTTGGGTGCAGATATTTACATGACAGATGACCACAGGAAGCAGGAGTGAGGGAGTAGAGAGTAAGACAGGCAAGGGGGCTTGATTGTTGTGGGATCCTCACAGGCATACAGAATGCCTCTCAGAACTTTCTGTTTGAAATATGGGAGCATTTATCTGCCAGCTCCCAGTCTTTTCTCTAGGTTCCTTCACTTCTGGGATGCTCCAGAGCACAGCATAAACAAGTGCCTTTTGCATTGGAAAAGGCACTGGGATGAATGAAAAAAGATATGGCATTTGTATCGGTTGGACCACTGTCAATGCGATGTGAGTTTGAGCTCACCAAAAACTTTCCATAACAGCCAAAGTTGAAATCAGAGACTTCTGCTACACAACGGAGAGCCGAAGTTCACCTGTGGACACATTAAGTTTGAGATTAGACATTCAAGTGCAGAGGTCAGGTAGACAGTGGGATATTCAAGACTGGAGTTCAGGAGAGAAGTCTGGAATGGAGATATAACCTAGAGAGTGTGATAATATGGTATCCTGGAGGGAAGTGAAGAAACTGTACCAAGAAGGACAAAAGAGATCAACTGTGTCAAATGCTGCTGATAGATCAAGGATGATGAGACTAAGAATTGTCATTGGAACGTCACTGATGATCCTTTATGAAAGCATCGGAATCTCCCCATTTTAGTTGAGGTTCCCTTACAGTGACTCAAACATCAAGAAATAGACACTAATCTCTCTTCCCCAGTGTTTCTTCAAACACTGCTCTGACAACTGGTATACCTCCAAAATAAAATTACCAGCAAGCAATGGCCAACTACAACAAAAAGACAAGGCAGCATTTTGCGTGAGTGTTAGGGTGTTAATTGCTCTTTCTCCATATTTTAAATTAAAGTGTCCCTTTTAAAATTAAATAATGATGTTCTTTCTTAGAAAAATAACATATGTGCATTACACTATGTTAATCTTCAATTTAAAATATATATTTTCTGAAATTTAAAACTCTAGGAAAGTCAAAACCCTGGGAGTGATTGCTTTAGCCTATAAAATGCCAGTATCAGACCAAAGCAGTTTGACTTGGTCAGAGGATGTACACGACAGCTGGAGGTGGGAAAAGCAAAACAATATCCGTATTGGTGAGGAGAACGGATTTAGGACAGAAATAATCTTCCATTACTTTTTCCTGACATTTAAACCACAGTAGAAGCGATGTTCATATAATGCAATCTGTAGTTCAGCTAAATAAAAAATGATTTTTCTGAAGTGCTAAGCTTGTTAAAGGGTTTACTGTTGCCAAGTATTGCTTTGAAGCCTCTGAAAACTGCTGATTTTTTACTTGCTGGAGGGTCTTTATTACCCCTCGTTTCAGAACTCCTTGTTAAGATTCTGTTCCCTCCATTCTATTTCATCTTTTTTTTCCTCAATTGTCCTAAAAACTCAAGGATTTAGGAATCTAAACAAGCAGTTCTGTAATGACAGGTAATCTCCTTCTTCCTTAGGTTTACATTGCTGTTTTTTTTCTAACTGCTTAGGATGGATGCTTAGCTCAGCCTTTCTTCTTTACAGATATAAGATTTTAGGCTTCATATTTCTGTCTAAATTCCATATTTTAAAAGTGATGATATGTAGTATTTGCTTATCATTCAGTTATTAATATTTTCCTAATATTTATTATGATGTCTTTGACTCATACATTTTTTAATGTGTTTTGATTGACTTTTGGTTATTGATTTTTATTTTGATAGCATAGTGCTAAGATAATGTGAATTTTATGATATTAATTCTTTGAGATGTATTAAGGCTTCCTTTAGTGCCCAATATTTGGCTAATTTTCTGTGTATGCTTGTAAAGAATGTGTATTCTGCAGCTGCTGAATATGATAACACATATGTCCATTAGATTTACATTAAAATTATTTGTTTTTAACAAATCTGTGTCATTGCTGATATTTTTTTGGGCTTGCTTTTTCTATCAAGTACTGAACTAGATATTTTTAAATTCCCATCTTCATGGTGGATTTGTTTATTTCCCTATAGTTCTATTATATTTTGCATTACATATTTTTAGTCTTTGTTGTTGGATGCATACAACTTTAGAATTATTTTATCATTATGAAGTAACATTGATTAACTCATATAATGCTTCTGCCTCTTGAGTCTATTTTGTATGACATTAAAAGGCTGCAATTGATTTTCATTTATTATTAGCATGGTTTACTTTTTCTAAACTTTTACCTTTAAAATTTCTGTCATTATGTTTTGGATGTGTCTATCTTAGACAGCAAGAGGTTAAATTCTACTTTTTAAATCCAGTCTAACAATCTTTATTTTTTAAACTATAACATTTCATCCTTTTGTATTTATTGCAATTACAGACAATTTTGGAGTTATGCTGCTAACTTATTTTGTGCTTTTATTTGTTCTGCCAGTTCTTTCTATGTTTTTCTTCCTTCTTTTTTTACCTTCTCTTATAGTGATTAACCATTTTTCTCTCATTCAATTTTTTTCCTAGTAGTTTATGGTACACACTATTATAATTATAACACAGTGTTATGATTATGACACACTATTATACTCTATTATAATAAATAATATTTTTATTATTTTGATAATTCTTTTTGTTTATGCTATCATTCAGATATTGCAGGAGAAAGGGTAAGACTAGTCTGCAGGGGATATTTATTTACATCAATGATTTAGGAGGCTCCTAGAAATAAACTCATCCCAAGGGAAAAAAGACTAGCTTATAGGAAAAAAAAAATAAGACTATTAAAACAATTTGGTAGAAATTCAATGAAGGGCCTGAGTAATAAATAAGTCCCCTAAGTATACAAGAAATATCTATTCAGAAATCTCTGTGAATATGGAAATACACAAATAATTTTAGAGCATATAATTTACTTCCATAAAATGCAATTAGATATAGAATGTAAGCTCTATGAGGGTAGAAATTCCTGTCTCTTTTATTCACTGCTATATCTCTAGTTACTAGAATAATACCCAGCATATAATATATGAATATTTGTTGATTGAATAAATGAGCCAAACATTTTAAGAAACTTCAAATCGTCAATGACTTGATAAACGTAGGATTGTGTTGAATATTTTCCATTAGTCCCTCCAGATCTACTCAACAAACACCACCCTGTTCTGTGGACCTTTATTGAGTCCATCAAAAGCTTTCCTCGCTCTTTGGCTTCAATTAAGGCTCAATCAATGACAGGCCCTAGCAGGATATCAGACGGCAGGAGGAGTATAAAGATGAGTATTTCCCTGGATCCATCTCTTCCAAGTTGCCACAGGCTAGCTGCACCTCTCCTCTAAAGGCCACGACCCTACAGGATAAGCCACTACCCTCTCTCCAGATTCAGATAACCATTCCCATCCCTTGGCACTTTAGACCTGCGGGTGGTAACAGCTCCCCATTTTTGCTTGCTTTGGGGTCCTGAACCATTGCTTGTTTGTTTCCTTTAAACCTATCTTCACCTTGGCAAATAATCCCTTTCTGCATCTCCCCTCAATTATCTTACCTGAATGTGTCATCTCTTTCCTGTCAGACCCTGACTTTTACAAAGACTAAAATTCATTCATGAAGATATTAAAACAAATGTGGTTTGAGCATCCACTGCAACAGTCTGATGAGTTGTCTGGTCTTGATTCCCTAAGGATAGTGTAGTAGACTCATTCATAAAAGGATTGATCGCCACTGAATCTGAAATGTCAATTTACCCACAGCTCATATTTTCTAGGTAAGATCCATCTAGTTCGTAGACTTCAGCACGTTTTCTTCATTTCAATCACCAACATGTTTAGAGCTATTTTTCACAAATACACACACAGCCCCCAAAATTTTGTTGTTATTGTTTTATCACTTTGCATGAACTATTGCCAGCATAACAATAAAAAGGAACAATAAAGCTGAACTGAGAGGTGAGTAGCTAAGCCCTCCTCTCACACACTAGCCTCTCTATATTTATGACTAAGATTTATACCTCAGCAATATTATACATTATTACATGTCACAGACCTTAAGAGTTGCTTACCAACAGGATAACCCATGAATATAATGGTTACAAGTACAAAACGCCTTGTGCACTACTTTGTGAAATCAACTTGTAATCTTAGGCTGGTGTGGCCTATAAAATAGTATCACAGGATGAAATAATTGAGCACTGTATCTCTTAATAATAATAACAAATTCTTGAGGTACTATTTTTATCCCTATTTTCAGATGAGGAAACTGAGAAACACATAAGTAAATGACCCAAGTTCACAGAGTTAATAAGGGCTAGAGCAGACATTCAACTAAGGAGTCTGGTGGCTCCCGAGTTCATGCTTTTAACTCCAAACTCTCAAGTAATTAAATGGATGTATACAGCAAAGGTTATTAGTTGTAAGCCAATAGATAGCGAGATTACTCCTCCATCACACCCTTGCTAAGGATTAAATGGCTAATTACATGTCCTCGTCAGACTCCATTTCCACATATGTAAAACAGAGATCATAAAAGTGCCAACTCATGGGGTCATTGTGAGTAATAAATCAAATTAAACAAAACAATGAAGTAAAGTACTTGGCTCAGTACATTTTAAGCAATACCATTTTTTTAAGTTTCTGGATATATCTGTCCAATGCAATAGTTTTCATTAGAGAGTTAACTTACCTTAATTATTGTTTCCAAATATTGTTTCCGAGATAGCAAAATAAATCATCTATTTCCTTCACATTGTAATAATAAGCAAAATAATCCACATATAAGAGGATATTTTTAGTCTCTTCAACTTTTGTAGCAAGAAAATGTATATCCAAATCCAAATTTCAAACAGGGCCAGATGGAAAACCATCTTTCTTAGGCTCCTCAGAGGTAGAAGAGCAAGTTTTGCTCAGATTTGCCTGGTAGAAAATTTGACTCCCTCTCTGAAGAATTCCAATATATTAGGTGGTATTCTTGTGACACTTCTGCCAAGGTCTTACTCTTCTCAGAAGACTAGGTGCTAGAGAAGTCCAGGACATAATAGGAAATCCAACATCTTCTTTGCAACATATTCTTGTTTCCCATCCAGTTTCCTGGTAGGTAAGTGTATGGGAGCAGAATTTGCCACTCAAGATGTGTCTCTTTGGCATGAGGATTATTTTTGGCTGGTTATTTTTTTAAAAACTGCAGACATAGGAAAAGCTCTGAGAATCAAGTAGAAGTTACCCTTTGTAAGAGACATTTACATTTATAAGGGAAATCTCCATTTGTAAAGATGTCTCCCTCTCTGTACTAGGAAGAGGCGATGACCTTATCTCTAGAAACTCTTATCAATGTGGAAGGCAAGGACTTAAATCTGCATAATAACCTTACTCTTTTTTACTGTGCTTTTTCTGGTAATCTCCCATAACTGACTCCCTCCACCCCCAACATCCTCCTGTCTTTAGCTGAAGATGGTATTTAAGGTGGTGACCTTGGCCATTCTGGTGAGTTGCTCAGTTTTCTTGGGTTTCTTCCATGTATATATGTTATAAAGCTTTGTTTGATTTTTCTCCTGTTATTCTGTCTCATGTCAATTTAATTCGTAGACCAGCCAGAAGGACCCAGAGGGTAGAGGAATTGTCTTCCTCATCTACATAAGATTTAGGGTGAAATCCAGGATCTTATTAGAGTGCAATGATGGTAAATATAAGGAATTCACATGGATAAAGGCAGGGGGAATCCACAGATCCAACAAATTTAGCGTTCTACTTCACTTCCAAGGTTCATAAACAGATGTTGTCACCCAGCTTCTCCAACAGATAGGCAGTATGGGAGAGAAACCAGAGCATCCTACACTGATGGCTTCCTTTGTGGTTCAATGCTGATCAAAACATGTATTGTTATTGGCCCTTAGCCCAATGAAGGATGTCAATGTTCTTGCCAATCAAGCTTGCCAATCACAGCCACCTATGCGTTAATGCCTACCTCGTAAGAGAGCGTAAGGATACAGAAGAAATATGGTACATATTTTGAGAATGTCAATTGTGTCTGATGATCAGTTAAAATACAATTTTATTATTTAAATAACATGAAAATATTATGCACTATGATTCAAAAGTCACATTAATTTTTTTAAAGAAACACAAAGTTTTAAAGAAATTTGACTCTTGGTGCAGGCTTCAAGACAGACCCTCAGTGATGTCTTAGCTACTCATTTCTCTATTTTGATATTGTTAATGGTAGTTTAATGAAAACTAAAGATATCATTCTACAGGGCAGGTGATAGTGCTCTGAGTTAGTTATGGAATGTTAGGAGGCTTTGCCATTGAAGTCTTTCTCTAACACTCTGTAATAATGCTGTGGCCCTCTGGCACATGCTACATTATCTTATATGTAAAAGGGCCTTTCTATAGTTAAAGTGAATACCCAGAAGACATGATATTTTTAATTCAAAATGAGCACGTAGGTGGAGGGGAGAAAAGACATTGAGCGGGGAGAGCTGATTCAGACATTTCAGATATTCATTTCAAGACAGTGGTGAGGTACAGGTTCTGTAATGTAAAGGAATCAGTAATGAGGGCTCTATTTTAACCTATGTATTTTAACCCAAAACCGGTTGCCATCTACACACACACACACACGCATAGTCACTAAATATTACAGAATAAAAAACTAAAACTAAAAAACTGAAACCAAAATATTCTCTGAAGTTTTCGCCACTAGATTATGAATGATATAATAATAGTCTACCATATGGAATAGCTCTACCATACGGTCTGTTTATCCTCATGTCAAATGTTGGCCTTAGATATCAGGACACTGGATGGTTAATGATAAAACAGGCATAAGCTTGGAGGTTAATACTTCTATAATTATTAATAGTTCTAAAATTTCCAATTTTTAAATTCAATTTAATCAATGACATAAACTAAAATTTTGTTCATGTTCTACATGCTATTATTTAGTTGTTCCTGCCTTGTTACAAGAACTTAAAGATTTGATTTTAACTTCACCATCATTAGTTTGAAAAGTTCTAAGTTGTTTTGTATATGTAATTGAGGTTAACCTGCTGAATTTTTCTTGGGGAAAAGTTGTATTGTCTTATTTTCCTGTGGTTTAAAGAATTACTCGCCTAGAGAATTCTCCTTAAGCCCTTGAAACTTGAAAAGTGACATCCATTTATTATCATCATTAACAACACAGTACTTTCTAGGTGACAGTATTCTTTAAGTGGTTTCTGAGCACTTTAGCACTAGTTAATGAGATTGGTCAAAGGTTAATTTACTACTGTCACATTGCTCTTCTAACTCAGAATATGTGACCAAAGAATTGCAGAAGCTTGAAAGTCTCTTGTTTTACTTTTTCTTTTTCTTCATTGTTTTCTTTGAGACACACACACATGGTTTACCTTGTTATCGAGCTCTCCTTGCTCTATTCTGCTCATAATGGAATTGAAATTTTATTCAAGTGATCACTCTCCAGCATGAGAATTTTTAAGAGGAAACTAACCTCCAAATCTTAACTCTGCTATTATTCCCTAAAAAGGCAAGACACTATTAGATTCAATTTATTTCATCATGCCTTCTCCAACCTACTAAAACATTAATGCCTCTAACACAATGCACAGGATGGATTTTTCCAAAGTGGACTTTTGGACGCTAGACTGTTGGATGACAAAACTGCTAAGTAGCTGTCATTTCAAGGTTAAAACGTGCTGTTCTTATTCATGTGATATTTTATGAGCTGCTTTCTTTCATCTTACTTTTAAATCCATACTCGACATCTACAGTGTGCTGTCATTGGAGCCTTAGACTCAGAAGCAATGTAATATTTAACATTCTAACTGAGGGAGCTTATATCATATCCAAACAAATAAAATAATGTAGATAGTAATAAGTGTTATGAAGAAAATCAAATGAAGTGATATGCTAGTTAGTGATAAGAGTAGGGACTGGTTAGGTAAGGTCTTTCTGAGAAACTGACATGTGAGCTGAGATCCAAACAAGCACGCAATCATGCAAAGATCTCAGGGAACTGCAGCCTAGGCAGAAAGAAGAGAAGGAGCAGGAAGAACAAAAGTGTCATAGCCAAGGGACAGGAAAAAAGCCAACTGAGTAAAGAGCAAGACAGTGGGAACAGACGTTGGAGAAGTAGCCCAGCCCAGGACATTTAGGATTTGGACTTTATTCTAAGAGCCATGAGAAGTCACTGGAAAATTTTAGGCAGGAGAATGTCATAATCGTTTTTTTTATTCAACAAAATTGCCCTGGCTTTTAAAATGTTACTTGTTTGAAAATGCACTCAAGAGGGCAAGAGTTGAAAAAGCCAACAGTCTGCCACGTGAAATGAAATTGTGTTAGGCTCTAGCGGGAACATCATCTGAGATCATGCTTTCCCAAGCCAATGCCACGTTAGAACTACCTAAGGAGTTTTTAGAGCTTTTAAAAACAGATTTCCAGGCCTCACATCTTAAAGTTTCTGATTCAGAGGTCTGGAGATGATGCCAAGAACCTTATTTTAAATCTTATTTAAAAATTTCCCCAGATGTTTCTAATGCACATCCCTGCTTAAAAAACCCTGACTTAACTAAGCCACACAGATCTGAAAATAAAGTTGAAAAATTCATTTTAAATGGCAAATAAAATTTCAATGTAAGAAAACTGTAAAATGAATAAGCATTTTAAAAATAATAAGGATTTCTCACAATTATCCTTCACATTGCTGAAAGGAATCAACATTATTTACAGACGAGAGCATAGATATTTAAATATTCCCTTTGATATCGCTTCTGCTCACTGATCTTCTGATCTCTTTTATCGCCTGCAGCCTCTCTTAATGCTGCTCAATGTATTTCCTGCCTGGCACACACAATCTGTATAGGACTGTGCCAAACAATTTAGGTTTATATTGGCCTCTAACCTAATGTTCAATCTCGATACTATTGCGTTTTCTGACAGATTTTCTTTGACCTTCCTTTACATGATCCTTGAGGATATCCAAACTCACCATGGTCTCCCTTGGTTACTACAGTGGCTAATAACTTTTCTGCTCCTCTAATTAATTCTGAAGCACAGCAATGGGATTTGCCTAATGTGGTTGATCCAGCCAATTGTGCTTAATAGTCCCTCCTCTTCTGATAAACTCAGCAGCATAACTATGAACTTGCCTCAACCTAACCTACATTCACCCTCCTTGCTGGACCAGAGTGCTGGGTAAATTGAAAGGATTAGGTCAGAGATAATAATCCAAATAGATAACTTCTAAACCGGCTATTTTCTCTGAGCCTGAGTAGTAACCCTCATCCTCCCCTCAGGAGCTGACAGCAACACCACTTTTAGATATGACACAGGCGTAAGAACAACCTGACTGCACACGTGTCTTTTTTATCCCCTTACTCTACCTCATGAGCCCAGGCACAGTTCTCTTACTGTGACTTCAGAACTGATTTTTTGCTGCTTTTGTAACAGGCAGAGTTTTTTCAGCTTTTCATAGGGGCACAGTTTATTAGATGCTTTTCCAGTGGGTGGATCTACTCCATGAGCAATGGTTCTTCTCCAACTCAGCGCAGCACCTATGACAGCTCCTCCCATGCTGATGTCCATCCCCTGTGACACTGGAGTTGAAAGTCCGTGTGAGTCTGAAGGAAGATTCTCATTTACCTGGGCACGACGCGGCAGTGACTTTGACGCTACAAGCACTCTTTGAAATAATACTATGGTTTGACCTGAGCAGAGACATTCCATTTCTCTTAGAATACCCAGGAAAAGGGTTGTTTTCTAGCTGGTGTCAACAGTTGGGTGCCCACAGTGCATAGCACGGTTCTAAAGAATGGGTAAGTACTGCCTTCCTCAGGCATGTCCCAAGACCATGGACCTGTCTAAAAATAGGAGATAGTGAAACTTCCTTCTCACAGAGCACTGGCTTTCAACTGGGATTGTACCACCTCCTAATGGACATTTTGGAAATGTGTAGGGGTGTTTCTGATTATCACAGAAGTCAGAGGGCACTACTGGCACTTAATGGTGAAGATGAGGGAGGAGGGAGGCAAGGATTCTCTATGACCTGCAACATTAAGAACACTCTTGCACAATGAAAAATTGTTCCACATCCTGCACTGCTCCTAAATGTCCCACAGAACAATCAGTATAAGTGAAAATCTGCTTGTAAGTTTCTGAGTCTAGAGTCTAAGTCCATTTTACATTTAAATATAAACTATTTTTGCACAGTTTTACTATAAACTAAATTAAGCAGGGATACAACTACAAAGTAAAATAAGGAAAAGTGTCACTTTGATTCGTTGGAAACTCTACCAAGAGTTGTTCATGATTTCATGAAATCATGTCACCATTAACTGTGCCACTTCTAGTATTTGAATCAACTCCATCAATCTAGTCTTGGAGCTGTCCCACTAACAATGATTCTATGTATGGGGAACATCATCTGACTACTTCACTATGTTTTCCAGAGCAGTGGTGCCTATGCATTTGCATATTAAAATACATATTTTATTGGTAATTTCATTCCTTGGATTTTCCATTTACATTACAATAAAATATTATATTGATTTTTAAAAATATTTTATATGTGGGTAAGCTATATGACCTATGAATTTTATTTCAGGAAAGTAAAGAGTAGTGTTACAAAACACTTACTATATAAAAAGGAGACCTTGTCTGTTAGGATTGGGAACCTCTTCTAGGTATAAGGTGTTCTTCAAATAGACTTTATTTATAATAACATGCCTGAGGATAACAAACTCTAAACCCAATCTGCCACCTACCAAACACGACTAGCATAAAAGCCTATTTATACATAACTTTCTTATGCTGAATATAATAATAACAACTCTTATTAATTGAACACACAGAATGTACCAGGCACTGTGCTATATACTTTTCATATATCACATCTAACCCTCAACTCTCCAAGGGAGGTAGCATTTATTATTGGCTCTATTTTACAGGCAAGAAAACTGATGCAGCACAAAGGTTAAATAACTTGACTGAGGTCAGACCATTTATAAGTGATTTGACCCAAATCGATCAAATTCCAGTGCCACCGACTTTGCCAAAGACCAAGACGGATAGAATTCAAAGAAGTTGGTAAGTAGCTAGGAACAGCCACGCCCAGTTTGGATTAACTGAAAAAGTGAAAGCAGAGAACAAACGGGACACTTATTACCATCGATTGCCATCCCCCTTGGTCCTCCATCCTGACACTAGGACCCTCACTCAAGTCCCAGCAAGTTCCTACACTCCTCGTACTCTGAGCAACAGTACTTGAAACGTGGCTAATCTGAACTGAAATGTGCTATACATGCAAAATACATATGAAATTCCAAAGACACACAAAACAAGAATGCAAAATATCCCATTAATAATTTCATGTATACATTCTCATGATAATGTTTTGGGAGGTATTGGGTAAAAATATATTATTGAAATTAATTTCACCTATTTTTATTATGCTTCTAATGAGGCTTCTAAAAAAAATTAAATTATACACCTGTGGCTCACATCATATTTCTATTGGACAGAGCTGAGATAGATGGTTTTCCTATAATTTAGTATCCTTTCCCGCACAACAGAAATCTGCAGAAGCTTGAAGGCTTGGGCAACTGCTTCCTGGAGTGGCCATTCAGGTCACTGGAAGCAGAAGGAGAAAACGGCATGGGTGCGTGGGGAGGAGAGGGTCAGCAGACATTCCTGCACATTTTCGTCGTGTCATTTTGGTCACTCAGATCGTGGAAACCACATGTTCATTCAGTATTCATTACTGTTATTTTTATTCCATATGCTTCATACAACTGCCAACACATGGGAGCAGTAGGCAAAATCTGGAACAGAAGCTGTGTTTGAATACACATGTAAAGAAAAGTCAAAATATTTAACGTGTTATCTAAATATGATATTGTTTCTATTTACTAACAGTGAAGAAGAAAATAAGTGGCTCGTAGCTCTACCAAAACCCAGACAAGTAGTATTATCTCATCATAGATGGAAAACACTAGAAATAGTTTAAATATAAACTAATTAAAGGCAAGGGAGTAAGTTCGTGACCTCTCAAGATCAGTCCCCCGCATTATCAGACCTCCAACTTCTGTACTGTGATTCTATTAATAATAGTAAAAAAAAAAAAAAAAAAGGAAGAGAAAACAGAAAGAAAACTGAATTCAATGAAGTTGACTACAGAGACCAATCACAATTATTTTACTTCATGCTTATTAACTGAACAAAATGTCAAGTAAAAAAAAGGCTTATAGACAAAGCATGTGTACCACCTTAATGTCTAATAATAGAAGAATTGTTTATCACTTCTGATGCATCCTTACTATGAGATATTACACATTTTGGAAAGCGAAGAAGAATGCTGTGATGATTTTCTCCCATCCCATTTCATGGCCCTTAGAGAAACTCAACACACTCTGATACACAAGACCTGGCCACGCCAGAAAGAGCAAAAAGGAGCTTCAAATTATTACATGGATGAAAGTGTGAAGCAACTATTATAACAACTTGGCTCAGGTCTCTGAGCTCATTACTGGGCACGTGCCCATGAGGACATTTAAGAGTCTTTTCAGCTGAGCCACCAAGCTGTGGAGGAACTGCAAAGCCCTTCCCACATCATTTTTCTGGAAGAAACTAAGCAAAACACAGCCACATTTTGGAGACTGTTTTGTTTCCAACTCAAATGTGATCTAACCTCAAAAATTGTTTCTGAAGCCCGCCACAGAAGGGTGAATTCATCTCTCACTTCTCTCTGCTCCTTAACTAATGTCACTTATCTCTTTCTACTTATCACATAATTAGGCATGTACACGTCTGTCTTCCCAACCAGATTATAACTGTGCGACGGCAAGGGATAAGTCTTATTCATCTTTGCATTTCAGCTGCTACCTGGTACATAGTGAGCACTTACTAAGTTTTTGTAGTGTTGGGTTTAAACCCTCTCGACTGTTCTAAAGAGCAGCAGCAAAGAGGAGGCATCAGCAAAAGTACATCGGACTGAATGATTGGCAGAGCTGAGTTATAATCCAGGCTCCACCACTTCACCTCTCCTGGGTTCAGTTCCACCCTTTGTAAAGCAAGAGGACTAAGCTAGCCTATCTCTGAGGTCCACTTCCCTTCCAACTCTTTGTGCTTCTGCTAACTTCTGCTTTGAAAAGTCTGAAAATGTTTTCATTTTGTGGTCTAAAAACCAGCAGATTCTTCTACTAAGGATCCAAAATAGAAATTTTGCTTCCCATGTTTTAATTATTCCCTGAAAAGTCCAGATCGGATTTTTACCACCTCCAGAAAATCTATATCAAACTTTATCAACCCAATTTGAGATTTCTTCTAATAAATGACAGACTGATTTTTATTTTCCTAAGGAACACTCCAGGTTAAGCTTCTCTGTATAAGAGTTTGTTTAGGGGTATGCATATGTGAGAAAAAGAGAGTGAGGAAAGAGACAGAGCTCTCTAAAAAAAAAAGTGAAATCTCCTCTAGAGCTGGTGCCATATCCATTTTTTCCTTTTGAACTGCTGATTGCCCACCCTCTCTTGCATATAGGATGGTGCTTGATACATAATATATGCTTATTAAGTGATTGAGGAATAAATAACATGTAATGAATGAATGAGTAAATATAAGATTGGATTTTTTGAAAACTATTACCAAAATATCTTTGCAGAATCGCATAAGAGCAGTATGAATTTGTGTATGTCTTGGCTTTTGGCTTTTCCTTAGAAAGCCTAGATACCTAAGCCAAAAAAAAGGTGTGGGGGGAGGGGTGGGAACTGCCAATAAATGTAAAAGGAATAAATAACTGCACAGCCAGGGAAGTCAGGTAAAATTAAAATGTCATCTTCACCTAGAGATACCAGAGGGACTCATCTGGGAGAAGTAGTGCAGGCAGGTCACATCGCCGAGATTAATTCTCAGTAGAGGCTACCCGGACGTTTGAATCCACCTTCAGCAGCTCACCATGGAATTCAAAGTTATTTTTGATTGACCTCCAATGCCAACTGACAGTCACCTCTAAAACCTACAAGAAAAAGAGTTGAGGGGGCTGGCCCCGTGGCTTAGTGGTTAAGTGTGCACGCTCCACTACTGGCATCCGGGCGCGCACCGACGCACTGCTTGTCCAGCCATCCTGAGGCGGCTCCCACATACAGCAACTAGAAGGATGTGCAACTACGACATGCAGCTATCTGCTGGGGCTTTGAGGAGAAAAAGGAGGAGGATTGGCAATAGAGTTAGCTCAGGGCCCGTCATCCTCAGCAAAAAGAGGAGGATTGGCACGGATGTTAGCTCAGGGCTGATCTTCCTCACAAAAAATAAAAAATAAAAAAAATAAACAGAAATTTCTGAAAAAAAAAGAAGAAAAGAAAAAAAGTTGGGGATTATGGTTTCATGACTTTCTAAGATTACTGGTACCTTTGTGACTTACCTTTAATTGTTGGTGTCTGCAATAGATTTCTCTATAATAACTGAATTTTGAGAAAAAAATGTAGACACAAGTATCATATATTTAGGCAAAACAAATCAAGCTTGAGGAAAGAGGAACTTCAGGAAATAGACCGGGAAATGACAAATGTAACATAGAAAGAAGAGCAAGCCAAATCCTGCTCCAGGAAAAAAGAAAATGGTGTAAAGGATAGTCTGGGACTGAAGTAATCCTAGAGTTTAACTGGCAGTAAATCCACTTGACTCCTCCAGCAGAGTGCCTCAGTACATGGAAAGAGCTCAATAACTATAGAGTGCAACACTCTCTATTAAGAAGTATGAATGACTGAAGTAACTCAGGATGAACTGTGGAAATAGCTGTGATATAAGCCATCAGCATATAAGCAAAAGGGAGAGAAAGGCTCTAACACTTTCATCCTCTTTTCCACTCATCATCTAAAAAGCTTGGCAAACAAGGAGGAATTAAAGCAATAATACTACTAAGTATTGAAGTATAAAGTGGTACTGATGATTTTCAAGATTTGCTATTCAAAAGATAATTTTACGTCTTGATTAAAGGCTTAATTTTGGAAAATAATAAAACATTAATTAGTATTAATATGGAAATTAAAGTGATCAAAAATTTCCTGTCCGTCAAACTTAAACAAAAGTCTTTCTGGTAGGCAGCCTCCAATAAGACTCCTAATTATTCTTGCCACCTGGTATGCATGTTCCTGTGCTCTCCTCTACCACAGTGAATAAAGGTGGTCTGTGTAACCATGGGATATTGCAGAAATGATGGAGTGTGACTTCTAAGGGTGAAGAGACTTCCTCCAAGGTGGAGGTTAACAGAGAAAATCTGAGAGTGGGGCAGAAATAATAAGGAAAAACCACCTGGCATCACAGCCCCACCCTAAGTACAAAGTAACCCAAAAGGAATTTGAAGCTTATGGTACACTGAAGGTAATCACAGCACAACAAGACCCAAACTCAGCTCAACTTCTGACACAAATGGCCTGCAGAGGAAGAGGCACGCCCATTGCTAGGCAGAAATATCCTCAGTCTCTATTGCTGTATACACATTGTCCAGCATTCAATCAAAAGCAACTAGCAAGATGATGGATTTAAATCCATCCATATCAAAGATTATTAATTGTAAATGGTAGAAACACACCAATAAAAATAGGGAATGATTCTACTGGATAAAAAATCAAGACCCAATTATATGCCATATACAAGAAATATATTTTTAAGTATATAAACATAGATTAAAGGTAAAAAGATAGATAAAGATATATCATGTAAACACTAATTAAAAGAAAGCTGAAATGGCTATATTAATATCAGAAGAAGTAGACTTTAGAGGAAAAAAATAATACAAGGGATTAAAAAAGGACATTGCAAAGAAAAGAAGACATTACATAATGATAAAGAAGTCAATTCATCACGAAGAAAAAACAATCCTAAATTTGTATGCACCTAACAACAGAGCTTCAAAATACATGAAGCAAAATCTGAAAGAACTGAAAATGAAAATAGACAAATCCACAATTAAAGTTGATGATTCAACAATCTTCTCTCAGTAAACAATAGAACAAGTAGACAGAAAATAGGTAAGGATATGGAAAATCTGAATAACACTATTGACCAACTTAACATAATTGATATTTATAGAATGTTCCACCCAACTATAACAGAAAGTAAATTCTTTTCGGGTACACATAGAACACTCACCAAGATAGACCATATCCAGGACATAAACCAAACATCAAGAAATTTAAAAGAATTGAAATCATACAGAATGTGTTCTCTGATCACATGGAATCAAACTAGAAATCAATAACAGAAAGATATCTGAAAATTTCCAAAATATTTGGAAATCAAGCAGCACATTTCTGAATAACTATGTCAAAGCAGATGTCACAAAGGAAGTTAGAAAATATTTTGAATTGAATGAAAACACAACATATTAAAATTTTTGAAATGCAGCCAGAGCAGTGCTTAAAGGGAAATTTATAGCAATAAGTGTTTATACTAAAGAAGAAATCTTAAATCAATTACCTAATCTTCTACCTTTAAAAATATTTTTTAAAAAGAGTAGATCAAACCCAAAGCAATCATAAGGAAAAGAATAATAAGAGCAGAGCAGAAATCAATGAAATTGTAAGTAAACAACAAAAAAAGAGAAAATTGAAGAATCTAAAATCTGGGTCTTTTTAAGATCAATAAAATTGGAAATTCTATAGCTAGACTGACCACAAAAAGAGAAAGGCCCTCATTACCTACATCAAGAATAAAAGAAAGGACAAAGCTATAGTTCCTATAGACGTTAAAAGAATGATTAGAAAATATTAAACGAATTCTGTATCCGTCTTCTTTTGCTCAACATTTTTTGGAGGAGGAGTTTATCCACGGTGTTGCGTATGGCAATAGTTAATTGATCTTATTGCAATACGGTAAGTCACTGTATAAATATGCCATAATTTATTGAATTTTTCTACTATAAATTGGCTCTTTTATTGTCCCCATTTGAGAGCTATTGTGAATAGAGCTGCTATGAACATTCTTGTATATGTCTTTTGGTGCACTTACAAACACAGTTTTGTTAGATATATACCTAGGAGTGGAATTTCTGGATTATGGCTATGCATATGTTCAGTTTTAGTACACACTGCCAAATGGTTTTCCAAAGTGACTGTGAATTTATACCTTAACCATTAGTATACAAGAGTTGCATTTGCTCTACATTACATGTAGGATTCATGAATACTTATTTCCATTGTAGTTGACAGTATTTATTCTCATGCAAGGCCCTTTCTTATTTCCAAATACTGTTTGCCTTTCTCAGACTTTGTGAGGCATCATGTCCTCGAATACCCTAATGTATGGAGACAGGACAGAAGGGGAATAAATATCAAGCTCAAATGGTTCCTTTGACTATCTTCTCACTGTGTTTGAGGTGAAGAAAACACACCCCGCTTCTTCCCTTTAAAGGGGGGAAATTGTCACACAACAATAGCTTTCTTTTTTTTAATTGTTGTAAAGTGTATATAACCTAAAATTTGTCATTTTAGCCATTTTCATGTGTACAATTCAGTGGCATTAATTATAGTCACAATGTTGTGCAACCATCACCACTCTCATTTCCAGAACTTTTTCATCATCCCAAACAGAAACTCTGCACCTGTTAAATAATAACTCTCATTACCCCCTCCCCCCAGCCCCTGGCAACTACCATTCTACTTTCTGTCTCTATGAATCAACAGCTTTCTCTTAAATATTCATCACTAAATCTTCTGCCTATATTAAAGTAGCCTATCTTATTATGCCCTTACTACAGCTACAATGCCAGAGTCACAAAACAGATTCGTGAATACTTCCTCTGAGAATTTGCATCTTGGTCTGACCCCTCCCTTTGGAATTTCATTCTTTGCATATGTTGACAGCTCAGTCAAAATTTCTAAATTAAAATCCTATTACATGAGCATGAAATCTTAGTGAATTACTTTTTTTCCTTTAATCTTCCTGTATCTCTGACTGTATTTTTGTACTGTCCTTCTAAAGAGTCAATTTTTTCACAGAAGAGTCTCCATTAGCTCTGCTTACCATAACGTGGCTGATGTTTGAACTTCCTGTTTTTGCTTTGACAATTTAGGAAGCAAAATGTTTCCTAATTTGGGAAATGTGGGTTTAATAAATCTACTCTGCATCAATTGGACTGGGCTGAATTTAGCTGATATCGTGGGAGTTCCTCAATAACTCAGCATTTGTGTCATCCTGCTAAAGGATGTTCTTACATATTTGCACAGCACTTTTGGCCTCTCCAGTAAATTGAAGATAATGAGAACTGGCAGTAAAGCATCAGAAATTGTCTCTTTGTGGTAATACATGGAGGA
The DNA here is from genome assembly GCF_057802395.1 of Ceratotherium simum simum. NCBI lineage: Eukaryota > Metazoa > Chordata > Mammalia > Perissodactyla > Rhinocerotidae > Ceratotherium > Ceratotherium simum. The sequence continues at coordinate 14,868,656 of NC_141913.1, forward strand.
ATTGCCCAAAAAGTGTGATCTATTATCTATAACAAGTTCTTTTGAAATTTCCTTATGAGCAAAACAGATTCTTCAGTTCTCAAATGACACTCTAACCTGGATAAAGAGTGATTTTTTTTTCTCCCCATAGAGTGCAGCATCTGCCTAATTTGAAGGAGTACATATAGATTGATAACTAATTTTCCAAAAATGTGCTGTCATTTCACATTGCCAACACTCTGTATTTTCCCAAAACCAGAGCTTAAACTGGAAAGGGCCTCAAGAGATCTGTGCTCTAGTATTATTTCAGGGGAAACTGTCCAAACTAGCAGTAAGGAACTTTCCATCAATAACAGACAGCACCAGATCTCAAAGAACTCAAATGATCCCACAGACCAGTGAGTATTTCGACAAAAGGGCAAGTCATCACCACCTACAACAGACAATTCGGTGCAGCAGATGGAGGGCTTCCCTGTCTAAAAATCTTCCCATTTAAGCTCAGCAAACTTGTTTCATTAGGGCGAGATAGTAAATATTTTAGACTTTGTGGGCTATATAGTCTCTGTCACAACTACTCAACTCTGCCATTGCAGTTCAAAAGCAGTTAGAGACAACATGGAAACAAATGGGCATGGCTATGTTACAATAAAACTTTATTTACAAAAACATAGTGGACACGATCTGACCCACCATCCATAGTTTGCCAACACCTGCTCTGCATAGTCTTGAATTCTAAATCAGTTGTCTACACTTTTGCATTAAAAATTGTCCTTTGCATTAAGATTGTCCTTCTTTGCACTAAAAATTGTCCCTTGCAATTATGTCTGTAAGGAGTCACGTTATCAAAAATTCCTTGGTGTGTATAGCAGACCCCAATCCCTTATCCTTTCAGCCTGAGTTCTCCTATATCTACTTCAGTTGCTGATAGACTGATAGCATCCTACTTCAAGACCCTGAATCTCTCTTCTCTGGATGAGGGTTTTCTCCAGAACGTGAAACCCAGGTATAGGGATATTAATCCCTCCAGAGTGACCTACAACCATGGGAAGATGAGAGTCAGTGGATAAATGACAGCCACCCTGTCTCCAGAGAGATGATTCTGAGATATGCTCCACATGTTCTTTTGGAGGACCCCAGGTGGAATTGAGTTCCAACTGCCTAAAGCATAATCTGTTCATTACAGACAATGTACTGGCATTTTTCCTGTCCCTATCTCACTTCCTCCCTTGTGCTTCCTTGAATCACTTCCCAAATCAGCTACTTGCACTTAACATTCTTGTCTTAAAGACTACTTTTGAGGCAACCCAAGCTAGGACAAATGGATTCATATATTTTCTGGTGTTCCTCCGTAGCAGAAAAGACTGGAGTGCATGAAAACATTGGAAGTTCTACGAGTGAGAAGGAACAGAACAGAAATTTTGATAGCGGGGTAGAAGGCACTGAAATGGATTGTGGGCACATAAGATGTGAGGTGATGAAACAAGCCATTAGTCCAAACGTAGGTCAAACCCCCCGATTCATGACTTACTATTTGATTACCTGACTTTGGGCAAGTCATTAAACTCTCCGAAGCTCTGTTTTCTAATCTGAAATATGGGAAAAATCACGCCCCTATGTTTTTTTAAACAAACTTTTTTACAGTTTTAGATTCACAGAAAAATTGTGAAGATAGTACAGAGAATTTCCATAAACTCCTAACCCAGTTTCCTCTACTATTAACATCTTATGTTAGTTTGTTACAATTAATGAACCAATATTGATATATTATTAACTGAAGTCTGTACTTCATTCAGATTTCCTTAGTTTTAACCTACTGTCCTTTTTCTGTTCCAGGATCCCATCCAGAATATCATACTACATTTATTTGTCACGTCTCCTTAGACTCCTCTTGACTATAGCAGTTTCTCAAACTTTCCTTTTTTTGTGATGAGCTTGAGAGTTTTGAGGAGTACTGCTGAGGTATTTTATAGAATGTCCCTCAGTTGGAATTTAATCAATATTTTCCTCATGATTAGACTGGAGTTATGGGTTTGGGGGAGGAAGATCACAGAGGAAAATATGTATCATTTTCATCACATCATGCCAAGGGTAGATATTATCAACGTAATTTTCACTGCTGAAGTTGTCCTTGGTCACCTGGCTGAGATAGTGTTTGTCAGCTTTTAACACTATAAAATTAAACTTTTCCCCCATTTCCAAACTGCACTTTGGAAGAAAGTCATTATGTATAGCCTACACTCAAGGAGTGGAGAATTATGGTTTACCTTCTTGAGAGAAAGGAGGTACATAAATTATGTGGAAATTTTATCTGAGAGATTTGCCTCTTCTTCTCCCATTTATTACTTCAATCATTAATTTATATCAGTAAGCACTCATAGATATTTATATTATCTATTGAGTTAGAATCCAATTCTACTTTATTTGTTTTATTGCTCATATTGTCCCAATTTGGTCATTAGGAGTCTTTCAGTTGGCTTCTGTGTCTTTTAACAAACCCCCTTAGTGTGGGATTTTCTCCAAGCACTTCCTTACTTTCTGGTGCTACAGATGATCCTGGCTCATCTTGTGTTTTTCCTGTCCCAGTCCAATCAGCCATTTCTCCAAGGATCCCTCTTCCCTTTATTGGGAATGTTATTAGAAACCAAGATCTGGGTGCTAGGTGTTCTCACTATGTTCTTTTAAGGCTTGAGTGAAATAAAAATAAATAAGAGCCCCAACATGATCCTCACAGGAGCTATTCAACAAATATAATTTAAATATGAATTTTGGCTAGTTCCAGCACTGATGAGGATAGTCCCTAATAAATTATCACTGTATGTTTGAAATAATAATGAATAATGCTATAATACCCTTCATTTATTTCAGAGAAAGAGAAGCTTAAAGGCAAATTGGGAAGGCTACACTTGTGGAGACTTGGCTTTCTTCCAAGAGTGTATGTAGTCCTTGGATCCTCCATGCTGTTCTAAATTATTCAGGTTTCATAAAATCCTGTTCTTTACCCCAAGATTATAATTATATTCATTCCATATAAACTCTGAAATTTCTGCTATTTTGTCATGAGTTATGATTTCCATATTCTCATAGAAGAAAAGAAGGAAGTTGTAAAAGCAAATGACCTAAGTTTCCACCTTCAGAAATCAGAAAAAGAAAGAAAATTGAACCCAAAGTAAGCAGAAATGAGGAAGTAATAGAGGTAAGAGCAGAAATAAATAAAATGAAAAATGGAGAAAGAATATGGAAAATTAACATGTTCGAAAGTTGGGTTCTTTGAAAAGATTGGTAAAAATAATATTCTAATAAAACTAACCAAGAAAAAAGGGAAAAGTCACAGATTACCAGTATCAATAATGAAGAAGAAATATCACCACAAATAACACAAATAAAAATGACAATAAAGAAATATTTTAAACATCATGCCAATAAATTCAACATTTTACATGAAATGGACAAACTTCTTGTCAATCAGCATGACAAGAAATAGAAAACATGATTAACTCTACATGTGGCAAATAATTGAATTCATAATTAAAACATTTCCACAAAGAAAACTCCATTCCCCAAACAGCTTCACTGGTGAATTCCATCAAATGTTTAAGAAGGAAATACGACACAAATTTACACAAACTTACACAATCTCTTAGAATATATAAAGTCTTTGTCTTACACAAACTCTTTAAAATAGTAGAAAGAAAACACTTCACAATTCATTTTATGAGGCCAGAATAACCCTTCTAGAAAAACCTGACATGACATTATAAAAGAGAATAACTACACACCAATAGCCCTAATGAACATTGGCAAATTAGCAAATCAAATGCAGCATATTGTAGTACAATATGAACAAAGGCATTTATCTAAGAATGCAGGGTTGGTTAATATCTGCAAAAAATTCATTATAATTCACTACATTAAAGAACACAATCATACAATCACTACCTTAAAAGAAAAAATACTCATCAAAGAAACACCTACACTAATGTTACACTTAATGGGAAAATATGAAAAACTTTTCAACTCAAAATCAGGAACAAGGTAAGAACGTTCACTCTGATAACTGCTAAGCAATTGTATTGGAGGTCCTAGTCAGTGCAATGAGGCAAGGAGCAAAACATAGAAGCATAAAGATTGAAAAGGAAAAAGTGAAACTGTCTTTATTCACAAATATCATTTTTTATGTAGAAAATCCTAAGTCTACAAACTACTAGAACTAATATGTAAATTTCGCAAGGTCTCAGGATACAAGGTCAATATACAAAAAGCAATGGTATTTCTATATATTAGCAAAAAATAATTGGAAAAATTTACTAAATGAAGAGATATACTATGTCTATAGATTGTAAAACACAATTTTGTTAAGATGTTCATCTAGAACAAGGGTCAGAAAACTATTTCTATAAAGAGCGAAATAGTGAATATTTTAGGCTTTGTGGGCCATACAGTCTCTGTTCTATCTACTCAACACTATCATTGTAGGACCACTCAGCTATAGACAATGCATAAACAGATGAGCCTGGCTGCATTTCAATAGAACTTTATTTACAAAAACAAGTGGTGGGCTGCATATGGCCTGCAGGCTATAGTCTGCCAAACTCTGATCTAGAATATTAATTTTGTTAACATATTCATTTAGAATATATAAGGAACTCCTATAAATCAATAATAAAAGATAACCTTTTAATAAAATGGGCAAAGACTTTCACAGACACATTAGTAAAGAAGACATACAAATGGTCAACACATACACACACACAGAAAATAAATGACCTACATACATATGAAGTTTTTCAACACTTTATTTCAACACAAATCAATTATTTAAGTACTGATCTGTTTAGAGTAAGTACTATAGACTTTAGATTAGCTTTGCCCACAAATAGAAGCACTCTTTCGCTTAGAGATGTAGTCTCCCTTCTTGCCACAGAGGTGTTTTCAATAATACTAGGTGAGAGAGTGTGGGAAGCCCCTGGGTTGGTGAAGGGGCACATGGCCAGAACTGTCACAACAGCTTCAGAATTCAAGGGACCACAAATGCCTTCTTTGAAATGCAGACAGTTTTATTGAATCTATCTGGGATTTTTTTTTAAAAAACACCCTCACAAAAACTGCAGCTGAGGTTAGTTACTTCTGTACATTCCTTCCACATTACTTTTCCTTGTTTGCTTACTTTGTGTTTTTTTGTGAAAGTTGAAAAGAAAAGGAGAAAACAATCAGATTTTGCTCTTAACACTGGTCAAATTAAAACATCATATATATACAAACAAAGTTTAATTATGTAAACAAATTTTAATCTTTGACAAAATCCAATCATTTCCCCTAGATATGTGCCACAAATGTTTAACAAGTATTTGACACCTACTATATGAAGAGGATCCTAGGGTGTACATGTAGACCTGATCCTTTGGAATATCAGTTTAGGGTAGCATGGGGTGAGGACTCAGGCAAATCTGAATTAAAATCCCTACCCTGCCTCTTAACTATCTGTGTGAGCCTGGATGAGGCACATCAACTTCTTTGTTTCTTCATCTGAGAAATGGGGACAGTATTACCCACTTTATGTGTCTCCATGAAGATAAATGACATAATGTACATTGAGTACCTGGACACAGCAGGCATCCAGACATTTGTTCCCTTTCCCATTTCCTTCACAGCTTAGAAGTTCAGCTGTGAAGAACTAGTGGACGACAAAGAACACCATGCACCCAGTTTCAGACACATACTAAAACCCAAAGTCATGTGGTCTTTATCCTTCTGGATTGTAAAAGTAGAAAGGTAGTGATTAATCAGGAACGACTGTGTACAGCACAGAGCATCCTCATTACACTCAGAACAGAGAGCCTCTGACTGCAGAAGCATCAACTAAAAAAAGCTCTCTGCCTTCCTGGTTGTAAAAATATCCTAGAATTTACCCTTTCAAAAATTATTTTCCAATTTGCTTGCCCACATCCAAGGAGTGCTTAGTTTCATTTTTGTTAATGAAGTTGGATAAATAATTGGTTGGGAGAGTGAGTGTTTGCTATTGTGCTCATTCCTCAAAGCAGATTTCATCATGAATATCTGGGTGCCGGGAGTCTCAGAGTAAAGCAAACACGTATTTGTTGTCCTACACTCTGTGCTCTCCTGCATATCTGAACAGGCCTTCCCTAATTTACAATCCAAGGAACAGACCATACGTTGAATTAGAACAATGTATAACATGTATTATGCAATCAACATAGTGGTGCCTACTCCCAAGAACCCTTTGATATTCCTTAAATGTCATGACAATCATGTGTCTTCCTCCTTCAGACCAGAGATTAAAGATATAATTTCCTCCCTTTAGAAAATTATAACTTGTCTTATCTCTTACCATGGCAAGATAGCATCATTGTTGCTTCTTCCCCAACCCTGCCTTTATCTCTCAAGACTCCAGTATCAATATTAGTATTGCAGAGGCATGTGCACATGCTCTCATGTTGGTGAATATACATCCAAGACTTCTCCATGCTAATCTTATGTGCTACAAGAAACTCATTCTGTCTAATTTATCAGAATCAACAAAAAATATCCTAATGGTTACATGAAACCTTAGTTCTACCATTCTGTAAAAATCTGTTTTAAATTTTTAGAATAACTAAAGCAAATATTTGATAGAGGCCAGATTCCAAAACTAAGGAGAAGTCAGCAGATTGATAACGTATAAATATAAGTAATCTGATAAAGATTCATTTTAAGCAAATATTCCCTCATAAGAGCTTAGATTTGGAGAGGAAAAATGGAACACAGGGGAAGAAATATATTCTAATTGGAAAATAACCATTATTGAGTTTTATGAAACTCTGGAAACTTTATACAATTAGTGTAGCAGGTTGCTTAAAAGCAGGGGTCCTGTTCTGTCACTCACTAGCTGGGTGACCTGAGGACATTGCTTCATCTCTCTAAGTCTTAGTTTCCCTGACAACAAAATAGAAATTGTAATAACATTATTTACCTCATACAGTTACCATGAGGACTGAATGAGCTAATGCATATATAACTGCTTAAGTGACAAAGACAAAATGTATTCTTGCATGAATTCTCCAATGTTTCCTCCCACACAATCCTTTAAAAGAAAAGATTTGTGTTTCTCTTTTCTTTCTTTTGCTTTCTTTTTCTTTTCTTTTCTTCCCTCACTTGCCCTTGAAAGAATTGTCTTTGCTCACTACACTCCCAGGATTTTGAGATACAGGTTCAGAATAATGGTGGGATCAGGGGAGTAGGAGTAATAGAAGTGGAGAAAAGTAGGAGAGAAATAAACAAACCCTGCACAGACTTCAGGGAAAATGAGAGGCAGTTGTGTGGAGACACCAGAGCAGGTGGGGTATTGGTTATTTTAGGAGAGGAAAGGGGCCTTTGAGATGTATTGAGATTTGTGTTGCTCTGGGTTATGGATTGAATACCCTTTAATGATATCGACGTTTCCGTTTAATTATTTGGGGTTATTGTTCTGTGCTTCTTTAAATGTGACTCTGTACAGAGACTGGAACACATAGGACTCTACCTTATATATGTTATTACCATGATGGTGAAAATGACAACAATGATGTTTCTCATTGTATGGTCTTCTTCCAAATGCAAATGTCTGTGGGAGTTGTAGTCACTAATTCTCCATGAGGACAGGATACTGTTTTGAGGTCAAAGTATACTCAAAGAAGATAGCATGAAACAGTATATTCTGGGTTCTAAATGGGAAATTGATGCTACCTCTTTGAGGAATTATTAGCAAAATTTTAAGGGACTTTAAGAAATATTTTCCCCAACAACTTCTCTAAGGTCTCCAAACCTGACAAAGTTAGCCAGAAGCTCCTAAAATATTTTGACATATAAGAAAACAAACTGGAAGGTGGAGAATAGGGAAAGCCAAAATCAAGTTACGCAAGGATGTACAGCAATTAGCACTTAACAAGATAGAAGCCTTTGGTTCCCAATTTCCACATCTGTAAAGTAAAAAGGGTGACAGATCACACTATGTCTCAAGGAGCATTAAGGTCTCATGGAGATAACTTTGAGATGAAAACGGTGACGTGAAAAACAGAACTGAGTTGTCAGAGCTCCTAGTCCTTTAACCCAGCTTCAATCAAAGAGACATACTCTCGTAACTTTTATTGATGGAGGATAAAATTACACTTGGAATTTTTTCAAAAAGAATTCTTTGATTTAAAATTTTTTTTTCAATATTAAATTAGCAGGTCTACTCCTTGCTAGCCCTAAAGTGCTCCCAGACCTAAATATGTCTTAAATATTGCTCTAAACAATATTTTCCATTTAAAGTCTATACAACTGTATTTTATCAGTGATTCACTCTTAATGTTTACATAACATAATTTTATTAAAGAAAAACATTTTATGGGAAAGGTCATTTTAAATAAATTAGCTATTCAACTCTAAAATTTAAAAAAAGAAGTGCAAAACAAATCCAATGAAATCAGTAAATAGAAGGAAATGAATTAATGTGCTAAACATAAAATCATTAGCACAAAACCTGGCACAGAGTAAGTAATCACAACCATTAGCTAAATAAAGATAAAAGGTTAGTTAATAATTTAGAAACCAGAAAAATGTAGCAACTAATAAACCAAGAGCAGGGTCACTGGAGTGGATGTGTGGGGTGGAGGGAAGTGGAACAGGAGACGATAAAACAGACCAAACACTGGCAAATCTGATCAAGGAAAAATAAAATCACAACCCCAAAAAATACCACTAGAAATAAAATAATACTCATGATGTAAAAGATATTTATAATTAGTATACAATATATAAATCTCTATATAACTACTAGAACTTAATAAAACAGAAAAAAAAGAAAAATATACTATCAAATTTGACTTAAGAAGAAAATATATTAAGGATAGATTTTTCAAATGAGTCTTGATTTTGTTCCAAACAGCAAATTTTCCCAATTTATGGAACAATCTACTTCCATCCCACTGGATTTATGATGTTTCCTTTTTCATACATTAAATTCTTTTATATTGTGGGGGTAGTTTTCAAGTGATTTATTCTGTTTAATCTACATACCAAGTTTTTTCTAAAAAAGATTCTAGTCCCATATTGGTTTACTTGTAAGTTCTTTCAAGCTTTCAGGAAAAAATAACGCCCATATTATATAAATCATCCAAAGAATATTTTGAATAATGTAATGCCAACACAAACAGCAGCAAGAAGACGTGCCACAGTCAAAAAAGGGGGTCTGGGCAAATAACTTCTGTCCATTCCTTGATCTCCTTGGATTTGCAATTTAAAAAGTCTTATGCCTCCAACAGCATTTTCTCAGTTCTGCCATTAAGAAAATTACTCACCTCAACCAAATAGAATTTAATATTCATTCAGGCACTGCTCATGCCAATCCCAGGAGCACCACTTCCATCCAACAGTGATTGCTACTAAGCCTGCCTGGCCTTATGACTTGGTGGGTCTGACAGAACTCAGTTCATGATGGGAAGCTCTGTATCCATGGTCACTTGTTCCCAAGGTCAAGCTCTCCATATTTGTACTCAAGATGGCCAAATAGCACTCTACATCCTGTTTACCAAACGTTGTGTAACTCTCTGATGCAAATGGCATGGATTGCTTCAGAACCATAGAGGTCTACGTCATTATTCTCCTAGTTGACATTTTCTATAAATTACATACAATTTCTTTTTCCCACCACAGATACTTCAAATGCCAGGTATGTGGCCCAGGACCCCTTTTCTGCCCTAAACTCTACTCAGAGCTGAAAGTCTTCCTTGTGATTTGGTAAATGAATCAAAGCTGTATTTCCAAGTGTGAAATATGCAGCCTCCAGAAGGAAAAAAAATCCAATCAGTTCTTCACAGTGGTGGGGGGTCCAAAATGCAATAATTTTGTCTTTTACTCTGGAAGGGTATTTCCTGCTATGCCCCACATCACTGAACCTCCAAAAATTTCAGTGATGTGTTGAACCCCTAAATCTTTGTTGGGTTTATCCCCACTCTATGGAAAGCAAGCCCTCCAAAGTACTTATTGTTGATCTGGTATGACTAACATGATGTCATCCATAAGTGTGATATTCTGCAAAATGTCCAGACTATCTGGTCTAGGTCTCTTCAGACTGTGACAGACTTAGCATAGCCTTGGGGCAAGACCATGGATGTGCGCTGTTACCCCTCCCATGGAAATGTGAACTGCTTCAAATCCTCCTTCTTGACAGAGATGGAAAAGAATGTATTTGCCAGATCAATGGCCACATGCCGTATACCCGAGGCTGTATTAATCTGCTCTAGCAAAAATACCATTTCTGAAACCCATCATCCATTCAAAATTTTTGGTTTTTTATATTACATTTTTTGGCTTTCTATCTATCTTGTCCCTGGGAACACTATATTCTATTAACTATCTCCATAGCTCTCTGTAGTTCAAATCCCTGAGCTATCACTCCAAATTTTTTGGTCATTAGAATCATGCCACTTTGCTTTCAATTGTTAAGCACCTAGCCTCTATTAGTTTGGGATCTATCAAATACATTTCTATCCAAGATCTCAGTTCTTTAATATCTCCTGTCATCCTTGGTTTACAGAAGAAAACCAACAAGGAACTTAATAATCATGTTGGTACACCTCTTACCAGCACATTTCTTAGTGCTTTAGTGAATGAAATATCAAATGGGTATTCTCATGGAAAACAACTAACTGTGGATTTTCTGGCATTATGTAGTATACCCACTCTAGTGTGCCTACTTCTTTGGAACTCTTGATCCGTGCTTCCATATTTACCAAAGCATATCTGGCTTTTCTATTTCACTTAGTGTGAGCAATTACTTGTTCCAAACCTCTAAGAGCCAACCTAGAAGGTTTATCACCATATCCAGGGATCCTTGCCAGGATGTTAAATCCTATATCATTGGAGCGTGTGCTCATATTGATAAAATCTCTCTTATAAAATTTATGTTTTGTTCCCTCTTGATCCAAATTCCTAAGGATCCAGTCCCAAATATATTGTTCCAGCTCCTGCCAGTACATGTTGATTACTACAGTTCCTTTGGTAAACAATCCATTTCTGTCCCTAGCAGGCCCAGCACCTTCCCAGCTGGACTACGTTGTAACTTGACCCTAGTTATTAGTCTGGAGGCTAAGAGGGAAAGTTGGGATAGATCTTAAAGGAACATGATTTGTCTTACAAGGCAGAAGCCTTTATATTACCTTTAAACAAGGTGGGAGCACTAACCTTTAGTTTAGGAAAAGTTCACAGAAACTTGGGAATTCAGTGTTTCTGAGAGCTCCTTGCCGTTGGTGACTAGGAGGGAAAGTGCGAGTAGATTCTGAAGGGATGTGACTAATCTTGCAAGGCAGAAGTCTCTATATCATCTTTGAGCAAGACAGAAGAACAAGACTTCAACTGGAAAAAGTGATAGCTCTTACTCCTGCAGGCCCAGAGGGCCCAGGAAATTCCGCATACTTGAGTGCATCAACTCAAATGTCTAGATCCCAAGTGTTAATTTTCCGTTCCTGCCAAATCAGAGTGCTGACATTGGCATAACAGACCCGCTAAGGCTAAAAATTCAAATTTTCCTGGACCTCTACCACTTGCACAGTGAAAACACACACATATACATATACATATATACACACGTATATATACATACACATACACACACATATATAATGAATAAAATTCAATTAATATGTAATTAATTAAGAAAATAAAGAAATCTAAAATAAAATAAGAACCCTGATGAAATGGATGATATGATCACTTTTCTTATGTGCATGGGATGTTTCCAGAATTAATACATGAATAAATGAATGAGTGAATGATTGTTTATTTATCTGTACCTGAAGAAAGCTTAGCTGGTCATCCATCCTACATGGCCTCAATAAAGGGAATTCTAAAAGAAAAAAAAAAAAACTATCAGGGTTAATCTAGCAAATCTAAATGTATAAGGTGCTAGAAATTTTTATTTTTAATTTTTCAATATACACTACTCTTCTAAGCCACAAATATGTAATTAGAAAACCAATCATTGGTTAATTTGGATATTTCAAATCAATGTCTGGAGAGAAATTGCCACATAATTATATTAAAGTATAGATGAAAACATTTTATACTAGTCCATTCTTCTGCTCATCTGTTCTTCCATATTTTTTAGAACAGGCTCTGCCAATAGTCCTTGCTTTTCACCCTCCTTTCTTTAACCTTCAGATTAGAAGCATGTTCTATTTGTGAGAACCATTTGATGTTCAGAAGACTCAAAAAGCCTTGTGAAGTACTTTGAAAACCTCTTGAGATCTTTTATGCCACTTTAGGCAGTTCTTCCTATCAATAGGAATTTGAAATCTCTCCCCTGCAAATTACCATTTTCCTTAGTTCATAAGCCCAACCTGCAAGGTTAAAATGCGTCAGGGATTTGAAAAATTCCAAGTTAAATCCCCCGATAGAAAGCAGTGTGATCAAACACAAAGACTCACGATTCTAATCATTTTTGATGCCTAGATGGACCATGACCTTGAGCAACTTAGTTAACTCTTTGATTACTTCATTGTATAAAGCAAAGAGAAACGAGTGCTTGGATCAGCCAAATTTGCAGGAGAAATGAGAGTGTCACAAGCAATGTTTGTCAGAAGCAAATGCACACCTCAAAAGATGACCTAGAAATCCATAATTTCTAGAGTTTACTTTGCCAATCCAAGCATGATTCTTTGGTCTTATACGGTCCCAAGGGAATATAGTAGCATTTGTAAAGGTAACTACTAAGGCTTGAGAGGCCCGCAGCGCCAAGCTAATTACCAACCATTTTCACAGAGGTTTTTCCCTCAGAAACCTAGCTGGGCATGATGGAGAAGGAGGAGACCTTTAGGTTAAGCAAAAACCATCATAAAGTCCCCTTCTCAAAACCTGTCACCTACTCTTTCCCTTACCAAATGCCATCAATTAAAGATAATTGGGGTAAAAAGCTCCTCTTTGAGGCTACAAATGGATATTAAATATAGTAGTCATTACTCCTTAATGTTAAAAAGAACTAAATTAATTCAGGGTCAATAATTGGGAGTTTTTATTAAAATGAAAAGGAGGAAAAGCAATCGTGGAAAATGACTCATTTACGGAGGGAGGAGTAGAGCAGACCACATTGGGGCTGAGAACCTTGTGGCATGTTGACACCAGGTGGACACTGAGCACCTGGAGGATGGGGTGGGGAATGGAAATAGAGAAAGAAAAGGAGACAGGTGGCCCTAGGTTGCCAGGTAAGGGCCCAACATTCATTTGTGGGCAATCTTACAGAGGTATAAATTACTAACGTCTTGATTAGAGTAATCAGACTTGCTTGGAAAACTGAAATCTTCTGTTTGCCATAATTCATTCCAGTCTCCCCAGTCCCAGACAGTCTAATTCCAATCCTATAGTATTATTTCAGTTCCTGCCTACTCAGGGATAAAAGTGAGAAAGAAGAAAAAAAGGAAAAAAGCTATACGCCAGTTGCCTGCTGAGAAAGGAAAAGGTAGGTCATTCCAGCTTTCAAGACCCATATCTTTCTCATTTTATTCCATTAAGAATTCTACTCAAGTGAGCAACTAGAAATTATTCTCCATAAATGAATTAGATCTCCAAAATTTACGTAATTCAGAATCAAGCTGCTTTGTCTTGAGTCTTTTTCAAGTGGATAGGGCTATTTAGACACAAAAAGGAGCTCATTATAGAGTAGAACGAGTCTTATACAGAAAAACAAAACGGCCACTGATAGAGGATGAGAGAAGATGAGCAAGGTTGCAAGGTCAATGCCTGTATCAGTTAGGGTCCAATCAGGAGACAGAAACTACACAGTAATATGAGTGAGGAAAGTTTAACATAGAGAATTATTAGCATGGAATTGGAATAATAGAGAATTGGCTAATGAGAGTTAAAGGGAATTCTTAAGAACACAGGAGTAGCAGATATAAGGAGCAACCAGTATCTCTAAGGCTGAAATAGGACACCTACGGAAGAGCCGTCTTCTCTGGGGCTGAAATCCAATCCTCATTGGGAAGGGCAAAGCCATGGCTCTCCGGGTGTGGGGAAGTTGCTAAGGTGTGGGGACTTGCTGAAAATCAGCCCCCTAGGGCACCAAGGGAATCTCTTGGCCTCTGAGTACTGACGGAATTGGGAGCTGGAGGAAGACTTCCCTGTAGGAGCCCAGTGTAAGAAAAAGCCATGAACCTGGAAGACCCCAGAGCTAGAGAAAGTTGCACCACTGCAAAAGTTGAGTACTGAAGAAAGTGCACTGGAAAGGAGCCCGGGGTTAGAGAAAAACCAGGCTGCTGGAGGAGGTGAGCACTGGAGAAAGCACACTCTGCAGGAGTCCAGCACTGAAGAAACTGCACACTGGAGACACTGCCTGAAGCTGGCGGGCGAATATACAAAGGATGTCATGGTGAGAAGCCCACTCACCAGCAGGGCGTCAAGAGGTCTTAGGTGTATGATGTCCATGTAAGGTGGTCACCATGGCAGAGTTAGGACTGGGACTACAAAATCACTGTGTACTTTGGACATACAGCAAGAATAGTGTGCCATTGGATGCTCCCCAACCCCCTCCCCCCCCCACACACACACATACTACTGATAAATCCGTGAAAAAGAAGCCAGCCAGCAGCTGCTCAGGAACCAGAAGTCTGGTCCTCCTACAACGTCCCTCCAGCTCCCTCTACTGGCAAAGCTTGATATCATACTTGCGGCAAAGGAGAAATGCTCCACTGTGCCAGGAAGGTAATGAAGGGTGAATTTGAAGCTGAGGGGCAATAAATTGATAATGGGCATAACGCTTAGTAAAGAATCATAAAATTCAATTGAATGTACCTATAAATAATAACACAAATACCAGTTACATAGTCCTGAGATAACTTGGAAAGCTCCAATTAAGGTATAATCTTGGATAGATAATAGCTAATACTAACCTCAGTTTTACTTTTTTTTTTAACTGTGATATAACTGACATATAACATTATATTAGTTTAAGGTGTACAACATAATTATTTGATATTTGTAGATATTTTGAAATGATCACAAGTCTAGTTAACATCCATCCCATACACAGTTACAAATTTTTTTTCTTGTGATGAGCACTTTTAGGATTTATTCTTAGCAACTTTGAAATATGCAATACAGTATTATTAACTATAGTCACCATGCTGTACATTACATCCCCATGACATTTATTTTATAACAGGAAGTTTGTACCTTTTCACCCCCTTCACCCATTTCACCCACCCCCCCCACCCTCCTTCTCTGGCAACCACCAATCTGTTCTCTGTATCTATGAGCTCAGTTTTTGATTTTTTTTTAGATTCCACATATAAGTGAGATCTTATGGTATTTGTCTTTCTCTGTCTGACTTATTTCATTTAGCATAATGCCCTCAAGATCCATCTATGTTGTTGCAAATGGCAAGATTTCCTCTTTTTTTATGGCTGAATAATATTCTATTGTGTTTGTGTGTGTGTGTGTGTGTGTGTGTGTATAATCTTCTTTACCCATTCATCTATCAATGGATACTTGTTTCCATAGCTTGGCTATTGTAAATAATGCTGCAATGAACATAAGCGTGCATATATCTTTTTGAGTTAATGTTTTTGTTTTCTTCAAATAAACAACCAGAAGTGGAATTACTGGATCATATGGTAGTCTTAATTTTTTTTTTTTTTTTTGCTGAGGAGGATTCGCCCTGAGCTAACAACTGTTGCCAATCTTCCTCTATTTTGTATGTGGGTCACTGCCACAGCATGGCCGCCAATGAGTGCTGTAGGTCTGTACCTGGGAACCAAACCTGGGCTGCCAAAGCAGAGCACACAGAACTTAACTACTAGGCCATGGGGCTGGCCCTCTAATTTTAATTTTTTGAGGAATCTCCATACTGTTTTCCATAGCGGTTTCACCAATTTACACTCCTACCAACAGTGCACAAGGATTCCCTTTTCTCCACATCCTCGCCAATACTTGTTATCTCTGGTCTTTTCAATAGCCATTCTAACAGGTGTGAGATGATATTTCATTGTGGTTTTGATTTGCATTTCCCTAATGATTAGTGATGTTGAGCACCTTTTCATGTACCTATTGGCCATCTGTATGTCTTCTTTGGGAAAATGTCTATTCAGATCTTCTGCCCATTTTTTAATCAGATTGTTTTTTTCTGTTGAATTGTATGAGTTCTTTATGTATTTTGGGTATTAGCCTCTTATATGTGGTTTACAAATATGTGATTTACAAATATTTTCTCCCGTTCAGTGGGTTGCCTTTTTATCTTGTTAATGGCTTCCTTTGCTGAGCAGAAGCTTTTTAGTTCAACGTAGTCTCACTTGTTTATCTTTGCTTTTGTTGCCTTTGTTGCCTTTGTTTTTGTTATCAAATCCAAAAAATCATCTCCAAGACCAATGTCAAGGACCCCACTGACTATGTTTTCTTCTAGGAGTTTTATGACTTCAGGTCCTACATTCAAGTTTTTATTCCATTGTGAATTACTTTTTCTGTATGGTGTAAGATAGTGGTCCAGTTTTCCCAGTTTACTGAAGAGACTTTCCGTTCCCCATTGTATACTCGGCTGTTTGTTGTTAGTCTCAGTTTTATTAATTGTGAAATATGTATTTCTCACTCCAATCACCAATTGAATTTAGCAAATGAAAATGGCAAAATTGAAACCACCATTGGTCACAACCCCAAAAGCTTCCTTCCTTATTCAGTCCTCATCCTCCAAAGACTTAAGCTTTAGCATTACACATGATTTTTATTCCATAGCCCTCCTGCTCCCAGCATTCAATGCATCACCACCACAGTT
This sequence comes from Ceratotherium simum simum, assembly GCF_057802395.1. Taxonomy (NCBI): domain Eukaryota; kingdom Metazoa; phylum Chordata; class Mammalia; order Perissodactyla; family Rhinocerotidae; genus Ceratotherium; species Ceratotherium simum. The sequence continues at coordinate 14,885,406 of NC_141913.1, forward strand.
ATTTATTTTAATTTCTCCTGCTAGCAATTCAGGAGACTGTTAGCAGTAGCTAGCCTAACACCATGATTTTTAAAATATCTTTTGGTTCATGTTTCTATCTTTCCATTTTTTACTACTCTAATGTGTTGTATAATTATTGTCACACTGTATCTAAACACTTTCATTATATCACATTTGTTTCAAAAAGTAAATAACTTTGTTTTGTTTGATCAAATTAAACTTTCTTAGATTTACATAAAATATTCTACATTCATTGACCCTACATGACTTTTCAAGCTATTTTATTGAACAGCCTTTCTGCTTTGGATGAGCAAGGTGCATCTGTCCATAGGTAGTGATTTTCTACCCCTTCTAACATTCCTACCGTGTTTTATAGAGCAAGAAATTGATGGTTTCCTCCCCTAGAAGGGAATGGTCTCTTTGAATTCTCTCATTTATCTTTTTGGTGCAATTGAGAAAAGGAACTGAGAACACTTGATTCAGTACTTTCTGGATACTCCTTCTGGAAAAGCATACCCTCAGGACGCATATAGTCTCTGCTTCTCCAGACAGTAAGCTTGTAGAGGTGTAAATTTGCTGTTTCAGTGAATGTATCAATGCACCAATCAAAGAAGCAGTATAATGAAGTATAAGGAAGGGCATTCGGCTGCAGATCTAAACCATATTCTCCAATCCAGCTTTTATGAAATTGACATTTGGTCTCCATCTGTTTTACTCACATAATTGACTTTCATGTGATTCCAAATTCTGGAAGGGAAGAATGATACTACTTAGTTCTCTCCCTATACCTCACCCCTGTGCGTGTCCTCCGTTAGAGCCCACACCACGGCGTAGGTAAAAACACTGCTGCCCGAAGAAGTTAAGTGACTTGCTCAACTGTGTGCCTAGCTAGTGAAAGAATGCTCAATGAAGTCCAGATTTCAGAAGTCCAAATGTAATGTGAATGGCAATAAATCATGGTTCTTTCTATTTGGGTGTCTTTGGGGTCCCTTCGAGAATCTGGTGAAAGCTAAGAAGCCTCTCTTCCAAAAAATGCACACTAGCACATTAACACAAATAATTGCAGCAAATTTAGGAGGCTCATCGACTCCCTAAAGACTAAAAGTGACCCTCAGGGGTTCCATGGTCCAAAGTAAGGAGTTCAAACTAATTCTTATTCTGCTTATTCCTTTTTAATTTTTACTTACACTCTCCCTCCTACTCTAATTTCATCTTCCTTCCTGAAAACCTCATCCTTTCTACAATGTCCAATGGTGCAGGTAATTTTATTTAAAATTTTAAATTATTAGCTCGCATGCTTCCCAGGTCCATGTTCTTAGCTCTAAATGTTATTTACCTGTAGAAACAACTAATATTCCCTCCAAGAGAGCATGACACAGCCATTATAATAGATACAAAATATTACCTCTAAACATAGGCTCCTGAAACTAGATTTTGACACAGTTGAACTAAACTCAATTTTGAAAGTCGAAATGATGCCTTTAAATTACACAAAAATGCAGGCAAATTTAAAAACGAGTAAGTTTAATACATCTGGAACATTTAGGTTTGTTCAGTACCATCAAGATGCCTAGAATAGAATAGTGCAAGAATTTTAGGTTGAATTATTCACATTTAAAACTGATTAATAATGAACTGTTGGCACAGTTCTGATGTTCACTGATTCTAAGATCATGCCAATTTTTTGTATAAACATGCAAGTTAAAATTATTCATATTATGCAACATGAGCATCATAGTGTCTGTCATCCTCTTCATGTAACAGGATGTTAAATGCAAGTTTCACCCAACGACCTAGGGGACAACAGACACTGCTTTCCAAAGGAAGTGCTAGGCCACATGTAGAATTCATAAAGGAGGTGTCTGGAAGCAGTTTATAAGCCTCATATCCCACTCACATTAATTGTGTAAAAAAAAATGTTGGATATTGAAGAAGGATTTTATTTTTTATTTTGGAGAGAGAGGATCTTTGGAGAGAGCACTCCTCCAAGACTGAAGAGAATGGATGTATTTCCTCTTCATCTTAAGTCAGGAGACAGGGCCTTTATGTGTCCCCTAAGTTGGAGGATATGGTCAACTGGTGTCTTTTTCCTGCCCAGAAGATGTAAGGTGTAAGAGATAAGCTTTGATGGCAGAGTCAAAGAAAAATGACTGGATCTTGGATGTCCTGCATTAAATGAGTTTTTCAGAACAAAGAATGCGTGAGTGTTTGGGATGGGTCAGGTGTGGGGCACTCAAGGGAGAGCCAGTGTTCAGTCTTGTCCAAGATGGCTCTCTAACTCTGCTTTAAACATCTGCCAAGTGCATAGAGTGCTGATGCTAGGTCATGGAATAGCCATCAAATAAGAGCTTTCTTGACCCTCTTTCCTCAAATTTCTCTTTGCATGTACCCCTGATGGGGTAGGAACAGAAGTGGGGAAAGAGAGAAGATGCTGACCAAGTCCGCCTACCCAACCAGAGAACTTGCACACGCAATAGGTCCAGGCTGGGGAAGGGAGAGGACGCATCTTTAAATGACGGGTAAAGTTCTGTGTATTATGGGGACTGGACATTTTAGTCAGTGGAATGAAGCTGTTTACATTTGCTGGGAGAAACCAGAATACTAGCAAACATGCCTTAGATTTAATTCTGGGCAAAAGAGGAACAAGGGACAGTAGGAGCCAAAAATAAGTTGTTTGTGATTAAATTCCTCAGCAAGTGTTTGTCCAACTATTGCAAAACCAAAGGAAAGAAAATTTATTTTTGAAAAGGGATGGAGATTAAATTAAGATATAAAACTGGTTCTCATAGTGCTCTAGAAAACATATAAACAGAAGTAAAGATAAGCAGGCCTCTGCCATGGCGGGGGCAGAATACACAAATAGTGGAAAATAGACTGGTCAGTTTATACCAACTGACATCAGTGAGGTATAATTATCTTGTTCTCACATGGTTTTAAACACATAAGCATAATACGGCATGCATAAACTCGGAAGAAATTTAACTAGCATTATCATCATCGCCAAGGAAAGCCTGCCAAGGCACCAGATAAAGTAGATCAAGACACCAAAGCAAACCCTATGTTTAATGATGTGATAATAAAAAAAAAGAGCATTATGAACCTAATGTCTATGGGTAGACATTATTGCAAGATAATCCTGAGGGAGGAATTAGGCAGAGCAAAGGGAAGATATACAAGAGGGAAAGGTGTTTGGGTTTCATTTGTATGTAAAAATGTCAGAGCTAGGTTTTCTGCTTGAGAATTTCCATAGTAGAGCATCCAGTGGTGTGCTGGCAAATGTTCTACAACTCGTTCTCCAGGAAAGAAAAAAGACCCTGGTTTGCACGGCTTGCTGATTTTCATGGTATACATACTCCCACCATGGCTGATTTCAAGTTACCAGTGCAAAGTCACTAAGCACAGAAACGGTAAGAGATACCCAGTGTCTCACTGGAATTTCCACCTCACAGACAATAGGAGTAAATTACCACAGATAATAGTAAATGTAGTAAAATAATCAGGAAGTCATAAGTGTTTTGAGTATTTATTGCATTTGTTTTTAATATTTATTTAATTATAAGTTCATATAGTTTAATTTTAATGATGGCCCCACTTAACAACCAGTACAAAGTTTCTGACATTTTTATGATAGACCTTGGTAAGCAAGTCCAAGCCAGGTCCAGCATACTCCTGAGCTCAGACGTCTTGTTTCTCCTGCTGACTCTGGGCAAATCTAGTGGGAGGAAAAAAAACAAAAAAATCCAAATGTTTTTGGCAAAAATCCAAAGGATCAACAACATGCTCTGCAGGTTAGGCTGTGAGGAAACTGATACTCTTACACTGTTGCTGTTGCTGTTATACTTATGTTGTTGGTAAGAGTGCAAAATACTGTGACCTCTATGAAGGGGGCTTTGGCAGTATGATACATATTACTGTATGTATTTGCCCTTTGTCCCAGCAATCTCGCTTTGAGGCATCTTCCCTCAAAATATACCTCCACAAGAATGAAACATATGTACAAAGTTATTTATTGAGACATTAGTTATAATAGCAAAATATTGAAAACAACCTAAATTTCTCAGTAGGAAACTGGTTGGATAATCTGTGGGACATCCACGTGATGAAGTACTATGCAGTCATAAAAAGAAGAAATGAGATCTCTTTGTATTGACTAACTATCTCCAAGACAGATTATTAATTTAAAAAAAAGGAAGATGTAGAACAGTGTATATAGTACACTTCTCTTTGGGTAAGAAAGGAGGGAAAATAAGAATATAAATATATATACATATTTTTTTCCAAAGAGAAACTCTGAGAGGATAAAGAAAAATTATTTTTAGGGGCGTTACGTGAAGGAGGGACAGGATGGAAAGAATAAGAATGAAAATGGAACCTCTCTGAGTAAACCTTTTAAAAATATTTTTACTTTGAATTATATAAATGTTTTATATATTCAAAACATCAATTCAAAGATTTTTCAAAAGCAAATACTGAAACTGAAACAAATGAACCTAACAGAGAATATCATAGAAGATTTTCAAACCCCATACTCTGACCATACATCCTTCATGGGATGTATTCTAAAAACAAATCAAACTGCAAAGAAATCCTAACCTTCACTCATAAAAAGTAATATTACAACTGCAGTTTTCAGACGTTTAAATGTATCTTGCAAAGTGAGACATGTAAGAAAACCACTGAATATTAAATTTGAATTGAAAATGTTGATACCGATATAAACTTGTGGCTTTTAAAAATATATTTCCTAGCTCAACAGAAGAACCTAAGGGAGTAATGCCTCTGAACTGTATACAGTCGTGTGTCGCTTGACAGTGGGGATACGTTCTGAGAAATCCATCGTTAGGTGACTTCGTCATTGTGTGAACATCATAGAGTGTATTTACACAAACCTTTTGTATAGCCTACTACATACCTAGGCCATATGGTACTAAGCTTATGGGACTACCATCGCATATGGGGTCCATCGTTGAATGAAATGTCATCATGTGGTGCATGACTGTACTTAAAATGGTTAAAATGGTAAATTTTATGTTACATAAATTTTATCAAAATTCTTTAAAAATAAATAAACAAAAAAATTTTTAAAGAGTCTAAGGTGTGGAAAGGGAGGATTAATTCTTGTTCCGCATGTGGTTGAGATGAGAAGTCCCTCTGGACACAGCTACTCTGACCTGAAGTTCATACTAGAAGAATGTCTGCGTACAAGACTGTGAACAAAATGAGCTCCAGAACTGGAGGCCTGGCCAGGGGTACCCCACCCACCTGTGTGGGGCTCCTCCCAGAAAAGGCTTTCCAGAAAACGGCCAACAAGCTCCACCAGACCATGCTGCCCCCGTGTTCAATGATTCCTGAATGACTGCTCTGCTGCTAGTTTTTTCCCCAACAGTGTTTGGAAGGACTGACCTACAGGAGCCCTCTGTATTTTAAACAACCAGAGGGGTTGGAGGGGAGGCTCAAAAAGTGCTGGACTTATTCCAAATAAGGACACATAGGGGCTCAGACCGTTCTTTTTAACAATACGAAAGAAGTGTAGGGTGACGTCAGCCTCATGGTGGAGTAAGCTTTCTCGTAAACTCTTCCCCTGATAAGATAAAACAAAAGAACAGTCACAGACCAACACAGACTCCTAGACAGCGAAAAGCAAGATCAGAAAGATCTACACTGCTGCACATCTGAGAGTGGAACGTGCCAGGCCCCCAGAGGAAGTGGGGAGAGGTAAGGAGAACTCCTCTCCCTCCCCATCAGATCAGAGATCCCAGTCCACGCAGCTCCCAGAGAGGAGGGAGGGGCGGCCCTCTGCCAGGAAATCGTAGCTCTTCGGGGTCTCTCAGCCAGTGGGAAACTCCCACACAGAGGACTCAGAACTGCTGCAGGGATGCCATCAACATCTTAGCACCCCAGGAGAGTGGATAACAAGGGGCAAATGAGAAGCCCCCCATGCCAGGGACCCAGTGGGCAAATGAGAGAGCCCCCCCCTCCATTGCCACATGCCAGACACTGCAGCTCAGCCAACCAGACCAGACTAAGTAGCTGGCGGATTGCAGTGAACAGCCAGGGCAGAGCGCAGGGGGCTCAGATTATGCAGTCCTTAACCCCCACACAGTGGCGGCGGTGGAAATTGCAACCAGATATTTCCAGGATGAGGAAAAACAAAGCCAATACAGGAACCACAATGCAAAGGTACATGAAATCACCAGACCAGGAGGAAAATAACAAGCACCCAGAAACCAGCCCTGACGACACAGAATCCATAACCTAAATGACAGAGATTTCAAAATAGCTATCATAAAAAAAACTCAACGAAATACGAGATAACACAGACAAACAATTCAATGAGATTAGGAGTTTATTCACAAAAGGGATTGAAATCAAAGAAAAACCAATCAGTACTGATGGAGATGAAGAACACAATGGAGGAGATAAAGGAGAATCTGGAATCTTTAAAGAACAGAGCTGACAATATGGAGGAAAGAATTAGCATTGTAGAGGATAGGAATACAGATATGCTCCAGATGGAAGAGGAGAGAGAACTAAGACTAAAAAGAAATGAAGAAAGTCTCCAAGAAATATGTGACTCTATTAGGAAATGTAACATAAGAATTATAGGTATTCCTGAGCAAGAAGAGAGGGAAAAGGGAACAGAGAGCCTATTCAAGGAAATAATAGCTGAGAACTTCCCAAATCTGGGGAAGGAGCAGGAAATACCAGTAAGTGAAGCCAATAGGTCACCTAAATACGCCAACAGGCAAAGGCCCACTCCACGACATGTAGTGCTAAGTCTGGCCAAAGTCAATGACAAAGAAACAATATTAAGGGCAGCTAGGCAAAAAAAACTTACAAAGGAACTCACATCAGGCTCTCAGCAGATTTCTCAACAGCAACTTTACAGGCTAGGACAGACTGGAATGATATATTCAAAATACTGAAAGACAAAAACTTTCAGCCAAGAATACTCTATCCAGCAAAAATTTCTTCAAATTTGATGGAGACACAGTAGCTTTCCCAGATAAACAAAAGCTAAGGGAGTTCATGATCATGAGACCCCCACTACAAGAAATACTCAAGAAGTGTATTGACACTCAGGCCTGAAAAAAAGAAAAGAAAGGGAATACAAAGCTTGGAGCAAGGAGAAAAATAGGTAGACAAAATCAGAAAAATAGTAGATCTTTACCGGAATAGGCTAGCAATCATTTAAATACCAAAATCAAAGATCAAAGGAAGGAATTCACCAAAAATAAATATAACCTCATCACTGTAAACACACACTCACAACACAAGATAGAATAAGGTATGACAAGAATGACTTAGAAGGGGAAGAGGAAAGTGATTGAATTGACTTAGTATAAGGAAATAAGCGGCCATCAGATAACGGACTATCTCATACACAAGATTTTTTATACAAACCTCAAGGTAACCACTAAACAAATAATCAAAACAAAATCACATATGATAAACAAAGAAAAAACTAGAAGAGTCATAAGACAGAACAACAAAACTGAATTGGCAGTCCGAAACAAATAGGACAAGAAACAAAGGAAATGCAAAAGAACTGGAAAATAAGTGACAAAACAACAACATTAAGCCCTCATATACCAATAATTACCCTAAATGTAACTGGATTGAACTCTCCAATCAAAAGATACAGAGTGGCAGGATGGATTAAAAAGAAAGACCCAACAATATGCTGCCTCCAGGAAACACATCTCAGCTCTAAAGACAAGCACAGACTCAGAGTGAAAGGATGGAAGACAAACTCCAAGCTAATGGCAAACAAAAGAAAGCAGGTGTTGCCATACTCATATCAGACAAAGTAGACTTCAAGATAAAACAGGTTAAGAGAGACAAAGAAGGGAAATATATAATGATAAAAGGGACACTCCACCAAGAAGACTTATCACTTATAAATATATATGCACCCAACATAGGAGCACCAAAGTACATAAAGCAACTATTAACAAACCTAAAAGGAGACGTTAACAACAACACAATAATAGCAGGGGATCTTAATAACCCACTTACACCAATGGATAGATCATCCAGACAACAAGTCAATAAAGAAATAGTGGACTTAAATGAAAAACTGGACAAGATGGACCTAGTGGACATATACAGAGCACTCCATCCAAAAACAGCTGACTACACATTCTTCTCAAGTGCCCATGGAACATTCTCAAGGATAGACCATATGTTGGGAAACAAAGCAAGCCTCAATAAATTTAAGAAGATTGAAATCATAACAAGCATCTTTTCAGAACATAATGCTATGAAACTGGAAATCAACCACGATAGAAAAACTGGGAAAGTGACAAAAATGTGGAGATTAAACAACATGCTACTGAACAACCAAAGGATCATTGATGAAATTAAAGGAGAAATCAAAAACTATCTGGAAACAAACGAAAATGAAAATATGCCATACCAAATCATATGGGATGCAGCAAAAGCAGTCCTGAGAGGGAAACTCATAGTGATACAAGCCCACCTTAACAAACAAGAAAAAGCCCAAATAAGCAACCTTAAATTACACCTAACAGAACTAGAAAAAGAAGAACAAACAAAGCCCAAAGTCAGCAGAAGGAGAGAAATAATAAAAATCAGAGCAGAAATAAATGAAATTGAGACCAAAAAAACAGTAGAAAGGATTAATGAAACAAAGAGTTTGTTCTTTGAGAAGATAAACAAAATTGACAAACCCTTAGCCAGGCTTACTAAGAAAAAAAGAGAAAAGACTCAAGTAAATAAAATTAGAAGTGAAAGAGGAGAAATTACAATGGACACCACAGAAATACAAAGGATTATAAGAGAATACTATGAGAAATTATATGCCAACAAATTGGACAATCTAGAAGAAATGGATAAATTCTTAGACTCATACAACCTCCCAAAACTGAACCAAGAAGAAATGGAGAATCTGAATAGAATAATCACAAGTAAAGAGATTGAAATAGTAATCAAAAACCTCCCCAAAAATAAAAGTCCAAGATCAGATGGCTTCTCCGGTGAATTCTACTAAACATTCATAGAAGATTTAATACCCATCCTTCTCAAACTATTCCAAAAAATGGAGGAAGATGGAACACTTCCTAACTCATTCTACGAGGCCAACATCATCCTGATAGCAAAGCCAGACAAAGACAATAAAAGGAGGAAAATTACAGGCCAATATCACTGATGAATATAGATGCAGAAATCCTCAACAAAATTTTGGTAAACAGAATACAGCAATACATTAAAAAGATCATAAGCCATGATCAAGTGGGATTTATACCAGGGACACAGGGATGGCTCAACATCCGCCAATCAATCAACGTGATACACCACATCAACAAAACAAAGAATAAAAACCACATGGTCATCTCAATAGACACAGAGAAAGCATTTGACAAGATACAACATCCATTTATGACAAAAACTCTCAACAAAATGGGAATAGAAGGAAAATACCTCAACATAATAAAGGTTATTTATGACAAACCCATAGCCAACATCATACTCAAAGGGGAAAGACTGAAAGCCATTCCTCTGAGAACAGGAATGAGGCAGGGTTGCCCACTTTCACCACTCCTATTCAACATAGTACTGGAGGTTTTGGCCAGAGCAATTAGGCAAGAAGAAGGAACAAATGGAATCCAAATAGGCAATGAAGAAATGAAACTCTCACTATTTGCAGATGACATGATTTTATATATAGAAAACCCTAAAGAATCACTTGGAAAACTATTAGAAATAATCAACAACTACAGCAAAGTCACAGGGTACAAAATCAATCTATAAAAATCATTTGCATTTCTGTATGCTAATAACGAACTAACAGAAAGAGAGCTAAAAAAGATAATACCATTTACAATTGCATCAAAAAGAATAATATATCTAGAAATAAATCTTACCAAGGAGGTGAAAGACCTATACAATGAAAACTACAAGACATTATTGAAAGAAATCAGTGATGACATAAAGAAATGGAAAGACACCCCATGCACATGGATTGGAAGAATAAACATAGTTAAAATGTCTATATTACCTAAAGCAATCTACAGATTCAATGCAATCCCAATCAGAATCCCAATGACATTCTTCACAGAAATAGAAAAAAGAATACTAAAATTTATATAGGGCAACAAAAGACCCCAAATAGCTAAAGCAATCCTAAGAAAAAAGAACAAAGCTGGAGGCATCACAATCCCTGACTTTAAAACATACTACAGAGCAATAGTAATCAAAACAGCATGGTACTGTTACAAAAACAGACACACAGATCAATGGAACAGAATTGAAAGCCCAGAAATAAAACCACACGTATACAGACAGCTAATTTTCGACAAAGGAGCTAAGAACATACAATGGAGCAAGGAAAGTCTCTTCAATAAATGGTGCTGGGAAAACTGGACAGCCACATGCAAAAGAGTGAAAGTGGACCATCTGCTATCGCCATGCACAAAAATTAACTCAAAATGGATCAAAGACCTGAAGGTGAGACCTGAAACTATAAAACTCATAGAAGAAAATATAGGCAACACACTATTTGACATTGGTCATAAAGGAATCTTTTCAGATGACATGCCTACCCAGACTAGGGAAACTAAAGAAAAAATAAGCAAGTGGGACTTTATCAGATTAAAGAGCTTCTACAAGACAAACGAAACCAGAATCAAGATGAACAGACAACCCACGAGCTGGGAGAAAATATTAGCAAAACATATATCTGACAAGGGGTTAACCTCCATAATATATAAAGAACTCACACAATTGAACAACAAAAAAACAAACAACCCGATCAAAAAATGGGCAGAGGAAATGAACAGACACTTCTCCAAAGAAGATATACAAACGGCCAATAGGCACATGAAAAGATGTTCAACATCACTAATCATCAGGGAAATGCAAATCAAAACAAAACTAAGATATCACCTCACGCCCATTAGAATGGCTATAACCACAAAGACAAAAAAACAACAAATGTTGGAGAGGATGTGGAGAAACAGGAACCCTCATACACAGCTGGTGGGAATGCAAACTGGTGCAGCCTCTATGGAAAACGGTATGGAGATTCCTCAAAAAATTAAAAATAGAAATACCCTATGATCCAGCTATCCCGTCACTGGGAATCTCTCCAACGAACCTGAAATCAACAATCCAAAGAGGCTTATGCACCCCCATGTTCATTGCAGCATTATTCACTATAGCCAAGAAGTGAAAGCAACCTAAGTGTCCCTTGACTGATGATTGGATCAAGAAGATGTGGTATATATGTACAATGGAATACGACTCAGCCATAAAAAAAGACAAAATCGTCCCATTTGCAACAACATGGATAGGCCTGGAGGGTATTATGTTAAGTGAAATAAGCCAGAAAAAGAAAGACAAACACTGTATGATCTCACTCATATGTGGAATATAAACAAACACATGGACAGAGAAAACTGTATTGTGGTTACCAGGGGCAATGGGGGTAGAGAGTGGGCACAAGGGGTGAAGGGAGACATATATATGGTGATGGACGAACAAAAATGTACAACCCAAAATTTTATAATGTTATAAACTATTAAAACATCAATAAAAAAAAAGGAAAGAAAGAAGTATATGCTTTGCCTCTGTGACCTCTCTTTACTTCTGATGTTTGATTATGTTTGATTTGATTTAACGAGTACAGGACATACGATAACATCAAATCCAAATGTTTACTTCAGCATCCATGAACAACAAAAATCACTCAGCTTAATTTTTCTGTTTTTAAACTGTGCCAGACTGTGCGTGTGTGTGTGTATGCATATGTGCTTGTGTATGACCCTGCTACCAAAAACACACTAACATACACTTGCTTGCTGTAGGCTCAGATTAAGCAGGAACCAATGAACCATAAGAAGAGTATTTTCAATCTTGACCTGGGAAAACCAGCAGATTCCAGGGAGCAAATTGATGCTCCCATGGCAATTTTAATTTTTAGTTATATTTTGAATCCACATTACTTTGAAAGAAAAAGGAAGCATTGATATCTAGTGCAGTAGAATTTGGAGGGCTGAGTGGTTCAGTCAAATCAATTATTTAATCTTCTGCTCACAGCATAATTTCTTTTTTCTTTCCTCACGTGTCAAAGAAGAATGAATTCCCCCAAAATAAAGGAAGTCGCTTAAAATATAAATCTCTCATTTAAAAAAATATTAATCTGTTTTGAGACTTTTCTGGAATTTTTAAGGGCAAAGCTATACTAAATATTAATAGAATTTGACTTTTCTTGACACAAAGTTGGACAGCTGAAACAAAACTGACTGACAGTGGATAAAGAACATACACAGCCAGGCAAATTCCAGCAATCTCCCATTGAATCTGTGTCTTCAGATAACTCTTGGTAATATATCTTCCTCACAGTAATAAGCTGCTCAGAATGGTACCTTCTAGCGTGCAAGAGATTATCCCTGCTCATGTGGTTTGCAGCATCTGACAATGCTAGTGACAGGCATGTCACGGGGTGTTAGCCACAACTGTGAGAACTGCTACCACGTTATGTGTTTCACCCCTCTAGTCTGTTTGCTCCGTCAGGCTGTGTAGTCACTGGCCAGCTGAGCAGACCCCAGCCGTGAGTTCCAGCTGGGACTATCTACCCTGAACTAAGGGTGACAAAATGTCTCCACCAACACCAATCTCCCCCCATCTGTTTCTTTGGCCCAGCCTGTCAATCTTCTTAAAATTTCTAGCAAGAGGGATCTCCTAAGGTGTTTGTATATGTGGGTTTGAGAGTGTATGTTTGTTTGTTTTATTTGATCGGGACTGAAGTTATCCTTGTGGGGAAATGCAGATACGTAGAAATCAAGCCATACAGTGGAAGGTACTTCAGAAACGATCTCATCACTGATTCACCCTGCTGCATCTTTGCAGGAAGGAATTTTAGAAGGCGGAATTTTACGTTGGGAGTGAATGGGTATAAGCATTTTTTAAACTTTATTTGTAAAAGCCTCAAACTTACAGGAAAGTCTCAAGTACAGCTGTATATCTTTTACTAGATTTACCAATTGCTAACATTTTGCTATATTTGCTTTATTATATATATGTATATGTAACATATATGTTATTATTATTATTATTATCAGAAAACTAATTGAAAGTTTCAGACAACATGACCTTTCCCCATAAAAATTCCTAATTATTTCAGCATATATCTCCTAAGAACAACGGTATTATCTTAGATAGCCACAGTAAAATAATTAATTCAGAAAATATAACATTGACATGCTACTATCATCAGTCACATTCAGATTTTACCAGCAATGTCCTTTGCAGTATTTGTCCTCCAGGATCTAATTGAAGGTAACACGCTGCATTTGGTGTGTGTGTGTCTTTCTCTGCCTTTGTCTTTCATGACTTTGACATGTTTGAAGAGGAGAACGCTCTTCAGTTTGGGTTTGTCTCATATAACCATGTAGTTAGATTTGGGTTACGCATTTCTGGTATGTCCTGCTCAGAGCTTCACATTAGGAGACAGCCCTTAATGTCAGTTTTCCCCAGAATTGGCGGTGTCAGCTTTGTTCACTTGTTAGAGTGGTGTCCGCCGGGTTTCTCCAATGTAAAATTTCCACTTTTCCCCTTGAAATTAATAATTATCTGTGGGGGGATACTTTGAGATTGCATAAATATTCTATTCCTCATTTAACTTTTACCCAATGGTTTTAGTATCCATTGATGATATTTGCCAGAATCGATTATATCTATGATGATCTATGATGGTTGCAAATAGCGGGTTTCTTTTGGTGAGTGTTCTACTCAAAGCAAGAGTTTTTCCTGATCCCTCAGTTGTGTGTTGGCTTGTTTGTTTTTAAATTTGTTTATTTATTCTTAGTAAAATATTATACTATTATAGATGGACTACAGATTCCCATCATGATTTATTTTGGTATTTAAAATGGTCCTAGATTTGGCCAATGGAAGCCTGTTCAAGCTGGCTTCTGTGCCCTTTCGAAATGTCCCATAATTTTTTGAGCACTTTCTTATTTTCTGACCCAATTAGATGTTCCAAGTTCATTCTCATGCTTTCCCTGCTCTAGCCCTGGAATAAGACATTTCTCCAAGAAGCACCCCTGGTTCCATTTGGAAATGGTATTTGAAATCAAAATCTGGCTATTTGTCCAAATCTTGATGGCACAACAGAAAGTTCTTGTTATGCAGTGAAACATGCTACCCACCTGAAAACAGGCTAACAGGGTCCCTACTCTCCACTCCTGTCAACAGGCATGGTGTCAGGAGAGGTGGCTGGCTTCTTCTCAGGTACTTTGTGTACTTCCTTTACCCACACTATACCTGCCAATCCCCTGCCTTTATACTTATACAAAAGCAGGGCTAGTTGAGAATGCTCAGCCACTTTCATGCAGAGGTGGGAGCATTATCCTGCTCATCCTAACTCTGGCTCGCAGGGAAACACAGGGGCCAATCCTTGAGAGGGAGACTTGCCAGGATTTTTTTCTTAATGGTGGCAAAATACACAAAACATAAAATTTACCGTTTTAACCATTTTAAACTGTACAATTCAGTAGCATTAAGTACATTTACAGTATTGTACAAGCATCACCACTATCTAGTTCCAGAACATTTTCATCATTCCAAACGAAACCCCAAGGCATTAAGCAGTCATTCCCCACCCATTTCTCCCTGCCTCCAGCTCCTAGCAACCACTAATCTGCTTCCAGTCTCCATGGATTTACCTATTCTGAATATTTCATATAAATGGGATCATACCTTATGTGGCCTTTTGTGTCTAACTTCTTTCACTTAACATAATGTTATCAGAGATCATATATGTTGTAAAATGTATCATTACTTCATTTGTTTTATGGCTGAAAAATATTCCATTGTATGGATATACCACATTTTGTTTATGCATTCCTCAGTTGATGGACATTTGAATTGTTTCCACTTTTTGGCTATTATGAATAGGGCTACTGTAAACATTCCTGTACAATTTTTGTTTGAACACCTGTTTTCAGTAGTTGGGGTATATACCTAGGAGTGGAATTGCTTGGTCACATGATATTCTCTGTTTAACTTTTGAGGAACCATCAAACTGTTTTCAAGTTGGGGCACCATTTTACACTCCCACCAGCAATCTATAAGAGTTCCAATTTCTCCACATCCTCACCAACACTTATTTTCCTTTTTTTTTTTTTAATCATAGTCATCCTCATAGGTATGAAGTGGTATCTCATTGTAGTTTTAATTTGCATTTCCCTAATTATTAGTGATGTTTACCATCAATTCATGTAGTTGTTGGCCATTTGTATATCCTCTTTGGAGAAATGTCTATTTGAGTCCTTTGCCCATTTTTTAATTGAGTTGTTTGTCTTTTTGTTATTGAGGTGTAGGAGTTCTTTATACATACCAGACATTAAACCCTTATCAGATATATCATTTGCATTATATGCCAACATATGCATATACCTTGCAAATAGATGATTTCTCCCATTCTATGGATTGTCTTTTCACTCTTCTTAATAGTCCTTTGGTGCAAAAAAGTTTTTAATTTTGATGGATTCCAACTTAGCTATTTTTTCTTTTGTTGCTGGTGCTTTGATGTTATATCTAAGAACCCATTCCAATCCAAATCTAAGATTATAAAGATTTATCCCCATTTTCTTCTTTGAGTTTTAAGTTTTGGCTCTTATATTTAGATCTTTGAACCACATTCAGTTAATTTTTATATATGGTGTAAAGTAAGGGTCCAACTTCATTCTCTTACATGTGGATATCCAAGTGTCCCAGCACCATTTGTTGAAGAAACTATTCTTTCCTCCATTTGAATGACACCATTGTTGAAAATCAATCGACCATAGATGTATAGGTTTATTTCTTGGACTCTCAATTCTATTCCATTTATCTATATGTCTCTCTGAATGCCAGTACCACACTGTTTGTATTACTGTAGCTTTGTAGTAAATTTTGAAATCAGGAAGTATGAGTCCTCCAACTTTGTCCTTCTTTTTCAAGATCGTTTTGGCTATTTGGGTCCCTTGCAATTCCTTATGAATTCTTGGGTTGGCTTTTCCATTTCTACAAAAAAGGCCATTGAGATTTTAATAGTGCTTTCATTGAATCTGTAGACCACTTTGGGGAGTATTGTCATCTTAAAAATAACTAGTTAACTAGTTTTTCTGCAACAACACCACCCTTTTCATGCACTTTTTTGCATATCCACTTTAGAGTTAATTCTACATAAGGATGCAATGTTATAATCTGTTCCTCAGAGTCTCTCTTTTTAAAATCTATGTTGACTATTCATGATGCAACTACAACTCAAATGAATTACAAATGTTTCATATAAATATCTTCCATGACATGGAAATTTATTTTCTGAAAATGAAAGTCATCCTACAGTCCAAAAATGAATGAATACCTATAAAACCAAATGACCCAGGTATAATGAAAATAAGGCATCCAAGTTTTGAACCATTTAAGATACTTAACAACAACAAAAAAAGGTAGCCTAATTTTCTCAACCTAGTAATAATGACTAACCCTACTTTCTAAACTGAATTAATTAAATCATAAACCATCCCATGAGAAAGTAAGGTTCATTTTGGGTTAATTCAAAAGTGGCAAAATTTCCCTTAATTTTCTAAGTAGACATGGATTAATTTACTAAATATCAGGAATAAATATTTTCTTACATCATTTGAAACTTTGGTGGCCACATTCTAATACAATAACTAAAATAAAGCTTGCCTTTTTAAAAGATTGAATAATCTCTGTACTTTCACCTTTTGGGAGGAGGGGAATTCACAAGGAACAAAAGAAGAGAAGTGAGGTTTTTTTCCCCTCTCTAGTGTTAATTTAGCCTCCTCTCTTTTTTTTTTTTTTTTTTTTAAAGATTTTATTTATTTATTTTTTCCCCCCAAAGCCCCAGTAGATAGTTGTGTGTCATAGCTGCACATCCTTCTAGTTGCTGTATGTGGGACGCGGCCTCAGCATGGCCAGAGAAGCAGCGCGTCGGTGTGAGCCCGGGATCCGAACGCGGGTCGCCAGCAGTGGAGCGCGCTCACTTAACCACTAAGCCACGGGGCCGGCCCTAGCCTCCTCTCTTAAGGTGAGTTACATTGGGAATGTTACAGAGGGTCATATTTAAGAGCTCAGTTAGGGAGTCACACAGACATGGATTTAAAGTGGTAACTTAGTAGCTCAAGTCCTCTTGGAAGTTACTTAATCTCACTGAGTATCAGTTTCCTCATCTGTAAAATTCAAATAACGGAAGCTGGTCTTTACTTTAGAAGGTATAGACTCATACATCCTAAACTCTTGCTGCTCAAATTGTAGTAACTAATGGGCGTGCAGTGCTGGCAGCAGCTAGGAGTTTCTTAGAAATGCAGACTCACAAGGCCCATCCCAGACATCCCTAATCAGAATGTTCATTCTAATAAGACCCTATGGTGATTTGCATGCACATTAAAATTTGAGAAGTACTCTCCTAACGTCTCCAAAGATTTCATATTAGAGGTTTAATATGTATCCATGAGTGTGTTCTCTTTCTCTTTCTCTCTCTCACACTTAAATTAATATTTTTAACCTGAAAGTCTTTATCAATAAGGAGAAAATAGAGGGACAAGGGCAAGAAGAGAGATTGCTGGAAGGAAATTTAATCACCACATTGGAAGCTGACTGGCTACAAATGTTCCGAGGTTACCTGCAGCTGACACATAGCTGGCATGCCTCTGGCCCATATATACACAGAGAGAAGTCGACAGGGCAAGAACTCTTAGCAGGCTACTGACGGTCATAGGGCACTAAAAGATGTACTGTTTGTTAGGACTCTGAGAGCTATGAGAGGCCAAGCATCAAATCATGCCTGAAAAAGAAAAATCAAGGAAGTGCTTTCATAATAACTTCAATCAAAATTAGCAGCAGGTGCCATCAGTGCCCTTTAGGACAAGCAAGTTCTCATTGTATGAAGACATAGAGACCCTGGGAAGAATCCAAACAGATTCTGGGGCCATAGCCTTTGATGCGCATGAATTGAAGCTGACCAATAAAAATCAAACCATCCAAGGTAACTGTAATAATCCATCCTCATTTTGTGTTCTTAATAAAGCAATCAAGAGTTTACATGATTATAAAAGACAGCACACTACGCTAAGATTTCAAAAATCTGTATTTCTTATCACCTTTGCTACTCACTAACTACGTAACATTGGGGAAGTCACAACATCTGTGTACTTTGACATACCTAAGGTAGCTTAGTATAGAGATGAAGAGCAGCTTTGCAGTTAGAGAAAACTGAGTTCGAGCCCTAGTTCTGCTACTCAATGGTGAGTGATCTGCAGCAAGTTTTTTTGTAAAAGGGTTTCTGGCATAGCCATCTCCAATGCTTATTGGATTGAGAATTGAACAAAAGGGACTGTGGAAAAGAAATGCCTCTGCAGCTCAAGTGATCTTGCCCCATTATTTATCAAGGATATCTCAGGAGAAAATGTCCACACAGAGAGGAATGATGTCATTCCCATGGCAGCTGCAAAACCCACTTGTGGGGAGGCGGATTGCTCCAAGAAATGCAGACTAAAGTGATAGAGGAACTGTAATAAGAACACTGGATGTCTTAGTCAGTTTGGGCTGCTATAACAAAAATGCCATAGACTGGGTGGCTTAAACCACAGAAATTTGAGTTCCAGTTCAAGATGGAAACACAGTAAGATCCTGAACTCACCCCCTCCCGTGGACACACTGAATCTACAGCTACTATGGAACAATTTCCTCTGAAAATAAAAAAAACAACCCAAAACTATGTGAGTGATTCCTACACATCAGGCAAATGAAAAAAAACCCACACTGAAACAGTAGGAGAGGCTGAGACACAGTCTACCATAAACCACACCCCTAGCAAGGCAACCCATAATCAGGAGGGAACTCAAAACCCAGAGCTTCTCTCAGGGGAGCAAAGGGTGTGAACTCCACATTGGGCACCCCAACCTCTAAGACCTGCACCTGAGAGATGAGCCCCCAAACATTTAGCTTTGAAAACCAATAGGGCTCACATCCACAAGAGCCACAAGGCTGTAGCGAACTGAGAAATGGCTCTTAAAAGGCTCACGCACTCAGACTCACTTGCCCCAGGGGGCAACACAGAGGCAGCTGGTTGAAAGGCACCCAGACATTACAGAAAGAGGGTTATTTGCTTATCTTAAAGCATCAGCCTGAGGGCAGACATCTAATTTAACACACATCTAGGGACCTGTTGGGGTACACTCCGAGGGCAGAAGCTGGCGGGTGCCATCCTTACACTCTCCATCTACCTCACTCCAGCTCACTGGTATCGCCCAGTAAGGAGCTTGTAACCTCCTCTGGCACCCCAATTTTTGTGGCTGCTGCAAAATCTAGAGGTCACCTGGCTCTGGTGGCTAGTAGGGCTTATGCTCATGGGTTCCACAGGACTGTAACCAACCAAGAAAGAGTTCTTAAATGGCTACTACCCCCAGGACACAGCAAGAAGAAACAGTCTCAGGAGCCCAGTCTTTCTGTGAAAGAGGCATATTGGCTTATCGTCATAGCTGGGGCCTGAGGGGCGGGCTTCTAATTAAACACACATCTAAGGGCCTACTGTAATCCTTTCCAGAGACCTCAGAGGGCTTGCGCTATCTTTGTGCTCTCCCTCTGCTGCATTCCAAAATGCTAGTATCTCCCAGAGGGGAGGTTTTACACTTGTCTGGTGCCCTGGTTTTTACATCAGGTGCCCAGTTTTTGCAACTGCTTCCCAGGGGACACTCCTTGATCACCTGGCTCTGGTGGCCAGGAGGGCTTGCGTTCCTGGGTCCCAGGGGACTGTAACAATCAGAGAGACAGTTCTTGGCTGGCTACAACTCCCGGGGCTCCGCGCAGACAGCAGACTGAAACATGTCCCCAGCTGTGAATGAGGCCTATTTGCCTGCTTTGGAGTTTGAGTCTGAAGGGCAAGCATCTGGTTTGGCACACATCTAGAGGCCTACAGAAGAACGCTCAGGAAACAGAGGCCGGTGGATGTCATCTTTGTGCTCTCCCTCTGTCTCATCTCAGCTTGCTGGTATCTCCTGGAAAGGAGCTTGTACACGTGTCTGGTACCCCGGTTTTTGTGGCTGCTGCCCAGGGATGCCCTTGGATTGCCTAGCTCTGGTGGCCAGAAGGGCTTGCTTTCCTGAGTCCCATGAAACTGTAACAAATGGAGAGACAGTTCTTGGTCAGCTACCACTGCACATACAGCAGACCGAAACACATCCCTAGTCTTTTTGTGAAAGAGGCGTATTTGCTTGTCTTGGAGTTTCAGTCTGAGGGGCAGGCTTCAGGTTTGTCACACATGTATGAGCCTACTGAGGTGCTCTCCAAGGACGGAGTCCAGTGGATGCCATCTTTGCACTCTCTTTCTGCCTCACTTCTCATCACTGGTATCTCTCAGAAAGGAACTTGTATACTCATCTGGCACTCTGATTTTTGTGACTGTCACTCAGGGGACATCTTAGATCACCTACTCTGGTGGCCAGCAGGACATACGCTTGCAGTCCCACAGGACTATATATATTTGCACACTGTAAAAGCTGCAGCCTGAGGGCCTGGCTTCCAATCAGCCTGAATCTAGGTGCTGAATGAGATTCTCCCCTTTGGAAACTGACAAGTCTTGGCATACCCTCAACTACAGGAAGCCACTAAAAACAAAATAGGCTGCTTGGACAATCACAAAGGTTTGAGAGACAACCAAGAGCTAGGGCAGGGTTGAATGATAAAGTTCATCTACAAGAGGCCACTCCCTCAAGACTGGGAGAGGTGGCTATTTTATCTAAAGCATAGAAACCAGCATAGAGAGTAAAGGAAAATGAAGAAACAGAGGAATCTGTTCCAAATGAAAGAACAAGATAAAACCTCAGGAAAATAACCTTAATGAAATGGAGATAAGTCACTTACCTGAAAAAGAGTTCAAAATAATGGTCATAAAGATGCTCACTGATGGGGCCAGCCCTGTGGCCTAGTTGTTAAGTTCAGTGCTCTCCGCTTCAGCAGCCCAGGTTCAGTTCCCAGGTGTGGACCTACAGCACACTTCCTCACCTATAAAATAGAGGAAGATTGGCACAGATATTAGCTCCTGGCTAATCTTCCTCAAGAAAGAAAATACTCACTCTACTCAGAAGAAGAATGGATGAATATAGTAAGAACTTCAACAAAGAGATAAGAAATATATGAGAGTACCAAATAGAAGTCACAGAGCTGAAAAATACAATAATTGAACTGAAAAATACACTAGGAAGGTTCAACAACACACTAGATGAAGCAGAAGAAAGGATCAGTGAACTCGACGACATGGCAGTTGAATGCACCCAATCAGAGCAGCCAAATGAAAATATAATGAAAAAAAGTGAAGATAGCTTAAAGGACTTATGGGACAACATCAAGTGAACCAACATTGACATTTTAGGGGTCCTAGAAGGAGAAAAGAGAGAAAAGGAGGCAGAAAACTTATTTGAAGATATAATGGCTGAAAAACCCAGAGAAAGAAACAGACATGCAGAGCCAGGAATCCCAGAGAGTTCCAAATAAGATGAACCCAAAGGGACCCACACCAAAACACGTTATAATTAAAATTTTAAAAGTTAAAGACAAGGAGAGACTCTTAAATGCAGCAATAGAAAAACAACTTGTTACATACAAGGCAACCCCCATAAGACTACCAGCAGATTTTCCAGCAGGAACTTTGCAGGCCAGAAGGAAGTGGTGTGATACATTCATAGTGCTGAAAGAAAAAAATTTCCAACCAAGAATACTCTACCCAGCAAAGTTGCCCTTCAGAATTGAAGGAGAGAGAAAGAGTTTTCCAGACAACCAAAGCTACAGGAGTTCATCATCAGCACTAAACTGAACTTACAAGAAATTTTAAAGGGATTTCTTTAAACTAAAGGAGTTTATCAGCACTTAACCAGCCTTACAAGAAATGTTAAGGGACTTCTTAAGCTTTAGCCAGAAAGAGCACTAATCAGTAACAGGAAACCATATGAAAGTATAAATATCACTGGTAAAGGTAAATATATAGGGAAATTTAAAGTAATCTAATCTTGTACAGGTGGTAGATTAATTACTTATAAAGCTAGTATGAAAGTTAAAAGAAAAAGTAGTAAAAATAACTATAACTACAATAATTCATTAAGCGATACACAAGATAAAAAGATGTAAAATGTCACATCAAAAACATAAAACATGTTGAGGGGATTAAAAATGCAGATCTTTAGAATGCATTCAAAATTAAGTGTTATCAACTTAAAATAGTTATAAATGTAAGTTATTATATGTAAGTCTCATGGTAACCAGAAAGCAAAAACCTATGGTAGACACACAAGAGAAAGAGAAAGAAATCTAAGCATAACACTGAAAAAATCATCAAATCACAAAGGAAGAGGGCAAGAAAAGAAGAAAGGAACAGAGGAACTACCAAACAGCCAGAAAACAATTAAGAAAATGGCCATAAGTACATACCTATCAATAATTACTTTAAATATAGATGGACTAAATTCTCCAATCAAAAGACATATAGTGGCTGAATGGATTAAAAAACAAGACACATCCATATGTTGCCGACAAGAGACTCACTTCAGATGTAAGGACACACCTAGACTAAAAATGAAGGGATAGAAAAAGATATTCCATGCAAACAGAAACCAAAAGAAAGGGTGGTAGATATACTAATTAGACAAAATAGACTCTAAAACAAAGACTGCAATAAGAGACAAAGAAGGGCATTACATAATAATAAAGGGATCAATCCAACAAGTGGATATAACATTTGTAAATATTTACGCATCCAACATAGGAGCACCTAAATATATAAAGCAAATATTAACAGAACTAAAGAGACAAATAGACAGCAAGACAATAATATTAGGGGACTTTAATACCCTAGTTTCATCACTGGATACATTATCCAGACAGAAAATCAGTAGGAAAACATTAGCCTTAAATGACATGTTGGACCGGATGGACTTAACAGATATATGTGAAACATTCCTTGTAAAAGCAACAGAATACAGATTCTTCTCAAGTGAACATGGAACATTATCCAAGATAGATCATATGTTAGGCCACAAAACAGTCTTAATAAATTTAAGAAGACCGAAATCACATCAACCCTCTATTCAAACCACAATGGTATGAAACTAGAAGTCGGTTACAAGAAGAAAACTGGAAAATTCACAGATACGTACAGATTACACAAGATACTAATGAACAACCAATGGGTCAAAGAAGAAATCAAAAGAGAAATAAAAAAAATACCTTGAGACAAATGAAAATGGAAATGCAACATACCAAAACTTATGGGATGCAGCAAAAGTAGTTCTAAAAGGGAAGTTCACGGTGATAAATGCCAACTTTAAGAAACAAGAAAACTTCAAATAAACAACATAACTTTACAGCTCAAGGAACTAGAAAACGAAGAACAAAGCCCAAAGTTAGTAAAAAGAAGGAAATAACAAAGATCAGAGCAGAAATAAATAAAATAGAGACTGAAAAGACAATAGAAAAGATCAATGAAACTAAAAGCTGGTTCTTGGAAAAGATAAACAAAATTGACAACTCTTTAGCTAGACTCACCAAGAAATGAGAGAAAGGACTCAAATAAATAAAATCAGACATGAAAGAGGAGACATTACAGGTGATACCACAGAAAGATGTGGATCATAAGAGGCTACTATGAACAATTATATACAACAAATTGGACAACGTGGAGGGAACAGATTAATTCCTAGAAACATACAACCTACCAAGACTGAATTATGAAGAAATAGAAAATTTGAACAGACTGATTACTACTAAAGAGATTGAATTGGTAATCAAAAACCTCCTGACAAACAAAAGTCGAGGACCAGATGGGTTCACTGGTGAATTCAACCAAACATTTAAAGAATTAATACCCATCCTTCTCAAACACTTACAAAAAACAGAAGAGAAAGTAACATTTCCAAACTCATTTTAAGAGGCCAGAATTACCCTGACATGAAAACCAGACAAGGATGCCGCAAAAAAAGAAAATTACAGGCCAATATTTCTGATGAACATAGATGTAAAAATCCTCAACAAGATATGAACAAACCAAATTCAACAATACATACACCATGGTCATACACCACAATCAAGGGGGATTTATTCTAGGGATACAGGGATGGTTCAACATTTGCAAATCAATCAATGTGATACATTACATTAACAAATGAAAGATAAAAATCATATGATCATATCAATAGATGCAGAATTTGACAATATTAAACATCCATTATAATAAAAACTCTCATCAAATTGGGTATAAAGGAAGCGTACCTCAACATAATGAGGCCACATATGACAAACCCACAGCTAACATCATACTCAACAGTAAAAAGCTGAGAGCTTTTCTCTAAGATTAGAAACAAGACAAGGATGCCCACTCTCACAACTTTTATTCAACATAGTATTGGAAGTCCTAGCCAGAGCAATTAGGCAAGAAAAAGAAATAAAAGGCATCCAAATTGGAAAAGAAGTAAAACTGTCACCATTTGCAGACGACATAATATTACATATAGAAAACTCTAAAGACTACCGAAAAACTATTAGAACTAATAAACAAATTCAGTAAAGTTGAACTATAGAAAATCAATATACAAAATCTGTTGTGTTTCTATATACTAACAACAAACTATTAGAAAGAGAAATTAAGAAAACAATCCCATTTACAACTGCATCAAAAAGAATAAAATACTTAGGAATAAATTTAGTCAAGGAGATGAAAGACCTGTATACTGAAAACTATAAGACATTGATGAAAAAATTGAACATGATACAAATAAATGGAAAGATACTCCATGCTCATGAGTTGGAAGAATTAATATTGTTAAAATGTCCACACTACCCAAAGCAATCTACAGATTCAATGCAATCCCTATCAAAACTTGAATGGCATTTTTCACAGAAATACAACAAACAATCTTAAAATTTGTATGGAACCACAAAAGAGTTTGAATGCCAGGAAATCTTGAGAAAGAAAAACAAAACTGGAGGCATCACACTCCCTGATTTCAAACTATATTACAAAGCTATAGTAATCAAAACAATATGGTATTTGCATAAAAACAGACACACAGATCAATGGAACAGAATAGAGAGCCCAGAAATAAACCCACACATATATGGTCAATTAATTTATGATAAAGGAGCCAAGAATATACAGTAGGGAAAGGACAGTCTCTTCAATAAATGGTGTTGGGAAAACTGGACAGCCACATGCAAAAGAATGAAACTGGACCACTATCTTACACCGTATACAAAAATTAACTCATATTGGATTAAAGTCTTGAATTTAAGACCTGAGACCTTAAAGCTCCTAGAAGAAAACATAGGCAGTAAGCTCCTTGACATTGGTCTTGGTGATGACTTTTTTGTATCTGACACCAAAAGCAAAGGCAACAAAAAGCAAAAATAAATTAGTGAATCTACATCAAACTAAAAAGCTTGTGCACAGCAAAGAAAACCATGAACAAATTAAAAGGCAACCTACTAAATGGGATAAAATATTTGCAAATCATATATCTGATAATGGGTTAATATCCAAAATATATTAAGAACTCATACAACTCAATAGCAAAAAAAAACCCCAAAAAATTTGGTTAAAAAATGGGCCGAGAAGCTGAATAAATATTTTTCCAAAGAAGACATACAGAGGGCCAATGGGTATATGAAAAGTTATTCAACATCACTAATCAGCAGGAAAATGCAAATCAAAACCACAATGAGATATCACCTCACTCCGGTTAGAATGACTATTATCAAAAAGACAAAAAATAACAAGTGTTGGCAAGGATGTGGAGAAAAGAGAACCCTTGTGCACTGTTGGTGGGAATGTAATCTGGCGCAGCCACTATGGAAAACATTCTGGAGGTTCCTCAAAAAATTAAAAATAGAACTACCAAATGATCCAGCAATTCCACTTCTGGGTATTTAACCAAACAAAACAAAAACACTAACTTGAAAAGATATGTGCAGCCCATGTTCATTGCAGCATTATTTACAATAGCCAAGATATGGAAGGAACCTAAGTGTTCATTGACGGATGAATGCATAAAGAAAATGTGGTATATATATACAATGGAATATCATTCAGCCATAAAAAAGATTGAAATCTTGCCATTTGTGACAACATACATGGACCTTGAGGGCATTATGCTAAATGAAATAAGTCAGACAGAGAAAGACAAATACCAGATGGTCTCTCTTATATATGAAAACTAAAAAAAAAAAAAATAATAAAACTGAGCTCACAGACACAGAGAACAGATTGGCGGTTGCCACAGGCAGGGATGCCAAGTGGGCAAAATGGGTGAAGAGGGTCAAAAGGTACAAACTTTCAATTATAAAATAAATAAGTCATGGGGATGTAAAGTACAGCATGCTGACTATAGTTAATAAGACTGATTGCATATTTCAAAGTTGCTAAGAGTAAATTCTAAAATTTCTCATCATAAGAAAAACAATTTCTAACTATGTATGGTGACAGATGTTAACTAGGCTTATTGTGGTGATCATTTCACAATATGTACACATAACATATCATTATGTTGTAAACCTAAACTAATGTGATGTTATATGTCAATCATTCCTTAATAATAAACAAACATATATTTTTTAAATTTATTTCTCACAGTTCAGGAGGCTGGAAAGTCCAAGATCAAGGTGCTGTCCCTTTCGGTACTTGGTGAAGGTCCTCTTCCTGGTTTGCAAATGGATGTCTTCTTGCTGTGTCCTCACATTGCATAGAGAGAGGAGGCACGCTCTCTCATGTCTCTTCTTATAAGGATACCAATCCCATCATGAGGGCCGCCTCCTCTTGACTTGATCACCTCTCAAAGGGCGTACCTCCAAACACCATCACAATGGGGATTAAACTTCAATGTATGAATGGGAGGCAGGAGACAAAAGCATTCAGTCCACAGCACTAGATCATCTGCCACAGTGGTGGCTGCTGGTGCTTCCCAAGCAGCTCCCGCATCCCAGATGGACCCTTTGTCAGTCTGGCAGGTGGCCGTGGGAAGCCTTTCTTTCAAGGAAGGCTGAAGTGCTTGCAGTATCAGTGAGTCTTGTATCCTGTATCACCAGTCCTCCATCCCAACATGCTCTCAATAAACCATTCTGCTATGTGTAAACTTATTGCCTCTACACAACTGTCCCTTTCAGTCCAATCTATAGGTTCATATTTCCCATTCCTTGGATAAAATAAAATTTTATGCAGTTTCCATAAATGTTATGACCAAATTCAAATAATAAATTTCTTCTGGTCATTTTCAGCCACAAGAACCATTTCATTTCAGTAATCAAAATGTCCAACCCAATGTTAAATAATCTTATATAGTTAAAAACACTTCCTCTTCTCTAGCTCTGATGTAATTTAGACTTCAAAGCCTATAGTGGGGAGGAAGCCATGGATGGTTTCTTCATTCTTAGCCTACCTTAGTTTTCTGTTCCTCCTTCCACTCAGTAGGCTGCCTATAGTTCGTCCCATGCTGGGACAGGGAGTTGGGAAGAGAGGGAAGGAACATTTGGCAAAGACTCTGCCAACATCTCTCTTCTAAGAGCTTCCTCTGCCAATCTCTTCCGCCTACACTGTTTTTATCTGGAAATGGATAATCAACAGTACTAACTAATCTTAGTCTGTCCCCTCAATTTTAAATTTGGACATACTTTTTAGGGGCGGGTACTTCACTTGAGGGTACTTAAAAATTACCACAGAACCTGAGAGAGAAGGAATCTCATATCCAATTACATTAGTAACATAATCATGGGGCATTTTATCACTCCAATTGTCCAGAACCATTTGAGAATTACTTAACTTTGCTAAAACTCTGTTTCCTCACCTGTAAAATTAGAACAGTAATAAATAAAGATAAGATGAGACTAATGCATTCAATAAATGTTCTTATTTTTACTATCACATGAAAATTAAAGAGAATTTTGTGTATCAAATGAGATAAAGTATGTGGAAGTATTTTATAATATGTAAAGGGCTATTTTGTACATGAAAGTTTGTATAAGAAACCTATATTATTCACACAGAAACATATTATTCACATGAGAAAAAACACAAATACACTAGCACAAGCTATGATATCTAAAAATTGCTACATTATATGGTATTCTGAAAAACTGTCCAAGGAACCCCAGGGTCTTCAAGGCAGCCTTTGAGAATGTCTTCTAGCAAGATTTTAAGTAGAGAAAATATCAGGAGCACAGAAGCCTGCTTTCCCCACTGCCTCTTCCTAAATACTCTCTATGTGCCCCACAGGAACAAATAATGATTGAACATTCCCTGGTCCCCATTCCAGAGGAATCCTAATCCTCCTCTTTGGGGTGAAGATTTCTCCTAATTAATATGCAAATATCACTCCTAAATTCAGATTTTGAATGAATCAAAGTTGAATATAACAGAATACTAATTAATACTTAGAGCTTTCTTGATTTTGACTTTCAAAATGAATATTGTTGACTTGGTTTATATATTTCAAACTCTTATTGTTTTATTGGATAACTTTAGGTTAGTTCATATCAATTATTCAAGAAGTGAATTCAATTATTTCTGAATGAAATATATTTTGTTTTCCAAATGTATTTCCCTTCTCCATCTCATTCAGGAATTGGAGGCTGGATGGCTCCCATTTTGATGGCAAACTGCCTGGTTCTGTCAGTTTTGGCAGAAAGCAAGAACAAATAATCCTGACCTGCAACTAATGGCTCCAGGCTTCATAGAACATCTAAAATATAAGTAAACTTTGAAATCCTTGCCGAATGAAATGTTTGGAGGTAATGGAATAAATTACTTCAAATTTATGCAGAGTTTTTCAGAAACCTGCATAAACCCACTAGTTTTTATTAGAAATTATATTCATAAATATAATTCAACTTCTAGATCTATATTACAGAAATGCTTGCTCAAATATACTGAGATACATGTACAAGATACTTGTACACTGTACTTGTACACTGAGATACTTATTCTCTTTGCTCGGAATGCTCTTGGCCAAATATCCACATAGCTTGCTGCCTCACTTTATCCAGTTCTCTGTTCAAATGTTACTTTGTCAGAGAAACCTTCCCTGAACACCCTGTCTAAAACCTAATCCTCACTCTCTATTCTCTATTACTGTCATGCATTGCTTAACAACAAAGATATGTGCTGAGAAATACGTTGTTAGGCAATTTCATAGTTGTGCAAAGATCACAGAGTGTACTTACACAAACCTAGATGGTACAGCCTATTACACGCCTAGGCTATATGGTACTAAACTTATGGGACCACCACCGTATATACAGTCCATCGTTGACCAAAACGTCATTATGCAGTACCTGACTGTACTTTGTTTTCAATCATGGCATTTATCCCTACCTAACATTATCATATGTTTTTATTATAATTTGACAAGTTTGTCTTCTGCACTTAAATGAAAGCTCCATGGTATCAGCAATTTTATCAATTTTGTGCACTCTGTATCTTCAGTTCTCAAAAAGAGTATATAACATATACTAAGCGTTGGATGAATGAATTCTTTTTGTGCTTAAACTCATTACCTCTCCCGAAATTTGTCACTCTTCTATATTTTCTTCTAGCTGTAAGGTATCTTAGAGATCATCTAGATAAGGAAACTGAAGATCAAAAGGATGGCATGCCTTCTTCAAGGTCACATACTTAATCAGTGACCAGGTCAAGCCTAAAATATATGTCGGGACTTCTAGATATCATTATACCACGCTGACTTTGACTTTATACACATGTATGATATTTGCACTTGAATATACTAGGGCATTTAAAAGCACAGGCTCTCTGATACCCGACTGCCTGTTTTCAAATTTCAAGTCTGACACGTGCCAGCTATAAGAACTTGGATAAATTATGATGTCTTCATGGCTCAGTTTCCTCATCTACAAATGAGGGTAATAATAACCACATCATGAAATTATTGTTAGCATGTCTAGTGCTTAGAACAGAGCAATCTCTCAATAGAGGTTTCCTCACATATTATTTCTAACTATTATTCTCCTGTTGCCTAGCACTGAATTTTTTATAATATACAAAGTTCTAAAATATTTTTGTGTAAAAATTTTTTGACAGTTTTTCTCTTTCTGACAAAGTTCTACGATTCCTCTATTCTCAGAAAGAAAATTTGCTTCTAGCCCTTAGCCATGTTCATCATTACAGCTACAGAGTATCCATGGCATATACTGAAAGACTTGGATTTCAAGGTAAATCATGAAAAAGAGGAATATTTTGTTCTGTTTTAATTGGCCAATATTTCTGCTTTTCTCTGTTCCTTGAAATACAAGAATACTTAGGCTCCTTTCCTATAAGTGTCTTACTCCCTAGGGAAAAATAAATGTATTGCTGACTTTTACCACAAAGAAGAACTACTATTTTCCCACCAAAGAGAACAATGAGCAGACTCACCATAGCTTTATAGGTTTTGCCTTTAAATCCAATGTATCCTCTAAGCTGGGAGTCAGTTCTATAATAAATGGTCTCTGCTGCAAATGTGCAAGAAAATTTAACTCAATTCTTAAATTTGTCTCTGAGTTTTATTGATAATTTATTTATCTAAAAGACTCTTGGTCTCGATGAGCAAGATATTAATAAGGTTCCCGTGATATTCTTAACAATGATCAACATCAACATTCTATTGAGGACCTTGGATGCCAGCCAAGGCAGAGTAAGCCCACTACACCCATTGATTACAGCTCGAATCTCTGGACAAAACAGAAAAAGCAACAATGTGAGGATTTAGAAAAGTAACTAATAGCAGGCAAATTGAAGAGGGTGTCAAAACTTGAAGAAGCAATCCATATATGGGTGAGGTTTTTTTCCTCTCTCCTTCCAGCTTTGAACAGAGGGTCGCCCCAGTCATGGGACCGCACAGCGGAGGCAGCAGCAAAACGTTTATCCCAGCTTTTGGGCCTGGATAACAGCGAAAAGGAGATCCTGTGGTCCAAAGAGTGTAAGGGAAATTGCTTCTCTCTTGCCACTTAGTGTCAAGAGTGACTTCAGTTACACTAAACTGCAAAGCACTAGTGCAGGCATCCTAAGCTCAGAGGAACCCCGGCTTCCCAGCCAGACAACTGGGAGAAGAGACCACTGGGAGCCAAAGAGTGTGGGAGTAATCCTGAGAGAAGGGACCAGGGGAGGCAGAGTGTGGGAGTAATCCGGAGAGAAGGGACCAGTGGGAGCCAGAGTGTGGGAGTAATCCCAGAAAGAGGAGAACCGGAGAAGCACATCCCCTAATTCCGTGCATGAACTGGCACAGGTCCTAGACTTGCTCCTGAGATTCGCATGTGTGGAAAAGATGCAAAGTAGCATGCCAAAGACTGTAAGAACAGAACTACGATGTAAACGACAGCAATCTCACTGCTGAGTATATGTCCGAAGGAACTGAAATCAGGATCTTAAAGAGATATCTGCACAACTCATATTCATTACAGTGCTATTCACAATACCCAAGACATAGAAGCAATCTAAATGTCCTTTGATGGATGAAAGGATAAAGAAGATGTGGTGTATATAAATACAGTGGAATATTATTCAGTCACAAAAAGGAAGGAAATTCTGCCATTTGCAGTAACATGGATGAACCTGGAGGGCATTATGCTAAGTGAAATGAGCCAGACAGAGAAAAACAAATACTGCATGGTACCACTACTATGCGGAATTTAAAAATTTTTTTAAAAACCCAATTTCAGAGAAACAGAGTAGAATGGTGGTTGCCAGGGCTGGGGGGAGGAGGAAATGGGGCGATGTAGGTCAAAGAGTAAAAATTTTCAGTTATAAGACGAATAAGTTCTGAGGATCTAATGTACAGCATGGTGACTATAGTTAATAATATGGTATTGTACACTTAAAAGTTGCTGAGAGTGGATCTTAAGCATTCTCACCACAAAAAAAAAGTTAACTATGCGAGGTGATATATGTGTTAATTATCTTGATCTTGGTAATCATTCCACAATGTATATGTATATCAACTCATCACATTGCACACTTTAAATATATACATTTGTCAATTATTCATCAATAAAGTTAAAAAAATAACAATAAATAAATAACAAATTTAAATAAATAAATAAATGAATACATAAACCACAACCCAAGTCCAGGCCACCCCCTTGTTAAACCCTGCATTCATAGCAAAGGCTTAGAAAACTAAACTGACACTGGACCTACCACCCACAGAAGGGTAGACAGAGCATGTAGTCGGACCCTAACTGGTTTGATCGCCTGCTAAAACAACAACAAAGATTCAACATTTTTCAGAGGATTTTAATAAGACTCAGAGTTCTAGAGCATAATATTGAAAATGTCCAGGATATAATCCAAAATCAGTCAACATATGAAGGCCCAAAGAAACACAATAAATTCACAAGTGAAAAGACAACTGATGGCAACCCCAGGCAGCCCAGATGTCAGAATCACCAGACAAGGCGTCAAAGCAATATGACAACTACGCTCCGTGAGGTAAACTGCCTTAAGTCAAGGATGTCCTCACAGGGAAATTGGAACTATAAAAAAGAACTGAATGGAAAATTTAAAACTAAATAATGCAATACTTGAAATGAAAACTTTGCTAAATAGGCTCAATAGCAGAATGGATATGGCAAAAGAAAGAACCTGCGAACTTAAAGATAAATCAATAGAAATTCTTCAGTCAGAAGAATGGAGTGAAAAATGGGGAAAAAATGAACAGAGTTTCATGGATCTATAATACAACATCAAAATGTATAACTTTCTTGTCGTTGGAGTCCCAGAAAGAAAAAAAGTGATTGTTACAGAGAGAATATTTGAAGAAATGTGTACTATGCTTGTTCAGACTCCCACTTTATCCCAGAAATGATTTATGTGCTTACATAAATACATGCAATATACATATAGAGGTACACAATAATAGTAATTATATATATTATATACAATATGAGTAGGTGAAGGAATCAGGACAACAAAAGACCCCGAATAGCTAAAGGAATCCTGAGAAAAAAGAACAAAGCTGGAGGTATCACACTCCCTGATTTCAAAATATACTACAAAGCTATAGTAACCAAAACAGCATGGTACTGGCACAAAAATAGACACACAGATCAAGGGAATAGAATCGAAAGCCCAGAAATAAACCCACACATCTATGGACAGCTAATCTTTGACAAAGGAGCCAAGAACATACAATGGGGAAAAGAATGTCTCTTCAACAAATGGTGTTGGGAAAACTGGATAGCCACATGCAAAAAAATGAAAGTAGACCCTTACCTTACACCATACACAAAAATTAACTCCAAATGGATTAAAGACTTGAATGTAAGACCTGAAACTGTGAAACTTCTAGAAGAAAACATAGGCAGTACGCTCTTTGACATCGATCTTAGCAACATCTTTTCAAACACCACGTCTGACCGGGCAAGAGAAACAATAGAAAAAATGAACAAATGGGACTACATCAAACTAAAAAGCTTCTGCACAGCAAAGGAAACCATCAAGAAAACGAAAAGACAACCTAACAATTGGGAGAAGATATTTGCAAACCATACTTCTGATAAGGGCTTAATCTCCAAAATATATAAAGAACTCATGCATCTCAACAACAAAAAAACTAACAACTCAATTAAAAAATGGGCAAAAGACTTGAACAGACATTTCTCCAAAGAAGATATACAGATGGCCAACAGACACATGAAAAGATGTTCAAAATCATTAACTATCAGGGAAATGCAAATCAAAACTACAATGAGATATCACCTCACGCCCGTCAGAATGGCTATAATTAACAAGACAGGAAACATGTGTTGGAGAGGATGTGGAGAGAAGGGAACTCTCATACACTGCTGGTGGGAGTGCAAACTGGTGCAGCCACTATGGAAAACAGTATGGAGATTCCTCAAAAAATCAAGGAGAGAACTACCATATGATCCAGCTATTCCACTGTTGGGTATTTATCCAAAGAACTTGAAAACACCAATTTGCAAAGGTACATGCACCCCTGTGTTCATTGCAGCGTTATTCACAATAGCCAAGACTTGGAAGCAACCTAAGTGCCCATCAATGGACGAATGGATAAAGCAGCTGTGGTATATATACACCATGGAATACTACTCAGCCATAAGAAACGATGAAATCCAGCCATTTGTGACAACGTGGATGGACATTGAGGGTATAATGCAAAGTGAAATAAGTCAGAGGGAGAAGGTCAAATACCGTATGATTTCCTTCATTAAGGAGTAGATAATAACAACAATAAACAAACACATAGGGACAGAGATTGGATTGGTGGTTACCAGAGGGGAAGGGGGGAGGGAGGAGGGTGAAGGGGATAATTCGGTACATGTGTGTGGTGATGGGTTGTAATTAGTATTTTGGAGGTGAACATGATGTAATCTATGCAGAAATAGAAGTACAATGATGTACATCTGAAATTTTTACAATGTCATAAACCAATGTTACTGCAATAAACAAAAAAGTATACAAAAAAAAAAAAGGAATCAGAACAAAGGAAAAATGAGGATTGGAAAGGTAGGATGAAGCCGGGAGAACACTCCATGTACTACACGTGTCTCCTAAGGTCCTGTGTACTTTCTAGACGTGTTCCACCAGTGTGGAGTTGGGCTTTTCTAGTAACCAACCAGGAAGTGGAAAGAGGGTCGGGTATGGGAGTCATAGTGGTCATGCAATGCAAGTAAACCTATTGCCTAGGAACAACTATTATTCTTGAAAATAAGACCAAAAAGAAATTTCTCCCATCAGTTCTCATAAAGAGAACACTATATAACATCTCCTACAACTTTCCTACAGTAAAACAGCAATGAATTGCAAAAGGCTGCTTCTCATAACATCCCTCTCATATGGTCAGTATCACCTTTAGACACGAGCAAGAGGGGCCCTGCCCAGGCCCTTGCTATGAACTAAATGTTCGTATCCCTCCCAAATTCATATGTTGAAGCCCTAACCCCCAAAGTGATGGTATTTGAAGATAACTAAGGATTAGATAAGGTCATGAGAGTGGGCCTGTGGCATGATGGTATTAGTCTCCTTAGAAGAAGAGACACAGAGAGCTTGTGAGCACACAGCAAGAAGGCAACCATCTGCAAGCCAGGAAGACTTTTCTCACCAGGAACCAACCATGCTGGCACCCTATCCTCGGACTTCTAGCCTCCAGATCTGTGAGAAAATAAATTTCTGTTGTTTAAGTCACTCAGTCTATGGTATTTTGTTATGGCAGCCTGAGCTGACTAAGAACAGCCCCACTCTTTAGAAAACCCTGCTCTGGTTTTCTCCAACTGTGCCCCTCCCCCTAGCACAAATTGTCCTCAGGGCCAAGGGGTCAACACCCAAGAACCTCTACTACCCCCCTGGGTCACATCCCAGGTACTCAGGACTCCAGAGCTACCTGCCATGTGGATGCTATGATTCACCACCATGTCCACTTTGGGACAGAAAACTGATTGCCCCAGCTGCTGCAAGTCTTGCCAGCAGACAGATTTAGCTCTTAACCCCTTTTAGAAATACCTCCACTGAAAAAATTCCCCTCACTCAAGGTCATACCCCTTCTTGGAGCAGCCCACACCCAGTGACTGGTCATCACAGTAGCATGAAGGTCTGGCCTACTCCCCCAACTTGGGACAACTCTAAAGGGCCATCATCAGCTCCAGAGCCTCCCTGGGGTCAGCTGAGACCGCAACTGACACTGCACTGAGCCCACCTTCTCCCTGTGCCCAATCCTGCTTCCTCCCCTTCATTTCCACAGGTGGTGATTCCCAAAGCAGTCCCCAGTAAACCTCACGCACGCTAACCTCCACCTCAGAGTCAGCTCCTGGAGAACCAACCTGTGACACCTGCCCAGATGGCTTTGCGGCCTGGTGCTGGGGCCCAAATGCACATTTCCAGGCACAAAGGGTGGTCCAGTGGGTGCGTGCTTGTGACAGGGAGTGAAGTGTGAGCCGGGTGTCTATACTCATACAAGACCCTTTGCAGTTGAGAGATGCAGCGAGCAGGGAGGAGACGTGGTCAGGCATCCAGACAGCTCTCCTCCAGTGCCCCACTGCGTCACAGAACTCCACAGAGTCCGAGAATCTCTAATCAGAACCTGGCTGTCCAGTTGTTTTGAAGGGCTATTGATCAAGGGAGGAGGAACATACATAAATATTTTATTTAAAAGGTTGTTAGCTCAGTTTATAATGTGGAAATATTCAGACATATGGTATGTGGGCCCCACAAATGTTAGGGGCGGAACTACTTGTGATAGATTTAATTCCACCTCATCATTTTCTCAAACATGTCTGTCTGAGTTCTGGAATGTTTAATTAAGCCCTTCTAAGGACCCTTTTGTCCCCTACATTAGGAATGTTCCCCTTGAGGATATGATCCCATTGGATTCTCTAAGAACAAAATCCTTAGAGCCCATGCTACCAGCAGGATTACTAGTGACTCATATTACCAACTTGGTCTGAAGTTTACAGTTTATTATCCTTTCAGGTGATACCAAGTAAGGCCCACCTTGAACAAATATCTTGGGTAGGTTTAATAGACAATGGTAGCCCCCAAAAGTAGGAGGTGTATGAGGGTCAGCTCCTTCCCCACAACCTTGCTTCTAGGTTATAATGAAAGCCAGCCTCGGAGCACACATCCCAACACTTATTAAACAAACATTTAGAAGCAAGTACGTTTATAACATGTTTTGTAAGCTCAGCGAATATTCTTTTAGGTGATCCAGCCATGCAGGTGCCACATATTCTATAGAAAATGTTCTAATAATGCTATAATATATACAAATACATAGAATGTTATAATGATATCAAAAAAATAGGTGTGAAACCTTTGGAAGACCTAGGATTCCCAACTCTGAATAAACCACTGTAGAGCTGGAGTTTAGTTTGGAACATGACGTCAGTATTTTGTCTGTGTTCTAACAAACTTTTCGCTGTGTTTGTTTAACTAACATTATTAAATAACATGTATCTTCCATCAAGTCATCAGACTGGGACTGTCCATCAATGTCACCACCAAATAGTGTGGCAAATGAGCACTATATATATACACTCAACAGAGGACTCAAAGTCAGGTAAGAGACATAAATAGCACAAAGGAAACTGAGATTAATAGACATTCATGAGACTTAATTTAAAAGCAATATGTTCAATAATTCATTTGATGAATCCTTGTGCACATCCCCACCAGTCCCTCCAAACCAAGCACCCTAAAAGTAGAAAATATGGTGGAGTTTTCATCAAAAGTTTAACAAAGTGAAAAGTATTACTTGAAAGCACTACTTTGGACAGCAAGCAGCCTAACAGGATTAAGTGCTAGCTTTCAGCTCTTTGCAGCTGTATTTAGCATTTCTGGTTATCAATAGTCCATACAACATGGAGCCCAGCATATTTACACATGTTTGAGTGACGGCAATTAGATACATACATAAACTTAGTATAACTTTTAAATGACTATCTCTAAGTAAGTGGTATATGAAAGCAGAGGCAATGTCCTTAAAGTCAAACTAACCACGCCACAAAAATGCTATATACTTCTTTGAGTAACATATCAGAGAGAAAGCACTGATTTAACAATTGGTCCCACTACTCAATTATTTAAAATCTCACCTCAGCACATTTGCGCAATATTTCTTAATCTCAGATCTGTCTGTAATCATCACATTTGGCTCAGCATTGGCCTGGGCAGTCTGTTGTGTCCACATCTCATACGCTTCTAAACTTAGCTGCACAGTCAGAAGACACGAGGTCAAAGGCCCATCCATGCCCACAGATATGGCCTTCTTTCTAACCTTGACACTGTTCTGCCAACACCTATCTTAGAGTGGCTATCAGAGAGTATAACCTTCTTCTGAAGGGATCAGGCAGGAAAGGCACAGGGACAACAATGTGAATGTTTCAACATACTTGTGATGGTTAATTTTATGTGTCAACTTGGCTGGGCCACGTGATCCAGATATTTGGTCAAACATTATTCTGGATGTTTCTGTAAAGATTTTTTTTTTTGGATAAGATTAAGATTTCTTCAGTCTTTGAGTAAAGCAGATTGCCGCCCATAACGTGAGTGGACCTCATCTAATTAGTTGATGGCCTGAATAGAACAAAGATGGACCTTCCTCAGTAAGAAGAAATTCTGCTAGAAGACGGCCTTCAGACTTGAACTGCAACACTGGCACTTCCTGGGTCTCCAGCCTGCCGGTCTGCCCTGCAAATTTTGAACTTGTACCTTCACGACTATGTGAGCCAATTCTTTAAAATAAATATATATAAATATATATATAATTAAAAGTACATAAATATATATAAATAAAATACACTCAAACCAGCACACACACACACACACACAACCTACTGGTTCTGTCACTCTGCAGAACTCCGATTAATATAACACCCTAGTCCTCCATCCCTTACTCCCAAAAGTTCTCTTGATAAGGGCAGCACAGCCACTCCCAGAGACGTAGTGTGAGTCCAGCTACATAAATCCCGCAATCTCTGGAATGTCGAAACAAGGGTGGAATAAGAAGGGTGGTCCTTTTCTTGGTCCTCCCACCCCACCTGCTAAAAGAAATCTACAAGTGCCATGAATTTGATCATTCTACAGATAAATCCACGGCTTCTGTAGCAATAGGTACCATTTTCTCTCAGAAAAGCAGGAAAAGTCTATACTCAGACATCAGCCTTATCTCTCAACAGGGACATAATGGATGGCTATTCCATTTTACAAATCTTGTTGGTCACATTTTATCATAGCACAAAACAAATATGAATACAAATTTTTTTAAAATAATACATCTGAGAAAAATGACAAAGGCCAACAAGTAGCAATAAACCAAAACCTTGTGAAGATTAGCTACACCCTGGGTGCTGAGCTCAGGACACAAGGCATGAAACTTACTGGTCTATCAGAACTCTGAGAGGCCAGGGAAGCCATTTACCCTGGTTCTACCCACAAGGTGTAAATGTCCACAACAGGAAAGTTCTGGAAGCCTCGTTGCCTCATAACAGTTGACTCGGGCTCAAGAGATTTTTCTAGGTGCTGTTTTTAAAACACAAATGGATAATTTTGCTGACAGATCCAATTTTTTAATGTTCTAAGAATAAGCTTAAAACCATAGAAGTTAGAAGAGAAGTACACCTTTATACCATCCAACTTAGCTGCCAGAAGCCAATGCCAACTTCTTTACCCTTAGGTAACATTTTACAATCTAGCAAAACATTTTTACACAAATTATTTCCCTTTATCCTTACCAAAATCCTATGATGCCAAGCAGGTAGATAATATCCTCATTTTACGAGTAAGTAAACGAAGTCTGAGACTAATTGGATGACTTGCCTACACTCACCTAACTAGCAAAGAGTCCATTCAGTACAAGAACCCAGGTAACCTGATTTTTAACACTCTACAACTAATTAACATATTCTTCTTGACTACATTTTCCTAAACTCAGTAAAATTTACAAAATTCTGCTTAATAAGAAAAACACTGAATTAATAAAATTTTTTTGTAGGGAGCCAAATGCTTGTTTAATGAAACAATAAATTAGTAAATAAACAAAATATTTTCAAGGAAAAGCAACTACCATTTTCAAATACACACAGCAACTAGAACTAAACTAGCAAAAGGCTGCTGGTAGAGATCTCTAGGAAATCTCCCACCATGAACAGATAAGTAGGCCTTTATGGTTAGTACTTGTCTCTTATGTACATAAATAACCTGCTTGTAAACAACCCTGAGCCTTTGTCAACCATGAATGGGTTTGCTTAGGCAAACTGAAGATGTAAAAACAATTCAGCCAAATTCTATGGGAATTATCATAAAATTAGAATCAATGCAGCCTGAGCCTCAAGTTTTACTGTCTTAAGAGTGCTTCCTTCTCAGCTTTCCTGAAGCTAAATTATTAGCATGCTTTCCCAAGATTTAACTTTTGTTTTTCTTTTAGGTACCATGGAAATTAATTAGGATTATAAAAATAAATGATCAATGCCCAGTTTTATAATACTGAGCATTGTTGCTATTCATACTCTTTCTTGGCAACACTACAGAGATAACCTGCCCTAATCTCCTGCTCTACTATAGACAACCCAGAAGGAAAGTTTAGCATCAGCAAAGTTAAAACATAAGAACATAGGGATCTAACGGCCACCAGAAAGGTTGATGAGAGTGTAACCACTATGACAAAACATAGCTCTCTTGGGCTGACCCAAAACTAGGTCTCTCACTAAGCTATTCCAGTTATTTCTATATTGTTGACTTTAAAACAAATGCATTATGATCTATCTATACTCTGCCAGTGATTGGAGGTAAAGTAAAGGATCCCTTACGCTAAGAGGGAAAATAATCACAAACATAACCCATGGCATTGAATATCAAGCAAGATAGAAAAAGCCTTGGAGAAGAAAAAGGTCAGAATAAATTGCAGCCCATAGCTCAGTGGAAAGTGGACTGGTATGAATACACATACGCAAATGTAGTGGCAAGGCTATGGCAGAAAGTTTAAGAGCCAACAAGAGAAAACCTCAAAGAGAAGCAATGATGACAATGAAGGTGAAGCAGAGGCTTATGAGCATGAAAATGAAGGTCAATTTCTGGAAGAACGAAGATATTTCACTGATAGAAAAACCAGTTTTCATTCTTATTTTAAAACTCAACATGTTCAGTGGTGGGTGTTTCAAATTCCTACCCAAGCATAGCCTGAAATTGGGGGCTACATATGATTAAGTGGCAAATTCCACTAGCCCACAAGTCACAATATCCATGTTCTTGTTCTTTATGCCCACGCCCAGAGAGAGGCCCTCTTTCTGGACCATGTGCAGCATGTCAAGATGGATGTCTATCCCACGTTGCCAGCTCTTCCAAGTTTTCCACCCAACAGATGTATGCCCTTGGGTAAGCCAGAGCATTTGTAAGGAAACGGACTACGCTACTTTATCTCAAAAGTGCCACATCATGCAGATTCTAAGTGTATTTCTAAAACGAAGTCCTGATACGTTCTTATAACTCTAGAAATGACTGCGGCTAGACCACCCCACCCTTAATCAATATTGGTAATCACTTAAAAGAGAGAAACATGTGGATGTGCTTCTGTTTGGGAAAGACATCAATTCTGTTTCATATTGTTGGTGTGCAGATTTACTCCATGGAGATAATTATCGTCAAGTTAAATTAAAAATTTTTGAAGAGAACAGGACCAAAAACTACAACAAATATTGGGATCCCTGGGTCCATAGATTTCCTAGATCTTTGTGTGTCCAAAGACATTTTCTATTGCAAGAAGGACTTAGAGGAATGGGTAAAAAATAATAGTTATAGTTTAAAACCAGATTAAAACAATCCCTATCAAAGTTGGCAGTAGACCTTGAGCCTGGGGAGAAGGAAGGAAGGGAATACACAACGCTTTTGTTTTAGCACAGTGGCCAGGGGTGTCTGGCGGGGTGGGTCATGTTCTGAGTTGGGGCAGGACTCTTCCATATCTATTTGTATCAGGGATAAGTACATAGGTGTCTAGGAATTCTAACTATGGAAACATCTCTAGAATACATTGCAACCCTGACGTAGGCCAACGCCATGTATACACTCCTGAAGGTTTGGTTATAAAGTAAAACATTTGGGGTGAGACAGTTATATCCATGCCTCAGAGAAAATGGTAGAAAATAGTTAAATAAAAGTAAAATATCTAAATGTGTTCAGGTGTTAGCATTTCTTTAACTCTTGCTCTAAATTTACATAATCTAATTATGTGTGTACGTATTTTAATAGTTCTCCTAAGAATCAGTATAAAAACATTCTGTAAGCTTTTTTTCTCTGTTACACGTAAGCCATCAATCCTTTTAATATTTCTCCTTCCTTTCAAATATCATTACCATATTGGACTCTTAAATCCATACCTCTAAATTATTTTCAGCTTTGTAATCGCTCTCACTGCCTCAGATCACTCTCCTTCAAATCAATTTTTTAGACCCCAAATCGGTCTTTCCAAAGCACCAATATATATCATTTTTCTTCTTTAAAAAATCTTACGGACTACCTCATTCCTATTCAATCAATTAGTCCACACTGCTTGATTGAGCATTCAAGGATTCTTCCGGAATTGACAAACCCCCAGTTTTGCAGTCTCATCTCCCTACCCTTGTCCGTGAAGCTCTGCTCCAGCCCATCGGAAGTATTGCCATTAGCTGAACTGGCTGTGAACTTGGCTCATTCTGTTTCTTCTGTCCCTGCTCCTCCTTTAAGATCCAGTAAGTTGCAATCCGTCCTACCAGTCATCTCTCCTGGAAACAGCAAGGGACACGGACAGGAGTCCAGGATCAGCATTATGAACTGTAGACCCAGCTTCTCCTCTGGCTGCCCCTGACATGCTCCTCTCCTCTTCCCTACCTCCTCCGGGCTCTGCTGTCTGCTTTATCTCCCAGCCTTTCGCGTTTTTACCTGGTGTTCCGGTTCCTCTGACGTTCCTCCTGTCTCTGCGGTTTGTCTTCCAGGCCTCAACTCTATATCAAAACTTTCCTATCTCTTCTCTCCAGAATTTTTGCTTTAATTTGATTGTCTCTTTCTTCCCCTTCCCATGACTGCCTCCCAGCTTCTTCACTGTCCTCTAATCTAATCCTTTTGCCTACTCATAGGAAGAGCTATTACGGAAGCCTAATCTCACACCTTTCGCCCACTACCCTCACTGGAGAGTCCAGAGACCTCGCTAGTTGGCCAGCCTGAAGGCTGACATCCAGCGGCTCCTGCAGGCTCTTCCTGGTGGTGCCTGCCATCTTGTGGACATGGCTAGTAACTACACCAGGCCTGGGCTCAAAAGACCCACGTAAGTACCAGAAGACTGTTTCCTTCACGGAAAAAAAG
The DNA here is from genome assembly GCF_057802395.1 of Ceratotherium simum simum. Taxonomy (NCBI): domain Eukaryota; kingdom Metazoa; phylum Chordata; class Mammalia; order Perissodactyla; family Rhinocerotidae; genus Ceratotherium; species Ceratotherium simum. The sequence goes on from NC_141913.1 coordinate 14,928,253, forward strand.
GTACTGCCGTATGCACAATGCTTTTACTGCTTTTTCTAGTCAAATAGGAGTGCTGGGTCTGCTCAAGTACTATCCCTGGTGGGGAAATTGGGATACCAGTCTCATAAAACATCTTATAGAAAATAAATCTCTATCCTGCAGAGAGCTTAACACCATGCTTTTTCATAAGCACTTAATAAATGTTCTGGAAAATTTCAAATCTAGCTGTTCAAACCATGGACCTATAATTAACTTGGAGGCAACTTATCTCAATTGCAAGTCAACTGCCAGAACTCTTTGCCTACCAATAGATTAGGTTCCAAAAGCTATTTTCAGATTCATGGGTTTTATGAAAAATTCAAGCTTGCAAGTCTCTAGATTTACACTAAATAAGAGTGTTAATCAGTCCTTTCAAGTTTTAAAATGAGACACATTCTCATTTTCCTTGTGGACATATGTTCTATAAGCAACTTTTCTTTTTTTTTCTTCAGTTATATTTTCTGCACTTGTTCTTCATCCTGGTAATTCTCTGTTTGCCTTGCTGCCCCTCGCCCTCCCGTCCATATCACATCTTTCTCTTTCCCACTCTGAGGCCGGGAGACTGATCTGTGCAGATGGAATCTTCTGGGCTCCCTGCCCTCTGACTTCCTGTTGAGTTGGGCCCTTGAGAGGGGGGAACATCTCTGGGAGATGAGGAGTATATTAATCTGCTAGGGCTGCTGTGACAAAGTACCACAGACTGGAGGGCTTAAACCACAGAAACTTAATTTCTCGCGATTCTGGAGGCTAGAAGTTTGAGATCAAGGTGTTGATAGGGTTGGTTCCTCCTGAGGCTTCTCTCCTTGGCTTGTGTATGGCCGTCTTCTCCCTGTGTCCTCACATGGTTTTCCCTCTGTATGTGTCTGTGTCCTAATCTCCTCCTCTTATAAGGACACTGATCATATTGGATTAGGGTCCACCCTAACTCCTTCTTTACCTCAACTACATTTTAAATACAGTCACATTCTGAAATGCTGGGGGTTAGGCTTCAACATATGAATTGTGGGGGGGACACAATTCAGCCCATAACAAGGAGTGAAGTGTCAGGCTTCGTATTGCTCTCACCCCTCCGCTGCCTCATTGCAGCTCTGGCAGAGAGCATCCCTTACCCCACAGCGACAGCCCTCTCAGCTCTGGCAACACCATTTCTGCCATGGGCCCTTCAGGCCTAGGAGCAGTAGGTGCTTCTGACCTCGTTAGTCTCTGGGCACCTTGTTACCCTTCATGGGTCCCTCGCGCCTTTCCACACCTCTGTAATAGTTTCATTATTGAATGATTTTCATTAAACTCTTTAGAGTGTACCTCTTGTTTCTTTCTGGAACAGGAGTTGGCAAGTTTTTTTCTGTAAAGGCTAGATAGTAACTATTTCAGTTTTTGCCGGCCATAAGGTCTCCGCTACAGTTACTCGACTCTGCCACTGTAGTCCAAAAGCAGCAGAGACAATGCATGAGTGAACGAGCATGGATGTGCGCCAATAAAACTTTATTTGCAAAAATAGATGGCCTGCCAGACTTGGCTCAAGGACCAGTTCTCAACCTCTGTTGAAGAACCCTGATGGATACACCCACCTTCCACCACTTTGATATATAATAGAAGTGCTTTAAACGAGCAAAGCCATCCCTGGTTTCCAAGTTGTGAAAAACAAAAACATCAACAGTTCTTTCAGTATGCTTAAATTCTAAAATAAACTCCTAGCCTTGCCTTGAATTAACGTTGGGTAAATAAGCATCTAACATTAGTAATGATGCTCTTTGTGAGCCAAGCCAAGCTTGCAAAAGCCTTTAGTTTTGCCAATCACCTTTCATCATTTCTTGTTATTTACTATTGATTGCATAAGCACACACTTTTCATCTCTTACATGATTTACTCTTTGTCCTTTAGATTCATCCTTAGTGTCAAGTGATTATCCCACAGGCATGAGCAATCAGAGGTGGATTTACTGTGAAGAAAATGACTCTTCAGGGCCCCTCATTTGCACTCACGCCTTCATGGTCCCAGAAAATATTGTATGTTATTATAAAATTTGCAAAACTAAAATACTATAGCAATGGTTTGTGAAGACTGCTGTGTCTTTCCACTCCTATCCATCCCATTCCCTCTCACTTAGGTAACACTGGAGAGGCTGTGAGAATGCTGGGGCTCTGACTAAGGGGAAGAGGGTTGGGCACACATTTGGGTAGGGTTTAGTGGAGTATATTTAAGTGGCTCACAGTCATTTGGGAGTGTAGTTAAGTTTTTGCTGGCTGTCTCCATTTTAGAGTGGTTTCTGGTAATACTCCCACCACCCACTTTCATATCTAATATTTTATATTTGTAATTTTATATTCTTTTTCTTAAAGAGAACCTTAAAAGTTTTTATAAAATTTTAGGCCTCACAAAACCTAGATCCAGTCCTAGGGGGAAAAGTCATCATTTCTGCACCATCTTTACCTTTTTCAACAATGATTACTTCTTTAATTTCCATCTTGATCGTAAGCATCATTTGTGCCAGAACATCCAACATTGACATTGCGGTTGTTCTATTGGACATAATGAGATAATACATCTGTAAAATGCCTCAAAACTAAGGTCAATGGTCATACATTTGTGAACAATGCACTGACCAATAAAAGCCAGGAATGACCTTTTGTTACCACCAATCAGTTTTTCACAGTGTTGATGTGCTTATATAAGGAGAATACTTTGAGATAATAACCAAGCTCTTCTTTTTTGCGTTTTTCATATTTCCTGAGCCCCTACTACCTGTGAATCCATGGCATTCATAGGCACAGCAGAGAGCTAAGCCAGCCTAGAATGGAGCAGTCAATTTCTGACTGGATCACTTAACTATCCGGGAGGAGCAACAGCCTGAAAGAGCAAAGGAGGATTTGAAAGAGCCAGGCATTGGGGGAAAAAAAGTGTTTGGAATTCAACAAACCTGCTTTTGTTGTTGATCAAGAACAAAACATGGATGATCCAGCAATTCCACTTCTGAGTATTTATCCAAAGAAAACCAAAACATGAACTTAAAAGATATCTGCACCCCCATGATAAAGAAAATGTGATATATGCATATATAATATATTACATATATATAATGGAATATTATTCAGCCATAAAAGAAGGAAATCCTGCCATTTGCAACAACATGGATGGACTTTGAGGGCATTCTGCTAAATGAAATAAGTCAGAGAGACAAATACTGTACCATCTCACTTACATGTGGAATCTAAAAAAGCTGAACTCAGAGAAATAGAGAATAGAGTGGTGGTTGCCAGGGTCTGGGGAAAATGGGGAGATATTGGTCAAAGGGTACAATCTTCCAGTTGAAAGATGAATCAGTTATGGGGTCATGATGATTACAGCTAATAAAACTGTATTCTACAATTGAAAGTTGCTAGGAGAGTAGATCTTAAAAGTTCTCATCACAAGAAAAAAATTTATAGCCATATATGGTGATGGAATAAATAAATAAGAACACAACATGGGGAACTGAAAACATGGAGCTGCGTGCTGGTCTCAGTTTGGGGTTGGGAAAGAAAACATGATGAAGGAAGAGCAGCTTTCCCACTGACAAGAGCTCAGGCACAAGCCATCCTAGACTTTTGAGGAGGAAAAGGCAGATTAGACATGAGTGTTGGGCCCTCTGTCTTGGGGTTCAGGCCCCTGGAGGTGTGAGATTCTGAAGGCACGGGAAGCCCTGGAACTCTAGACTGAGGCAGGCTCCCAGAGAACCTCCTAGCAACAAAGGTGGAGGGATTGAAATGTCAGCAGGGTGGTTCCAGGCAGAGAAAAGGCTTAGAATAGTTCCCAACTCCACCTCCCTTCCGAGCCCCTCTTGGCTCCCTTGGGGCATCAGTGAATTCTAAAAAGTTCCCACATGCCTAAGAAGGGTGAGAAATGAGGTCCAGTCAAGCGTTGCTGTGAAGCTGGTGAGAGGACCCATGGAGTGGAAACCCAAGGTCTAGACCAGATGGCAGGCGTGGCTGAGTCTCAGAGGGCGAACAGCAAGAGAGAGCTGAGGTGATTGCCAAGCCGGCAGGAGGAGGCCACGGGGCTCCCCCAGAATCAGAACCATTCTTGAGACAACACCAGCATTGGATGTTGTCCTAGCTGCCACTGCAAACCACCACCTACCCTTCCCCAACCACAGAGTGGTGTGTAAGCCCCAGAGAATTATGCTACTCCCAGCAAAAAGACAGGAACAGCGAAGAGGAGTACAATAAATTTGACTGTGTATGGAAAATAGACGGAATTGTAAATTTTAAAAATGGATGGATTATCTTAAGCTGCAAAATTAAGTTTTCCCTAAACAGAAATAAGGACTCAAAAGCAAAGTTCCGTTACAAGAAAGTAAATTTTCACTTCTGCTCACCCAAGCCTGAGACTTCAAAAAACCATACCCACAGGGGCCAGACAGTGGCATAGTGGTAAGTTTGCCCGCTCTGCTTTGGCGGCCCGAGATTCGCAGGTGCAGACCTACACACTGCTCATCAAGCCATGCTGGGTCACGTATATAAAATAGAGGAAGATTGACACAGATGTTAACTCAGGACCAATCTTCCTCTTCAAAAAAAAAAAACCTATTAAAAGCTCTGGCTACTTGTGTGAATGTCTAAAACTTGCAAGTTCCTAAGAAGAGCACTTTCTGCCCCTAGGAATTGAGAAAGTCTCAGCCCCACCAAATATCACTAAAAGTGATGGCAAATGCCTCATTTAGTGGTCTCTGTGGAGGCTGTGTGGTCTCCAAGAGTGGTTCAGTGCAATAAGAGAGACTTGGTGGAGCACGGCATATGTGAAGGAAGGGGAAAGTTGGAGTGAGCACTGAAGGCTAAATTTGGTAACTTTCCAGCTATGTATTTCTTTTCATCAAAAGCATAGTTGGCAGAAGGGAGTGCGAATGACCTGGGCCACTGACCAGTCATGGCTAGGGAAAAGCTGGTAACTGTTTGGAGTCATGATTAAAAGGAGAAGTGGTGTGTTCATCCTCACAATCAGAAGGATAAGCCAATTGATTCAAAATGTCCTGAAACTGGATGTGACCAAGATTACACAGCCATTTATGGAAAAAGCTCAGTGATTCCATCAGGAAAGGGCAAAGAGTTTCCTTTTCCTTTAAGAAAAAGGAGATGGGAGGATGAGAAAAATGGAGAAGAAAGGGAAAGCTGGGGTTACCTTCCAGAGATTGTATTGCACACAGTGGAGACATATTCATGGGTTGGACAATTTCAGTAGAGTCAGGATGTGTAAGGTCTAAAAATGCTAAGTATTTACTATGCCTGTTCCAGAGGTCACGTCAGTTAAAAGCGTATGGTTTCTGCAGTCAGGAGCACCACATGCTGAAATCACAGGCTGCCAGCAAAGGGCCACTTTGGCTGCACATATGCTGTTTATCCTCAACCACCTTTAAAAGGATTTCAGGGCCTCTGGGAACAGAAACCCAGTATCCTTTGTTTTAAGTGGTTTTCCTAATGGCAGTTTTCATGTAACTTCTTCTTACAAGATTTAGGAAGTTAAACAGGCTTTAGCTTGTTTTCAGGAGAATATTTACTTCAAAGAGATATTTTCTTCTGCCATAAAGTCTGCTTATAAAGGGGTTAAAATGGATGTTGACTTTCATAAAATTTCTTCCTAAGCCAGGAGTTGTCATGAGTAGAGAGCCCTCTGGCACATGTAAAGCTTTTCATTTCCCTCCTCCACTCTCTCCATAGAAGAAGTGTGCTAGATTCTGTACTAGACTATCTGTACTAGATTGTGTACATTATCTGTACTAGATTCCATAAGGCAAGAAATAGTTGTTCAGTGACTATTAAATTCATTTTATATATAAAGAGACTGAATATATATATTGACTGAATGACTATTTCTATATATATATATGCACATGCATATATATATACACATATATATGCACATATATACGTATATACACACATACACACAGTATGTATGTGTATATGTATATGTGTATGTATATGTGTATATGTTTCTACTATGTGAAAGGAACTTTGTTAGCATTTAGTGGGATAAGTACCCTTGATGTAAAGGAATTTATAATCTAATGAGAATGAAGATCACACAATGACCACCTAAGCTGATTCTGGCAGTAATTGTCAGAAAGTGAATGGTGAATGGTTCAATTCACTGAAAGACCATAAATGTCATGTGGTCTTATTAGTGTTTTAGAGACACTGATCACGGGGAAGATAGATGTGAGGAAAACAAAAATTAAAGAAAAGCTAGAAGACCATTATAGACTGTATTAGTTTCCTATTGCTGTTATAACAAATTACCACACACTTAGGGGCTTAAAACAACACAAATTTATCATCTTACAGTTCTGGAGCTCAGAATTTCTAAAACTAAGGTTTTGGCAGGGCTGCATTCCTTCTGGAGGCTTCTGGGAGGAATTCCAGGAGGAATCTGTCTCTTGTATATTCCAGCTTCTAGAGTTCACCTACATTCTCCAAAGATGAAATGTCTATTTAAGTCCTTTGTCCATTTTTTAATTGGGTTACTTTGTTGTTGTTGTCAAGTTGTAGGAGGTCTTTACATATTCTGGATATTAACTCCTTATCAAACATATGGTTTATAAATATTTTCTCCCATTCTGTAAGTTGACTTTTCATTCTGCTGATTGTTTCTTTGATGCACAGAAGTTTTAAAGTTTGATGTATTCCCATTTGTCTACTTTTGTTTTTATTTCCTGTGCTTTTGGTGTCATATCCAAGAAATCCTTGCCCAATCCAATGTCATGAATTATTTCCCCTATGTTGTCCTCTAGGAGTTTTATAGTTTTAGGTCTTACATTTAGAACTTTCATTCATTTTGAGTTAATTTTTATATATGTTCTAAGGTAAGAGCCCAACTTCATTCTTTTTCATGTGGCTATCCAGTTTTCCCAGCATAATTTGTTGAAGAGATTATCCCTTCCCAGGTATGTGGTCTTGGCACCCTTGTCAAAGGTCATTTGACCTATACATGAGGGTTTATTTCTGGGCTCTTTATTCTGTTCCATTGGTCTATATGTCTGTCTTTATGCTAGTAGCATACTCTTTTAGATCACTGTAGCTTTGTAATATGCTTTAAAATTTTACACAAAATTAAAAGAGGTAAACTATGATGTTGAAAACATAAAACCTGAGGGGAGGAGTAAGTAAAAGTGTAGGCTTTTAGTAAGAGGTTGAACTTTAGAGATCATCAACTTAAAATAGATTGCTATTTGTATAGGTTATTATATATGAACCTCATGATAACCACAAACCAAAAACCTACAATTAATACACAAAAAATAAAGAGAAAGAAACCCAAGCATAACACTAAAGAAATAAACATCAAATCACAAGGGAAGAGAGCAAGAGAAGAAGAAAGGAACAGAAAAGAACTACAAAAACATCCAAGAAAAAAGTAACAAAATGGAAATAAGTACATATTGATCAATAGTTACTTTAAATGTAAATGGACTAAATGCTCCAATCAAAAGACATAGGATGCCTGAATAGAATTAAAAAAAAAGCAAGACCCGTATATATGCTGCATACAAGAGACACACTTCAGACCTAAAGACACTCACAAACTGAAAGTGAAGGGATGGAAAAGATATTCCATGCAAATGGAAATGAAAAGAAAGCTGAGGTAGTAATACTTATATTGGACAAAATAGACTTAAAAACCATAACAAGAAACAAAGAAGGGCATTACATAATGATAAAGGGAACAATCCAACAAGAGGATAATACATTTGTAAATATCTATGTGCCCAACATAAAAGCACCTAAATATATGAAGCAAATGTTAACAGACATAAAAGGAGAAATTGACAGCAACTCAATAATAGTAGGGGACTTTAACTCCACTTACATCAATGGATAGATCATCCAGACAAAAGACCAATAAGGAAATATTGGCCTTAAATGACACAAGACCAGATGGACTTAATAGATATATACAGAACACTGCATCCAAAAACTGAAGAACACACAATCTTTTTGAATGCACATGGAACATTCTCCAGGATATATCACATATTATCCCACAAAAAATGTCTTAATAAATTTAAGAAATTTGAAATAACATGAACCACCTTTTCTGACCACAATGGTATGAAACTAGCAATCAACTACAAGAAGAAAACTGGAAAAGTCACCAATATGTGGAGATTAAATAAAATGCCACTGAAAAACTATTGAGTCAATGATGAAATCAAAAATCAAAAAATACCTGGAGACAAATAAAAATGAAAATACAACATACCAAAATCTATGGGATACAACAAAAGCAGTACTAAGAGGGAATTTTATGGTAATACAGGACTACCTCAATAAACAAGAAAATCTCAAATAAACAATCTAACATTATACCTAAAGGAACTAGGAAAAGAAGAACAAATGGGGCCTCAATTCAGTAGAAGGAAAGAAATAATAAAAATCAGAGTGGAAATAAATGAAATAGAGACTAAAAAGACAATAGAAAAGATCAATGAAAGTAAGAGCTGGTTCTTTCAAAACATAAACAAAATTGACAACTCTTTAGCTAAATTCACTAAGAAAAAAAGAGAGAATGCTCAAACAAATAAAATCAGAAACGAAAGAGAAGAAATTACAGCAGATACCGCAGAAATACAAAGGATTATAAGCGAATACTATGAAAAGCTATGCAGCAACAAACTGGATAACCTAGAAGAAATTGATCAATTCTTAGAATTATACAGAATTATAATGATTATAATCTGAATAATTATACAGAATTAGAATAATTCTTAGAATTATTCTTGATTCTAAAACTGAATCTAGAAGAAATAGAGAATCTGCATAGACTGATCATTAGTAGGGATATTGAAACAGTAATGCAAAAACCTTCCAAAAAACAAAAATCCAGGACCAGATGGCTTTCCCAGTGAATTCTACCAAACATTCAAAGAAGATTTAATACCTACCCTCCTAAACTCTTCCAAAAAATTGAAGATGACAGGACACTTCCTAACTCATTCAACAAGGCCAACATTAGCCTGATACCAAAACCAGACAAGGACAACACAAAGAAGGAAAATTACAGGCCAATATCACTAATGAACATAGATGCAAAAGTCCTCAAGAAAATATTAGTAAATTGAATACAAATCTACATTAAAAGAATCATACACCATGATCAAGTGAGATTTATTCCAGGATAAAGGATGGAATGGCAAGGATGGTTCAGTATATGCAAATTAATCAACTTGATATACCACATTAACAAAATTAAGAATTAAAAAATCACATGATCATCTCAATAGATGCAGAGAAAGAATTGACAAGATTCTGCATCAATTTGTGATAAAAACTCTGAATAAAATGGGTATAGAAGGAAAGTACCTCAACATAATAAAGGCCATCTATGACAAACCCACAGCTAACATCATACTCGATGAAAAACTGAAAGCTATCCCTCTAAGAATGAGAATAAGACAAGGATGTCCACATTCACCACTGTTATTCAACATAGTATTGGAAGTCTTAGCCAGAGCAATTAGGCAAGAAAAAGAAAAAAAGGGGGGGATCCAAATTGGAAAGGAAGAAGTAAAACTCTCACTATTTGCAGATGACATGATTTTATATGTAGAAAACTCTAAATAATCCAGCAAAAAACTATTAGAAGTAATAAATGAATACAGTAAAATTTCAGAGTACAAAATCCACATACAAAAACCATTTGAGTTTCTATACACTGACAATGAACTAGCAGAAAGAGAAATCAAGAATACAGTCCCATTTACAATCACACCAAAAAAACATAAAATACCTAGAAATAAATTTAACAGAGGTGAAAGACCTGAACACTGAAAACTATAAAACATTGTTGGAAGAAATCAAAGAAGACACAAAGAAATAGAAATATATTCCATACTCATGGATTGGAAGAATTACATAGTTAAAATGTCCATACTTCCTAAA